>NW_020291592.1:0-600000 GCF_003184755.1 Aspergillus piperis CBS 112811
GAGCAGCGGCGACTGAAGGGGTGTAATAGAATGGATTTTGAAGTACAACAGCGCATCTGGTGGCACATGGTCTCATCGACTGGTAATCCGGTCGTCATCCTCCACTGTTCCTAAAATGCGAACAATAATCTCAGCAGGTTGCTTGTCTTTCCCGTGAACCACAAGAAGATACCTACATCTCCCAGCGCTAATATATGACAGTCTCACATCCACGTACTACTGATTATCAGATAATTATCGACACCGGTGTGAGCTGTAGGTTCCCTCGAGCAGTGACAGCGGCCATGTCAGCCTTGATCGTGCGAATCGAAGTTACTTCTTTCGGTGAAACTGTCAACCAACAACCTGCTAGTGGATAGGACCCAAGCAAGTCTGTTTGCGATGCTGTTCTGTAGCTTGATGCCCGGATTCAAGACCAAATGAGTGACCTGCCTGTATTATCTCAACTTGACCTCGACCAGCATCCAACAGTCAGGCCATCTGCGAATAGTGACCATACATGACTTGACAGCAGCTAGTTCTGCACTTCAGCGCTCTTACTCGGCTGTGCTGGCTGCACCGCCTTCTGAAAGCACTGTATAGAATTGATATGACTGATCCGGAAAGGTAGGCTTCCCGACGGCATGGATAGTCCTAGATCTCCGGTTATTGATGGACAATACATGCCCGCTGGTGAGCGTGGATCCATGCCGACTGTAGTCAGTCATGGACCATGTTCATGCTGCAGTTCTGCTAGCCAGTGATGTATCTCTGTAACTGGCCGGGGTGAATGCAGCAGTGTGTCTGGAAGAAGTTTAGGCAGCTCATCGACTACTGAAACAGTTGACATCTCATGTTAAGCGCGTCCCTTGGACGTTACACACTTGCGGGTGACCTTGCAGGGATGGTGCTCGCTGGCGGAGACGTCAGTTGGTAGGGATAGATCATTGGGACAGGAGGCAGAGGAAAGTACTGCATCGCCTGCAGAGGGCCAAGTGGAGTCAGCTCTGGGCCGAATTTATCAAGACAGCCGCACTTGGATTTGCAAATTGAGCGACACTCCTAGTTGATATTGATGGGACACAACGAACCGAGCCTACGAGACGTCCATAAAACCGTAAGGAATGAAGGCTTGCCTATACTGTCAACGTAGCCTCTTAGAGGAGCAGTCATGGGGTCGCTATGACGGATCGGCGAATATGCAAAGCGCTTACGAGCTGACGAACGCCGATGAACCCGGGGAAGTCTCGCCCATCTGGTGCTATAGCATGACCAGATATAGATCCCTTCGGTTCCTCTTTCTGCTTCCCTGTTTTTGTTCCAGGACCCTATGGCACAGTGGGGACAGGGACTAATATGTTTCTCGACAATGATTCTGGATAGTACGCGCATCTACTAGAATGACTGTCAAAAGTCGGCAAGCCAGCACACTTCGGGTTGATGGCTTCAGATATATTTATCTACGTCGGAGAAGACGGGGATATCCAGCAGGGATGGTTTACAACTTGCATCAGATTTCCGGATTTCACCCTTCAAGAAGACCATCCGTCGAAATTACCGCTCTCCTTTCTTGGATAATCAAATGGTTCTATAACCGAGTCTAGAAAAAAAAAAAAAAAATACTCAATTGTCAATGATATTTAAGCCGTTACCTACACGAAGACCTGGGAGGAATGTCAGCGACGGCTGCGACTTGGCGAATGAAATCTTCCATTGCATCACAGGTCAGACCATTCTTGTTTTGCTCATCCACAGCTCGTATCCCCATCACCATTCAGTACCAGGATGAGGCGAGTCCATTGAGGATTCCGATATTATCTTATCGGGGAGCCGGTCGGCGACCAGGGCCAACAATCGGCGACCGAGACGGCCCGACAGCTGATGACTAAGTCGGCGAGCAGTGATCACGCCATCGTACTTAAACAGTGGAGCCCCGAAAACTTTGGGGAATAAAGACTACTTTGTACTAGTGGCGTGGTTATAGACTCTAGGAACGCGGGTCTCGTCCAGCTCGTGGCCCTTTCCCCAAATTTCTTTGCAAAGCTTCAATTTCTGTCCTGTGCATACTGTGTATATTGCATCCCTTCATTGAATCCAATCAATCAATCACACGCTAAAGATATACACACCAAAAATCATGTTCTGCCGCAACGTCACGTCGGCAGCATCCACGGCTGGCCGTGCAGCAACAGCAGCACAGCGGACATTCGCAACAGCCGCACCGGTGAGCCCCGTGGCACGCAGTCACAAGGTGGTGGTCGTCGGCGGTGGCACGGCCGGTCTAGCCATCAGCCATCAATTGCTTCGGTCGGGCAAGTTCTCGCAAGATGACATTGCCGTCATCGATCCTTCCATGTGGCATCACTACCAACCCGGCTGGACCCTCGTCGGTGGTGGTGTCAAGACCAAGGAGGATCTGCGCCGCCCAATGCACGACCTGATCGACCCCAAGTTCAAGTTCTACAACCAGAGCGTGGGCACCTTCCTGCCGGAGAACAACTCCATCACCCTGGGCAATGGCGACAAAGTCAACTACGAACACCTGGTCGTCGCCCCCGGCATCAACATCAACTACGGCAGCGTCAAGGGTCTGCCCGAGGCTCTCGCCAACCCGGATTCCCTAGTCTCCTCTATCTACGGCTACGACACCTGCGACAAGGTCTTCTCCACCGTGCAAAAGCTGCAGAAGGGCAATGCCATCTTCACCCAACCCGCCGGTGTCATCAAGTGTGCCGGTGCCCCGCAGAAGATCCTCTGGATGGCCCTGGACTACTGGAAGCGCGCTGGCCTATACAACCCCAGCAGTCCCGCTAGCTCCCCCATCAACATCAGCTTCGCTACCGGCATGCCCTCCATGTTCGCCGTCGCCAAGTACGGCGCTGCGCTCGAGGCGCTGCGCAAGGAGCGCGGCGTTGAAGGTCTCTTCCAGCACGATCTGGTCGCCATCGACGGCAACAAGGCCACGTTCGCCCGCCCCGATGGCCAGGAGCAGGTGACGAGACAGTTCGATCTCCTGCACGTCGTGCCGAAGATGGGTCCTCACGCGTTTGTCAAGGACAGTGCTCTGGCCAACGAGGCCGGCTATGTCGATGTGGACGCCGGCACTACCCGCCACACCAAGTACGCTAACGTCTGGTCCGCCGGTGATGCCTCCAGCTTGCCCACTTCTAAGACTGCGGCCGCTATCACATCCGAGGCCCCTGTCCTCGTGCACAACCTGCTGCGCTCTATGGAGGGCAAGCCGACTGATGCGGTTTATGATGGATATGCCTCTTGCCCCCTGGTTACGGAATACGGCAAGGTCTTGCTTGCCGAGTTCAAGTATGGTGGTGAGCCCAAGGAGACTTTCGGTAACTGGTTCGGTATTGACCAGGCTGTTCCTCGTCGCTCATTCTACCATCTCAAGAAGCATTTCTTCCCTTGGGTGTACTACCAGTCCTTGGTTAAGGGTACTTGGGCGGGACCTAAGGGTTGGACGAACTAGGGTAGAGGGTGGAGTTTAGATGGTTTCATGTATAATACTAGTTAGCGTTATCATCAAATATTAGCGATGTGGAATGGTTAGGCAACGTGATCTACAGCGTAGAAGTGACTCTGGATTCGGAGGTACTTGGCTGCCATCATAAATATAGTACTTGACAGATGGCAAGGTAATAACTATTGAATGAAGTAGTTGCCATCTCTGAAGAGTACCTCCAGGGTGTTGCCCTTTAACTCTTTTCTTTCATATATTCATCTAGGATGCAGTGACATTGGTTCCTTCTATAATACACGAGTATATACCATCTATATCTTCGCCGATCTAGCAGGTGCAAAATTCGATCCCAACCCCTCACCAATGCTCTCAACAATACTATCCACACTGCGTATAATCCAGGTATTCCCCTCATCACTAGCCAACCACTTCGCACCCTCTTCCTCTTCCACATCAGCCACCCACGTCCCATCCTCAACCGCCTTCCTCAGCCCAAACACATGTGACGTCACCTGCGGACCAACGCCAGTCTGCGCTCTCAAACAAGCGATCGCAACAACCGACGTCGCCAATCTGCCCACACTCGCCCCGGTAGTCCTTGTCGGGTCAGACAACAGCGCCCCATAGTTCGCGTTCAGAATATGAACAGGTAAGTCCGGGTGCGAGTCCGCCAGCTTATTGTATAGCTTTTTCTCGAAGGGACGGTAGATGGAGTCCCAGAGGTTCTGACCCCTCGTACATATTTCCTGAATATTCTCGGGGTTGGGTGTGCGGGTGGGTGTTTGTGATAGTTGCGAACTGATCGATTCGGGGAGACTGGCTTTGAAGGCGTTGAGGCAGTTGATGGTCCGCGGGATGCCGTTAAAACTGATGCATTTCAGGCCGACTTCACGCATGAATTCTGCTGTCGCTAGGCTTTCTTTGGCGGATTGGGAGGTGCTGGCGAGTTGGTACAGCTCTGTTAGGGATTCGGGGGAGTTCATTGTCATCGTGGTGGCTGTCTATTTGGGGGTAGAGGAGAGGTTAGCTACTGCTGCTGCTGCTGCTAGAAGAGGAATTGGGAAGAGAACACCGACCGATAGAGCTAGCCATGATGATTGGGAGAGGTTCTGGGACTGCGCGCCTTGTTGGATCTTCCTGTATATAGATTGGATGTTTGACGGCGCGGGGACAGTGTTGGGGCGCGCTGCCGGGGCGTTGATCAGCGCCTTGAGTTGATGGGATAGTTTGGACATTCTCTTTCTTTTGCGACTGCCACCTTGAACGTTCATCGGGGGTTTGGGGGAGATGAGAATAGAGCGAGGTGCAGGCGGGACGGAGTGCATATGCAGGCCGATGCGCGCTTCCCTTGTCTTATCTACTGCCTCGGCTTCCAGAACTGGCCCCGAGCACTGCCGACAAGCCCCGCTTGGGACTCTAATTGGCCGGCTGGTGGTAACGTGGTCGGAGCGGGTCAATTCCTTCTCCGGGGGGCCGCTAGTCCTGATACAGGTATATAGTAGCCATGCCAAGTTGATGGATGGAGAGGTGATCAAGAGGATGGTCAGACACTGCTATTGATAGTAATACGAAAACAATCATGATTCGTACTAAATATTACTGATGTCATAAGAACAGTTCTAGTCTCATCGTATCTGTATATACTCTATACATCTGAACATAACCTATAAAAAGAGTTTAGTGTACACCCCATCTAGTCTACCGCAATGTAACCAATTCCTCAGCACTGGTAGGATGAATAGCCACACAGCTGTCAAAGTCCTTCTTTGTAGCGCCCATCTTCACAGCGACGCCGAAACCCTGGAGCATCTCGCCCACTCCCAGACCCAGGATGTGCAAGCCAACAACCTTCTCCTCCGGACCGGCACAGACCAGCTTGAACTCGGTCGGGTTCTTCTTCTTCTCCTCAGCCGGCATCACGTCGTAGTACATGGCCGTGAACCGAGTGTGGTAAATCTTGATTTGGTCATCGCCGTAGCGCTCACGGGCTTCGGGCTCGGTGAGACCCACGGTACCGACCTCGGGGTGAGAGAAGACCACCGTGGGGATGTTGTCATAGGAAAGCTTGGAGTCACGGACTTCGTCAGGGCCGAAGAGACGGTTGCCGAGTTGGCGTCCGGCGGCAATGGCAACTGGTTTGGTATTAGTTTGGCCATGATACGAAAAGGGAGAGCAGGGGACAGCATGGAGGGGGAAAACATACCAGGAGTCAACTCGGCGTGACCAGTCACATCACCCAGAGCATAGACACCGTCGACACTGGTGTTCTGGTATTCATCGACTTCGATGTGGCCGGACTTGTTCAGCTTAACGCCAGGGACATCGAGGTTCAGGTCCTCAACCTCGGGCAAGCGACCAACGGCCCAGAGGAGCTCGTTGACCTCCATTTCCGAACCGTCGTTGGAGATAAGCTTGAGCAGCTTGTCCTTGCCCTTGCCATCGCGGATGAGCTGCACCTCCTTAAGACCAGGGTGCTTCTTGTGGATGTGGATGCCAGAGGCCTCGTAGCGCTCCGTCATAGTCTTCTGGATCATGGGGTCGAACTTGCGCAGGAACGTCTCGCCACGGATGAACATGTGCGTCTCACATCCGACGGCGCCCATGACACCGGCCAACTCCACCGCAATGTATCCCGCACCGACAACGGCAATCTTGGGCGGCAATTCCTCGATCTCGAAGAAGCCATCGCTGGTGATACCGTGCTCAGCGCCCTTGATTTCCGGGATGCTGGGCCGTCCACCGACCGCAATGAGAATGTGAGGGGCCGAGTACCGTGCCTTGGAGCCGTCCTCGAGCGTCACCTCGATGGTCTTGGGCTCGACGAAACCGGCGCGGCCGTGGACAAGATCAATGCCCTCGCGGCCCCAGTTGCGCTCGTAGATTCCGTTCAACCGCTTGATAGTGGAGTCGCGGATTTCCTTGAAGTGGCGGTAGTTCTTGTCAACATTCTCGGAGACGTCGTAGCCGTAGTGCTTGGCGACGTGGAGAGTCTCGTTGATGGAGGCGAAGTTCCAAGTCATCTTCTTGGGGACACAGCTGCAGGGATGATACTGCGTTAACGACCAGATGGTCTCAAATAGTAGGGGGAAAGAAAGAAAGAAAGAAAGCATCTTACCCGACATTGACACAGGTACCTCCGGAGCGACCACTTTCCACGATCAAGGTCTTTGCGCCATACCAGCCGGCAGCTCTGCGTCCGCTACCGCTACCACCGCTACCACCACCGATGACGATGTAGTCATATTGCTTGACCTCAGTGGGGGCCATGTTGTTTGCGTCAGCAGCCGAGGAGGAGGATGAGAAATGTCTAGCGACAGTAGATAGACGGGATGCGACCGAAGAGGAGGAGCGGAGTGCCAGAGTGCTTTGTCGGGGAAGAATGGTGGACGGGGTGGCTGTAGCAATGCCTTTACCCTGGAGCAAAGGTGTCGCGACGATAGGAGAGGAGCGGGCGCGAATGCTAGAAGTTGGGGAGAGAAGAAGCCGGTTCTTAAGAGCCTGGGCGGGACGAGGACGGAGAGAGGGGCAGGAGAGCATGGAGTGCTGATGAGGGGAGAACAACAGCCACTGGCAGGCAAGGGAACTTAAAGGTCGGAGGAACGGGGCGGAGGAGGGGCTCTCAAGTAAGAAAAAAAAGCTGAGGGAGAGGAAGACGGATTGATGATTAGCTGGTCGGGGAATGGCGTCAATGACGGAAGCCCGCAATTAGTCAGTCAATCATTTTTCAGCCTACTTCAACAATCAATCAATTAATTAATATTTTTATAATTTTTTTCTAACTCTAAACATAAAGCTCAAATATTTGAACAATGGGGTACATTGATTAGGGAATAATTATATCCGGAAGATGAAATTATTGAATCATCCACGCTGATTCTGACGCAATGGGCGAGCTGGTAGAGGAAATACTACTTTGTATATTTCCCCGACTCTCGGGATGCACGTGACGGAGACATTCGGGGAAGTGATTGATAAGCAGCCAGTCAGTCTAGACTTGTAGCAGAACTCGTGGGAGAAGCATCTAGTGAATCGTATTATCAGTCTAGTCGGATTTCAGAATCAGGGTTTTATCGCTACTATCTATGAAGCGGCAGTGACTCCAAAACCAATCAATGCTTTCTCGATCTTGACATAATGCTTTGGAGTGCTCACATTCTTCCTTCCATACCATCATAACCTAATAGTAGTAATTTCACCAAGGATCAATCATAATTATAATTTGGCCCGCCTTCCACATGGAAGATAGCAAGACGGGTCACCGTAAAGCTTGTTTCTCGTTCCTGCTGATCCCCATTCATGGCATCACATCCTTCATGCTTCCTAGTAGAAGTTACCTTTTCATACGGTCCTGATACCCGATTCCTGGCCGGATTATTGCCCCGGAAAAAGGTAGCGTGACTGGTGGCAGGGTCAATCCTCACTCCCACCTTCGATTGAGCGAGTTCCCCCAAGCAATTATGATAGTCCGTCTTTTCTGTGTCACTTTCATTTACGGGCATTAAAGCCCTGATGCCCTTTCCACCCAAGTGAAAGAGATCGAAGCTTGGCTGAAGCTGGAAGAGAAGGCGCGGAAGGGCGATACTCTCCCTTTCCTCGTTTGCAGCAGGCGACTGCGTATCGCCAGAGAAGAATGCCCCCACAACTACTCTCGTCGAGTCCTGGCCTTGGTGTCCCAGGAGAAGTACAAGATGCGACCGATGCTTCGGATCGTCATGACGAATATGCTGTAATACATCGCCCAGATCAAACCTGTCTGTCGAGTCATGACATTTGGAAAAGACGATCGGCTTAGTCTTTCGATGCAAATCGGTTCTCTGATGCGCCTCATACGGTGGGACGAACAATGAGACTGCACGAAGGAGTCCATCCCAAATGGAATCTGGGGATGGTTCCGTCTCTAAAGTTGATAACTCGGTGGGCAGGGAAGGTTGGAAAAGTGTTGCCCAAAGCTGATGGAACCATTGCTCTAGATTTGGCTAATGTGAGCGACATTGTTAGTCAAACCAATAAGAATAGTAGAAAGATAGCAGAAGAGATCATTATTACCAAAATGCCCAGAGCCTCGAGAACCAAGTCAGGGGACAGGGACTCGTCCTGGTCATGGCTGAATGATTGGGCCAGGATGTTAGCCAGTTCTTCCTTCTCTGGGCTAGGCTCTTCCAAGGAACCGTAGTGAAAGCCGCGACCCCAAGTCGTTCTGTAGACTCTTAGTCTCATGATCAGGCAGAGTAAATGAGCCAAGTCTTTGACCTTCATCTGAAACTGGATTGTCCTCCCTTCGAGTAAGCGTTCCGCCAGCGGCGTCAGCTTCTCGGGGTCTGCAGACAATTTGGGATGGGAAGGACATATTGTAAGCATAGCATCGATAACATCTTCGGTAACGAGGGTGTCGAAACTAGTGGCGTGTGGAGGTGAAGTTGGCTGAGAACTACCGAGGCCGATGCTTCGAAAGATCCGATTAATCCTAACTCTGCAGTTACATTTCTCCCGGAAAGTCCCCCAGCGACGACCGAAGCCGTCGTCTTCGATCCCGAGAAGCTTTGTGCCTTGAAGAGAGAGCAGGATCAGCGCACGCTCAAAGGCTGGCAGCTCTAGCTTTCTGTCGTCTGCTCCGATGAGTGGGAACGGGTGATAGGCATAGAAGCAGAAGCAAGACCAGAGGACATCAATAGCTGTCTGCGGGATGGTGGTATCCGGATGATTCCTAGCAAGGCAACTTTGAAAGCTCTTTTTCGTCCAGTCTGGAATAATATCCAAGTGTCTTCTTAGCTAGTGTCCAGTATGGGTTACCCCGCTCACTGGGATGGACTTTCGTGTGGGTAGGAGTACGTACAAGGCTGCTCCTGGGACGAGCCTTGAATGCTATATGTGTAAAAGATATCCCGTGGTGTCACTGTGGTGCTTTCTTCTTGGAGTAGACAGGTATGTAGCTGTGAAAGCACAGAATCTGAACAACTCTAGTCAGCACCATTATTTCATACCTCGATAGTACCAGCCATTTACCGACTAACCCGGTGTGGTAGTGCGAAGGAATTGATCAAGCCTTTTCTTCTGATCCCTGAAGAGTATGTTGAAGGCTACCCTATCCAAGACGGACATCATGACTGTTGTTCTGAATGTCCCTCAGGGGAAGAGGAAGCGGTTTAACCTAGAATTCCTTTCTTCATACAACAAAGTCGCAAGTCTTATGGATCACCTTAGAGACAATGATAAATGAATGGGGCCAATGCGACATGGGGGCTACGGCCAAGGCGGCTGAGGCGGCGAAGTCAGCAGCTACAAATTAGATAGGTTAGTACCCAAGAGCCTCTCCACTGCGAAGACTACTAGAGGAATTAGTGCCTATTTATTCCACTTACTGTCTACAGACCAGTCATATTGTCTTATTTGCCGGCTAACCGGCTCAGCCTTGTTATTAGTAGTGTACCTAGCTGGGATTCCGAGAGTACCTACCTCGCCTTAGCACCTTCTTAGTTCATTGCGGCTACTTGATCTCGCAAGGCGCAACGGACAGGGCTGGCCTGATATCGGGTAGTAGTAGCCCGCGATGGGGACTACATTCAAGCAGTAAAGAGACCATAAGAAGGTCTTCTACAGCCTCTAAATTCGACTTTAAGCCCTTGCCGGAGCTTCTCATTCACATGCCTGGATGATTGACAGGTCATCAAGCAGCTTACCACAAGATTTTACTCACGTCATCTTGGAAGGATCACAGAACCACTGGGCTGTGCACCCCTGCCAAGTAACGGTTGTGAGATGCCCTCATATTGAAGAAATGGTCAACGTAGTTTTTTGAGGCGCTAGGCCATCCTAATAGGGGCCAAAATTTATCGGAATCCTGCGGATCATCCTTAATCCCTATGCAACAAAGGGAAAGCCCCGTGACCCTGTAACATGTCTGCTATCTAGTATTGTTTATTGAAGTCTATAGTGGATCGGTTCTGCATTGAAATGATAATCTACATGTACTCCTAGCCACGGTCAACGAAGTAATGAACCACTTAAATTCCTGTTATCTCCAGAAGTTATAGTAACTTATGACACCAAAAGCTCCAACTATCGAACCGGTGATAACTCGGAAGCAAAGTGGACCCTGAAGCTGCCCGCCCCCAATACTAGATGGGACCTCGCTGTCCTAGACGCCTGTAGGGCTCTTTAATCTAGATTAAATCTGTTGGTTCAGGGTCCAGGTATAGAAATCTAGTTGATCTGGCCCACCCTAAGCCGAGAATATGACTTTACAGCCCCTGGTATTCGTTCAATAGGTCACTGGGTCCAATGCAGCGCAATACTACTCTGGTAGCTATCGAAATCGCCCCAATCTTTTCAATGCAGTGCCTCGATACATAGAAGAGCAGCAAATCTATATAACTCCAGTTGTTTGTTCCTCTTCGTTGTTCATTCATCCATCCGTTCATTCCACTGTATAACACTCATTTACTATCAGCCATTGCCCTCCTCACGCTCATTCTCTAGGCCACTCGTTCTTTTGTTTCACTGTTATTATTCATAATCTTCTTATATCGTTGCCGTTGGCCTATTTCATAACAAAATGTGGTTCAACCTTACCACTAATCAGAAGGCCTTCGCTTTGGCTTCTTTGCTCCTAACGCCCGGTGCCTTAGCAGCTGCTATACCAAGGGAAATCAACTCGGACTTGACGACACCCTCATTTGTCGCTGGTGTTCCGATAAACACACACGTCCCTACAACTGGAGCGGATGGAAGCCTAACCTCCGACCCAGAAGTAGGTGTGACCTGTCCGGTGAGTACCAATGCTCTTCCTTTTCTCTTCTTATTTTCTTTTTGTCGCTGTTTAGTTCTGACACATACAATTCCAGACCTGCGATAAAGACGGTAACCCGAAGAGCATCTGGGAAATTCTTTCTTCTCCGTCGAATGCTGCTCCCAGATCCGTCGACGGGGACCCTTCCCTGACTGAGCGAGACGACGGTACCCCGAAGTACATCTGGGAAACTATAACTGGAGCGGATGGAAGCCAAACCTCTGACCCAAATGTAGGTGTGACCTGTCCGGTAAGTACCAATGCTCTTCCTTTTCTTTTCTTATTTTCTTTTTGTCGCTGTTTAGTTCTGACAGATCCAATCCCAGACCTGCGATAAAGACGGTAACCCGAAGAGCATCTGGGAAATTATTGCTTCCGGGCAGCCGAATGCTGCTCCCAGATCCGTCGACGAGGACCCTTCCCTGACTGAGCGAGACGACGATGCGGAATCTATCACTGGCCCCCACGGGTACCAGCCTTCCACCTCTGGTGACGAAGCCTCGTCCCTGACAGAACGAGACGACATTGATGCGAATGACATTACTTCCGAGCTTCGAGAGGAGGACACCCTAAGCGGAGCTTCAGATGATGATGTTGCTCCATCCAAGACTACACGCCAACCGTCGACCGAGGTGAAACGGGCTGCAAAGGTCACCGGGGATGCCAAATACAAGAAGCTCAAGGAAGCCCTCGGGAAAACACCAGAAGTTGGCCAGGGCTATGCCATCAAAATCAGTATGTACCAACAATTCTCCGTCCCCAGCTTGCCATCCTATCATCCCAGGTGCATTGTGCAGTAAAAATGACTGAACAATCTCTTTAGGGAGTGAACGGGCTCGAGTCGCCGGCAAGAAGGTCCCCGACCATTACCTGATAGCTGCAGGCTACGTGACCGAGCATAAAGAAGGTAGCGTCACCTATCTCAAGTTTTCCTCGGGATGCTGGGACATTCAGCTCGATGGCAAAAAGATTGTGTTCACGGACCGTGGTGCCAGCAGCTGGTATGATTGGAGCGAGACTAAAATGGAGGTGCTCGGTAAGATCAGGTCAGGCGTGGACAACACGGAGATCGAGAGATATGGGGAACAGATTGCCGCCAAGATGAATAAGAAGGGTTATAACACCCTTTTTAACAATTGTCGGGATTTTGTGCTGAAACTGTACGCCGAAATCAAGGCTTGATTGGAGAGTTTGGGGTTTGGGCCGGGGTTTCTGCTGGTTATATTATGTCAAGAGGTGTTCTATTATGCATCCAAGGATCACTCTTGTTGAGTGTGATAGCTAGAGGTATCAAAGGTCAGGTCGCTTTGGGGTTACTCCCAGAAGTACGAAGTGTCCAGCATTCATCATATATAGACAAAAACTAGTCCATTGTTGAACATAATTCAGAATTTTTGATCTGTTACTGACCTGCGTTATTCGATTGCAGTAGATCAATTGAGTCAGGGAGAGCGTTGCTGCCCAGGTTGATTGACATTGAGGCCGATTGCTAACCAGTAATTCCTAGTAGTAAATGGGGGCCACGCCAAGGTTGGCCAGGTGAAAGACGGAGCATTAACAATCTTAGCTTTCAGCGCTTAGTAGTAGTGCTTATTTATATATAAGGGTTTTGGATGGGGGCCAAGGAATGCCACACACTCAACCACACATGTCCAATGTTATCTATTTATTTCCTGTTGGTGAAGCTAGTCCATTTGCTGGTAAATAATGACTAGGCCATATTCTAAGTAGTATTATATTCGATATTTTGGGTCATTCCACTACACTGTGATGTCTGCGCTAGTGACCGAGAAAATAAGAAAGAAACAGGTTTCAACTTCGAGTATTCACTCGAGTAATCATCCGAGCATAATAAGTACAGAAAATCTCCACGTACTAGCAAGTACCACGTCCATCTCACCCTGATCTCATCTCATCACCTTCCACTTAGCCTTGCGCCAATTATACCCAGCTCTGCCAACGGAGCTACTGCCCTAAATGCAGTAAGATATAGAATGTCTCGCAGCCCGCGGACCCATGACACTTTTCGAAAGCCTCCTCTTTTAATTTTTTAACTCCTTCCTCCTCGGCCTTTTCCTCCTCGGGTGTTAGCTGTTTGGTCTCGGTCCCTGAAGAAGGTTTTCAGTTTTTGTTAGCTTCGGAGCAGCGCAAACCCAGAATATAGTTAGAGAAGCAGGGAGCAATGATTAAAATAGCACATACTTGCTGCGATATGCTGACTCTCTCGTTTCACCTGCGTTGTGGATTCGTCGGTAGTCTGTTCATTGTCTTCGCCTTCACGGCAAGACTGGAGATGATTGGGTTAGATTTCAGCAAGACCGAAGTTAACGGGGGTCATTAGCACTCACCTGACAGTCTGGGACACCTTCGTAAGAGATGGAGGCTGGACTGACATCCCCTTGACCGGTAGGAACTTGCGTGTTGGTTGGTGCCACAGAGACTGATGCCGGGTCAGGAAGGCTCGCGGGGATAGCAGCTGCTGAGACCCCAGATGCCAGGAGCACAGAAGCTAGAACAAAGACCTTTTGCACAGTGATCTGTCTGGACCACATTTTGACAATGGATGTGTTGATAATGACAAAGTAATGATTGATATTTGCAATGATAAAGAGTAATGAATGGACTTGTGCAGTATTGAAGGAGAGTGAGAGTAATGAAAGCAATAGCGGACAAACGAGGAGATTCTGAATGAATGATTGCCTAGTGATGGTGGCATTGAGGAGGGCATGACAGGACTATATATAATTATATTGATCTCCTATATAAATTTAGCAAGACAGCTCATATTGTAGTTCTAGGACAGTAGTACTGGGGCGGTTTCAAAAACTACCGGGGTATAAAATTGCGCCGACTACTTTTTAGGGCATTGAAGGTGCACATCGAGTATGAGCAGGACTTGGGGGCCAGCACGTTTCCTCCAGTATAGGGCATGAAGCCAGTGTAATCCGTTGACTACTGGTAATTTGGCCCCCGACCGTGGAAGCCTAGCACCAAGTACTGCGTTATTTTCTCTGGAACCGAAGTACTGTTGCACTGAAGGGGCGGCGACTAAGTCAAGCGGACAGGGATTGTGATGACAAGGCTGATCCAAAAGCAGCCGACGGACCTTGTAAACCCTAAGCAAGAATCATCTCCCGGGACGCATAGTCTTCAGTCTTGTCTACTCCGAGCGTGCAACGTTCATGCTGTAAGCTTGTTTTACAGTTGTAATACTAGTAGCGAACGAAAATATATCCAAATTTATGGTGCCAGCTGAGAAAGAGAAGCTCGGACAACTTTCCTACCACGTAGGATGAGATACACATCACTAGTGGGTAGCAGCAAGGCTGGGGCGAAAATAGCTAGCGACTTTCCTCTCATCTACCTACTATGTGCGCCGTATGTACTTTGAGTCTAATTAGGATGAACTCCGTGCGTTGCTCAGCCTCTCCCACAAGACCCACCCTCAATGGATCCCACGGGTCGTCCCACCGCCATGATACTAGAGACAGCCAGCAATTCTTAGAGGACATTTGAGAGAGGGAGTCTAGATCATATATCTTTACGGTAGAGATTGATTGGTGGCATTGTGGTGCCAAAGGCCGATTTCTGGGGGTCTTTCCCCTGACATCCGGGGTAGAAGAGCGGAGCGGGAAGATCACTTAGCCGCCAAGTATCCGTCGCCAACCGTCAAACCAAGAAGGTGAGGTCTTCAGTTCATGATAAAGCAGCATCGTGAAACCAGTTGCGGGTAATCAGCCGCAAAGAGTCTACTGATCATAATAGGCAGAGTTAGCGCCTGGGAGGTGTGGTTCATGAACAACCAGAATTGGCTATTCTCTCCGCATCATCCATCTTAACCGTTTGCAGCAGCCTCGGCTGCTCCTCACAGCAATCAGTAACCATTACCAGCAATGAAGGAAGCACTCTCTCATATATCTGCAGATTCTTGTTCTCTCAATGATCTGTTTGTCTGCTGGCTTCTGTTTGAACGCCTGAAGACTGTTAATATATTTCATGGCAAACTAGCTTACAGATTTGCATGATTGCATTCACACATCCTGCGAGAACTTGGCTCTTCATATTCAAGCCTATTCCTGCCAATTATCCATGGTCTCCTGAGTGTCATAACAAAAGGAAGTATTTTGACAGAATCATATGCGATAGATAGAAGTTCTAGTTCTTGATTTTTGCGGCCTCGCCTGGTAAACACACTTCCTAGCAGTCTTATTCGCGAAGTCATGTTCCTCCGTTAAGTTTTGCCGGAGCTTAATACGAGAAGTACGAGCCCTACTTAGAAGCTGTTGAAGACACCGGGCAAGTTATCTTGGCTCAGTATGTATCTCCTATGCCCTGAAATAGTAGTTCAGAGCAATCCAAAGTTTGAGGGGCAGCCCCACCGATAAGGGCCGGGCGGTTATCGGCGGCGTCTCCGGTGAGAGACTCCATGACTCTCTCTCTCTCTCTCTGTGTCTGACTCTTACACTTCTCCCCTCTTCCTCTTCCTCTCTTTCTCGCTCTTTCTATCTTCCTTTCTTCCACTTCCTCCTGCTACCTATACATCTCTGTGGCTCCCCTGCTCCCTTCTAAGAGCAGACCAACACACCATCCCGCCTCCCCAAGATCGCAAACCCCGCCATAAAAATGGCTGCCGCGGAGCTGAGTCAAGAGCAGCTGGACCAGATCTACGCCTTTGCGGTCGATCTGGGCCGGAAGGCCGGTCAACTTCTGATGGAAAGTGTTGAGAAGCGCATCGGCGGCGGAGCCACGCAGGAAGCTGAGGAGAAGGACAGCGCCGTCGACATTGTCACCCAAACCGATGAAGGTATGCTCTAGCCCGTCCTCAGCCTGCTATCGACTCGCATCTCACCAATGGACTGCCCTGCACAGAAGTAGAAGTATTTATTAAGAACGCAATCCAGTCCAAATACCCCACACATAAGTATGTCCCTGAGTCATTCCCCAATTCACAAGCATCCCCCAGCTGACCCATTCAGGTTCCTCGGCGAAGAGTCCTACGCCAAAGGACAGTCGCGCGACTACCTGATCGACGAGCACCCAACATGGTGCATTGATCCCCTAGATGGTAATAGCCATAGCCATACCCCCTCCCTGCCATCATGACACGAAATAACTCCCCTCACCTGACCAGGAACCGTCAACTTCACACATATTTTCCCCATGTTCTGCGTCTCCATAGGCTTCATCGTCAACCACCGTCCCATCATCGGCGTGATCTACGCTCCTTTCCAGGATCAGCTTTTCTCATCCTGTCTGAACCGCGGCGCATGGCTAAACGAGAAGCGCCGTCTCCCGCTCATCCGCAATCCGACCATCCCACCTATGCCGCCCAATGCTCCCAGCAAGTGCATTCTATCCTGCGAATGGGGCAAGGACCGCCGCGACATCCCCGACGGGAACCTGTATCGCAAGATTGAGAGTTTTGTGAACCTAGCAGCAGAAGTGGGTAGTCGCGGTGGCAAGGGAGGTATGGTGCACGGAGTGAGGAGTCTGGGAAGCGCTACGTTAGATTTGGCGTACACGGCTATGGGGTCATTTGATATCTGGTGGGAAGGTGGTTGTTGGGAGTGGTACGTTCTTTTTGCCATGGATCTTTTCATCCCTCAGAGTTCTGTTTAGCTAATCCGAGTGTGGTGGGTAGGGACGTCGCAGCGGGTATCGCCATTCTCTTGGAGGCAGGCGGCCTAGTCACAACCGCCAATCCCCCGGAGGATCCGGACGCTGCGCCCATTGAAGATGTTCGACTCGGCAGCCGACTCTACCTTGCCATTAGGTATGTGACACTCCTTTTCTGCCTTGTGGCTTAGTACGGCATCTAACTGTAATAGACCGGCTGGTCCGTCGGCGACAGAGACCGGACGCCAGACGCAGGAGCGCACTGTGCGCGAAGTGTGGAAGCGCGTGCGACAGCTGGAATATACCCGGCCGGGTGCGTGAGCACCTCGGCTATAGATATACACCGTTATATACTACAGATAGAATATCCATAATAGTTACTATACAGGACGGAAGCGACGAGAAGGAAAGGGATGAAGACATCATATTGCACTATATACAGCAGCCAGATCCGCGTATGTACCTAATCAAACACACGTCATATCTATCATCGGGCTCTCTTCACTGAGCCCCGTTCCGTTATTTTTGGTCTTCCATAACAAGCAATGCACCGGGTATGCGAGAGTCTATACAGGAATGAATCATCATGAAACATGTCGGATGTTGGAGGTATAATAAAGAAGGAGGCGAAAGGAAGAAAGCTTTACAGAGTAGCCTTCTGCCTCTCAGCCAAATTCTTAGCCACAACATCCTTAACCATAGCCAACAAGCCAGGAACAGCCACCACATCCTTTCCAGTCCAAAGCTTGGCCTGCTCCAGACCCTGCCAGAGCAGCGCCTCCGAGCCAACGATAACCTTCCACCCGGCGGCATCAGCCAACTCGGCAATCTCGGTCCAAATAACAGGGTGGTAGCACATCTCCAGGATAACGCCCTTGGGCTTGCCATCCTCCTTGGCGCCCAACAACGCCGTCAGAGCATTCCTGGCACGAATCTCCTCCTCGGTCTTAGGCGGGTAGTTGGGGATACCCGAGACAATAGCAGCGGGGCTCTCCAGGGTCTTCGCAACCTCGGGATCCGTAACGTGAATCAAGGGCGCCTTGTCCGCGGACGGATTGCGCTGCTGATCCTCCTCCATGATGGCCTGCACCTCACTAGCATCACGGTTCACAATGTAGATCTTGCTAGCGCCGAGCCACTTGCGCATGACATAGATGGCGGAGCGAGCGGTACCACCACCACCGACAACGAGGGCAGGCTTGCCAGCGAACCGCTCGGCCGCGTTAGCGGTGTTCTGGATGAGGGCTTCGCGAATACCGATGCAGTCGGTGTTGGTACCGACGTAGGAGCGGGAGCCGTCGGCATTGTCGCGCAGGAAGATGGTGTTGCAGGCGCCGGCTTGGCGGGCGTCTTCGGTGAGGTCGTCCAGGTGCGGCATGATGGAGACCTTCCAGGGCATGGTGACGGAGGAGCCGACGAATTTAGGGTTGGCGCGGATGGAGGACAGGAAGGTGTCGATGGGCGGGGAGCGTGTGTACGGGGGAGGGTAGGTAGCGGAAGTACCGCAGACGCTGGAGAGGGGGATCTGAATCCAGTTCAGTCCGAGGTGGTTGTAGATGGCGGCATGGAGAGGAGGAGAGAGCGAGTTAAGGAGGGGGTGGCCGTAGAGGTAGGCGACGCCATCGCGGTCCTGGGGGATGGTGATGGGTTCTTCAGGTTGGGTGTTGTTGGAGGATGCCATGTTGGGCGGGTGTGTATTTAGTGAGTTAGCGATTTGTGGAGGATCGCAATGGGTTGTATTTTTTTATTTATCGGAGAGGAAGAATTGGAGGGAGGGAGGAAGGGGGAATTGAGATGGGGAAAGAGAGAGAGAGAGCGAGAAGTGGGAAATTCAAGGGAATGTTTTAAGGGCCCCGCGAGCCACCGATGGCGGAGAAACGTTCGACGAAGGATGGATGCGGCAGGGTGAACCCTTTCCCGCGCTGAACTTCCGCCGGCCAAGTCCTTTCCCCAGCCTACTAAATCTCATAGTTCAATCTCCCCCGGAATCTCCCCGAACTCAAAATCACGCGCATGACATTGAACCCATCACCAATGAGGTGCTGATCGGCTAAGTCCACTCCGTATTACTGCTGAGAATGCTCCGATGCTGCGGGACAATTGCAATTGTGTGCCCCTGGTTGGAAAACTCAACACCCCGCAATCGTAACGCTTGGACTTTTTGGTTCAATATCCCGGGGTTTGACTGCTGACTTTGCCCATTTATACTACTTCTATTACGGAATTTGAGTTCACGACCATGCACAAGCGCAACGTTAACGTCGACGGCAAGCATGAGCAAGGAATTGTTGCTGAGAGTGGACTTTTAGAGATTGCAGTCCTTCCACCAGCATGGTAAATAACAAAAACCCTCTTGGAAATATCAACGATGCCAAAAAAGTAGGTATACACACACAGAGCACTGCAGTGATGAGGAAAACAATCTCTCCACTCAACCTAGGGACCCACAGGTTTCATGCGTGACAAGAACTCCTTGGCACATAATCCGCCGATAAATGGTTCATCTGCTTCTGCCCCAGGTATCCATCGCACGGGGTGCACATATCCGGATTGTCTAGGAGGAGTCTACTGAATACTCCCAGTAAATGTGACCTGGCATGTTTCGGGCAGGTTTGTAAGAATTAAGACCCATGTGGCAGTTATATCATGGATAACTGGTGGGTAGCTGCACTTTGAGGCCGGCATTATGCGTTCATACCTACTAAGTGTAGAGGTGGAAGCAACTATGAAGCAGTACTACTAGTACTGCAGATTTGGGCTTCCAGGGTGATAACTTTTGAGGAGTGCAACCTGTTGCGAGCTGGGAATTGATGGATATGATAAAGTCACGTGATCAGTATGCGGTTATCGAACCGGCGATAAACGCGCCGACGATTTTCCCGCCCGATAACGCCACCCTTGCGATAGCCACCGTCTACCACTTCGATTGTCAAGCTCGTCCTCTCCCAGTCACTCTATCTAAGGAGATATGGTGACAGAGGAACAGTCAGCGCCCCCGCCCGAGGTCGGGATGGGCACGCCCGGCGGTCCGAAGCGGACTCCGCTGACTCCAGAGCAATTGCGGAGAATAGTACATACTATGATCACGGTTCCTCTAGTTCGGAGCTAACACGATACTGAAATTAGGAAAGCAACCGCCAGAAGGCCATAGCAATACGGGAGCAACGCGAAGCAGAACAGGCTCGGGCTGATCCTTCATCTACCAAAGGTGTCAAGCGAACCTACTCCTCCATGACTGCCTCCGATCCTCCGGCGACTCTGCGCGATGCGGCCTCTACAGATAACCGCCCACTAGATGGCATCAAGCCGGCGCGCAACTTTACCAAGTTCGTTGAATACGACTTCTCTAAGATCACCGACACGAAGGGTGGGTTCCTGACTGAAGAAGATGACCGGTTCAACAAAGCCCTTCACGTTCGGGATGAGAAGGCGGAGCAGAAACCAGCGCACATGACGCAGAAGGAATGGGAGCGACAACAATTGCTGAAGAACCTCCATCGAGATCGAGCGGGAATTTTTGAACCGGGGCTGAGTGTGTTGGATGAGCGGACGCAACAGAAAACATGTCGAGAGTGTGGCAGCTTAGAAATCGACTGGAAATGGGAGGAAGCCTTCCGGTGCTGTGTCTGTCATGCTTGCAAGGATAAATTCCCGGACAAATACAGTCTGCTTACCAAGACCGAGGCACGAGAGGACTATCTCTTGACCAATCGTAAGTATCTCCCCCTCCGCTGCACAGGTTTGCGACAGGGGTTGCCACTGAGCGTTTTTGGCTGATTACGGGACAAACTACAACAGCCGAACTTCAGGATGAGGAGCTCCTCCCACATCTTGAGCGCCCGAACCCGCACAAATCAACGTGGAATAACATGATGCTGTATCTACGGTACCAGGTCGAAGAATACGCCTTTTCCGCCAAGAAATGGGGTTCGCCGGAAGCATTGGACGCGGAATTCGAGCGACGCGAGAATGAGAAGAAGCGCCGGCGGGAGGTCAAATTCAAGAGCAAACTGGAAGACCTCAAGAAACGTACACGAGTCGACGCATACCGACGAAGCCGTCAAGGAGCAGCCGGTGGTAATTTCGGTGATGACTTGGGGAGTGGTGGACGACATGTACATCAGTGGGGAAGATCGGTTGAAGATCCCAAGACGGGGATTGGGGTCAAGAAATGCGTTGACTGCGGGATGGAAGTCGAAGAACTCGAATTCTAAATCATCAATGAACATATTAATGTACATGGTACTGTCGTCCTGCTCTCATCTAGGTGTTGCAGATACTCTCGGTCGCCGATCACTGCCTCAGGTATTGATTTGAAAAGCGCCAAGCGGCGTGACTCCGCATATTCTTACCGGACTGGCCCTCCGTAATCTACTCCTTCAATAATGCTTAGTATCACCATTATCTCCGGTAACTGGAATAACAGTAAGAGAAGAAGAACCAAATATCTCAGGTGCGTAACACCCCGAAAGCATACAAGGATGTCTGAGTGAGAGTCACAAAGATCATCCCGAGTCAATGCCGCTTCGGCCGGGACTATACCACATCCAGCCGACCCGGGGATCCACCCAGGTCCTTCGAGTTTCCCATCCGGGCAAGGAAGGGCTGTTACATGCGGAGACGAGCAAACAGAATGAATGGTTCGCAGTCTTCGGGGCTGCTTTCCCTCGCAGGCTGCTATGTCAGCGTTTCTTCTTCTCTTTCCTCCTCTTTCTTCCTCCTCCCCAACTTCTTCCTCCCCGACGTACACAGACCCTTCTGCCCACTCTTCATTTGCCTTCATCCGTTTTCATTATTGCATCATCTTTTTCTTGCCTCCTTGATTGACTACTACTGAAGACTGCAAAGCGTTCATCTGTTTGATGGATGTCATGAATACGCTCGCTGGAATGATTGGTGAAGCTTCATGGGAAATGGATTATTCAAAAGACGACGATATATCGACGTCTGCTAACACTCGCTGGTCGCTGAAAAGCAAAAGAAACAACAGGTGCAAATCGAATTGAGAATATACAACCAATGACCCCGCCGCTAGACGTCGGTCTTGAACGATGTTAGGCGCGCCTTGAGTTCCTCCTCCGGCTCATCAATGTCCATCTCTCGGAGAACACCGCTGCCAACATCATATATCAACCCGTGAACCTGAAGACCCCGATCCTGTACGGCTTCCAGGATTACATTCTTCTCCTTCAACAGTTTGACACCCTCCAGAACATTCAATTCCACCAGCTTAAGGTTGGCTTCGTCGGCCGGCAGCGAGTTCAGCAGATCCAGGTGTTTCGCGCGGAGCTGGCGCAAAGGCAGCAGCCAGGGATCAAGAATACCCAGTTGTTTGTTACCCAGTGCTGCAGCAACGCCACCGCAGCTGGTGTGGCCGCAGAGGACTACGTGCTTGACCTGCAGGTAGCGGACAGCATACTCGATCACGGCTGAAGAGCTGAGGTCGCCGGCATGGATGACATTGGCGATATTGCGGTGAACAAAGACGTCGCCCGGCTTGAGACCAAGAAGGGTGGTCTCAGGGCATCGAGAATCAGAGCAGCCAATCCAGAGGATCTCCGGGTGCTGGCCGACCGCGAGTGTGGGGAAGAGCGAAGGGTCCTCCTTGGCAATCTGCGCTGCCCAATCCTTGTTCTGATGCAGAGCAGAGGTGAAGCGATCTGAAGAGGCAATATTAGCACACGCTGGTGGCTTGGTGGCTGAAAAGCAAGCGATTTGTCGATATGGGTTTGTGACTGGGTGGGAAAGAAAACGGCGAGGGGTATGAGGAACACCGACTCCCCAGCCCTTATACAGTTGTCGCAGTCGCAAAGCAAGCCTTGTGGAATTCATCATGGGTTGAAAGGGTTATGGGAACAAGGAAAAGGGTTTGCTCAACCGGAAAACAGCAAAAACGCAGTCAACGAAGGATGAGTCACTCTGCCTGTGCACGGGGGGTGGGCTTTGAAATGACGGAGCCAAATCCAACAATCACAATCTTGCTCTGGAGGTGTGCATACGCCAAATGAAACTGCGGTACAGGAACAAGGATGCGATGATACATGCAACTTCACAGTGCTCATGAAGTTGGGGAGGGTGGGAAAATCGTGGGTCGCCGCCTCTTTGCGAATTTGTCCAGGAACGTGTCCAGGAACGCCAAGAAAACATGGCTCTTGAGTTTATGCTCACGTACCTGTGCTAGTGGTCGACGCCATGATAGCTGATGCGGGAGAGAAATGGTTTGAGGGAGGTTTTGCAATGATATTACGGTCGGATAGTTGGATATGGATGCTATGGAGTAATCTGAGCTGGCAAAGGGGCACTCCTTTCCTTCTCCCCGCCGGAATCCGGGGGAGATTCTCCTGCCACTTCCAGGCCTGCAAACAGTGCAAACACCCACCACGTGAGGGTCTCACCGGAGCCCCGAAAGTGCCGTCGGTCATGCTACTCTCTAATCATGCGATCACAGATAAGCGTCGAAAAATTGTCTGATCGCTGTTTCTCTATCTCGTCATCGGTTCCACTGCCATTCAAGCCACGACGGAAGCCCGAGGGACTCGCAAACGTCGCATGACACCGCTCGCGATTCTAAGGTTTTTTCCAGCTAAGACCATCGATAAGGCTCAGTACACAGGCAGGCGCGGCTCGTCTGATTTCCTGATGTCTTCTAAAATCACACAACTCGATCTGCTTCCCTCCGCCCGGTCCTGCTCGATTCGACTTGAACTGACCGCGGTCTGGCCTGGCAATCCTACAGCCTGCAATACGGTATGCCTGTCATAAGCAGAACGCAGCTCCCGATTACTCTTCGCTCTGCATTGCCACTCTTATAGCCTCTAAAGTCATCCATTCTTGCAGCGGTCTCATCGTGTTGATGACAGGAGACCCGACCCTCGATTTAAAGGTGAGTGGGCCCTTTTTGATGTGATCGGATCCTCAGGACCTAAACCCCGCGGGGTGTGTAGAGCTGTAGCCCCCCACGTAAGAGTCAGTCTCACCCTGAGACTCACAAAGTAGCCTATTCCACTGCGCTTATTCGGGATAGGGAGTTGAATAATGTCCTACTAACTTAGCATTCCTACAACATAACGACCGTGAATTATCATTTCCTCAGTCGTACCCATGAATAGCATGAATAACAATTGATTCACTCCGCAACGAAACACTTATACTGTCTTCTCGATATACTGGCTGAATATCTGGCCGATCTGCTTCGCACTGTCCTTCGGAATCCTCTTCTGGCCATGCTCATAGTCGACGTAGGTCGACCCAAACCGGGTCTCGTAACCTTCAGCCCATTCGAAGTTACTACTCCAGTCAGTAAGCGCACATAACAACATCCAGGGGATAAGTATATCGCAGTACTCACTCCATCAAACTCCAAGCCATATAAGCCCGCACATTCACCCCATCCAGCGTGTAAGCATCAGCCATAGCAGCAATATAATCACGGAAATACTGCGTCCGAAACTCATCCTTCAGCAGCTCCTCCACCGGCAAGTCATTCTCGCCCTTCAAGCTCGTCCCATTCTCCGTAACATAGATCTTCGGCTGACCGTACCGATCACTCAGCCATTTCAACAGCTTCCGGAACCCAAGTGCATACGGTCTCAACCACGCAGACTGTGTCTCTGGGCCGATGAACTCGCCCTTCTTGTTCTGGAGCAGGATCTCCAGATTTCCAGCGGTATCGTGGGGATCCGCCTCACCGGTTTTGGCTTTGATGTAGTTGGCGCAGTAGTGGTTCATGCCGTAGAAATCATTGCTGCCGTGAACGAGAGCGATATCTTCTGCGGTCCAGCGGGGGAGTCGGTCCCCCAGCTGCTTAACCATGCTGTCTGGATACTTTCCGTGGTAAATCGGGTCGGCGAACCATGAGATGGCGAATTCGATCTTGCGGTCGCACGCTTCGATGTCTGCTGGGTTCTCGGGATCCCAGGGCTCGGCCCAATCTCCTATATATGAAAAAGGTAAGTAAGAAGTAATTGAGAAGAAGCATTCATACATACCATTAAGCGTAATACCTATCTCCCCACCATCCCTACTTTTAAACTCCTCGCGATAGATCTTCACCGCAGCCCCATGAGCCACAAGAATATTATGTCCCACGATCCAGCACTCCCTCGAGCTATCCCCCTCGGCGCTCTTACTCCGATCACTCGTCCGACCCGGAGCAAATTGCCCGACATTATACCCAAGAACACTACTACACCACGGCTCATTGAAGGTAATCCAATGCTTGACTTTTGAGCCCAGGGCCTGGAACATGACTCGAGCGTAGTGTGCGAAATCGGCAACGAATTCCTCTTTGTTCAGGAGTCCACCGTACCGCTTGTCGAGTTCATCGGGCAGATCCCAATGGAAGAGTGTCACAAGGGGTGTGAGCCCCGCTGCTAGGAGATCGTCGACGAATTTGACGTAGTGTTGAATTCCCTTTTCGTTGATGGGGTCGTTGCGGCCTCCCAGGGGGATGATGCGCGACCTGGATGGATGGATGGATGGTTTAGAACTACGTTCGGGTTGTGGTTTGAAATGAAGGTTTGTCATGGTGTAGATATTAAACTCACCATGAGATTGAAAAGCGGTAGGCCTGGGCGCCGCATTCTTTTAACAGTGCGATGTCTTCCGCTGTGCGGTGGTATGAGTCGCATGCTATGTCTCCGTTGGCGCCTCCGGCTATCTTGCCCGGGATCTTGCAGAATGTGTCCCAGATGGATGGTCCACGGCCGTCTTCGGTTACGGCGCCTTCGATTTGATAGCTGTTAATAAATGAATTAGTACTCTACTGGTTAACTGGTTGAAGTGTAGTATTGGTTGAGTGGGGGGACGGGGGAGGAAACAGGTGGAAGGATACCTGGCAGTTGCGAAACCCCAGAGAAAGTCCGGAGGCAAAGTTGAGGTTGTTGCAGAACCCATGTTATGAACTTATTCGGCAAATGGAAGGAGGGTGATGGTCTTTAGATTGAGAAAGAGATTGATGTCAGACAGCAGCGAGGATGGGAGGTTTATGGGATGTTTATATAGATCATGTTGGATGTCCGCCAAGGAGGGTAAATCCGCGCTAAAGAGAGTGGGGAAAGCGGGGAGGGTAGTAGTACGGACATCGAGGTGAAAGAAATCAGTGATCGGATCCTGCCTGACCTCAGAAATCCAAGTGGAAGTGATTACTAGTAATTGAGGGGGATCAAAGAGGATCATACTAGTAAGGATGGTGATGGAGGGAGAGAGACACTGGGAAGATTGACGGCTGGACGGGCCGACCTCCGAAGTGTAACAGGCATAGCGTGGTCTACTACTTACTATATACTATCAACTAGTAAGAACTACTAACACTACCATGATGGAACCACTGATGGCTGGCTTGCCAAGATATAACAATGCTGTGACTACGCCCAGATCTCATTTCCTATACAAGCATCATCCTCCCCTTAAGAACGAGGCGTGGTTGTGCGTTGAATATGAAACTTCCGCTAGGGTACGAAAATTGATTGATGCGTCTGCCAGGTTTCAAGGCGGGACTGGGTGACGTATTAATGTTCACCACGCGGTTCTGATCCACTCTCATGGCAAATTGGAAAAGATGGCCCTGGTCCATGGATCCCTCTACTGCTCTGCTCATCTGTTGATCTTTATTGTTCTTACTACTTGTTGTTGATGAACACAGTGGTCGATTAATAGCCGTGGCGATGGACCGCGGAAGCATCTGTTTGCATCCACCACTGCCATGTCTAGAACTGGACCACCTTCAGCATTCAACACACGTGTGAGCCGGAGTGCTCGTGAATGTGAAAGAAGGCGGCCGCGGGCTACTTTATGAATCAAATACCAAGCGAGTATGTTTGGCAGGCACGTCAGTTTGAGGGAATCCTTGCTATGGAGCGCGGCTGAATGCGACTCCGAAGGCGTCATCAACAGAGCTGAATAGTGGCAAGCTTGAACTGAATCGCTGTTTCAAACAAAATGATCCCGA
Organism: Aspergillus piperis CBS 112811; assembly: GCF_003184755.1. NCBI lineage: Eukaryota > Fungi > Ascomycota > Eurotiomycetes > Eurotiales > Aspergillaceae > Aspergillus > Aspergillus piperis. Next base: position 26,806 of record NW_020291592.1, read on the forward strand.
TGCATCACCGACAGGATCGGACCAAGATGAACGGAGCAGAAAGCTACCGACGGGCGCATGCATGACACTGAGCCGAGGAAGCAAGGGGAGATCTAACAATGAGACCCCCTAGATCGATGGCAGACACTTTAAGAGTGCGGAATCTGTCGTGCTCGATGAATGCCTATTCAAAAGTACCTGATGTAATCTGTGTAGGAGCTGAGGCATCTTAGATACAGGCAGCCCGGTCATTCCTCTAGGGATAGACGCGTGCGGGTGAATGTTTTCTTGAAGATACTAGAGCTCCCTGCTACGTACTACTGGGGATTTGTTGCTGCTATAGTACTATTCACTCGGCAGATCTTTCGGTGGTAACTTCTAATAGAAAAACAGAAGGCCATTCATAGACAGTCTGATCGGTTAGTTGTAGAGTTCAGCGCAATCAAGCCTCCATTGCCCTGGTAAGAAGGAAATTACAAGAATCTAATTTTGGCTACACACCATGATAAGGCATCTAAATAAAGCGAACGATCCAGGTGCTGCGATATGTCAGATAGCATGAGATAAACCAGTCTGTAAAGCAGACCTGCATACCGTACGAGGAAAAGTGTTATCGTGAGTGCTCTTATGAACGGAGACGGACGGCCAATTCCAAGGCAGTGTGGTGATTATGATGCTAATCTTTCAAGTCTGAATCCGAAGCATTCTCATTAGTAGGGTATACAGGTCAGTGAGAAGCATCCATCAAGATGGAACGGATTCTGGGGTGGCCTCCCTGTTATGCCTTGTTTTGCAGGAGAAGGGGATGGCCGAAACCGTCTCCGCCTCATGGTATCTGGGTCCTCTACCATGGAGAAACAGGAATCGGTACTATCTGTCCGCGCTTGCGGGAGATCCATACGTACCACGCAGGATCCACGGCGAACTTGGGGAATTATTTGTTCTATTTTATGACATGAAAGTGGCTTGTTGTTCGAGGATGATCACGGAGTGGCTTCCGATCAGAGCAAAGCTAAGGATGGGAGGGAGGGACGGATGCGGGCAGCTCTCGGTCAGCAAGGGCCTAGGCTAGACTAACCCTACTATGCGGGCCGGTCTCAGCGCACCGGCATGTCTGTTATTATTATTATTATTATTATTATTATTATCATTGCTGTTGTTAATTCTCTCCGAAAGACAAAAGATACTACAAATGTTGTCTAGAATGTTGCGCAAGCACCGCGCTGCAATGATGTCTGTCTTCATTGGATTTTAACCAGTTAGTTAGTGAATTGATCCTCTTTAGGGTGCGATCGGGTTGGATCCTCCCGAAGATGTGGGGAGTTGCAGTGGGAACTGCATGTATAGTAAAAGTAGTAGTATACTATCTAATACATCCTGGTATAGATAAAAAAAACTAGTGTTTACCACTTACTTTGGGAAGATGACCCTGAACAGGCCATAAACAATCCAATTGAGCAAATTGTTTGTTTGCGGGAGGGTGGAAGAGATCACGTGCAGCGAGAGCAGCCCCGGAAGCGAAAGCGATCGAGGATCGAGATCGGAGACACCCAATCCTCGCCTCATTCCACCCTTCCCATCCCTGCTGGGGAAAAAAACTAAAGAGATGCTTCCGAACACTATGAGCACCTTCGAGTCAATATCGCTACCGCTTTCCTCTGCATTCCACTCCTTAGGCCGACATTCTGGCCCGAGTTCAGTAAACCATCTTTCTATGCTCCAGCTCTGCCGAACCCTCCACAATTCCTTCATAACAAGCACAATAACAAGTATGGCGCTCCAAACTTATAAGTCCCGCCTCGACCGGCATCGAGATCTCAGATCGTATTCATCGCACATCTCGATCCGCTCAGAGAGAGTTAGTCAACTCATACTTATCCGCCGCTCCCTTTCCTGGCACTTCGCCCAGCATGAAGTGGACCCAGCTCAACACGCTGGTTCTGCCAGTCCTGTCATGCCTCATCCAATTCTCCTCTTCCCGTGTCGTGGATTTCAGACTCGACTTGACATGGGAGGATAGCAATGTTGCGGGTATCTCCCGCAAGGCCATCCACACCAATGGCCAAGTCCCAGCACCAAATCTCCGCGTGAACCAAGGCGACCAGGTGAGAGTTCTGGTCAACAACTCCATGCCATTCGGCACCACAGTCCACTGGCACGGTAAGCTCATCGCAGCGCGGCAACACGCCTATCCCAATCCTCGGCCCTGTTCCTTTGGTGAGATGCTGACCCACGGACTAGGTATCCCTCAGTATGGCACCCCATGGTCAGACGGGGTCCCGGGCCTCAACCAAGAAATGATCAAGCCTGGTGAGCAATTCTACTATGAATGGACAGCCACCGATTACGGCTCCTACGCCTATCATGCCCACACCAGAGCCCAGATGGACGACGGTCTCTATGGTGCCATCTATGTAGAACCGCGTGCAGACGTGCAGAGACCGTTTAGCAAGATCAGCAGCATCCCGTATGAACTCCAAGCCATGCTGCAAGCTGAAAAGAACACCCATCCAATCATGCTCTCCGATTGGCGAGCTTTCACGTCCGAGGAGACTTTGCAAATCGAAGAAGACTCTGGAGTTCAGGCGACCTGTACTAATGCCATCCTGGTCAATGGTAAAGGGTCGGTTATCTGCCCCCCGCAGGACCACATCAATGACCTCACCCGATCGGGTGAATGGACTGCGCTTTCAAGCGCAGGAAATGCAACCATGTCTGATATGGGGTAGGTCTATTGTCTTCTTCGTTCTTGATCTCTTCATTCCTTTGCTTTCTTCCTTGTTGGTATTGTTGCATGCTATCGATCGGTTCACTTACCATGTATCAGCTGCATGCCACCCCTTAAAGCCCGTCTGGGCGGGTTCCCGTTCGACGTGAGCAAGATTCCGCCGGGGTACTACCAGGGTTGTGTACCGACCGTTGGTGAGCAAGAAGTGCTTTCCGTCGACCCGAGGACCCGATACGTCAGCTACGACCTCATCAGCCTACCTGGCACGTCAAACTTGGTTTTCTCCATCGATGAACATCCTATGTATCTCTATGCGGTCGATGGCCGCTATGTCGATCCCCTGGTGGTCGATGCTATCAATGTGTACGCCGGATCGCGGTACTCGGTCCTTGTGAAGCTAGACCAACCCATTAGCATATATACCGTCCGCGTTGCTAACAAGTTCGCAAACCAAATCATCAACGGCACCGCCCTGATGTCCTACTCTGGCTCCAATCCAAGCCAGTTCAACACCTCTACACGTTACATCAACGAAGTCGGTACCGCGGCTGGTATCAACGGCACTATCATTCTTGACGAGGCCCAAATCGTCCCATTTGAACAGGAGGCGCCTGCTCCCGAGCCAGACCAGACCCAGATCCTTCAAGTCAACCTCTATAACGCCTCCTATCGCTGGACCCTCGGCGAAGCCAGTTATCCCATGGCCAATGAGGATCTCACTCCCCCTGCACTTTTCAACTACTCCTCAATCCCGGCCGAATACACTGTCAAAACTAAGAACAACACCTGGGTAGACATTATCTTCAATATGACCTCGATCGGGCAGCCGCAGCACCCGATCCACAAACACTCCAACAAATTCTTTGTCCTTGGGTGGGGTGCCGGGGTATGGAGGTGGCCTACTGTGGCTGAGGCAATGAAAGAAATCCCTGATAGTCTCAACTTGGTGAATCCTCAACTCCGCGACACCTTCCAGACGCCGGCATCGACACCGAACCATAGCTGGTTAGCGATCCGCTATCATGTGGTCAACCCCGGTCCGTTCTTTATGCACTGTCATCTGTCTATGCACGAGAGCGGTGGATTAGCTGTGGCCCTGTTAGATGGGGTGGATGCGTGGCCGACGGTACCAGACCGGTACCAGTTGCCAGCGTTGGCGGACCCAGCGGAGAACACCCCGGCAACGCATGGATTGATGGATCATCCTGGCTTTGACTGATTGACCATCCGTCGGCTGACTGTTTTCTTTCACTACCATTCATCATCTTGCATATAGCCGGCGTTCTCGCGATGTGTGAGCGGCTTAGGGCGTTGGGGTTTTTTCATTGGGTTCTATTCTGTTCTTGCTTGGCGGATCTTCATGCATTGTTCTGTCATATTTACATGTTGTCCCCTGACTCTTTTTCGGTGTTCATTTGAGACTATGAATTATCTGGCATATACTTTGAAGATGGACATGGTAATCAGCTGTCGTTAGCATGCATCTATTTTATATCCTTTCAACATGCTCCGCTACCTATAATACTAGTACCCGATATATTTTTGTTTCGCGAGTGCATCTATGACTTGGTAGTTGAATTCATAGTGAACGTCATATGCAAGACTACCCCTCTGCACGATACACACACTCACCCATACAGATAGTATTTATATATCAATTCATAGACCAGCATCACTCCCCTACGAAGTTACAGAATAAAGACAACCCAAACATCCAACAGAGATTGCATTAAATTGATAGACAGTCTGGACTGCGACTAGTAGTAGAATGAGGCATGGATATCCAGCGACCACGCACTGAGATCAAGAGTTAGATATTACTACTACTATCTTCTAAGTCCAATATCAGCGCCCCCTGCGTACAAACCGCATGCTACCACATGGCACAACATAATACCCTCTATCTATGTGTACTTCAATTGAATGATTTTTCTTCAAGCTGGAAAGTGGAATGTATTGTATTTCTCCAAATCCACCCCTTGTGTATGTAATGCACCCGCGACCCCGAACAGAGTTAATGAACATGGACCTGGACACCTAAACCCTTCTTAATGGAATCTTTCCTTATAAAAAAAAGAGAAAAGTCAACTCTTCTCCATATACAAAGCACATTACATCCACCCCCAGTTCCTGACTACCACGCGAGCACCAATCCCTGAATGCCATAAGCACATATAACCACCCATCCTCCCACCCACCCAACACAAACCTTAAATAGTCTCTGCATGTATGCATGCATGCATTAATGTACCCCCTCCCAGCAATCCAAATATCGCGTGGCTGGGCAAAAGGAAAGGAACCATCCATCCCCCTGGATTGATTGGGATTGAACGCAATTTGCCTCCCCTCTTTTCCCGCAAGCAAGGGATGAATCGCCGTACGCGGAAAAGAAGGCGAAGTTATGTAAGTAAACCTGGCATTTTTGCCCTTGGGAAGGACGGACACATTCTTAAATATGCGCTACGCTGTTCTCTGCACTATTGCTGCTGCATGCGATTAATTGCCTTCCTCTTTACCATCAGTTGACTCCTATCAGTGAGATAGATACGAATATCTTCATCATCATCTCCAGCAGGTATCGCTATCATGTATTCTTTCAAAGCCATCACTCTATTGAGCTCGCTGCTTCTGGCTGGGGTTGGGAGTGCGAGGTTGAGTACGACTGTACGTGCCCTTTTTTTTTTTTTTTTTTGAATAGCTAGCGCAGCTGATTACAACCCTACAATGAATGCTTTGAATAATGGATAAGGTCACTTAACTGACTACTGTATACAGATCGGTCTAGAGACAGACGAAGGCAGCCATTCGGTTCAGATCCCCTTCGATGACTGTACTCAGGTTGGACAGTTGTAAGTTGATGATTCACCAATGTCGACTTCATTTGATGTTATAATATATTATACTTGAGATGAGAAAGAAACAGAGAATGAAAGGAGGAGTCTCGTTAACAAAAGTTATTATTACCTGTCACAGTGAAGTTCGAGGCGTGTTCCTCTCCAAGACGTGTCGTCTTTTCACGTAAGTGACTTTCCTTTTACCCAAGATAGTACTTGACTGCACATAGTGCATACTGACTCGAACATGTTTCTATAGTGGAGTAGGCTGCACCGGACGAAACACCCTCCTGCAGCCTGGTGAACATACCTCGTCGGAGCCGGTTTATGTCGATAGTGTGCTGTGCTACCCGTGAAGGGACATACATGGTTGTTCTTGGGGTGGTCTGGTCTGGTGGTTTGGGGGTGTATAATATGAGTTGAAGGATGAGTTGATGAATGTATGGAAATTGTGGAAATTAAGAAATGTCTCATACTAGAATGAATGGTATTTGTTGAGGTGGATCTTACATCATACAAAGTTTGTTGATTTCGGTGGACAGCTATCGGAGGCTGGGTAGGAGATATAGAGGGCAGTGTATTATTTACGATTCTCTGATGTGGGATCGATGGGGTGATACTCAAGGTACCACCTCGGCCTTCGTATTTGATGTTTGTGTAGGTCGTAGGTTATAGATGATCTGTGCAGATGAGCTCCTGTGGAAGGCGACCTACTGCACGTAAGTTCGTGATAGCATATCACTTGCTGCTCCTGAAGGAACTGAGTCCCACGGAATTACTTTCTGGTTTCCGGTACGATGCAGCGATCACTGTAGGGTAACAGCGATCCAGAAAAGGGTCCAGGTGTGATAGTCGTGTTTACCAGGCATCTGGATTGGTTTCCTTTCCAGGCATCGCCCCTGATCACTCGTGTATAATCTGCTCATCTCAACATCACTCCTTTTTCCTCCCCTCCAGCACACGCATCACATCCGTCACACTGTCCTTGTCGCCCTTCTTCTTCTTCGGCCCTCGTTTCCTCTTCTTCCCGCCGCGTCCCTCGGTCTCCAGTACCACTTCCTCGTCTTCCTCGTCGTCGTCATTGCGACTTCCTCCAAAGCCCATGTCCATATCCATGGCATCCAGGGCTTCCCGCCGACGCGCCTCCTCCAGGAACCTCTTTCGTCGAAGCGCCGTCTCGTCGTCGACATCTTCAGCATCAGCATTGGCAGCACCAGCCTCCTCGGATTGTCGTAACGCAGCAGCTCGTTTCAGGGCCGCCAGTAGAGTAGGATCTTTAGCCAATGGGTTCGACCGGTCCACCTCAGGAACTTCATCCGTTGTAGACGTAGAGAAGTAATTTCGAGGCCGGCTTGTTGTCACCTCCGGTTTCTTCGTATCACCGGTAGCAGGAGCTGGTTCTGTGACCTTTGGCTTCTCGCCATCTTCACTCTCATCCGACGAATCGTCGTCATCTGGTAGATCACCAAGCGGGTTATAGTCATCTCCGACGCCAGCAAAAATATCATCGTCATCATCCTCCGCCGGCGCGGGTGCCTTGGTGGCAACCTCTGCTGGAACTTCCATGCCTAACGGCTTCGCATCCTTATCCGGCATCAATAACCCAGCAGGCCCATCACCAGCACCACCACCAACCTCACCGGGCTTATCTAGCCATCTAACCTTCCTCTTCGTCTTGCCCTCCGCGTCCGTGATCTGTAGAATCTCCTTCCTTCGCCCATTCTCATCCTGCTCCACCCAACGCTTCTTCTCCGCCTTAGACTCTCCCCCGATCCTCTTAAACTTAGTCCCCAACGCAGGCTCAGCCGGCTTCGCCGCCTCAGCCGCAGCAGCAGCCCGACTGGCCTTCAACTCCCTGAGAATCTCGTCTCTTGATTTTCTCTGAGCCATGACGCCCTTCTTCTTCTCCTTAATCTCCTTCGGGGCAGCAGTCAATGCATCCACCCCCTCGCCCTTTTCTCCCAACACCCGATCCAGCTCCTCATCCACATCTGCCACATCTTCTTTCTCCTTCCCCTCACCCTTCTCCCCTTCCTTTTCCAAGACATCAACATCCTCACCCCCCTTAACCCTCCTCAGCAACTCCCAATCCAGCCCCTTGACCATATGCGTACTCTTCAAATCACCACCCACTCCCATCTCAGCACGCAACTTCTCAAACGTCGCCTGGTCAATCTGTCCTAATTTGACCATCTCCTCCAACGCCTTGACACGCTTCTCCAAATCCGACACATCGCCGCCACCATCCCCCCCTTCTTCCGCTTCTTCCTTCTGGCGCAACAATGCAGCCCGATCTTGATATCCAGACGGTAGTCTCGTTCCCTTGGGGGCGGCGGAGGATTTGAACTTCTTGGAAGCGGGTTGGGCTTCGCGGCGGTATTCGGCTAGTTGGCGCGCAAAGTCGACGTTTGTTAAGGCGCGACTGCGACGAAAAGAGGGTTTGTTAGTAAGGTCAACCATGTAAAATAAAGGTAAGGTTATAAGTGCAGGTGGTGTTTGGGGGGGGGATCAGCTCACGGTGTCATGGGGATGCTGGAGCGGAGGCGCGAGCCCAGAGCGCCAGCTGCGGGGGTCGCATTGCCGATGCTTTTGCGCGGTTGATGTTGGGATGGAGAGGACGCATCTGGACTGGTGGATTTGGCGGCGGGTTTGGAGGAAGGGTTGTCGAGGACAAGGCGACGGAATTGGTCGTTGTTCATGGCTGGATGAGAATGATAATGAGATGCGATGGATGCGCTGCGATGCGGAGGGCGGAGGTTGTCCAACTGTTATGTGCTTTTGCGAAAGGTAGACTTTCCAAGGAGGTTTGAAGAAGATGATTACTATTGAGACATGTCTCACAGTAGGATGCGCGGTGAAGGAGAGATTTTGTTTGTAGCGGGTTCAATCATGATGGGGGAAAGTCGCGGCTTCATATGAAAGATGTTCAGACGTCAGGTTCTTGGCATCGGCATCGGCGATAACTGAAGTGCCTGAGGCTGACCACCTAAACTAAATAAAAATTACCGCAGTTTTGTAAGGGATCATGTGATTGACTATTTTTTAAAATATAAGGGTATGCAACATCATGATATTGTATGCCTCCAAAGGTCCATGGTTTATTTAAAGCGGCACCAGAAATGGGGGAGAAAAGCGGCGGGAGATTGATACGACTAATAAGCGCTTCAACGGCCTCAAGGGAGGCTCCCAATCTAGCTAGAACTACTAATCATCTTGTTCTACAGATGGCACTCAGGCTAACTAGCTAGTTTTAAGTTAAAATATTTTGTGTCGGAGGATCTACAGAATTTTGTTTTATTTAATTGTTTTATTTTAATTTTTTTCCCCCTCCAAGATAAGGAACTACTTCCTACTAAGATCAAGATCAAAGTCCTCTAAATCATCATTGACCATTAAATGGTATAATATGAAACATCCAACATTAGAGACAAATTACATTCCAAAAGTCAAAAATAAAGAGGGTGTCCTTTTCGATGGTCTAGATTGATTACTATCAGAAACTAGTTTAGTAGCGGAGGGTGTGAACAGGAAGAAAGTATCATATCAGGCCATAAGCTGCTCTTTCCTCTTTCTCCCGCGTGCGCCCTTTTTGTCCCTTTTTCACATGTCACGCCACTCCCCTTGTGTCAATCCAAACTCTCCAACTTTCCTTCCAGCACTTTTTCTTCCTCATCCCTGCCTCATTGCTGCCTGCTTGTTCTTCGCAGCATTATTTACCCTCCATCTCTCTCCTCCGATTCACGGCCATCGAAATATGCCCTTTGCATCCCGCCATTCTTCCTTGTCCTCTCGATCCTGACCTCCCTTGACTTTCCACCTCCGCAATCCCCCCCCCCCGTCTCCCGCAAAAATGGCCGCCGCTGTTGTCGCCAATGGCCATACCACCCCCTCTGCCGATGTCGCCAAACAGCGCAGGCTAATTCACCACCATGCCGATGTCGTGATTGTGGGCGCTGGAATACTGGGATGTGCATTGGCGGTGGCACTTGGAAGACAAGGGCGCAGCGTCCTACTGTTGGAGGCGTCCATGAAGGAGCCTGACCGGATCGTCGGAGAGTTGCTACAGCCTGGCGGTGTCGAGGCGCTTGGGAAATTGGGTCTTGCCGATTGTCTGGAAGACATTGACGCCATCCCAGCCAAGGGCTACTATGTGTCGTACTTTGGGAAACCCGTCTCGTTCGCCTACCCCAAGCCCTCCCCGTCGTCGCCCGCCCCGCAAGGGCGTTGTTTCCACCATGGCCGCTTCGTCATGAAGCTGCGGGCTGCCGCGCTGGCCTGTCCCAACGTCACGGTCGTAGAGACCAAGGCCACCGACTTGGTCACTTGCTCCCACACCAAGCAGGTTCTTGGTGTCGAGTGCGTGACCGGCGACATGAAGGATTGCTACTTCGGCCATCTGACGGTGGTGGCAGATGGCTACGCCTCGAAATTCCGCAAGCAATACCACTCCAACACCCCTAAGGTCCGGTCCAGGTTCTGGGGCTTGGAGTTGATCGATGCAGACCTTCCCATGCCTTACCATGGCCACGTCCTCCTTAGCGACAATGCCCCTATCCTCGTCTACCAAATTGGCACCCACGAAACCCGCATCCTCATCGACATCCCTGAGAACCTCCCATCGGCCTCCGTCAAGAACGGCGGTGTCAAGAACCACCTTCGCAACGTCGTTCTTCCGTCCCTTCCCGAATCTATTCGGCCTTCATTCGTTGCTGCGTTGGACAAGGGTCAGCTGCGCTCTATGCCAAACTCATATCTTCCTAGTGCGCCGAACAAGACTCCCGGTCTGGTCATTCTGGGAGATGCGCTCAACATGCGGCATCCGCTGACCGGTGGAGGAATGACCGTCGCATTCAATGACGTTGTGGTCCTACGTGACTTGCTCAGTCCGGAGAAAGTCCCCACCCTCGCTAATCATGAGCAAGTCCTGCGACAGCTGTCCTCCTTCCACTGGCAACGGAAGAAAGCATCCTCAGTCATCAACATCTTAGCGCAGGCTCTCTATGCCCTGTTCGCTGCCAACGGTTTGTTTATCCTCTCCCCCATTGCACCCAAGGCCCCAGCAGCTAACGCCAGACCCCTCAATCTAGACGAAAATTTGCGTGCTCTTCAACGAGGCTGCTTCCGTTACTTCGAGCTAGGAATGACCAGCGGCCCCATAGGTCTTCTAGGTGGGCTGATTAAAAAGCCCGATGTTCTGTTCTGGCATTTCTTCAGTGTCGCCTTTCTCTCTCTCTGGCTCGTCATCACCGAGCACCCCTTTTACATGCTGCCTCTGGCCTTCCTGAAATGCATCATGGTTTTCTGGACCGCTTGCGTTGTGATTTTCCCCTACATGCTGATAGAGGCATTCTGCTAAAGGGGAAATTGCCGCTGCCGTCACCATTACTACCACCATCATCATCAGCAGCATCATCCTCATTTACCCTACATGTCTTCCCCTAACTTCATTCTACCTCTTTATTTATACCTAATGAACCCACACCGGGTTGATTCATTTCAATGAGTTGCAAGTGCCGAAGAAGCCATGACCACCAATCCCGTCCACATGTATTTATCACACCAGATCTGATCATTTTTCTCTTGTCATATATTCTCTGTGTCACCTTTTAATACCTCCCTTTCTTGCTTCTGATCCTACATGTATTATTAGAAACTTATTTCTTGTCTTCTTGCTCCAAAACTACTACCTGTATCTTCTAGATTCTGTATATACGATAGAATTGATCGATCATCTTCTTTCCGAAAAATGGCAAAAGGCCCGGACGCATAATCTGCAGGATGTCACACCGGAGGGTGATTCAGGATGAAATTTTCTGTTGTATGGGGGTTGAAGGAATAACGTAGTTAGCATATTGTTCAATGTTACAATGGTAACCACAACATGGTTCTACAGGGAAAGAAGAAGACCTGATGGTAGAAATCACATGGTATATGTAAATTCCAACGTCTACATTTGCACCTCTCCCCCTTCCCAACCCAACTGCCCAAACCCCATGACCGATGTGGATGAATATGAACATAGGCAATGAAAGAACAAGAAGAAGGAATAAAAACGGAAGCAGCATCTCTGTCAACTAATCGACACACACGCACGCAAACAAGAAAACTGTGAAAGTCAAACCATATGAACCCGCTCGCCCGGCTCCCTGCTATGATGGTATATTGACAATGACAATGACAAAGACAATGATAATAATGATGATGATGACGATGATAATAATGATGATGATGATGATGATGATGATGATGATGATGATGATGGTGATGATGATGACGGTCATGCCGATGGACTATAATCTTCAAAAGCGGATGAAAAGAAAACAAAACAAAACAATATGATGAAGAAACAAAAACGGCGAGGAGACCAATTCGGCCCAGATGAAGGAAGAAGAACGGGGCCATCTAGGCCATATGCCATTCCGCTTCAATTTTGGTGTCTTTCAGATCAGCCGACACTTTCTTTTTTATCTTCCCCCTTGGAGCTCAATGGCTTCCGCGGGGATATTTCATTTGGTCTGCGTAATTTTTTTTTTTTGCGTTTCGCTGCCCTCTATGCAGCACCACTGCAGGGAGCAAGGGGAAGAGATGATACAGCCGGTATGCAAAGTCGTATGGACCCAACAGCCTGGGGGAAGCCCTCAATCACAACCCAAAGGAGTCGAATGTAAACTCCAAACCACATCAAAACAAAACCACAACGTATAAGATGAACCACGACATAGAGGACGGGGCAACATATATCATATGCAATTCTCACAAGTAACCCATGGTAACCAGCCAAACCCCCCTGACTTGCCAATTTTCCGTTATTTAACCTTGCAAAACGCCAATATTGAACATGAAAAGAGAAAAAAAAAAGGACGGATGAAAAGTGTCATGTACTTCCATAACATGTAGCAAGAAAACAAGTGCAACCGAAATCATGTCATTTGCAAGAAGAGGACGCCGCCTCATTTATACAGTACCATGGAACGTCCCTCCACTTGAACGAAGGGTTCGATAGTATACTCAAGCACTCCCCCCAAAAATAAACGCACTTGTAAAACCGTAGCACAGGCAGTACAATAGCCATGCATGTAACAGGCTATATGGCCGCCAGGGAGCTCTCTACCCGATGCTGGTTCAGTCAACAGACCAACCCGGTATGTGTTCCCCAACCAAGCACAACAATGGCTCAGCTTGGCCGGAGGTATCGCGCGTGCGGCCTGTGCTGAATAAGACTGCTGGAGGCAACGCAACACGGACAACAGATAATGCTCACGATGACACATTATCTAATGTTTTCAACCCCCCTTTCTCAATGACTCATCTGCTGGGAGGGGCTCCGCACCACTATGCAAGCCATGCCTGTGTTCTGTTGAATGTCTGGCATTCTTCTTCGGCTTCCTTTTGGTCGTCTGCCAACCACCACCGGCATGAGCGACAGCGGAGTCTGGCGTCGAACTGACCCCGTTAGACTTTCGCGATTGAGTCATGGGATGACGTTTCTCGCTGTCAGCTGGTCCAGAAGGCTGATTGTGATTCTTCGATTTCGTTTTGTGTGAAACCCCGTTGGTCCGTTCAGACGCATCCACGCCATTAGACCGCCGTTTCCCACTGGAAGGAAAGTGTGAGTCCGCCGCTGGCGATGGCCCTGTGGTCAGTGGCTTTTCCCCTGAATTTACCTGTTTCGAGCGATGATTGTCTCTATCCGCTGCTTCGTGATTCGATTGCGGCACTTTCATCTTCTCGGTATTATGCTTCAGCTGAGGTTCGGAGGTCTTTTCGGAGTTTGCGAGATGAAGGCTTTGCAACCGGCTCGAGAGCAGACTCTGCTTTGCACCGTGTCCATTAACAAAGGAATCAGCTGCTTTCCCTGTTTGGTAAATGTCAACCCCCTGGCGACCAAAGTAGGGCGGCTGGTCAATATCGACCGAGCTGTTGTCCTGGTATTCATGAGACACAGAGTCTGAGACGCTCGCTGGCGTATCCATATTCAGGTCCTCTGAATTCGACGTACAGTGGCTCATAGCCGTGTACGGATCATAGCTTTCCGCCGATACTGAGAGACGCTGTTCACTAGGGGGTACGGACCCGTCCACGATCAAGGGTCCGCTCCGATCGCCAGATGCAGCTGGTCGCGAAGTTGCACGCTGCGTCGTCGACCCTGGTTTCGTTGGCAATGCAGAGCTGTTATCTGAGGCTTGACCGGTCGCTTCACTTGCCGGAATTGACGTCATATAATCCTGAGGGTTTGCAACAAATGGCACGACGCCGCCATTTTGCAGTGCCAGTCCTACCGGAGACAGCGGCGATAGTAAAGCGTTTTGATGATACGTCTGTAGCTGCGGGGAAGTTGCAAGGTAATATCCCATATATTCATTCGGTCGGCATTCATCGAAATAGGTGGAACGAGACACGTTGGGAAGGCTGCTCGGCATAAAGGTATTGTTCTCATCGCCCTGTGTACCGTCAGGTGAGCCTGGAGCATTGCGCGCCTTCGACCCCGGCGAGCTGTCCGCCATTTGAGATATCGAATACAGCGGCGCAAAGCTCGGAAGGGAATTGACTGTTCGCGCCGGCTGTGAGTGTGCCCGGAGTGACCCACCCGGAGATCCGTTCGCAACAGAGGATCGACGCGGACTACGCCGAAGGTCCGGCATGGCAGCAGTGGCTGAAGGCGACGGCGGATTTGTGTTGCTCCCCTGCACGCCAGGAACTCCCACAGGGAGGTAGTGACTGTTGTAATACACGTTCTGGCGGTGCGGTGTGCTGAGAGGCGGATGGTTCACGGTGCCCGACCTTGATCGAGAGTCGTCGTCGCCAGAGGATTCTTGTTGCTGAGGCATTGGGAACTGAATAAACGGTTGGCGGATGAGAACCGGCGGCGGCCTCCCAGTGAGGAGCGCCTGGTTCTGCAGCTGTAGCCGCAATTCTTGCTCTTGGGCCTGAAGGATCTGTATTTGCTGATAGAGATGGTCATGCAAGAGGTACTGTGCGTGCTGTGCTTGCAAGGAAAGCTCAGAGGCGGTCATACCGTTGGGTTGACGAAAGTTACCGGATTTATTCGGTGTGTTGGAAGCCCTACGACCACCGGAGTGCCCGCCTCGGGAGAACTGATTCGAATGTCGTCCGCCACGACCTCCGCCGCGACCTCCGCGGGACGGTGGCGGTGCTGCAGTGAGCACAGGACGCGGTTGGGGCGGTGGTCTCTCCCATGAGCGTTCTTCCTCCGGTGGATATTCGTATTGTTCGCAGCAGTGCTCCAGGTTCCCTTCGGAAACGGCTTGGAATGCCCGGCGCAGCTCCATATGGACTCCTCGAAACGAAGTGTCGTCCGCTGTGTTTCCCAAATTCCGTGAAGTATTAAAAGGCTCTTCCACACATAAACGGTTGTTTTGTAGCAGATGCCAGCCTTTCGCCTCTTTCGACAAGAGCTTCCCCTCACGGACAGATATCACATGCCGTTCGTAATCGAGTTCATGACCATAGTATTTGAAGAACTGAAAGAGAAGCTCTCCGAGGCTCTGCTTGTTTTTTCGCCCATAGCCGACTAGGGAATCGAGGTCATCATCAAAAGAACAAACTATGCCGTCCGCGGTCAATTTCTTCTTATGCGGCCGAGCTTGAAGGCTCGGCAAAACAGGCGGGTCTCGCGTTTGTAGGAAATTGATTATCAGGCAAATCCACGTGTAGGAGCTTAGTGTGCCTCCAAGGCCTGTGTGCGGACAGTCAGTCGAAAACTCGCTCCAGTTGTCTGTCCCAAATCGACGACTCGACACATACCGGCATCGTTGAGGATCCTC
Source organism: Aspergillus piperis CBS 112811 (assembly GCF_003184755.1). NCBI lineage: Eukaryota > Fungi > Ascomycota > Eurotiomycetes > Eurotiales > Aspergillaceae > Aspergillus > Aspergillus piperis. The sequence goes on from NW_020291592.1 coordinate 42,132, forward strand.
CGTTTCGTCCAGTGCTTGATTATCATAGCCAAGGGTCGCACGCGTTCGTCAAGTTCCACATACGTCCGGACCATCCGCGTATTCTCCAGTGCCATAGTATTATTGACGTTCATGTCGCATGCTAATCGCAGCTCCGGATCCCAGATCTTCACGATAGGTACTTTGGCGTGCGATACGCAAACGACTCGTTCCATACCATCTGTACCCCAAATCATTGTCAGCGACTGCGTACACAAGGAAGGCAAATGGTGGTTCGCTTACGCCTGGCTAGTACCTCTGCCAAGAGGCATACGTGCTCAAGCTCCTTATAAGTGGTAGTTATACAGATGTCCACTGAATCATCGTTAGAACACACACATAAAGTAAGCCGCGTTACCGAAACATACCGTCCGAGTCACTTGAACACAGCTTATTCCCAGACGAGCCGAAAACGTGAACCTTGATATTGCAGCCTGGCCACTGATCATTGAAGAGCTTCTCCAACTTGCGGACTAATTGCCGTCGCCGGTCGTCGCTTTCTGCTGACGGCAGGAGCTGATCGTATACCTCCAGCATATCGGCGCTGAGTCTCTTCTCCTCCTCCGGCTCCAACCGCTCCTTGAGACCATCCTTTTCCTCCGGCAGCAGGTCGGCACCTAATGAATACGGCATTCTTCGACGGAAGAAAGCCATGGCGGTTTCATATTTGCAGCCCGAGAACTGTTTTCGCAGCGAGGGGGGAAGATGCGTAGACTCGGAGTGGGTGGAGCGAGGGGAGGTGTTTCCTTGCGGGGGCGAAGGTGACCTGGAGTGGAAAGAGATCTTTCGCGCATGTTGGTATGGGGTGGAGGGTAGGGAATTGGATTGCTGCGAAGTCAATGGCGGCCGATTCTTTGCCTCCGGAGACGTTTCTGTGGATAACTTCCACGGCATGTTCGAGGCCTTCCGTGCTGCTACCGGCGACCTTCCACCTGGGATGGAAGATAGTTTAGCATTCCCATGGGTGTCTGGGATCATATAGCGACTCCAACGTTGTTCGATCAACGTTGGCCTCTGGGGAAGAGTGGGACGAGGAAGGTCCGACGGTTTTAAGTCGTTGATGTCGAGGTCCACCTAAAATCCAACCTTGCGGGCGGAAAACAGTCCGCCACCAGCGAGTGCAGTATAATCCGTCAACGAGGGGAAGCACGGCGAGTGTCTTCGGACGGGGACAAAGGGTAACCGTAGGGAAAGCGAAAGCCGGAGACGAAGAAAGCAGTGGATTCTGTGCAGAACTCGGCCAGCGATAAGTCAGCAAAATCGCCTTTGGTGCTGCTGTGCTGTGCTATGCGCGGGCAAAAGGTGTCGCAGTCCTCGATTTGAGGAGGGGGGTGTGGGAGGGGAGGCAAAAGGCAACTCTCGCAATAGTGGACCCGCCAGAAAATGGATTGAATGGAAATCTGAAGCAGACCGGAGACAGGAGTGAATGAGGTATGGGGATTTTCCAGCGCGAGGTAAATCGGGGTAGTGGGCAGAAGGTTCACTGAGTGGACGGACCGGGCGATCGTCAAACAGATAGACGGTGTTTTAAGGGGAGGGAGCGATGGCCTCTAGCCGGGAAGAAGGGCACACTGGAAAAAACCACACAAGGCGAGCGGAAGAGTCGTATCGCGGAAGAGCAACACCGAATTTGCTCCATGTAAGGACCAGCCAGGTGATTTGAGCGAACGAATATACGAAGAATTCCAACAGGTTGCTAGGCAGGTCAATCGACGAAGCAAGCACCGAAGGGGAGGAGGGGGGGGTGATCTGCTGGTGGTGGTTGTAGTGGTAGTAGTAGTTGGTTGGTGTGGTTGCTTGGTGGTTTGCTGCAGAGGTAAGCCAAAAGCCAAAAGCCGGAGCCAGAGCCAGAGCCAGAGGGGGGGGGGGAGGGAACAACTGCAATTGCGTTCCAACGGCGGGAAACTCTGCCAGGCGTTCCGACAAGTGGGCACGGCTGGGTAACCGCCGTTTATGCTTCCAGCCCAGAGGGAACTATTATCGCTCTATGAGAGATAGACCCCTCCACACAGAAAGCCTGCGAACAACAATAGACAGGGGGCGAAAAAAAAAGGAAGAAAAGAGAAAAGAACACAAATAATAAAATAGAAGTTACAGAGCACCGGAAAGTGAAAAACAAAAACGGAATGGGGAAGAAAAAAAAAGAAAAAGAGGAAGCTATTTCCTTCCTTCCTTCCTTTTCCTTTACTTCGTTTTCCAAAAAGGAAAGAAAGGAAAAGAGTGGGAACGACTCAGGGAAAGAATGACAGTTATAGGAAGAAATCAAAGAAAAATTGAGTGTTTGCAGAAAAGAAAAGAGATGGAAAAGCACAAGGAGTCCGTTGGAGGGGTTGTTGCAGCAGAAGGGGCGAGATTCAAGAGAAAGAGAAGAATACTACCGAGCAATAGAAAGCGGAATTTGAGGATGATTGAAGAACCAACACGTTTGGAAACAGCAGTCAACTCACCTAAGCACAGAAGCAAGGAAGTAATCCCAGATAGATGACAGGTAGCCTGGTCAGTGTCCCTCCTGAAGGACTCGGGGGACTAGCCGGGGAAGGAGGAAACTACTACTAGTAAAAGCAGCAACAGCAACAACAATACTAGGAGTAGGAGTAGGAGTAGTAGTAGTAGTTCTTGTACGGAGTCCGCGGTGGTAGCGGTTGGTGGTGTTGGAGGTAAATACTACTAGTAAGTAGTACTAAGTAGGTGTGCCCCGAGGCAGGAGTAATATCGGAAGCTATTGGTCTTTTGCCAAATTAATTGCGGCGGTTGCAAATGGGGAAAAGGGAAGAATGGAAGAATTTCCTATCAATAGGGCAAGTCATGTCATCCACGATGTCTGGTTTTGATTTGTTCCAGTTGCCCCTGTTCCCCTATTCGATTTTCTGATTTTTCCACCTCTGGATTATTTCTTCGTTTCCATCCGTAGTTTCTTTATTCCCCATCGAACCCACTTCTTTCCCCTTCGCTGCCTCAGGCATATATCCCCATTATAGGATTAAGAGGTCCTGAATATCGATTACTTGACCCATTGATGATTATTGAGTAGGCAGGGTTGTTTGGTATGTATTACTACCAGTAAGTACTAGTAGTATGAGTAGAGGGGAGGAGGGAGGGTAACAAATGAGTACGTAGTTTTGTTTGGCCTATGAGACTTGTTCTCCAATCTGGTGGTCCTGCTCATATCCATCTGAAACCAAACTCCCTCTTATTATTCACTATTCATGAGGCACTCAATCGGATGCGCCATTGCACACCCATATGCTGATATCTGCTTCTACAAAATGGATATACTACGTACCTCCATGGAACCTGCAGCAATTGTCATGTTAATCCCCGTCCATGGGCTGGCCAATTGACTAGCTCAGCAGGGTGACGTGCATTCTCCGACTACTTATTACCACCGATGCATGCGACTTCTAGTCCGGCTAAATGTCCTCCGTCCTGCTTGCTGGTTTGTAAGTGCAGCCGTTCATCCCTCTTCATGATGTTAAGCAGCAAAGCGCTCCGCACCAAAAGAAGAGCGGAACGATACGGTAGTAAAAGGAGGGAGGAAGCCACGTCCCGATCGTGTCCAACACTCGAAAGTGTCTAGATAAACCCACCTCCTCTGCTTCTTTGTGTGAACCTCAATCGCTGGTACGCGGTAGAAGTCATGTTACTCGACGCCTCAAGGTTTCCAATAGTCGGTTCCTGCCACTAAGGAAGCCCGGCTGGGTTCATTGTTCTTCCCCCTTTTCTCTGCCCCGCGTTTCCCGTGCTCCTGTCAGGGAGAGTTTCAACTTTCGACTGTCTCGGCCCTTGGTCCGGTCAAATGCGTCTTGCTGGCGGCACGTGTGGCCGACGCCTCCAGTCAGCGTTCCAATGAACTAACTTCGGGCCAGTTGCCTTGGTCCACCACCTGTTTAAACACCTTCGGAAGCCCGCTTCTTCACAACGACGGTTTGTCTTGGGTCAGCTATTTAGTTTACTGGCTTGCATATTATGTCTGAAACTCCTACTCCCTTCTCCGTTCTGAGGGCCAGAATGTTGTCCCACTCTCAGCCACAACACCAACACTTGCAGTGATGATGGGGCCGATGACCCTTGACGGATCCTTCTCACATAATGGTTTGAGTTTGTATGGAGATGCGATAGAGCAGACTGCCACTCTGTTTTTTGGGGTGGGAAATATTCTCAAAAAATCAAATTTCAGCCCAATAAGCTGGTGAGTTACGAATGTATAGATAGCTCACATCGCTATGTAAAGGTGAAAGTGAGCGTAGTATAGTCGCTGCCTCGAAGTACTTTCCGATTCTCCTAGCCAGTCATACAACGTTGGCGCTCGGTCTGTGTTTCAGTAGGTTGGGTTTTGCTTGTATGGTCTTGACCTCCCTTCGTTCAGGTGACGAAAGTTGCATGCGGGAGCTGGAGTTAGCTTAGAGATGGAAAGCAATCGTAAACTGGGCACATAACAATCCCAGCAGCTATGCTTGACATCTCAACTTGATTGGCGAGATCAACTGATATATTTGGCTGGTGAGTACGTAGTACTCAGTATCTGGTTAGCTGGGGACCTCCCGAATCCAATCATTCGGGAGAAGAGCTTGATAAATTCGGACGGGGTCGTCTGCTGGCCGAAATTGGATAAGAAGACCCAGGACCCCAGAGTGGCGTAGAAGCTATTGACTCGGGTTGAGTAGCGAGAACTAACATGCACGAAAGCCAGCACGGCCAGCCACAGAGGTCATATTTCTGCAGAGGCGCGCAGCAGCTGAGCGAAACATAATATGCTCTATGATGTAGATAGTAGACGTGCAGGTTGAGTGCACATCTCTTGGCACAATCATACTAGTACTGGGTAGGACAAGTGTTTTTCCAACGGTCAATCGTCGAGTCAATTTAAGCCCCCCCATCCGATGTCGGCCGATCAAAACGCCGTAAGGACCCTTGAAGTAGTAAGTTGGGTTGTCATTTCTGTATCAGGATTATCGCCACTGGGAAAGATCCATTTCTATCCCAATGTTTCCCCGATATGTTGGATGGTGGATGATGGATGACATGCTGATCCAAGCCACTGGCAGCATGATGACGACGGACCAACCCATCTTGTGATTTGGGTATGTTCCTACCTCCTACTCGGAGCGAGCCAGGGGGGGCGGCGGTCCGAGTGTTATCCGTGTTGAACTGGCCATGCCCCACCACTAGAGACCTCCTGGATTGCGCGCCCAGGCGATACGGAGTATTTATCCAACATTACTAAGGACGTAAGGTTGAACCGTGACAGATGCCGGACTTCCCACCACTTCTTATTGGAGACAAGCAAGACTAGGCTAGTTAGTAGGCAAGAACCTCGCCGACCTTGTGATGCAGCTGCTGTCAAGGAGAGCCCGAACAGGATTGCTATGATCACATGATGTGTATATTTCGGGACAGAGACACCTTGTTGGAGATCACTTTCAAGTCCAGACGTGGAAGAGTTATTGCAACAACCATGAAAGAAAATATACACAGTTTGTATATAGTTAGGGATGTGGAATGAGATGCTAATACCCGGTGGATTTTCAAGACAAATCTGACTCGGGGGTCCGATGGAGGTGAGATGGTGTACCCGCAAGGAGTGTGGCCGACCACCGCACGCTAGCCCCCTTTGGGATTGATTAGGAGCATACCAGGTTCCAAATTTATCCCCACGAGGACCAATGACTTTGCTGATTCTGTTCAAATTCCGTTTGGTTCCAATGTCTTCGTTCTGTAGGAAGCCTTTCAAGATCTCTTTCAGACCAATGCCATCATATGAGAACCAAAGTGTAGTTTGAATCTGATCATCAAGTCATGGTAGTTTCAACTTACTATTTGATTAGTGGGATATAATACCATTTCGAAACCCGTACCAGTGTCGTACATGTATTGTTTCCTTGCAGGACAATAGTGGTACAATACATATCCCATGTCCCTGGTCGGAGTAGATAAAGACACAACCTCAGAAAAGGGGATGAATGACTGACAGGCTACTTCTGTATAAATTGCACCTTTCCGAATATCTGATATCTGGTTAAGTGCTTGGATCAGAACAAGTAGGGAGAGACAAGACATAGGGTGAAGACACCGACGAACTTTCAGAGGTCTAAAAGATAGTCGAGAGCCTCTTTCCATGGTCAGTCTGCACCTAACTAAGTACTATCTATCTAACTACTCACCAAGGTAGTCATCAAATGATGACAACTGTAAATAACATTCCAAGGCGGGTGGGACAATTCTTTGAGAGAAAAAAAAGGTTGACGGGCCGACGCTAATAGAAGCATAGGAATACAAGGTCCTTGCCCAGTGCACGAAATTTCCGGCTTCCGGCTCCTACGGAGGGGACTCCATATCTAAATGTTAAAAAGTCCGCGGTGGTGCAACTGGTTCACGGACTTTGTGTATTGAGCAGTCAAGGGAAGATATATTAGTTAGACTAAATCATACTACAAGTGAACAGATGTTCGCTACAGAAGACATTCAAATCATCGATTTCCCTGCCTTGCCATCGGTTTTGATGCTGTCAGCAAGTCACCTGCGAGGACAAACGGGTATCATGAATGTAATATCCAGTAATAGTTACCGGAAGTACATTGCCAATACAAGTGGGACTCGAGGAAACAATACCACATGGATTCATACCTGTCAATTGAAGAACAAATGATTTCCATTGATAGCCAAAGTAGTGGACGGTAAATAAAAGAGGCGTAAATTAAGGATCGTTTAATCTTCACTTATTTTACCTGCAATTCAACTACCATCTATGAAGCAGTCAAACAGATTGGAAGGTCAGATTTTAATTTTATGAGGGGGGTAAAATAAAACCAAGAAAAAGCAAAGAGAACAAGAGGAGGACCCTCGGTCGACTAGCGATTCAACAAGCCGAATCTCCATTGCCAACCAGAACAATGCAAATCCGTCCGATGCCCACCCTTTTTTTTTCTTGAACCTTTCCTAAACAGGCTGGAGACTGACGGGTTGTGTGTGCGTGTGCGGGTGGACTACTTGGGAAATACTAGCATGAGCTTGTGGTGGTGTGCGCTTTTTCTCCCAAGGTGGAGAGGACGGAGAACTCGATTCGAAATTTTTTTTTTTATCTCACACCTTTCCACCTTAAGGTTTCTTTTTGTTAATTTCCTTTTTGGACTCCGTCCCACGACCGCCATGTAATTTCTGGCGTCTGATCGATGGGGGAGGATACGTAGATAGATAGATAAATAGGATCTAGTACGGAGTTTCTATCTAGTGATGGTGATGGTGGTGGTGGTGTCCATTCCGAATGGAAGTTTGCGGATGGATTGATTGATTGATTAGTGATTAGTTTTGTAGTGAGTTGGTTAGGAGTGATAAATGGTTTCCATTATTATTACCTAGCAGCTTTTCTGGCTGGCTGTCTCTCTCTCCCTCTGAATCTGCGTTTCTTATCCCCGGGCCAGAAAAAATCATAATATCCACGCATCTCGCTTCCCTTCCCTTGCCCCCCCTCTCCCTCTCTCTCTCTCGCACCCTCTTACTCGCTCCTCTTCTTTTCTTGGTCCTCCCCTCTTCCACCCCCGGTCCTCCTCAATCTCCCTGGACGTTGCACCTCTGCTACCCGACGCCTTTCTCCTCTCCCTCCTCCCTCCCTCTTACTCACTCTCTCACTCTCACTCTCTTCCTCGCCATTCTTCTTCCCTCCCTCTCCCCCTTCCCTGTCTTATTTCCCGCACCCACCCCCACGCCTTCTCCAAACCCTTTTTAAATCCCTCACGCCAGACCTTTTATTTGTCTGTCGTGCCTCCAAAGGGTGAGAAGCCGTTCGTCTCGTCCCTGTTCTGCCTCGTTCGCTCGTGGTAGAACCGTCCGGAATTTTTTTTGGCTCCAGGAGAACACCCATTTGCTTTGGTAAGTCTACAATTTTCTATGAATTTTACCGTCCCGTACCATGGTTATTTTTATTTTATTTTTTCTTTCTTTGGGCCCAACTCGACCATGAGACATCACCTCCATGATCTCTGGAGGAACGCAAGTTCACAACTCATCCATTATATCTCTCTGCATTTGCTTGGCTTTTAATCGAAGTTGGTGTCTTGCATCAATTAAAGTTCGTTGCGTCCGCACCTCATTCCTGTCATGTGAAGAGCCCGGAAGGAAAGGGGATAAGATCGAAGGCAGGGAGAAAAAAAAAGTTCGATACCTAAGGAGTCAAATTGGGAGATCTAATAATAAGTCCGATCGATGTCATCGCTGGTCGCCATCCGCCATTTTGTCACTCCTGTGCGCTGACTCGGCCACCTGGCCCGTTTTATTTTCGGCCTCCACCTCGCTCTAGTCGCATCTTGCTTTTTTTGTCAATGCCGTTCAGATTTGTTGTCGCACCCAAAACATTTACTCACCCGTCATATCCAGACAGGCCTCTCTCGATTGCCTTCGAGCGGATCCATCCCCATCGCATCAAAGCTTGACTCCGTCCGTCATCGTACCACGTTCTCCTCCGGTAAACATGTCATACTACGAGCCTCAGGGTTGGCAGGCACCGGCCGCGCGCCAGGCCTCTTGGGAGCAACCTGCTCCCCCATCACGGTCAGGTATGGATGGCAACACACCGATTCCAACTGCGTGCATCACTGTTCTCAATACTTACGACAATTCTTCCTTACAGGATCGAGCTCCGTTTCCCAGCGTGACGAAATCCCGGCGTTTTCTTCTCAGTTTGATGGTACGAATAGCCGTCCCCTGCCTTATTTCGCCTTGTCTGGTGCCACGACCATCCAGTAGCGCGCAAGCACATACACTGTTAGCCGTGCCGGAATTTGTGGCCTGTTCCGTTCTGTGACAAACGTAAAATAAACATTGGGTTGGGTGCTAACACATCCATCAGAGGTCGACCGTGCTATCGATAACCTCGTCAAGAGTGGAAAGCTGTGGGCTGCACCCCGGAGGGATTCTATGCCCATGATGATGGGCCGTCCCTACCCCGACTACGGTATGATATTGCGAGATCACTTGATTACATTCGACACGTTCTAAACTTCAGTAGCAGATCCCCGCATGGTCAACTCCATGAGCCAGCGTCATCACTCGATCAGCGAGTTCGATTCCCGGATGCATCCCAGTCCCAATGTCCAGGGCTTCTATGCCTCTCAGCGTTTCCAGGGTCGCCCCAATGAAGTAGAGCAAATGATGCAAGCGAAGCGTCGGATGGCAGCACAGCGTGAGAGGGAGCTCCGCAACTATCACCAGGAGCAACAGTACAACCGAAGTACGTGGTAGCATCTGTCTCTGGAGCCTTTTTCTGCACCTGCATCTTTCTTCCCCAATATTCCCCATACATACTTCTTGGCCCATGTGTATTTGTTGGCTTGTATATTACGTTGGGACATGGCTCCCGCTTCGAACATGGTTTTAATTCTTTTCTTCTTCTCAAAGGCCTGCTTGCCGAAATGTCTGGAAACAAGTCCGATCGCTCCCTCAGCCCGGCCGCCATGAGCGAAGAAAGCCGCCGGGAACTACTCGCTCGTCAGCATAGGGCTTTATACGGCAACGACAGCCCTGCCTTCTTCCCTCCCACCGGTCTCGCCGACGACGGTACACGTTCCGAAAGCCAGGCAGGTGGCACGCCGACCTCCTCGACCGGCGTCCGTGGTGCCTCTCCCCGCAACGTTGATCCGTTCGGTCTCGCACAAACCCCCGTTCAGGGTGGCGCAGACAGTATCGGTCAGGCGGCCGCCGGCGCTGCCTCCTTGCAGTCGCCTTCTCGTGCCAACAGCACCTCCTCCCCCAGCTCTGCCATCAACCCTGTTTTTGGCAAATACGACGGTGCCGACCAGCCTGTAACCTCGACTTCGTCTCCCGGCGGTGCTGATTCTCCTTCATCGAGACAAGCTCCTTCCAAGTCCATGGCTGGGCCGATTGGCTCCGTTGGCCCCATCGGGACCCGTCCTCTGCCCCAGTCTCATGCGGGACAGGTCTCCAACCCAGCGCTGAACAAGCGCTCCACGACTCCTCTGCCTTCTCCCTTGGGATTCGGTTTCACTGCGGGCGATGGCGCCTCGGATCGGTCTGTTCCCTCCGTGTCGACCGCACCCTCTGCTGCGGCTGCGACCGCTGGTGTCAAGGATACATCCGGTGGAGTTGGCCTTGGCTGGGGCAACGGCAGCGGTGTCTGGGGTTCCAAGAACGGTCTCGGAGTTCAGGCATCGGTCTGGGGTTGAAAAGTAGAGGGCGGATAACTAACATCACGCATTATTTGTTCGGCATGTGTTCGCTTCTGTGCAGTGGCGTTTTAAAGAGAGGGGTTTCGTTTTGATACTATTGGGAAAAGAGCATGGTACATATTCGGAAGAGGCGGTGGTGCAAGAGTACGTCTTTTGATTTTGTCTAGCGCTCCGTCACATGTGGACTGTTAATTTGGTACATGGCTGGTTTACTGACTAGGGGACTTGGTTGGCCTGTTGGTTTCTGGAGTCGGTATTCCCCATTTGGTGTGTTTTTTTTTGTGCTTGCATTGATGGTTTGACACTGTGGTTTTGGTTTTTTATCGTTTTGATTTTCCATTGGTTCCTGCATCCTTTCCACTCTGCTTTTTTCTCTCTTTCGTCATGACCAGCCACGACCTGCCAGGTTGGGGTTTGTATTTACCTTCAGGGAGGAGTGTACGTCTCGGGCTCTTGTTTCCCACTCATTCACGGGGGGTTCAGGTGTTATTCTATCATCATTCGGGTCTGGTTGCGAGTTCGGCCGAAACGTGCGGGTTTTGTTCAGCAACTGGGCTTTTTAGTTTGGGTATGGAAAAGGTTGATTGATTTTTGTGTCTTACTGCGTTTCATGTGTTTTTTGGGGACATTGGCAAAAAAAGGAACATTCGGGGATGCAGGCAAAACATCAAAGAGTTAACGGAGTCTGATCTCATGTTTTTATCAATGGTCATATACTATTTGCCTTTTCCTTCTTCATCATCCCCCTCCCATCCGTATCCTCAGCACAGCACAGCACAGTATAGCACAGGTATCAAGCCAAAGCCTCCCTAAAAAACCGCACCAGCTTGGGCCCCGACACCTCCAACCGATCATACAAATCAAAATGGCCCATCCCAGGCACAACAAACAACTCCTTGGGCTCCCTCGCCAACCGCACCGCCTCCTCGCTATAATGCAACGTCTCCGCCTCCTCCCCAGCAATCATCAACACCGGCCTCGGCGCAATCAACCGCATAAACGCAAACGAATCATACACCACCATCCGATCATAACTCTGCAGGGGAACCCTCTGCGTCGACCGTTCATGTCTCCCCCTGCTAGTTCCATAATACTCCGCCGCTGCAGCGAAAAACGAGTCCACATTATCAACATTATCTCCTCCGTCCTGCACCATCCGCAACACCTTCTCCGCATCAAACATCTTCGGCGCCTCTTCCCCATCCCCATTCATAATCCTTCTATTCCTCTCCCCAGCCGCACCCCCCAACACCCCCCCAATCACCTCCTCCCTCTCCAATAATCCCCTCCCCACCCCACCACACTTACACATCCCCCCAACACAAGCCGCCGACACCGTCGCCACGGCCTTAATCCGCAGGTCACCCGCCGCAGCGAAACAGACGTACCCGCCCGACGCGCAGATGCCCAGCACGCCGATCCGCGTAATGTCTACCCCCGGGACAGAGGTCGAGAGATACGTCACTGCGGACTTGATGTCCTCGACGCGCTGGAAGGGGTCTTCGAGGCCCCGGGGGGTGCCGGTGCTGGTGCCTTGGTAGGCGGCGTCGAAGGTGAGGGTTGTGAAGCCTGCGAGGTGGAGGTGGGTGGCGTAGAGAGTGGTGGTTTGTTCTTTGACGCCGGTCATGGGGTGTGAGAGGATTATGGCGGGGGTTAGGGTGGTGGTGGAGGAGTTGGTTGGGGGGTGGTGGTAGAGGTGCGCGGAGAGGGTGTGTGTGGAGGAGGGGAAGGTTATGGGTTTGGGTGTGGGTGTGGGAGTAGACATAGTTATTGAGGTGGGTGAGGTGCAGTGGTAGTAAATGGATTGTACTAGGAAAGTTGTAGTGAATGATTGGATTGGATTGGTGGTGGTGGTGACGTCCAGGTCAAGGAGTAGTAGTAGCTAGTAATTATATAGTTGGTTGCTGCTTCGGAGAGTGGTCGGGAAGTCCGAAGATTTTCGGGGTTGGAGATTCTTGGTTGGCACGGGTGGATGACGACGGATATAGGTGTTAGGACGGGATTTGAGATACTGCTTGTTGTTTGTGGGATTAGTGAAGTTATCTAGTGGTGGTTAGGAATGGAAATGGGATTGAAAGCTGTGCGTTGTGGTGGATACTAGGTGTGGTGTTGGGATGATATGGAAATACAATACTACTTGGTGTATTGGATGCCACAATTAACTAAATAGTAGTAGTACTAGGTCTTACTGTGTCTGATAGTACTACTTTACTGACTGTTGTCATTGTTCAATGGTCAGAAGCAAGATAAGAAAAGTGTGTAATATACCAATGCTAGTCCCTTAATATATGATGTCGTCGTCTACCAATTCTTCTAACCTAAAGGTCTGTCTGTCGACTGGCAGGTAGCATAGGGTCTCGCTCAGAACATGTTGTAGATATGGAGTCGCTACGACTCCGCTCAGCAGCAGCCTCGATCTTTCTGCGTGCTGTAAACAGTCCCGACACGCCACGTTCCTGATTCCGTCCCAGCCAGGGTTTGCGTGCCTCTCCCAGCACGCGCCGTCCCAAGTAGTATATGAGCTGCCCGAGGATGATGAGGCCGAAAGCAATCGGGTACATCCAGTGGATTGTGTAGTGAAACACCCCCACCCCGATGAGAACACCCCAGAAGTTCATCGTCAGCATCGAGATGTTGAAGAATGCCGCGGATGACAGCCGGAATAGCAGCGGTACCATACAATAGAAAGACGCAAGACACAACGTATATCCGGTCAAGTAGATACCAACCTGGCTGTTCCAGGTCGCATTTTGGAACGAGCTACGGTCGAAAATGCCGGCCTGGATGCCATTTATGACCATGCCGTACATGGCCATTTGACCCAGGACTTCGTACACCGGGGCCGTGCTGACGAAAAACTCCTCACCCGTATTGGCAAGTCCGTAGAATGTCGCACCCAGGAGCGCGAAGAGGTCGCCCTTGATCAGGTCCCCGCGCGAATAACCCCCCTCATCGGCACCAGTGATGCGGTCCGAAGCAATCAGGACGCCCATGCCGCCAATACAGATCAGGATACCTAGCACCTGGGTGATATGGTAACGCACGCGCAGGATCGTGAAGGACACGATGACCACGACCGCAATAGCCCAGAAATTTATCAGCTGGGCACTCAGCATAGTCGTATAGCGATAGGCCAGCACAATGAAATAGTTACCTTCCACGTCGCAGAAGGCCAAAAAGATATCTATTCAAGATCCGTAATTAGAGAGACGTTGGGGAAGTGTAGGGTATTTACGTATACAGTGAGACTTACATTTCCAACCGTGCCGGAGCACCACTCGTATCCAGCCATTCAGACCATAACGGTATATGGTATATGGGGTAAAGATAGCGTTGAGCAAAAAGTAGTTGAAGAATGTCTGAAAAGCCGGAATTGAGCTTCCCTCGCTGACTAGTAGTGTACTAAAAGTGCTACAGGCAGTGTTGGTGATAGCCAGAACCTGTCTGTGTGACAAGTTAACCATCGACCACACCTTGGTGCTTCAAGCATCTTAACTGTAGCACTTACCCAAGGAAAAGGGTAATGTAGAACTCTTTTGTCGCAAGGTAAGCAAGGACATTGTCTTCTTTCTCAACATGCGTGACAGGCGCTTCTGGTAGGTAATCGGCGCTCCGAGGAGCCTCTAATATTGGCTCAACCTGCTCGGATGATTGAGCAACAGGTATGTAATTAGCGGGTGGTGGAGAGGATCTCTGAGCGGCAAGCCGAGCAGCCCTGGTATCGGACATCTCTGATAAGAGATACAAAAATTTGAGTTTTTGAGCCGGACAAACTTGAGACTGATATGGTTCTTAGGAACGACTGGGTGACTTTATAACCAAGACGAGCGCAAAGCCCCCAAAAGTCGCTCGTCTATGGCGATGGCCAATCCGGTGACAACCTGAGAGAAGCGAAGAGTTATCGAGATATAGGTGCCCGTAGGAAGATACTGCTGAAGCTGGAAGTAGATCGATCCAACGTCAAGGCTAAAGCCGAGGTCAAGGCGGGGAACATTCCTTAGGTAAGACAACCGTGGATCGGATCTCGCCGCTATCCCTTTTGCAGTATGATATGCCAGGTCGCTTCTGCAGCTATCTATACCCTGTGAGATTGTGATACCATTGAGAGCGAGCCGAGGTTGGTCACAGATGGCTCGGTATTTGATAATCAATCGTGGGATTCAATGACCCGAAGATAGATAGCTCACCGCAATGCCATAAGCACCTAATGTCTTAATGTACTTGGTGCTGCAAGATGGTTATGGCAGAGACAATAACTAAATCTAGGAAGGCGCAATGGAATTTATAGCAAGGCATTTGCAGATCGATATGCATAGCAGACTGGGAGCCAGGGATATACACGATGGAAATGAGGTTAGAAGTTATCGCCTGGTGAAGGCACAAATTTACTAGAAGAGGAAAAAGATCAGGTGATACATGTCCTAAAAGGGAAAGAAGCGGAAGCGGCTTCTAGAAAAGTGCCCGTTCCAGTCAAGTCACACCCCAGCCAGAATGGCAGCTGCTGCGCATCAAAGCTCCCTCGGATGCTGCTGGTTCAGATTTTGGGCCATTCTGGGCAGCCCTCGAGCTTGAAGTAGGCACTAAATCCGCGATGTGGGCTCGAATCAAAACCAAGTGGAGACCCTCCGACCATTTCGTTCCATTGCAGTTTCAACTTTGACAGCTTGCATTGCGATAGCCTAGTCATTTTATGCGCATCATAATTGCGACCGCTAACCATTGGCAAGATCATCTTCATGTAGGTATTGACTATTTAGGGCGTTTCGTTCGAAGGACTATATGAAGGACTATAATGTCTCTCCCAATGAAGCATTTATATACACTTCTTGCATGGCCGATGCATACAAAGTGCTGCAAAACGGATAGAGTATTGTACGATACGTGCGTCCTACTAGATTTACAGAAGCGTTTCTGGAAGAGAATGGAGGAAAGCCAAAGAGAAGCTGTGTACAAATAAACACGACCGCTTTCCAGCAGACCCCTAAGCATTGGCTTTGCGTGAAGTGATATCAGCACACTCCTGCGCACATTTCTTAATGTGTGACGACTCGATGCTTAGCCATCGCATGGGATTCCCGAGATAGCAGGAACTGGGGACATAGTATCATTGTAAACTATTCCACTGAATCAGGGAGGCATGATAGATAGCTGTCGCCCGGGGATAGCGGGTACTGCAAAGCAGGTGACGAGCGCATCGTTGCACAGATCAGGCAGGATTGGAAGTGGACAGTTCGGTCGATGCCCAACATGGAGATGCTCTGACGTTTCGTGATTATTACTAGTTTCCATGAACTCTGATGTCGGAGAGGGGTCTCATATGCGTTGCCGAGGAATTCTACTATGCGGGTTGTGGGAGGAGACGATCAAAAGCATTGTGATGTTTCATGAACCGGTGATGCCCATCGGTTATTGTCCAGGCATGGAGATTTTACATAGTTACAATCGGCGGTGGGACGGGCCCAGGCAAAAAGACAAGAGACGTGGAGACCGACTGGGCCAGACTTTGTTTGGTTCGGGAGGAAAAGGATTATAATTAGAAACTCCAGGCTCCGAAGGCCGGGGGAGGTATGACAACAATGGCTACTGAGGATCACTTGAGAGTTCAGACCCTCGGTGTATAGGCTGATTTGTATCTACACTGTGTACAGTAATTGTGTATGATTTAATTTATTTTTCATCAATATAAGTCTTTGTAGGGTACAAAATTGTCAGACAGAGTGGACCTGACATTTAACAACCCCTGAAACATTCTGAGATTTGTTAAGCTTTCTGGAATCCAACCAACTTTACCTGACATATAGAAAGGCTATTTAAAATCCTCTAGTAATATCTAGTAGTATAGTAGTAGAATACTTCCCCAAATATGTATACGGCGGGAGCACGTCATTTGTAACCAGTTGACCCCCCTGGTTGACGCTGGTTCCCTTCGGTCGCTTCCCTGCAGATCCCCGTCTCGCGCGTCTTCGGCTCGTCTCCTTTCTTCAGGACATCTTTAACTACTATAAACTATAAGTTAGTAGTAGTGGCTGTGACTCACTATCATGAAGACTTTTGAATAGCATGATCGCATTGCTTTGCCGAGTCACATCAGCTCCAGACGCCTAGCTCTCGAGCTTGTTCCCAAGACTATCGTTCCAAGCAAGTCCGATTCCTCCGAAAGCGCTGCTAGCTGGTGTCCCCGGCGTCCAAAGCAAGCAACAAGCAACCAGATCCTTTCTCCCAGTGGCTTCCTAATCTCCGGTCGCGTGTGCTGGGTGAATCTCGTAGCGCGTCGGCACCAAACGCAAAGAACGGATAAGAGACAGAAAAAGTGCCAAAAAAGATAGAATAGAGACAACAGCGCCAACCACAGCCGAGGCCGTCAGGTGGTCCCGACCCCAAAGTTCAGGATCATCATCCATCATCGCATCCGCAAAAGCAGCGCCAGAGCAGAGCAGAAGCAGAGCAAAAGCAGCCAAAAAAGCACAACCTTCATCAGTCCATCCATCCATTGTGCTTTCCCTCGCACACCCAACATCACCCGAACTTATTATTATTATTTTCATTATTATTTTTACCCTTGCCCCATCCATTCTCAGTTCAGTTCAGTTCCCCCATTCTTTTCCATCCTTTCCAACCTCTTTCCCCCCCTCCTAAGTAGGGCCTCTTCGTCATCTTTGACTTAGCTTCTTCGCAAGTCTTTTACATCATTCTTCCCCTTCCCTCCGACCAAACTTCCGAACTTTCAAACTTCCAAACAACAACCCGCCCCCCCCTCTACCTCCACCCTTCCCTTCATTCTTCTTCTTCTTCCCTTCTTCTATTCCTTTTTTTAATTTTAACCCTTTGCCTTTGTTCCCCACTTTCCTTCCCTTTCCGACCCCGAAACCAAACCAACCTAACCTTTTCCCCCCCTCCCTCCTCCCTCGTCCAATCTGGACCCAAGCCGCGGTCCGTCTTATCATTCCGCCTTCTCGGGGCTCTCCTCGCGCCGGTGCACACTCGTTCCTGAGTTGTCCCGGAGTGACGAGACGCCACCTCGCCATTCTGCCGGACCATGGCGTTGGAGGTGCAACCACCCAGCGATCGCAAGCGGGTGAAAGTTTACGAACTCAAAGATAATGACTGGTTTGATCGCGGGACGGGTTTTTGTACAGGGCAGATCCTCGATGTGAGTACCGGTCGCCGCCCGTGTGTCTGGCCGCAGCGCGATCTCCGTCGCCGCTCCTCGGGCGCAAACATTGCGGCTCTCAGGCGCGCGTGCCTCATTTCGGCTGGCTGGTTGCTAACACTTCCGTCTCTGTTCCCAGGATGAACCGCGGATATTCGTCGAGTCGGAGGATGAGCCTAATCGTGTGCTCCTGGAGACCAAAATCTCCAAGGATGACGGCTATCAGAAACAACAAGGTCCGCTGCCCCTTACGCCTTTTGCTGCATCGCACGCAGCGAGTGAGATCGCAGAATGCGAGCTGACACTTCCGCGACATGATCTAGAAACGTTAATAGTATGGACCGAGCCAAATGGGACGGACATGGCGCTGAGTTTCCAGGAAGCGGAAGGGTGCGCCGTGATCTGGTAAGGCTTGCACATGCCATCCAGGAGCTTTGCGGCAATGAATCCAATCCATCGCTGACGGCGATATAGGAATTTTGTGACTAGCGTACAGCAGCATCTATTGAACTTGGCACCAGGAGGTTCGTCTTTACCTATTGCTCGCTTACATCGCGCTTTTCCGGTTGTCATTGCTGACCAATTTCACGTCTGGTGCTCCAGAAGATGCTCTGTCAGACGAGATAGAAAGCTACCAGTCGATCATGCTGCCTCCACCCGAACTCGGGAACCTGCCCGAGATTGATCATGTTATGAGGGCCGCTAGCATTACCCAGGCCGGACGTGATGCGCTATCGAAATTCGTCATCCGAGAAGAGTACATCCCTAAGCTTATCCCGTTAGTCACGATGGCCGAGGATCTCGAAAGTCTCTCCGATCTACATCGCCTGTGCAATATCATGAAGTCGCTCATCCTTCTCAACGACAACACCATCATCGAGACAGTAGTTACAGATCCTATCATCCTTGGCGTGGTGGGAGCATTGGAATGTGCGTATACCGGTATCCTCCGGACTGACCGTGTTGCTGACGGATTTCAGACGACCCCGAGTTTCCACACCACAAAGCGAACCACCGGCAATACCTCGCAGACAAGTCGCGCTACAAGGAAGTTGTACCTATCAAGGATGCCTTAATTCGCCGCAAAATCAGCTACACTTGGCGCTTGCAGTATCTCAAGGATGTGGTCTTGGCTCGCATTCTAGATGACCCGACTTTCTCCGTTCTCAATTCCTTGATCTTCTTCAATCAGGTCGAGATCGTCAACCACATCCAGGCAAATGGACCCTTTTTGAAGGAATTGTTTTCAGTCTTCGACCCAAGAAGCGCGGACACCAAACGCAAGGAGGACGCAGTCCAGTTTCTCCACCAATGCGCTGTCATCGCAAAGAATTTGCAGGCGCCGGCGCGTGCCAATCTCTTTGCGAACTTTATCAACCATGGCCTGTTTGCCGTCATTGCTTTCGCCATCAAACACCCCAAACCGGCTCTGCGTACGACTGGAATTGATATCCTAGTGGCACTCCTGGACCACGACCCCGTGATGATGCGTGGGTATATGCTGAAAGCCGTCAACGAGAAGAAGACTCCCCTGACCGACACGTTGATTGACTTGCTGCATACCGAGTCCGACCTCGGGGTCAAGAACCAACTCGCAGATGCCGTCAAAGTTCTCCTGGATCCCCAAATTCCTCTGCAAGATACCATGGGCCGGGCGGGGCCTGAGAATTACAACAAACCGCGTCCGAACATCCTCTCTGATGCCTTTGTTCAGAACCATTTCGATGAATCCGCGAGGCGGCTATTCTGGCCGCTGAAACGACTCGAACATAATGACCACCGTATGTTTCTCTTGCAGAAAATTCATCCAGGGGTCTGACGTTGACTATAACCTTTTTAGTTCGAAACTTAAGCTTCCAGGATGTGGCGCTGTATTCCCATCTCGTTGATATTTTAACCTTTTTTGTCCGCCAACACCTATACCGGAGTCGGAATGTCATTCAAAACGAATCCCTTGCCCCTCGAATCGCTCAATTACTCACGGTACCCCACAAGCACCTCAAGCTGAGTAAGTTGTCCCTGTAACCAGATCATCAGCATGGGAAATGTTCTAATAGTGCCGTGTTCTCAGCTGCATTGAGATTTTTCCGTGCTTTGACTAGTCTTCAAGACACTTTCTACCAGGCTCTGATGACCCATAACAACATCTTTGGGCTCATCCTCGACATTGTTTATGAGACTATGCCCCGTGATAACCTTTTGAACTCGGCTTGTCTCGAACTATTCGAAGCGATCCGATGCGAGAACATGAAACCGTTTGTTCTCCACGTAGTGGAGAAGTATGGCGAAAAAATCAGAAACATCACCTACGTGGACACATTCCAGAGCTTGATTCTACGCTACGAGCAAATGCAGGGCTACGGTGCTGAGCCGGAGTCGTCCCTCATGTCGCATGAGGAGGCGATGCCTTCTCGAAGGATGCAAGCCGGCGGCCAGCGTTGGCAAGGTGTCGGGGAGATGGATGCTGCCGAGGAGGAGTATTTCAACACCTCTGACGATGAAGAGGTAAGCCCCTTGGTCCAGCATGGTCCCCTTTCGGTATCAGCTAACCATGGATATCAGTGGCAGCAGGAGAGTAGGCAGACCGCATCAGATGCTGCCCGGATGCAGAATGGCGCTGCGTCGCCCATCGTCAAACCGCTCGTCGATTACCCGGATGATGACGATGAGGACGATGCGATGGACACAAAACCAGAACCCAGCGATGGACAAGCGCCACAGAACCAGGAACAACCGCAGCAGGATGGCCCGGAACACGATGCTGCTGCCGGCTCACCCGCAGACTCACCGTCCACTCCGGTATCGACGCCTCAAACGCCACCCGAACGGTTGTCGGAAAAGCGTCGGCGCGAGGAGGAAGACGATGATGAGCTGATGAAGCTCACAGCTGGGCCTAAACGAAGAAGTTCAACCAGCGCCGGCCCCGGCACTGCCGGAATGGTGCGGAGGAAACGGAGTGTGTCGATTGGCTCGCTCTCCGCCAACGACAAGGGGGCAGCGCTGGGGACCCTCAACAGCAGTGCACCACCGAAGAGAATCGCGATCAACCTTAGCTCGGCCACGATCAAGGCGTCTGACCCAGGCTCGACCGATTCTGGAGCTGACCATGCGAGCAACGAGAAAGAAAATCGAGATGACAACCACAGCGGTGATGGTGGCTAATTGGAACCCACGAAGTCTTTGTTTGATGCCTTGATGGCTCTTGTGACGAGCAACCGTCTTTTCCATTTGCTGCAAGCATCGTTCGCGTTTCGTCAGAGTAACAGGATCTTTCCTTGCTTGTTTTTACGACAGCCTCCTAGATACCAGATGAAGTGATGTGTTTTTCTTTTCCCCTACCCTTGTGAGCCGGACGTATTTTAATGTACGATCGATCACATTGTGCTGTTCCTTCTGCATCCTTGCTGTTTTCATCTTTCCTTTTAGATATCATGTATTACGGACTCAGCTCTGCGGCGAGATCTTTTCTGTTCCGATTATACCTTTGCCCATTTATCTGATGGGCACGATGTACATCTACTCGCATTCTCTGCCACCTCTTTTCTTTTTATTGTACTGCTCGCTTGTCCCGGAGTTTCCGGTGCTGTTGCGGTTCTTCTCACGCATATGATGGGGCGCTTTCAGCCGTACATTCAAGGGCCACCAGGGTTCTCGTTTTACATGGACACTGTTATTTCGTGCGTGGTAGTGATCAGTTGAGCTAGGCATTCGGGATGATTGATGATCGTGGAATGGCGCGAGCACACCGTTGTCTCCATCGTTTAGCCACATTTGTGGTTCAAGGAGCCCTGGATAGGAGCATAGTCTAGCTGGAGGACACTGAAATGCATTCTCGAGGAAGACCGACTTGCACATACTATGTTGCCGCAGTCTAATCTTACCCGATCTCTTCGATGCAAACAACCGACCTGCCCACTGTAGTTAGCTGAGCACTTGTAGGGTAGCGATACTGTCCGTGCGTCTGGATGGAACGGCGTCTGGATAGAACGAATGATCGGCATGCGGGTCCCGAATCCACCGGGTGTTTTAACCCGGGAAACTCTCTTTCCTTCCACCCTGGATCGGCCAACTCAATATCTACTTACATCTATTCTCCCCTAATCGCAAGTAACTACAGAGTAGGCTACACCCCCGCATTGTGCAGACAGGCCATGGCCCCTTCAATGCAACCCCATGTCACCCCCGACAGCTTCTTCCACACAACCTCGCCGCCACGACCAACACTACCTACCAATCCACCCCCAGCCCCAATTCTAGTCTATTTTATATCCGGAAACCCAGGTCTCATCTCCTACTACTATCCCTTCTTCACCTTCCTATCCGACAAACTCCAAT
Source organism: Aspergillus piperis CBS 112811 (assembly GCF_003184755.1). Taxonomy (NCBI): domain Eukaryota; kingdom Fungi; phylum Ascomycota; class Eurotiomycetes; order Eurotiales; family Aspergillaceae; genus Aspergillus; species Aspergillus piperis. The sequence continues at coordinate 63,813 of NW_020291592.1, forward strand.
CCCTCAGCAGCAGCAGCAGCAAACAGAAAAAACCCCACCATCAATTCTACATCCACGGCCACAGCCTAGCAGGCTTCGAAGTCCAGCCTCAGTCTCCCCTTCCCACGCATTACCACAATGTGGAAGACCAGATCCAGTTCATCCAGCACAAGCTCGACTCCTTCGTGCAAGCCACTACTACTGCGCAATCATCTAGGACCGTTAGGCGGCCCCGCGTCATAATCATGGGCCATTCCGTGGGCACCTACATCGCCATGGAAGTGATCCGGCGCCATCGCGAGCGCCAAACATCTGCCCACGCCAATACCACTTCTACTACTGACTTCGGCATCATCGGCGGCGTGATGCTCTTCCCGACTGTCATGGATATAGCCAGTTCTCCCTCGGGGAAGAAGTTGACTGTACGTCTTCCAACTAACCCCCCGGAGACACAAAACACTCACTCCCTCACTCACTCTCCTCTCCTGAAACAAATCAATACTTACCAACAATATATTATTGTAGACTCTATTATCACTCATCCCCCACCTGGCACTAATCGTCTCCATTTTTGCCCGCTTCCTCACCACCCTCCTCCCAGACTTCGCTCTCCGTGCCCTAATCAAACTCTTCATGGCCGATCCGCCATCCCAGGCTGTCGATACTACCTGCGCTTTCTTGAAGAGTAAGACAGGCGTGAGGCAGGCTTTGTAAGTTACCACTAACCCCCATTATAAAAAAAAGCCAATGGTCAAAAGACCGCATATATTAACGTTTTGAATTGGAAAGACACATGGCCGCTGATGAAATGCGCACCATCACGACGGATAAATGGAGTGATGATGTCTGGGGAATAGCGTCCTCCTCCTCCTCCTCCTCCTCCTCCTCCTCCTCCTCCCCCTCTTCCTCTGGAGGAAATACAGACGACGACAAGGTGCATAATGATGATACTGACTCAACTTCTCGGATGTTCTTCTACTTTGGACGGAATGATCACTGGGTTGCGGAGAAGACGAGGGAGGAGATTATCCAGGCTAAGGCTAAGAGTAGTAGTAGTATGGTGGGGGGTCCGACTATGGTGGTTTGTGAGGATGGGTTGCCGCATGCGTTTTGTTTACGTGAGTACTATATACCTATTTAACTTTCGGTTCATCTTCTGCTGTTGGGGTTCAGAGTTGCTAATCTGAATGCGTGTGTATAGGTCATAGTGAAGTTACGGCGGGGAAGGTTGCGGGGATGGTTATGGATATTGTTGATGGTTGATGGTTGAAGGTAGTGGTTGGTCTATGTGACGGGGGAATGGTGTAGATATTTAGAGGGTTTCTGAATATGTATATTGCTATAGAAGGATGAATTATGGGTATCTAACGTGTCTAACATCTGGAAGGCGAAACAAAAGACAACGGCAAGTAGCGTCGCGCTATTGACCCCCCTGATACGCTAGTCCAGCCCTCCGGAACAAATCCCCAAGAACATCCTGCTGCGGAGGATTCGGATTTGCGCCTACGCCAGGCATCGCCGCAGCCGGCGGGTGCTGCTGCTGCTGCTGCTGCTGCCACTCGTTCGGCGCAAACTGATGTGCACGGACACTCCACTCATCATCCTGCGTCCGTTGTTGTCCAAAGAGATCCTTGAGCGAGATCTGCCGACCCATCGGTACACTTGACTGCACCTCTTCCAGCGGAGGCGCGGTCGCCGACGCTACAGCAGCAGCGACATGCAAACCGTTCTGCTGCGCGGCTTCAAATCGCTCGCGCGCGAGCTTCATACTCTGTCCGGCGTGGGTTGCGCATTCACGAATCATTTGAGCGTTGATGGTGCGCGTTTCCGCGGTCGAGTTAGGCGGAGGCTCCGAGTAGATCCAGAGACCGTAGATGCGGACATTGGTGCCGTCGTTAACACCTGGCTTGGTAGATCCGTTGGCGCCATTGATACCATTGCTGTTGTTGGCTCCTATTCCTTCCGTCTCTGGGCTGTAGTCCGATTTCAGGATGATGTAGTCTTCGGTGATTTCGACGTTCTCGCCGTCAGTGAGGAGGAGATCGAAGTTATTCAGACCTCGTCGGTTGAGCACAAAGACACTGTACCGCTCCTCGCCTAGAGGGCCTTGGGTGAGTTGGCAGACGAAAAGGGAGCCTTCAATGCCGTTCTTTTCCCATTGTCGGGAGCTGGGGCTGAAGATGTAGACGACGGCGTATTGGGCGAGAGAGAGAATGTTGGTGATGGAGGGGTTATGGCGGCGCAGGACGGAGAGGTTGAGCTCCTCGTTGGAGCGGAGCGGAGGAGGCATAGACGGCTCTTGGGGATCTTGAAGTTGCTGGGTATCAGAGAGGTAGTTGTGAAAGTCGGAGTCGTAGTCGGAGGGTTGGGCGATGCCTTGGCTGGGATGACGACGGTGGTTGTGATTGTTGTTGTTTGGACGGCGGGGCTTGCGGCCTGTCATTATGCAGGATGCCTAAACTCTGGGAGAGGAAAAGAGGAGAGGATAGGGGAGAAATAGGAGTGGAACTGAGGGAGATGGAGAGAGGACGGGGAAGAGGGGAAGCTGGAGCGATAGCAAGCTGGAGGAAGAGGGAGAGAGAGGGAAGATGCAGGATAACGTCGAAGCAACAGCTGGTGCTCTGTTCGGGAAGCGGTCGGGACCCCCGCGCGGTCTGGACTCGCCGTGCCAAACGACTGGAACTGTCCTCATCATCACCTCCATCACCACTTCCTCTGCTACGATTCCCTCTCCTTATCATTCCAATTGACCGGTCGGCTCCTCTTGTACATGTCCGCGGCGGATTTGCGATCGGTTGCCCTGCGCTTAGCCTCATCAATCCCGGCGTCATAGTATCCTCCGTCGGAACCCTTGCGTGCATCATCACCTCCCTCCGTTACATCCGATCGGCTTCTGGGATAGCAGGACCTCTACTACCTACAGTACCTCCAACTCGTCCATTACGATAGTCCCCAGCAAGGCAGATAATCAACTGCGCGAAAGAAACCCTCTCCTCCCCTCTGCACCGTGTGACTGCCCCTCCAGGTGAATTCTTAGCCGCCGGTCCTCCTACCCCCATAAGTCTATACGCACTTAGGCATATATTTATATAACGTCGAGATAACTTTTCTGGATCTTCTCGGCGTGCTACAGTCAGCGACTTCCCCAATATGGCTTCGGGCTCAGCGCAGCCCGCATCGCAGCCTTCGTCCTCGAGCGATTCTTCCAGTAGCAACGACCCCTCTCCCGATCCGTCGGTCGATCCCTCTTCGCTCCCGCAGGCTGTAAAGGCAAGGAAGGCTGAATATACCCATCAACAGACGATTCGTGTGAAAGTCGGCACCTGGAATGTCGCTGCCATTCCGGGCACCGAGAATGACATTGGGAAATGGTTCATACAGCGGGAAGGCGTATGCGAGCAAATATCCGGGCTTCGGGTCTCTGACTCGCAAGAGCAAGCTAGTGTGAGGAATGATGAGCCTGGGAATGGTGGAAGCCTAGCCGAGTTTGCGCCGGACAAGATCGGCCTTTACGTTCTGGGGTTACAGGAGATCGTGGATGTCTCGTCGCCTGCGGAGGCCTTGAGACCCTTTGTTGACCCAGCACCGTCGAACCGGTGGAAAGCAGCGGTCCAGAAAGCACTGCCAGAAGGCTATAAGCTTATTGCAGAGACTCAGCTGGTGGGCTTGCTTCAATTGGTATATGCGGCACCTTTCCTCGCCGATCAAGTGTCGTTCGTTAGCTGCACCAGTGTGGGCACGGGCCTGTTGGGATATATGGGCAACAAAGGTGCTGTTACAACTCGATTAATGTTGGGCGAAACGACATGCGTGGTCTTCGTGAACTGTCACTTGGCGGCTGGATCCGACAAGAATAGTCTGGAACGACGGAATTGGGATGCCTCGCAAATTGTCGGTCGGACGAAGTTTGAGCCCATCGACCCAAATGTAGCGCTTCGAGAAGAACCCGTCGAGAGTATAGGGAAGGAGGACTTTGCCTTTTGGTTTGGAGATCTCAACTATCGCCTGGAGGATATCCCAGGTGGTGACGTGCGACAAGTCCTAGCCCGGCATACAGCAAATGACTACGATGATAGACATCAATCCCAGACTGGACCTAAGGACAGCACTACATCGCTGGAGGCCACGGATGAAGCGCAGAAGCAGGACACAGACAGCCCCCTCCCAGCTGTTTCGGACGAGGATGTGGATCCTCACACCGACCCGGCGTCTCTACAAACCACCATATCGTCACTACTGCCCCATGACCAGCTTCGAATGCAGCAGGATAAGCGAAAAGCTTTCCATGATGGTTGGCGGGAGGGCCCAATCACTTTCCTACCCACGTATAAGTATGACGTGGGAAGTGTTGCTAGGTTTGACACAAGCGAGAAAAACCGAGGTCCCAGTTGGTGTGACCGAATACTGTATCGGACTCGCCAGGACAGAATGCGATACGAAAGACTGGCCAAAGAAGCTGCCGAGGCCAGAAAACGCGACGAAGAAATGAAAGCCCGGGGCTTGGATAAGGCAGTGGCGGACGATAGCGTGTTGTTTGATTATGACCCCGATGTCGACGGAGCGGACAGTGTGGAGGAATACGATCCAGATAAGGATTCCAACGGTGACGCCTCATTAGATCTGGACGACGATGCGGATAACTCGCTGCAGCTTGAGTACTATGTATCGCATCAAGGAATTCTCTCCTCTGATCATAAGCCCTTAGCCGCAGCATTCACGTTGACGTACGACTCGGTGGATCCGCAATTGAAAGCCAAGGTACATCAGGAGGTGGTCCGGGAGCTGGATAAGGTGGAAAACGAGTCTCGGCCTGGACTCACTGTTGTGGTGGACCACCACGGCAGTCAACCTACAAGTGAAGACCCCAATGCCGTGAACTTTGGTGACGTCCCTTTCGATGTGCCTGTCACCCGTACACTGACGGTCGCAAACACCAGCGGCGTGCCAGCAACTTTCACCCTAGAAAAGCCGGAGCAAGATGTCTCCAACCACACGCCATCCTGGCTGGACTACCGTATCAACCAACCACATCACTCCGACTCCGAGTCCGGCTCAAACCAGAAACCGCCGTCTCACGAGTGTACCCTGCATCCCGGGGAGATTGCCAACATTGAGGTCACAGCATGCGTTCGAGATATCAAACTGACCCGTTTACTGAACAGCGGGAAACTGAGTCTAGAGGAAATCCTCGTCCTTCGGGTTGCGCAGGGCCGAGATCACTTCATCTCCGCTCACGGCAAATGGCTGCCCACCTGTTTTGGCCGCTCACTACAGGAGCTAACCGTCATGCCTGAATCAGGTGCACGCAGCCTGGTCCCAGCCAAGGCACCCCAAGACCAGAAAGACACCCCAGGCGTGCCTTTGTCGGCTCCTCGGGAACTGTTTCGTTTGACGGAGGCCATATCCGAGATATCAGAACGTGCCATTGCCGAGTGGAGCATGACCAGGAGTGAGGCGGAAGAAGATACACCACCATGGATGAGAGAGACCTCTGGGTTCGGATGGCCCTTTGAGCCCGAGTCCTGGACTCTCCGCGATCAAGATGAACGATCCCATCTATTATCCCGAGCTCGCGAAGCACTCGACACCAACAAGGATTTCAACTCCGTTTTTGCCCCAGAGGTAACTTCACTCCAACGTCTCGAAATCCTCAGCGAAACACTTCTAGCATTCCTCGGATCCCTAAAGGACGGTATTGTCACTGCCGCCGTCTGGCAAGACCTCGACCAACAACTCCTCACTCGCGAAAAGACCAAACAACCCCCCTTATCCTGGGAAGACTCGCAGGCCTGGGTCCTCGAAAGCCTCGCCTTCTCCCCAGTTCACAGCGTCTCCTTCACCTTCGTCACGTTCATGTTAGCCCGCATTGCCAACGAAGTCGCCCCTGCATCCTCCATCCCCAACAACACCAACACCAACAACAACAACCGCGGTCCCACGCCCAACCTTCTAATCTCATCATCTGGCAACGAACCCCAACCAAACACAACCACCCAGAAGAACCCACCAGAAGATGCACCCCAGCCCGGTCCTGCCCCCGCCGCCTTCATCCGCCGTAAAACACGTACCTTCACCTCATCCATCTCAAGCATCGCAACCGAACAACCCTCACTCAATTCTACCCCTAGTCCAATGGCAATCCGTCGTCAAGCCGTGGAAACCGCTCTTGCATCCATATTCTCATCCGTTCTCATATCATCGGACATTACTGTGCCCGCAAAGGAGAAAGATCGGCGTGCGCTAGAGGAAAGGAAACGGGGGATCGTTGAGCCGTTTTTGAAGACTATTGGGGTTGATAATAAGGGGCCTTCTGGGGGTGGTGTTTCCTAAGAAGAAAGGAGAGGAGAGGAGAAGAGAGAGAAAAGATGATAGGCTTATAGTGGATGGTAGTTGTTTTTGTGTGTTACTACTCGTTATTATATATATATATGTAGGTGTGTATGTATATGTATAGAATTTTCTGCTTCGTGTCGGACTTCTGCTTCTGCACGGGTTTACTAGTTTGTTTATACATACTAGTTAGTAACGGTAGTAGTTGTGTTGAATGGTATACTCTACTACTCTGTCACTTTGGCAGGTGGTAGTAGTTTGAGTTAGAGCTACGGAGATACTACTCGCTGTCGGAAGGACTGGCCACGGCATTTACTAGTATGGTTAAAGGGTGTAATAGAACAATTGGCACCATCTGACGTGAGATAAGTCACTAGCTGATGTCATCAGTACACATTATATAGTATGGGATTGGTCGAAGACTTGGAGACAATCGACTCCAAAACAGCGCACAGTACTTTGCCATTGACTGTCTACAAGCCATCTCGGTCTACTTTGATAACTCCAATTCAACCAACAGTTCTCATCTTCGAATAGACGTAGTTAATACTTATAGTTCGAAAGAGGGCAAATCCAAGGAAACAAAAGAAGCGAAAAGGGACCCATAGTCCGTCTTCTATAATCTAGGTATATAGTTATGATCGGCCAGGTGCAACGCCGGTTGCAAGAATTATTGAATTTCTTTGATCTGACCAAGGGCCCGGGCATCTTTTCGCTCCTCTTCTGAGGTTGGCCGCGCTGTCTTCTTCGCTGATCGTGGTTTGCCGTGTGCTGTTTTCTCTTTTGTAGGGTGAGGTGTTGGAGAAGATTTTGAGAACAGTATGCCTCTAATATAACGCAAGCAGCTTCTCGACATGTGCAATGGGAGAGTGACAATGGAAATGAAGGCCTGCACAGGCAGTAAAAAGGCAGCGTAAATGCCATTGACTATCATAAGAAAAGCTCCCTGTGGCCGTTGAATGCTTGTTCGATGGGCTGTTGCCGCTAATGAGAAGGCGTCGTGCATCTGGGTTTCCAGGGCTTGGAGACGAGAATCCGTTTGGTAGGCAGAAACGGCGGTCCGTTTTTCATACCTTCGTACGGCCCGATTCAGCGCATCAATGTCTGCTTGGAAGGTCTTCCGCACTTCTGCAGCCGTTTGCGTGATTGCCGATTGAATCGTTTCCAGATCTTGCGTATGTGGCTGCGCCTGATCCACGGTACTGGCTGACAGACGTGCTGCAGCAGTCTCCGCTACGTGGGCTTCGAGCTCCTCAAGGCGCTTCGCAATATCATGCACATCTATTCTGTCTGATTCGTCTTCCGACGATAATGTGACAACTCGCTGGAGATGGAGCGTTCGCGCCTGTACCATTCTTAGAAGATGGGAGACAGGCCGGATCTCCGACGCCAGCAGGAATATCGTCAGGTTGTAGTTGGACACTAACCCTTCTGAAGGGCGCGACAACTTGGACCGGATGGCGTGTAGAATCCAGGTCCCAATTACTGGGAATACGAAGCAAGACACAAGAGCTATGATTTCGTGGATCTGTAGCTCCCTACTGGCTGCTGCCGCCGCAGTACTATCACGGAGCTTCTGGTCATCACTCTCAGTTGCATCTCCTTGGTGTGCCTGCGAGGATTGAGGGCCGTCGGCTTCTGATCGGAATGGCGAATCCGTGGCGTCAAAGAACCTATCTGCATGGCGGATAGCTTGTGCGGAGCGATACCAGTCCCTAGATGAAAATTGGCTTAGCATGTGACGTATGGGGATAGGGAGCGCGTGCCCTTACCACGGCAATCGAACGGACCAATTCAAGAAGACCGCGGCGAGAATCAGAAGGGTGACGTCGGTGACCACGGCACTTCCGTTCTGGAAAAAGATTCCGGCAACCGCAGGCAATAAAGCGAGGCCCAAGGGTGCTGAATGCCAGTGTGATTCTTCATTTGTCAGATTCACGTCATTTCTCTTGGCCGCACGTGGGAAAAGTATGTCGTCCGTGGATGACCGAATTGAGTTCCGCGCCTCAGATACTGTGTCGGACAAGGTGGAATTGCGACGTTGATTTCGCAGGTTGGCGGTACCCTCTGCAAAGGTTGCAGATCGGCCTGCACCGCGGTGACGGAGCGTCATGGACTCACGGGGATGGACGCGGGGGCTGCGGTCCTCGGAGGGAGACAGGGATGGATGAGCAAGCTCTGGCATGACACAACAAGCGCCTGACGTGATCCAGCTCTCTCACGAGTCGCTCATACTCATGAAGAATTTGGACAGTAGATGGCGAAGAGAGGAGAGGGTACGCGAAAGTTGAAGAATGAGGGAGAGAGAGGGGTGGGAGAATGGGAGTAAGTGAGGTGAGAGAGAGAACCACGGGAGATTTACCCTGTGCGATGCGCAGATCTCCCTTGCTCAGCTCCTACTCAGCTCCCACTTAGTAGTACTACGATCACAGCGACGCAAGCCGGGTCCGCGGGGGCGATCCGCAGCCGGAACCCCAATGACGATCCCTCGGGCGCTATGTTTCCCTGCTAAATGGTCAGGCCGTGCGGAGGAAGTAACCGAAGCCGTGAGGAGTGACGACAAGGGACCCACGCCTGGCAATGTGGTCGCTGGTTGCCGTTCCAAGGCTGCTTGCTGCAGGTGCCTGTTTGCTGCCTGCTCTTTGCAACGAACTCCCCCCGTACAGAGAGCACGTGGATCGATTCGGCTCTTATAGGATGATCGGACACTAGGCCGGCAAACTAAATATTTATGCACAGGCCCTGGGAGGCTAGCTGAGGGTGATGTCGGTCCCTTTCCTCCAGCCTTCATGCCATTGGAGTCGTTCACGCTGGTAACACCCGTTCGCAATTCCAATTCTTGGCAGATGCTTTCTGGAGCCGATGAGAGCCTAGTCTCTATGCTCATACGAATCTCGTGTGATCACTCTCCTAGCCGTAATGATTGAGGTGTCAGACATAGCGCTTCTCGTGATGAGCCTTGAAGGCGCTCAGAAGCACCTACTTGTTTTTATTTCGTCCAGCAAGGGCCATATTAAACGAGAGAAGGAGAAGAGCAGATAGTGGCGCTATCACTGGTGCTGGTTTCTGCAAATGAGTCCCCGTGTTGGTCAGACAGGAGGGATGTGTGTGTTGTGTGTGTGTGAAACCAGAGGCAGCGCAGGAAGGAAGTGGGCAGGATGGCGCTGAGTCCTTTGATACCAAAAAGGGGAATGGCCGAAGACAGCCCTGTTCCTGTTCACTGCACCTCCACTAACCCTCATTGCATCGCACCATTCTTGATTCTCCACCCCATTTCAGAGAGCTGTGTTCTGGTCTATTGGGGCCAATCCATAGGGGAAATTGTCACTCCTCGATCCCTTGACTGGACAACTCCCCTGGTTGTGTGCTGCTGGAACCCGTCGCAGTGTTTCCCAAGATGGCCACAACATATCACAGCACCCCTCGGTCTTTTTCGAAATTTGCTTCTTCTGTATCGCTTCAACTCTTACGAGAAGTGTCTCAATTAGGCCCCACCAGCATCTTAAGCTTGCTTCGCATTAACTCTGTCTATTCAGGGTTTGGAATCTCAATAAGAAGATCGCTGTTGCTCATGTGTCTGTCACTCGCTGTCTAGCTTGGGCTCGACCACCTTGTATTTCAGGATGGCATTTCTCCTCTTGGTAGGATGACATATTGGGTCATACCTACCAGTTGTTGTTATTCAATCATCTCTCTCATCTTGAGATTCGGCCATCGCAACGGGAGAGGTATCCAGCAGCAAGGTGCATGATTCGGATTCCAGCAGTTATCAGGCTCATATGCTCTGTTGATACGGACGCCCTTTCGATAACGAAGACTCAGAATGGCATCTTCAGTGGCACCGGTTTCTTCGCAGGCGATACTCCTTCCGGTTACTGCATTTGTCTCCGTCCTTCTCAGTATCATTCCTCTAGTCCTGCACTGCAAAAACCGAAATGTTGCAGCGAGCAGCTTGATCTTATGGTATATCCTACTCAACATCTTCAATATCATCAACGCTCTGATATGGCCGACGGATGACATTGATTCGTGGTGGGACGGCCAGGGACTCTGCGATATTGAGGTTAAAGTCATGATTGCCAGCTATGTTGCTATCCCCGGGACCTTGGTTTGCATTTTTCGCACCCTGGCACAGGTTTTGGACACGAGTCGCGCAAACCTCGTTCCAACCCAGTCGCAACGTTGGTGGAATCACGCAGTGGTCCTTTCGTTCTGTGCAATCGCCCCGGTGGTTGCGATGCTTACGCACTACGTCTATCAGTCAAACAGGTACATTCTGTATGCTATTGCTGGTTGCCTCAATAACTATGACCGGAGCTGGGTGACTCTCGTGCTCGCCTGGATCTGGCCACTTATCATCTGCTTGATTGCTGGATACTATTGCGGTTCGTCCACTGACGTCTGATGTCTCCCTTGCTTTGTAATGAATACTAACATTTGACTAGTCATCGTGCTACATCGCCTGACCAAGTACCGAAACCAATTTGGGGACATCCTCCAGTCCGCCAATAGTAACCTGACCAAGTCGCGATTCATGCGGCTGTTTCTGATCGCCTTCATTATGTTGTGGGCTATTATCCCAGTCCAAACATATGTTGTCGCATCGAACATTATCGTCACTCAGCCATGGCATTCATACTCGTGGAGTGTCGCTCACCCGCCTGACTGGAACGAGGTGATCAAGGTTCCCGTGGAGGGCCATGTCTTCTACGACCGTTGGATCCCGGTGGCTTCGGGATATATGTTCTTTATCTTCTTCGGTAGTGGGAGAGATGCATTCGTGATGTACCGTGCGGTCTTGATTTTCCTGGGATTTGGCAGATGCTTTACATCTCTTCAGTCATCCTCAGCAAACTGTTCCTCTGCGTCAGGATCCCTGGGTAGCCGAGCAAAGCTTCTATTCAATAGAAGATGGACAACCACCCCAAGGTAAGGGAGCCTGTACTCTTACGGATGCGCTACTCGTGTCTAACTCTGAAGCTACTCTAGGGCATACTCTAACAATTCTGCCGACGCAAGCCGATCTCTTCATGATTATCATGATATCGAAAAGAATGCAGTGTCACCAGGCAAGCAATCAAAATGGAGGTCACGATACGGACTGCTTTGGTTCTTGCGGGGTCGGCCTTCCGCCTCCAGTCGGGAAACAGCGATTCCTCTGCGCCATATGACCGAGCAAACAACCACAATTCGTACCAATGCCTGGGCTGGAGTGAGTCAGAGTCGTGGAAGCAGTGATCATGGAGTCGTGCCACTTTCGGAGGATCATATCCGGGTCAAGCAGGTAATCAGACAGGAGAGCGAGCTGCATGTGTAACAAGATCTACCGCTGGGGCGGATATTGTTTTCAAGCACTGGAAGGTCGCGCGGGATGGGGGGCTACAGGGTTTTATTTACGACTTATTCCCCCTTGGTACTCCATACCCTCTACTGTATGCTCTCTTATCACCCTGCCTTGGAGGACTGTTATTCAAACCCAAGATAATTATCCAGGAGTTCCCCTACTTCACGTCAGCTACCGGAACTACTTAGACTGATTACAATCATCCAGAGCGTAGCCGAAGATCAATCAATGTATTGTAAGTGGTACTACCAGACAGCTCAACGTGCCAGACGCGTAAAACGTGTCCTAAGTTTCCGAATACTTGCCTTTGCCTTCTGATATCATCTATTTTTATCAACAACGGCGGATTACGCGACACAGCCATTGCCTGAGCGGATCGTACGCGTCAACTACTACATGCAGCGGTGCAGCAGATAGAAAGCCGTAGTACGTAGATAAGTAAGTAGTACGGAGTAGCAGCAGCAGCAGCAGCACCTAGTATGGAGTGAGACCAGTCAGATTACACACAACTATTTATAGCAACACGAGCCCCAAGCAGACAGCAGACAGACAGACATACGCGCAAAAGTCATGCCGAGAAAAGATAAAGAGCATATCATATGAGAAAAGGAAAGAAAAAAAAAAGTATACTTTACACGAGAAGACTGCTAGACATGATACATATGGCCAAGGAAACTTTGGAACCCAAATGAGAAGAGTTTCTGATGGCAGGCTGGCTAGCCCATGGTGCCCGATTTTCACCGACAATTGAGAGAGAGAGAAGTCTGCATCGAACACCTGAGGCCAGCCAAGGAATAGATAGGGTGATGTCCGACTTCAAGACAGCTGCATCATCCTGCCGCCCGCCCGGTATTATAGAGAATTGCCAACCAACTCTTACAGTATTATCCGATCATACTTTGTTTCCCTTTTACTCCTCCTGCTGGTGCTGGTGTTGCTGTTCCTCAGAGAAAGCTTCGGGGTTGTACGGACGCTTGAGAACCTCGAGGGCGCCTGCGGAGTTATTAGGACATGTTAGTATTTCCGCAATACAGCATGGAAAGTATGTGGTTTGTTTCATCGTATTTAGGTTAAAGGAGGATGACGTACGCTGCGTGATGTTCAGGGCCGTCTGCTTCTTGCCCTCTGCGTTCTCCCACTGGCGCATGGTTGCGTCTCCCTCGACAAACACGAGAGTTCTGTGATAGAAATGGAGAAAGTTAGCGCAATGGACATTGAAATGTATGGGACTTGAAACGGTGCATCCGGAGGAAATCAATGGAACAGCAGACACGGATATCTGTGGTTCAAAGGCGAGACTGAAGTTGACGAGCAAGAGAACTTACCCCGTCTGCAGGTTGGTGATGAAATCGCGCTGGTTTCCCTCACTGAAGGCCGACACCTTGAAGAAGCTCGGCGGGCGCTTATCCCTCGAGTTCTGGTTAGAGGCCACGGTGTATCTGATAACTTCCTGGCCAGAAGCGGTGGCCTGCACCTCGGGTTGGCCAGCCAGACGACCCGTGATCATGATACGAGCAATGGAACGCGACGAGGAAGAGCTGAAGGAACGCGTGGACAGGGCGGCGCCGGAGGAGGCGCGGAGGGTAGGGCGCAGCGCAGAGGCAATGGCCGACATGTTGGAATAGTGGGAGAAGATTTGGGTTCTAGAAAAGAAAAAAAAAATAAGGGCAGTAGATGCACAGTGAGAGGAATGCTATAGCGAGGTATGGCCTGTGTCCAAGTGGAGTGAGTTGAGACGGCGTCACCGATGTGTCACGTGAAACTATATCCGCTATACCCCATTGGGCCCTCCACCTTCCCTTGTCTCTCTACCAAGTAAACTTATCTATCTTACACAAGATCCTTGATTGTAGGTCGGCTGTGCTTTACCCCTTCCTCTCCCTTGATCAATGGACTCCTCATATCTACGCACATTGCGTATTCAGAAACACCCAGTCTCCAGGCTGCTATCTGTTCAATCTTGCTTTGGCAAGCATGAAAAATAACTTTAGGTGATGCTTTGTGTGTTGCAGGTGCATGCATTTATCAATCATAAACTTTGAACCCTGGGAACATTAAGCGAGTCAACCGCTCAGTTACGAGGCAGTTGGCTTCAATGCAGCTGTAGCCTGTGAGATGTCATATTGTGAACCCATTGGGGAAGCAGCAAGGCACAGATGCGAGGTTTGGCCGTCAACAATGCATGCCTTTTAAGACTTCCACTTGCCCTTGAAACTCTGCTCACCGCACCTACCGTGCATTCTTTATTGGCATGTGCTGGCAGACATTGGACAGGATTCAACTAACCTCCAAAGTTCCCGTCGCATGGTTCGACCACAAACGGCGCATTGCTCGACACCGCTCGACCTCGACGGAAGCCCTTGTTCACACATACTTTGCTTCCCGGCCGCTAAGTTTTAATGCACCTTATTTTAGCCATGGGCCGAGAATCCACTCGCATATATCTACCGTATACTTCCTAGGATCAAGGATTCCGTGTGGCCCGGACTACTTTGTCAATAGTCACGGAGAACCCCTGGGAAATCAGGCCATGTCGGATATTAGGCTAGCAGCACGGTCCATTGAGAGCACGGCGTTGTCTTTGTCAGAAACCCCAATGAGCATTGTCCTCCGAGCCGGGGGCACGATAGGCTGAAAACTCCGCGATTGAAATTAGATGTGTCTTGACCTGCAGCCGATCACACGAACAGCCTAACTATGGGCGGCTAGTAGTGCTAGTTCTGATCGCCAAATCGCGACGATCGGTCGTCGCGTCCCTGGATCGTTGCAAACCAAGTTACTCCGTAGCCTGCGCTCTATTGAAAATCTTAATCCGGACCATAGCCCGCGACAAGGCAGGGCTAGAGCCAATCTTCTCTTACGCTCAATATGTCATCGCCCTTCCGTGGCCAAGTAGGCCAACGCGTTCAGCCAACCTATTGAAGCCCGGCCATCGCACGCTTGCATTCGCTCTTATGCTCTTCCTTCCAGGCTCCCGAGACTTGCCGACATCTGATAAAATTCTGGCCTGTGACATACAATTGACCCTATTCCCACTCATCTCAAAGGGGGGCTCACAGTTTCGAACCGATTAAGTAGGTGGATGTGTATGCGATTGGGAGACAAAGATTCTTGTCCACTTCGCTGCTCTTTATAGAGGATGATGGATAATGTCTAAACACGATGCATGGAGTACCCCATGCTTATTCGACAACTCCAAAGTCAATGAATTGCAGGGGCGGATCCTTGCCAAATAATTCCATTTAACATGCACAACCATGCGAAGGATATTGCTTTTTTGGGCGACAGGGAGTGGATCAGCCCGCATCTTTCGTGCAGGTAGTCTACTGCTACCATCGTTATTCTCCTCGAATTGCCGATGAAGCAGACCGTGGCTATCGGACTCCAATGGTTAGGTTCCAAGACTAAAAAAGAAGGAAAAGAAAAAGAAAAGCGGTCATTTTTAGATCACCTCCAACGTGAAGCCTGGGGACTTTTTATTTCTTTTGCTTCCCTACTTTGCTTTCTTTTTCGTAGTCTCCTTTGCCCTCCATTTCCCTCTCATTTCTCTCTCCCTAATGGCTACATATAGGTGGTAGAGATGAAATCATTGTACTGTTGAGCAATCCGCCTGAATCACGCCACGCTTCCCCCAATCCCTTTGCCTATCTCGAGACTTGATCGTGCGAAAATAGGCCTACTCTTACAAGTGTCTGCGGCCTGCATGGGAATTATGTGAAAAAGTGGCCGTTGAGAACACCACAGGCAGCATTCTGAATCCCACTGCCATTGTACAGAGGCGCAGACATCGTTTAGTCAGGAACCAGCCTATCGGCAACACTGATTATCTTGTACGATTCGTCATCGATCTAAATTCGCCATGCGACTCTTGCTTGCGTTTGCTCTGCTCGCCTGCCTTGCGCATGGCTTGTTTGTTGCCGCGCAAACTTCAGTTCCCGAAGGCCATGAGCTTAATAGCCTTGGAGAAAGAGAGGCCACTCCGAGCACGACAGCTGCCAGTGAAACCTTCAGTGACACAGCATCACCAAGCGTGACAGAATCAGCGATAACACACAGCAATTCCACAGCGTCGTCGAACGCAACCCTCCCAGCATCCACAACTATAACATCCTTGAATACGTCTCAAGCATCGCAAGGCAAGGGAACCTGCATTCCAATGCCCCCATTTATTCCTCTTCGATACTGACCTGACCCAAAGATGGCAAGAACTCGACCAGTCCTGATGCCCTTCCAATCCAGCCCACAGTTACACCTGCTCTGGGCATCGGCGGTTTCATTCTCATCGTCACAGGCGCCATTCTCGCAGTGATTGGCATTCGCAATCTGAGGTTAGTTCTCTATACTTCATAGGCTGCTAATTCGTGGCTTACAAGTGATCTAGGGTACAAGTCTTCCTATCCACGGCTTTTCTGACTAGCCTTGGAGTGACGGTAAGTTTTTCCCCAAATCTTGATAAGCCAACTGTCTAATCACCTTCTCCTGTAGGTTCTTATTGTCTATGTGATGAGCCCTCCTGTCCGAGTTGCCGTCCAAGGGGCATATCTCGTTGCCGTATTTTTCACTGGCATTACATTCGGCGCGCTTGCAATCGTTTTCAAGGAGTTGACCGAAGGCCTTGGATGCCTACTTGGGGGATTTTGTAGCAGCATGTGGTTGCTTTCTTTGAAACCGGGGGGTCTTCTCACCACTACCGATTCCAAAAGTGGGTTCATCGGCGCAATCTCAGTTGCTTTCTATGCCTTGTCATTCAGTTATCATACACGTCCTTACGGACTGATTGTGTCAACGGGTATCTCCGGGGGCACCGCTGTTGCACTTGGAATCGATTGTTTTAGTCGGGCAGGATTAAAAGAGTTTTGGCTCTACATATGGGGTAAGTCAGTCTGATCTCGGTCACAAATGAGGGCGAAGCAACTGACACCAATTCTAGGTCTGAACGACAATATCTTCCCGTTGAATACGAATACGTACCCAATCACCCGTAATATCCGTGTGGAGCTCGCTGCTACAGTTATTATTGCTATCTTGGGCGTGGTCTCACAGCTGAGGCTATGGAAAGTGGTTCGTGAACGTCGACGGAAGGAGAAAGAGAAGTGCGATGAAGAGCAGAAGAAGAAGGAAGAAGCCGAGGCCGAACTCGGACGAAAGCTGGAAGAGGAGAATATGCAAGAGCGGAAGGAGTGGGAAGCGAGATATGGTGGTGCTGAGCCAGCCGCGGGCGTTTCGGAACTTGGAGATGACACCAAATGTCAGGCAGACGAGATGGATGCTATGGAGAAGGGAGACATCTACGAAATGAAAAGCATAGCTGAGACATCCGAAGGCTCATACCGCTGTTCCGATTGCAGGGAAAGAGAGGCAAACAGCGATGCTGGGTCCGATGTGACGGGAGCGACTGAAGGTGACTTCGACCACGCCCCGACTGGAACGGCCAAAGAAATATCAGATAACCCGAAGGAGGAAAGTGGCCCACTGCCGATCAAGGTCTTCGACGGTGCAGATGCAGCCAAGATAAAGGACGATAAAAGTTCGGATATGACGGCTGTCATTGGTTCAGATACTGCAACGATCCGCTCAAAGCGACTATCCGGGCCATCGTGCATGCCACGGACGTCTCGAAACGACGAATTGCCCATGTCTCAGTCTCAAGAGGCCCTGGTGTCCGTTGATGATGGCACCTCATCCGTGCACGGCACCGTAGACGAGGGCGGCAACCTGGACTCGGATTGCCCTACTGTTCACGATGGTAGCCCTGGACTTACGGAGAAAGTTTCCGAGTCAGATGAGAAGCCTCACGTCGATGAGAATGAGCAGCCGCAGGCCAAACTTAACCACCAGTCCCATGGCAGAGAGTCACCCATTGATAGAGATAGTGGTGAAAGAAGCACTCAGAAAGGAAGCGAAGAATCGCCCACTCCAGCCATCGAAGAGGGACCTGGGAAAGACGAGACCAAAGGGGCCCTCAACGCAGAATCACATACCGCAGCTTCGGAGACCTCATTGACAATGGTCAACCGGCAGAGTAATGGAAGTTCCGGACGTGCCTCAGACATCGTCCAAGGAGAAGAAAAGCTTGAAAGACCTTCATCAACCCGCGCTGACTGCCAAGGCGAATCAGCTGTTGAGGAAGGAAGACAACCGAGAAATTCCACCAAAGACACAGAGACTGCAGCAGCTGTCATGAAAGATCACGAATGCGTTAAACCACACTCCGACGGCCCCGAAAAGACCGACATCAATGATAGCGAAAATAAGGAATCTCATGCAGAAGATCCATCGCTGCCGTCCCCTCAGAGCTGTAACGGAACCAAGAGGGCAGCTATTCATGACAAACGCAAGTCTCCAGAGCCACAATCTAGAATCGAGCCAGAGCCGATCAAGCTTGAACCTCCCAAGTTGAACGAAGAGACGGTGAAGGAACTGCCAAAGCGGACGTCTAAAGTGGTACAATCATATCGAACGAATGAGTGGGCAAAGCATCTGGCCGACGCCGAAGCTCCTGAGTTGGAACCCATCAAGCCGATCGAAGAAGAACAACCAGAGTACTCCCCTGACGCAGAGGAGGCCGCAGCACCCGTCAACGTTGAAGAACTACTGCAAACGCCGTTCAACGCACATCCTCCTCCAGCAGTAGAGCCCCGTGTCCATGACACACCAAGCAGACGGGAGAGTCGACGGGTCTCCAACAGCTCTCATATAGACCAGAACAAAAAGAAGTCACCCAATTCTCCCCCACCAACCGCACAGCCGCGCTTCAGCAACGGATATCAAACGAACACACTGCTCGGAAGCCCTGGGCTCACAGAACCACCTCCGGACGAAACAGAGGCTGCTAAACCGCAGTGGAGAGGTCCCGCGCCCCTGATAGCAGTACGAGAGGACATGATGCGAAACAGGCTATCATCATTCTCACTTACCATGGATCCATACTCACGAACCAGTCCCGGACAATTCCCCGTTGAAACCCTGCAGCGATCGGCTTCATACCGAACCCACGACGGGGCAGATGACATGCCGCTATCTCAACGTCGCGCAATGTTATCTCAGCAGCAGCAGCAAACAGTCATAACCCCACTTCCAGTGCACACACCCTACTCAACTCCCCGGCGAAATCATACAAACGGGCCTTCCCCAACAAACACACCAGCCGCGATGGCCGCATGGCGGGAATCCGTTCAGGAGGATCTAAGAGATAGGCGTAACCCTCTCGGCAAACAAGGCATCCCTACAGGACCTCAGGACCGAAACAGCCCGCCGGCTTATACTCAATCGCAACAGCGGACTCCATCTTCAAATCATAATATTGGGAATGCAATTGCAGAGGGTATGCAACGAGGCGATATGAGCGAGTTGCATCGCGAAGCCATGCGACGCATGCAAGCCATGGCAAATAAAACTGTGAAAGGGGCGTGAATGATAATCCACACTTTCAAACACCAAATCTAGTCCAAGACATCCTAATCGGTTCGACAAATGTGTGTGGGAAAGTATGAGCCAAGCAATTGCATGCATCGTTATTCAAAAGCTCAAGTCATCCGTCTCTGATTCGATTTCTGTGTGTGCATCGACGGAGGGTATATAGTATATGTACAACTAGTTACTAGTTAGTGACTTTGCCGTTATATCCTCATCTAGAATAATAATAGTAGTTCAAGTAGATTAGTAATTGACTTCCGTTAATTCTCACTCTTCTCAGTTTCTAATAGTTCTTTAAGTACTATTATTCGGCTAGACCATTCGTATGTTTCAAATACATCGACTTAGATTAAAAGATTCCTGAAAGTAATGATAAAATCTATAGGACCTTGTCCTTCATCAATGTCTCATAGAAGATTGACCGCTTTCTTGATACTATGATAGAGATATCATATCATCCATGAAAAGAACATCTAAATAAGATTCGGATACTGACTGAAGGCATAAAGAAGTATGCTATGTATGGGTATAAAAATTCTGGTTCTATTTCAATTCGCAGTGTGGAATATACAGCGCCAATTTCAACAGGATTCTGAGACATAGTCATGTCCCACCGAATGTGGAATCTCGAATCAAACAGTTCCAACCCACAAACCCGAAGAAGAATAGACACAATAAAGGCGTACATGAACCTCAAAACGCCGATGCTGAATGCAGTGGTATAGGGATGAACTGAATAGCCAGAATCACGGTAGGTCTCTTCAAGGTGAAATGGAATCAGATGAGATGAGTGTCGCATATCGAGCAGATTGCATGTGATTCGAAAACAGGGATGAGGAAAGAACGGGAAGAGGAAACGCAGGCCTAAGATCTACTGCCAGTCTAGCGAGATCTCCGTTTCTTGTCAGGAGTGAAATCCAACGGTTTGTACGCCAGACCCTTAGCTCCTGTCAGTCGGATTCGTTGCTCGGTTCGAGACAACGTACGGCCAAGTCCGAGATCCGTATCTGGGGCTAGCGAGACCTCATAGCCATTGATGTAGGATGATGATTGGGGGGACTGGCTTCTGGAGAATGCAACAGAAGATGATAGACTAGCCCCGGGACTGAAGGAAGAGCTTCGGGGCTCGTAGGATGTAGACCACCCATCGAGGAGTTTTGGTCCACTTCTTAATGATTCGGCGGCAATACGGGCAGCAGATAAAAGCAGCTCATCTTCGTCAACTTGAACCGATTTCGGCGCCTCGGGCTTGGGTTCCACCGGCTTTCTGGCGGTCATTGATTCGAT
The DNA here is from genome assembly GCF_003184755.1 of Aspergillus piperis CBS 112811. Taxonomy (NCBI): domain Eukaryota; kingdom Fungi; phylum Ascomycota; class Eurotiomycetes; order Eurotiales; family Aspergillaceae; genus Aspergillus; species Aspergillus piperis. The sequence goes on from NW_020291592.1 coordinate 84,169, forward strand.
CTGTTCCAGAATTGGAAGCTTTGGTAAAGGTTTCGTAGATGCAAGTGCCATGGACTTCTTCTGCGGAGTGGGCACTTCAGCTTTTTGCAGTTTCTGCGCTTTAGGTCCACTATCCACGAGTTTTGGTTCTTCTGGCTCCTCGTGGACTCGCTTACGTCCATTAGCTACAGTTTCTCGTCGTCTGTCAGCAGCTCCTTTCAGAGCGGATAACCACGCAGAACGCCGCGAATCATCGTCAGTTTCTGTAAAAGATCGATTAGCGGCACGGTAGCAGTAAAAAGCGCAAGAGACCAGGGACTGACCGGCAGATGGTTCTTCAACGGGCGTTTCAACAGATACAGGCTTGTGTGCCTTTTCCACCTCAACTGGCTGGGCTGAACGCTCTCCATCAATAAGGGCGTTCGTTGCCTCCGGTTCTTCAGCAGTCGATGAGTGCAGCGACTCACTGGGAATGTTATTGCTTGGGAGTGATATGTGCTCTTCTGCAACTGACGGTTCAGGTGAGACCTCTTTCTTGAAAGGAACAGCAGTCTTCTCATCAGAGGGGGTTGGTTGTTTCTCTTCGACTGACGGACTGCCCAGTTGGGTTTGGGACGCAGTGTCGGATGGCACACGACGCGGCGGGGAGAAGAAAATGCGGGATTGCTCTGAGAAGCAGTTTAGAAATAGACCAAGACAAAAATGAAGCGGGATAAGACATACCTTGCTTCTCCGAGGCAGATGTATTCGTAAATGGCGGTGATGCAGCTGCAAAAGGTTGTAAGGTTGTTTGAGGTTGAGGGGGGGTAGCGTCAGCAGAAGTTATGCTTTCGTTAGAGAAACTGAAGATCGAATTAGATGTCCCTGACGCGTTCGGCCCCTTTACTGTGCTGAAGGGGGTAGGTGTGGGCTGGCCAGCAGCCGCTACATTGGCTTTGTCGGACTTTGGGGCGAAAGAAACTGTAGGGGTACTGAATGGTGATGTCGGGGCGGTAGTAGTGTTGACGGCATTCGCGAAGCTGAAAGGTGTGGAAGTAGGGAATACGGAAGGCTTTTCTGTGTCTTGTGATGCAACTGGGCTCGGTGCAGGGGCAAAGAGGGTGTTCGGCTGTTGATTTGCGGGCGGAGGTGTGAAGGCTGTAATGCTTTCTTTCGGGGGGCTTTTCGATAGGGTGGATGACTGCATAACATTTGCAAAAGGATTTGGAGGTACACTTGCAGGTGCCCCAAAGGCATTGGCTGTGCTACTAGGAGGAAATGGCGACGAGAATGTCTGTTGCTGCGCACCAAAGGGCTGTGATGGTTGTGGAGTCGGATTAGGAGCAAACGCAAAAGCCGGTGGATGCGAAGTTTCAGGCTGTGAAAATCCCGTGAATGCGTTCTGAAGGCTAGATGCAGAGCTCGGCGAATCGCGTGGGCTCTCTTCCTGTGAAGGAGACCCAGCCGTTTTGAAGTTGAACGGTTGAGAGACGTTATCATCGTCGCTCACGAAAAGCGAGTCGTCATTTGTAGTCATAGGCGCGGGCAACGCAGGAATGCGCTCGGACAAATGAGATATATCGACCATTCCGAGATTTGCAGCTTCTTTGATGTTGAGGCCAAGGATGATGGCAGCCAGTGTTCTGCCTGCACGCTTTGACTCAACATGCTGTTCCGAGAATGAGTGATCTGACGACGGCTGAAAGGCTGTGGCAGTGAACAGTTAGTCGAGTTTAAGTAGTAGTTTCCTATAGGACTGTCATGGGGAGATAGCAGCCATCCGTGGATGCTGATGCGGACGCCACTTGACGGAATCTCGGAAGCAGAAGCGCTGTCGAAAGCAAAACGTACCGACTGTATCAATTGGACGACTGCCCCAGTTAAGATAAAGATCACCATTGGCGTTCTCGGCAAATTCCAAGCCTTGGTCTTCACAGAACTTGATAGTCTGTTCGTGGTCATCAAAGCAAAGAACTGTCGTCAGCTCGTCAAGAGTCCATTCTTCGTTCTTGTGCTGTTGGGATGCGGGATAGCGACAGTATCCTTTCCAGATGGATCGAATAGCCGTCTGACGCATGTGGTTGAAGTAGATCTCTGCAACGCAGGCTGTGAGATAGGAAACATTCGGCGAATCAATGATGTTAAAGAACCGTGCGTAGAAGCCTTGCGCGATGGCGTTTGGCCGCTTCGCATCGAGAGTACCCTGATACTCCCATGTATTCCCGGCAGCAGCAAACAATTCCAGGGCGATTTGAACCCGGGGTGAGTTCCTCAGCTCCGCGGGCCACTTCTGGACACGAGCCTCCAAATCAGGCCGTTGGTCATGAATCGAGAAGATTATATAGTAGGCTCTGAACTCGTCTTCGTTCGGAAAGGCGATCCGGCCTCTATTGTCATCATAGTAGTACATCAGTGACAACATCGTGTTGTTCAGCTGCTCGCGTTCCTGATGGCGATCAAAAGGCTCATCATTCGCAGGGCTCGACAGCAGATGTAGTGATATGATGTGGAACCGAGCAATTCTCTCCAGGCATGTTACCGCCATCTTCACATGGTCCTCCTGTGTGAGCTGCTGGACAGAGAAATCATTGCGGATTGAGCGAGTTCGGTCCCATACGAACTTATGGATAAGCCCAAGAGGCTCGGGCCCATCAATGACGTGCCGTATGAGGTAGTTCATGGTCTGAAGGAGGGTCTTGGGTGTTCGAATGTCTGACGGAAGCTGTTCATCATAGCCGGCTGCGGATCTTCTGAACCGTTTTAGCATCTTCAGTTCCATATTCTGTAGCGAATTCGTTGCGGGATGCAGAAACTAGTCACTTGGGGTCAGTACGATGTTAGCGACAGACTGGATACAACGAGACGTACCTTCTCGCTTTTGTCGACCATCTTCTGAACTATACGTTCCACTCTTTCGAATTCAGGGCACATGCTCGTACACGTGCCTACGGGTGTAATGGCTTGATTCAGGGAAGTTGGTTGATTTGGATCTGCCATTTGCCCTTCCCTAATGGCCTTTTCCCGTTCCTTGGTTCTAGCGAGTTTAAGCTGTTCGACATATGAGTATTGTTTGGAAACCCTTGCGCAATTTATTCATCCGACTATTGCAATCATAACTGACCTGTTCGTAGCGCTCGGTATAGCTGCTCATATGCGACAGTTCTTCGACGGGAACGCTGGATCCGTTATTGGAAGGCGAGGGCTGGTGGGAGGGCCCTTGGCTGAAACTTGTACCGAAGCCGACGCCATTGCCATCGAAGTTGGGGGCAGCAAAGGGCACCGGCGAGGCCTTTCCAAACCCTGTAGGAGACGCCTTCTGCTGCAATGTCTGGCCGCCAAAGGGCGACGAAGCAGGTGCCGTTTGTTTAAGTTGTGCGAAAGGCGAGGTAATCGGTCCTACAGAACCCGACGGGGAATCTGACTTGTTGCGCCAGGTATTGCTCGCTGAGGCAGCGCCCCTTCCTTGCCCCCGCCCAGACCTTGTTGCGGATGAAGCCCCTCGTCCCCGGCCTCGAACTTTGGTTTCGCGTGACGTATTAGCGGCTTTGGTTTGATAAGGTCGGCCAGATGGTCCACCGCGTCCACGTCCTGCTGAACCGGCTGGCCCATCTTTCTGGCCGAGGCCAGCAAAGGGATTTACAGGGCCGGCCATGTTGCCGTGTACAGCGGAAACGTGGACGAAACCAAATGTCCTCCAACAGTATGATCTTCAGAGCTTCTGAGTGGGGTCGTGAACAGAGATTCCGAGCGAGATGCGGACAACGAGGTCGTTCGCGAAACGGGCGTAGGTTGATAGATCGTAAAGCTATATAGCGCTATTGTCCAAGACCATTGACACGCGCGTAACGGAGAAGTCAGCTTTTGTAAAGACAGGACGACATTTGAAACCACATGGCGATGATATCATTTAAGTCAAGGAAAATCGCGAAGGCACGAAAACCGTATGAAAAGAAAGCGAAAATGTTGAAAGAAGCGAGAGACGCGAGAGCAAGCAGCGAGTGATGCGGTACCTTTAGAGGTTCGTTGACAGAAACTTGGAGGGCAGCAGTCGGTGGATGAGAGAAGATGGAGTACGAGCTCCTGGACTCCCCGACCTCCAAAGGCGTGGAGTATTCCGATACAAAGCGAAGCGCTATCTTATAGGAACCGAGCGACAGCTGAGCGCACGATTGCGAATGCAACAAGCTCAGATGCCGGATAATGCAGGACGGGACAAACCAGCGACGGACTACTGGCTGTTAGAAGTGATGGGAGGAGTGTCATATCTTCAGTCCACCGCGCGAAGCTCCGATTCATCGGCGGGACAGCGTCAATGCACGCTAAGCCCGTTCAAGCGCAAGCGCCACTGCCGCGCGCCTGATCGGAGCTCCCTTAATTGGTACATTTGTTGTCTGGTACTCTGTGGTTATTGCAAACACTCTAATATGTCCAATGTCGGAATTTACCCGACTTCTACTAGATCGTCTTCAATGCCTTTACGGCGATTTTTACCAAATTGCTCTAGGAACCAAGTTGTTCGAAGAAATAGATTGATTTTTGAGTCCACAGATAGAAAATCGTCACAAACGCTAAAACGCTGCTGTCACATGCCTCACACAAAAATTTCCATAAACTAAAAGATTCGCTGCTCCCATGTAGCACCCACCAACCTGGAATTTTTTCTTTTCTCCATAAGCGCCCAAGCGCCCTTGCTTCCCAAAGTCTATTCATCCGCAAACATACAATGAACCAAAACATAGACGTGCCTGAACCCGTGAGAGGTCACCCGCCGTCGGATCACGTCCACTATCCTCTTGGACGCCTGGAGATCCGCGAGGCATACACTGTCGGATAGTGCTGACCACCGTGAAATATGTATATAAGTATATATAAAACATCCCATAAAGCAGAAGACAAAAGAGAAAAACCAAAAGCAAAGAAAAAAAGATGTTGAAAAGAGGTGTCCACTCAGGCAATGAAAGAGCAGCCACCTCATATCGCACCTGGGAAAAAGCACGAGAAGAAGGGAAATGCTTGAAGATTCGAAGGATAAAAGCTCGTCATGGTCGTACGTATCGTGAAGTTGAGTTATCCCGCAGACTGTCTGGCTCTCAGACACAATGCGCGACTGCTGAATTTGCCGTTGATCAGCATTGGTGAGAATGAGTGAAGTGTGGATGACTCAGAGAACCCGTACGGAATAGGGGTCCTCTCGAGCTCATCGGCTCCATATACCCATGCTGATCGCGAGTAAAATCGGGCATGCCATGTATCTCTTCAGGGTGGGTAGCATATCCCAACGGATAGTGCATACGAGGCTCTGGGAGGCCATGGCCGGCGGCAGCTCCATATTCCAGAGGGCTATACAACTCCTCCCTGAAGGATGGAGCCCAGTGGTCATATTGGCTGACGGAGTGCTGCATTGGCACTGCTGCTGCTGCGTGGTGCTCAGCAGTACTGGCGTCCGGGAAAGGAGCCTGTGTCAAGTATTCGAACGAGGCAGCCTCTTCGATAGGTGTTATTAATCCTTGATTGGCGGGATCCTCAATAATCGCGTTGGAATAGTTACCGGAGTAGTCGCCCGATGACGTGAAGAATGTTTGATCCTGTCTCGCTGGCTCTCCAAAATTGTAAGACCCCGGCAAAGGGAAAATTGGCTCTTTGCCCTCTCTTAGAGGCATAGTTTGAGGCACTGGCAAGTCGCTGGGTTCCTTGATGAATGTCGCTTCGATTTCCTCAACTGAAGGAGTCGGGGTTGTGACCTCTTCCTCCGCCTCTGCTGGCTCCTCTGGCTCAGTCTTTGCCTCGGGTCCAGCGACGGAGTCGGCGTCCTTGTCACCCTTAGGGTGTGCTTCACGGTCCATCACGTACACGAGGGTTGAAGCATCTAGCACCAATTTAGCCTCGATCTTTTTTGAATGATGATTATGAGAATTGTGAGGAATACTTACCAATTTCACCTCGTTCGTATCTTTCCTCCATTCTGCGTACCTTGAAAATTTCCTCAATAATCGTGAATTTCTCCTGTTCCTTGAGCTGTCTTCTACAGTCGAATGCAATTTCTAGCAGCTTATCGGCTGTGACTCCAATGCGACCAAGCTTGCGCACGATATGGACCAACAGGTCAACTCTCTCTGTTGTACCTTGTAAGTACTGATGATCCGTAAGATAAGATAGGCTGTCTACTTACCCTCCTTCTTCAGATGATCTGGCTCCCTATGCACTACACCAGCCGGCCACCACTCAGGCTTCGTCTTCTCTGGGTCACCTTTGGTGCCAGGTGGCGCTCCGGGCTTAGGCCTGCCTCCGTTATAGGGATGCCTTACTTGCTTGCGCGGCTCGATGAACTTGATGAATGCCTTTGCAACAACGCGGCAGTTGACTTGCTGGAAGTGTCTCAGAGAAATCGTGTAGTACTGTTCCAATCGATCGGTATCACCGACTTCAAGCGCGATCCGGTTTACTGCAGCGCCAGACGGCGAACTTGGGAATTCGGAGCGAGGGTTCTGCGTAACTGGAACGGGACTTTCAACGTGGAGTCTACGTCTCTTACCATGGCGGTGGCAAGGGGCATCGTCGGAGCGGTCATAGCTCAGTGCAGCGGGGTTGATGCCTAAGTTTACTCAAAATTAGTTATGCTATATACCAGCCCTATGGAATGGATGTACTTACTTTGTAGTAGAGGCTTCTGGTATCCGACTCTTGCTCCAAGGATTTCCAGGAAGTTTTCTCGCACTTCGGACGTGAAGATAGTGGCGTGATTGTCACGGATCGATGGCGACTCCGACACGCGGAGCCTACCCATGTGGTCCAAGTATATCAAAGCATAGTGTGCGTAGGGCAAATTGATCGATGTACGCGGAGGGGGGAGCATAGTCTTTGGTCATCTAGAATTAGTAAACGAACCCTACATTGTATTTTGTTACTCACCGGAGCAGTCTCCCATCCAATACCGTCGCCTTTCATGGCGGACGAGGGTCTTTTCCCAAGCCCTGTCCTCGGAAGAGGAGAGTTGAATACCATAGTGGCCCTAGGGCAGAAACTTGCACAATTGTCGGGGGGGTATGTATCGAGGTTGATGCGTTTGGAGACGAACCGGCTCTAAAGCACGAGTTCAAAAAGGGTAGGAAGAGTCAAGCTTATGACTCTGTAGGATGAAAGAATAATTCTCCGGAAGGTGGCGGGGAATGTGCTCGATTTGTAGGCGTTTCCCGAGTCTGGTGATTTAGTGTTTGGGTCAAGGAGCTGCTGAAATGCCCCAGATATAGCAGTTATAGTGCACTGTCGACGTCTGCCAGCCAGTTAGTGTTTGTATTTCTTTGAGGACCAGCTGTTGAGGTAGTCTATTGGAAGGGAACAAGCATGCAGTTCCCAACCGGTGTTTGAGGCATTTGTGTGCTAGACAGGAAGTACTATCACGCAAACATCCTCCATGCTAAGGACATGTTTGGAAAGGGTTGCATAGCAAGCAGCTACTACTCACCTAGCCGCAAAATCAAACACCACCGGATGGCTGACAAACAATAGCTGGACGTTCTATTGGTATAGTAGCTTGCAGGGAAGCTGCTAACAACCGGTACTGGTGCACTAGACAGTCGATCGAGACCCGGTACTCCCGTGAGGAACGATGATCACCCAAAGTACTTCTGCCGTTGCGCCGAGATATTGTGAAGAAGGACGGTGACACAAAGATGTGGATGTGGATGTATGTTAGGTAGTACAAGGTGCCGAAGAGGATATAGTCAAGGCCGACTACTAATATTAACGGAAACGGTTGAGATGTGAAGCAAGCGAGGCCAGAACTATGCAGATCCGATCACGAATGAGAGAGAGGAGAGTGATGGAGGAAAAGTGAAGTCAGGAACAGGCAAAGGATCTGGATCTTGAGGCCCTTAAGTATAAAGAGGAGAGGAAGAACGGAAAAGGACTGGACTTTCTGACGACTGGGGACGTCTCAGGATTTCCAGCCTGTCTGCTGTCTGCTAGATAGTAGTAACTGATGGATCGAGATTGCATCTGAACAAAAGAACCCAAATCCACTTTCGTGTGCATCGGGGGGGGCCCCTCCCCTCCCTTCGGGCCATCATCCTCTCGATCCCGATTTGGCATCGCACTGGGGACGTGTGGTGGGATCCCAGCAGCATGGATAATCCTTGAATGTATCAAGCCGAAACACTAACGGACAGCTGCTACTCTAGAAAAGCATGGATAGAATCTATTTTACCCATATGCCGCTGTGTGTTTTTGGTAAGGCCGTGCAGTATTAGGGGGAAAATACTGCCCTTTCTTTTTTTTCCTGTTGTGGTTGATTTTATTCTATTTTATTTTATTTTATTATTATTTTTTTTTCTCTTTCGGTTATAATAGAATTTATTATTATTATCGTCACTTATTTTAATTTATTCCTGGATTTTATTTTTATTTTTATTTTTCCCCCTCCGCATATTGTATTTTCCCGTTTAAGAAATGTTTTATTTTCAAGATTTCTTTTTTTTTCCATCGGCTGGGACATACCTATTTACCCTCATTCTCCATCATTATCGTCCCGGCACAAAATAAAATTGATTAAAATAACTAAGAAGGCATTTCCCACCCGTCCCACCACACGGAAATGTCCATCATCATATTGACAAAGCATTTCGATTCTTCTGAAGATAAACATCATTTAAAGCACGTACTTTAACTAACTGCCCCGACCACTTACCTGACTAATACTATCTGTAGATCGACCACTCCGTCGGGGCTGTGGCAGCTGGCCCAGGGCTTTGTTCGGAGCGGGCCACTCACAAGGACACCCGGTGGCGCATCGATAATTTGATTGAACTCCACAACCGAGAGAACTACGAAACTGAGGAAGCATGAGGTTCGTGCGAACTGACTCCAAGGTTACTAAAAGATATCTTCAGTTGCGCAAGTAATACCACTTACCACTACTACACAATCCCCACCAGTCGTCCTCTTGAGCGGGTTGATGATCATCGAGGTTCGCTAGTGCTGGGGCAGCTGGCGGGAGGAGGAGGGGGACCGAGAATTACCCACTACTATGGAGTACTACTTACTAGATGGTACTATTAGGTTACGGAAGGCGTATTCATACCATGGGCTTGGGCTGAAAGTACGGAGTACACTGTCCGAATAAGGGAAGAAGAACGGGGAGGGACTAGGGGAAAGCCTGCCAACCGTCACTCCGATCTTTCATGACTATCTGTGTAAAACGACTTGTGCTAGCAGGAATAATGATAACTTAGCCCGTTCACTAGCGTTGAAGTTGGCTCAGGAGAACTCCAACCGCCACCCAAAAGACCTGAATGACTTAGTATCAATCGGATACTCTGACAGTGTACACTGTAACAGTAAATAGCTGCCGTAAGTAAAGTACTTACTTTCAGGGATGGCGTTCCCGGCAGGCCGATTCAGCGCGGGACTTTTGGCACTCGCAACTAGCTGTCATGATTGGCAGATCTCACACCCACCAAACTGGAACCGGTTTTCTTTCGCCAGCGACACGCGCTTCCCGTCATTTCAGTCCATGTACAGAGTACGAAAATTGGACGTTTCTGTAAACAACCCAGTATTTACCATTTAATCCTCGGGAAACGTCTGCTCTTGCCTCTTACCCATCCCTGATTGCAGAGTTGTATGAAGAATATCCAACTGCTGTGGTAACAGTGGCAAGGACTCATTGGTACAATGAAGTGTCCATCGCCAACACAGTGATTTTGAAACCACAGTTGGCGCAAAGTGTATGGAATCCATACCCCTGTACATAGGTAGTAACATGCGATACAGGCCATATTCGGCTCTACTGTAAATCACGGAAAACCCCCTAATTAACCATTCTCCTCGAACGGCCTGCATATTCTGTATGACAAGAACGTATTTGAGATAGGACTCAGCGGATACTGGGGGTAGGGGAAAAAAGTTAAAAAACACAAGAAATCCCGATTACGCACAGGCCGCGCATATCGTCAGGGCCGTTCCACCCAGCTCGCGCTTGGGCCAGACAGCAGGAGATCATCTGGAGCACGGGAGTATACGGCGTAACCTAGATACGAAGTCCATACTTATCCATTGGATCTCTAGGTGAACACCATGTATGACCTGAATTCTCGGTAAGACTGCTGAAGTCGAAGCGAGTGTCCGACAAGATTGTACGAATCCACAAGTTAGTAACTATTCCTGTCAGCCATGGACATCATATCCGCGCGGCACCGTCGACCTCCTCTTCTTAGGGTCATCAGCAGGACTTCCAGGAGAACTCCGCTACCGATGTACTCCGCACATGTGTAACAACCTTCACAAGTGCGCTCATTTATGCGCATCTGAAACATTTGATCATGACAGCAACTGTGAGTACTTCTTTGAATTGTTGATCGATATCGGACTCGCCGAGTTGCCGCCACCACCAGCTGACTGCCCTTTGTGCAGAAAGATATGCAGCGGATGCATATAGGTCCTGATACTAAGCTGGTTGATCCAAAGATACAAAGTCCGGGCGACGACGTCACATGAGTTGTATGTCTATGCCAGGGTCATCATTGTCACGGACTGAAGCTCTCGCTTGTCCTTGTTTGATTCAGTTTAGAATGAAAGCCACGCCCATTATGGATTGTTCTGGTCCACTATGTGTACATGGAGAAGTACGGTAATGTGAAAAACACAGCCTGGCAGACCCAAAATGACACGATACACAGAGCAATGAGGCAAATAGAATACACCAGTTACATGTACTGACAAATTACGATAGACGGAAATTGCGAAGAATCAAATAGCGGATCTAGAGAGATGTGCCCCGAACTAGTGCCGGTGGCAGGTGGACCAATAGCAGGCTACGGATACTATCCGTACCAGGACGATCTACCGTCTGGAGGAGCTTTGGCTTGCGCATGGCCCAAGGGACTGGAGACGGAAGAATGAGCTAACTTGAGACAGTACGAAGTAGTAGTGCTTTGAGGGGGTGAAAGGGTGGATGGCTTTTAGTAGAGGAGCTTTCCCGAGCCGTCAGGATGTAAGGCAAAAGGTTCGTGGAACCTAAGTACTTAGTTCCTACTGATGTGGGCTGTCGGGGTATAGTACTACTACAGAAGTTGAGGGAAGCAATATAACTATAACGCCTAGTGTGCAAGTACCTGTCGTAAATAATCTCCGATTGCTGGGGTAGATGGGGACCACAATGACAAAAGTATTTGGAATTCGAGGGTAGCTTAATGCTTTAGCACCACACAAGCACCACAGTACCCAGAGGATAGCCATTGGGATGCTTAGTATGGTATACCATGATTCCACAACAATCTATAGAGACCCTCTATTATACAACTAAATCTTTCCTTTCCTCCACTGGCTTTCGATCATTCTTGCCGCGAGCTATGTTAGTAACACGCCACCACATTGCCGGACAAAGAAAGCAGTCATAGCAGACCCAACAAACCAGATGGGCTGTGCAAATACCTCCCGGAGCGAGGACTTTCTTCCTTCCTAACGTAAGTACGGTGTACATTAAGCGAATGTTCGGGCTGCTGATCTAACTTTCTATCTGCGACGCTCCCGCGCCCAGGTACCTGAACCGTGGAATTGGCGACGACGATAAGAGAACCCGATATAGTGGCTTCACGTCAGATCAGAGACCCAAACCCCGTATTAGGGCCAATCCAAGACCACGTCCACCCGAGACTTTAATCTAACTAATGGCGGGCGGTACTTTGCTACGGGGTTAAGATTGTCGTTCGTCTGTGCACTTTCCCTTCTGGGAAATCAGCAGTGTCAATGCTAACAAGAACGATGTCTAGGCGTGCGGAGTACCTCTAGGTCACGGTCAGTCAGTCAGTAGCAACATCAGACGAACGCCTCGTGTAGCATCCAATCGGTCTACGAAAGTACCTTTCTTCTGCTTACGATGATTGTCTTCTCTTCAGCACCCAAGTTGACACTAATTCAGAACCTTGACGGCCACTTACGTACAGTATTCGCTATGCGCACAAAAGAACCATGCCAGGGACAAACAGCTGCAGAAAAAAATTCCTTTTTCCCTCATTGTTTGTTCCTAAGCCAATGGGGAACAACTGAGGATAGCAAAGACAGCCGATATCCGAATTGAATACTCCGTCTCGACGATCGTCGTGGACGGGGCCGAATATTCAGTCAACATGATGAGATAGTGTGACAGGAGACAAGTTCACAGTCTGGCGAAACATGATGGCGGTATCAAGTCCCCACAGAGAGTTCCTCACAACGACAATAATTGAGACCGAAGTATACCCGTTGTGTTTTGGGCGAGATTCCCATATTCCCCGAGCAATTGCCCGAAGTACTGGCTTCTAGTAGTCTGTTTGACTGCCTAACTACTAACACATTCTCTGACCAGAACCAACGAGCTGAGCACTAGCTAAAACATCACGCAAATAGTCACGCCAATCTTAGGGCGGAGGAGCTTGTCATCCCTGTCTGCCTGGTTCTCGGAAAGTGACCGCCAAGCGGGCAGGTGACCCCTTTCATTCCTCCTGGCCGGCTAACCCGAGTCTAGACCTTTTCATAATACCGACACCAATCTCAATTACCGTCTCGCAAATATCCTGACTGTTTTGATGAGGTGCGCTGTGATGCAATGCCATCATATCAAGTCGCATTAGATGCTATCGCCGTTCGCAACGTGGCAGCGGCAATTGCACACGAGCCACGGCGCCTTGCATTGAACGGTGTGCTACACGGGCCATGATTACAGGCAGAACCGGTGGGAGAGACTCACCGCCACGATATCGCCTCGGTCGTGGACGGCATAGATGCATATGGGCACACCAATGCTTTCTCAGTTGCAGGGCCTGGATCCGATGATTTGCCTTGACGGCTATATGGTAGCAACCGGTCTTCTTCCCGCCTGGGCCAAACACCCCTCCCAGCTGGATATGCCTTGGGCTCTCGCCATCGTTCCCAGTATGGTAGTATTGGTGACATAATTCCCGCACTGTCAGGAATATAAGCCGCAATTACCGCTACGCAGGCCGGTCTCCTTCACTAATCACTCGCGCTCTGCACCGAACAGAAAATGGAAGTGCCTAAGGTAGGTACTAAATAGTTACCATCCAGACGGGGTCGATCCTCCAGTCCCGATCTTTGGGACTCGTAGGGTGTTTTGCACGCCTAGCGATGGAGGGTAGCAATGTGACGACAACAGTGGGGGGGGAGAAGAGGAGAGGGAGGAAGAGGGGGGTGGGGGGAAAAGGTCATGCTGGGGCAGGGGAGATTAAACATGAGATTAGCCCCGCTGATTGGCCAGTAGAGGACCTGTCAGACCTCGGAAATCCCTTACTCTGTTATGCTGGTTGTCCACTCAGCATTTCAGCTACTGGGGCTTCGGAAGTGGCTGGAGCACACCATGCCCCAACAGGGGATAGACGAGGGGCTAAGTATATTAACCCAGGAACCTCCTAGGTAAAGAGAGGCTAGACTGCCTGTATCTGGCTGAATATTGAAGTTACACCATTATTGAGAATTTCGCGGGACAACTTCCTCGGAGAATTTCAAGACTGGTGCCCGGTAAGGCAATCTCTGCGATGATAACTGGAGACACAGCCGGTCAGCCTGACGGTCTGCGAGGCGGTTGTTAGGAGCGGGGAGGGTCAGTTCCTGGAGCTAACTAGTAGTAGTCCGTCCACTTACTTTGTACAGAGTAGGATCCTTAGTACTTAGTAAGTCGGACGCCGACCTCCAAGCATTCAAAAAAATATTCACCCGCGATAAGCAGACCTTCCCGCAACTACTTTGGTACATTGGGCTGATGCCCGCTCACGCGGTATACCCGTATTTGGCATGATCAGTGAGACCTACGGCGCCTAATCCCGACAGGATAATTTGGGGCCTTTTTGGGGGGAGGGGAGGGGGGAGGGACTGTGCGGTGGGTCCAGCGATACCTGAAGAAGATACTCGTCGTGAACATATGGACATGCCACTTACATATGATACCTAATGGACAGACCAGTTTACACATGTATATACAGTAGTAAGTAGGTAATTATACTAGAAGTGGCTCCTATCAAGTAGTCTCATGACAACGTTTTGCTGCAATGCAAGAATGAATGAGGAAACCTTGCAGCCGATGCTTGTCCCGCGGCGTGAATTCCAAGGCTGATGATGGAACAGAAACAACTGAAATGCTACGTCATGGTCCCTCCTTACAAAGCAAGTAAGTGGGCGACGGCCTTCAAGGACGTCCAGCAAATAATAATATCTAGCGAGGGGTAGCGCCATGATAGACAAACAAAATAGTATATTCGTACAAAGGAAAATCCGTCAAAAAGGTGCCCAGCCCACTTGGTGTCTTGAACTAGAACCCATCATTGAGGATTTGGGACCGAACTAATACCGCTAAAGGGTAAGGGCCGTATAGAAGGGCCCCCACCCGAAATCAAACCCCGTACTTTGTTACCCCCTGGTTCCTTTCGGAAACGAGATGATTGTCTGTTTGTCTGTCTGTCAGCCTGTGCTCAACTCACCAAATACTTATTTACTAGCTCGCTACTCTCTCGGTTAGTGGCTCCCCTGGGTAATGAACGCGCTTTGATCAAACAACCTCCCGGTCCTGTACGTATCGCTCGGTAGATGAGAATTGTGCTTCGTTTCGCTCAACTCTCATGGTATTGTAATATCCCCGAACAAAATACTGCCAATATAGGCCAAAAAATAATAAACCACCTGATTGTCTATCATCATCAGCCATTCACCAAGCGCAACTCCAAACAGGGCGGGGGCGCGGCCCGGGGAGGGCGGGTTGAAGGTCCCAACGCTCGTCATGGAAAAAGCAACTATAAGGATCGGCCGTCAAAAAGCCCTCGTAGGCTGACAGCAAGCAAATCCCTGCCATTGCTTCCTTCTATACGAAGTACGTATGTATTGTTGTTATTGTTGTCACTTCCCCCTAAAAGTACAACAACCAACTTGCTGTCAGCACAAATCTATCAATCAGCCCAAGGCCGGTCCAGACTCCACTCGAACCGATCGATTCCTTTTCCCCCGCCTCGCTGATAGCCATTTGTTTTCCCTTGCTCGAGAGATCGTGCGTGATTATTGGAGGTTCGTCCTGCAATCGTTCTTGATCTTCCAAGAACCGATCCTGTTTCCGGGGGACCGAGACGTGACCAGGGCGTCTACTTCTTACAGGCTGTTTATATATAGACATGGTGGTTAGTAATTCGGGTATTACTACTACAGTAGTTAGTAGTGTCGCAAAACAACCGCTGCCAGACCTGACGAATGCTTGACAAGTTGCAGAACCGTTTGAGAAGAAACTAAGGGTCCCTGAAAGCTGCCACATAAATGGTATTACGGATTTACGCTGTAGTACTTAGTAGTACTACTAGAATACTCCCTCCCATCGGTCTTTTGGAAAAACAGCCAAGGACTTTCTTTCGAGCAGCTTCAGCTCCCTTCCCTTCCCGCCACTCCCCCCTCCATTTCGCTTAACGCTAATCGCTTCCGGGAACCTTAACCCCCATCCCAAGACCGGTGTGTACCATGGGCCAGGTTGATGGGATAGAATCCTTGCTACGCCCACGGCCTGAGCGCTGAACAACTTATCTTATGACACCCAAAGCACCTCAGGCTCTGTGAGATTAAAGTACAAATGCCACACCATGATTCGCGACGTAATCCTAGTCCAAGATCGATGTTTCAGGGGGGAAGAGTGGAAGTGTAAGTTCCAGGCATAGGAAGAAAGTAATGATACATCCTACGATTTAGATCACCAACTATCTATCAATACTACTTACTATGAGTATAGTGTGGTCCACGCACAAAAGCACCTAGATATCATGGCCCCAAACCAGCCGAATGGTAATTTTGAGTGCATACGCCACCTCCCTTCATTCTTCTTCCTGGATTAGATAGCTACTAGCAGTGCTTAAACTTTTCTGCCAGTGTTTCAACAAGCTCACAATCGATTGTCCTATTTGGAAATGAAAAAGTCGGTTTACACGATTCCTGGCACGCCGCGTACCATTTTCTTTGCACGGGCATTACAGGTCATAGGGAGGCGGGAAGGGGAGGGGCAAATCGCAATCATTACCCTCTGCGGATGATCGAAAATGAGATCGAAGTATCGTGAGTCGCCATATTCCCCCCCATCTCCAGGTTACTCGCAGTTGATGTCTCATAGATCATCTTTGTTTGAGGCATATCTCCCGACCGGGCCGAGCCTCTGCAGAGCAACTGCAGGCAAAGTGGTAGGTAACTAGGTAAGAAGTGGTGATTATGGAGATGATGACAATTCCATCACGGGAAGGCCCGGCCGGACCCTCATCGGTAGATTGATCCGCTGTACTGCCGAATGTTGTACAACATCACTACTGTAGGTCTATTATGGAAGGGAAGGAAAAAGGAAAGAAAGAAAAACACCGTTACACAAGGGAAAAAAATAAAAAAAAATAAAAATAAAAGTGGGATGACAGAAAACGTTATGGAATATTATCCGATCCCGGGAATCCTATGAGAGTTGCTTGAGAAAAGGGCGGCTGTCATTTGCCCTTACAAGAGCAGACAACCTTGTCACTACTACTACTAACTGAAGTAAGCTGTGGGGTAAATCCTCAGCAAGCCATACTGAGTGAGCTTGACAGTGACGATAGTACCTGTTGCATGCAGCACACCGGGTTACACCCCCAAGTGTTCCTACATAAATTATGATTTCATTTTATTCTAACCTAGTTTATTTTGGTGTTTCTTCTCCTGCGCCGGAAAGATCCTCGCGCGAGGGGCATGGCAACGAGAGCAATAAGATGAGCGTGGTCATCTGAGGACCGATAAACCCCGTGCACAGGTTCGATTTTGAATTTCGGATGTCTCCCACGGATCAAGGTGTGGAAGGTGTCTGACCTGCCTACCTGGGTCTAGTCGCAGTGTGTACAACTCATCGTTCAAGGTTGCGGGTATCTGCCGGAAGACCCTTCTGAACCATGGAACCGCCGACATAGTCGCTTGAACTATATCATAGCTCCTACACGCCAGGCATAGTAATTGTGCTATTCCGACTAGACCAATCGCGGTGGCATAAGACCTATGTCATCCGAGGGCTAGCATTTCCTATCTGGGTAGGCCTGTCGTGCCCGGAAAAGAACAGGTGCAGGGCTGTGGATGTTGAGGAAACTACCATGATCCCAGTCCTTTCCCCACCAAAAACGACTTCTGGTAGTAGTAGTACTAGGACTGTCATTATCGACGAGTCGTTTTGCCGGGTTTATCTTGTCAATCCGTGGTTCCGTTGGCACTACGACGAAGTACTAACCAGCCACGCCCACATTTTCTCAAATCGGCCCCGATCGAAAACTCGCCGATTGGATTGTTTCGCATCTAGCTGGGTAGATACTCCTCTGGCCATAGCATTCTGCAACTCTCCCCATGAGGCGTACGCCATGTGTTTGGCGCCACGCCTTGGAAGCCTAAGTAATTGACTTTGGAGACTTCGTGTTTCAAAACAGAGATGAAGAGACCCTACTAGGCTGTAATTGGTAGGATCAATGATCCAACCAGTCCGGGCCGGATGGATCCTCCAATGACTCGCGTGGGCGGAAGACCATCTGCAGCTGTTCGTTAGTCCCGAACCTATCTTTCTCAGGGGATCCCTGTCCCAGGCTGATGAGTGGCCGAGATGTCAACATGGTTTTCCGGGATGTGGACCCATTGCTGCAGCCATCATACAGCAGTTGACTTACTTACAGGCTGGGCACGGCCTACCCACTCTCTCCTCGCACAGTGGAGTCCTCCTGCTCACCTGGACTGGTCAGAATCATCCTGATGGATTCGTTCCCAAGACCTTCTCGACGAATGAGAGCCCAATCATGCCAATCGGGTGGGAAATCGTGTAGGGATGACCCAGGTAACTGGATGCACGGTGGAAGTTGCTGATCATGAATATCACACTTTGCCTATTTGGTTCGCACTGTACGGTGCCCGAAATGGACACTGGCCATCTATGGAGTAAGTACAGAATGATTGCCGCCGGATTATGACCGACCGATCAGAGGGACTTGCATGCTTTACCTGTCTCTCATCATGATCAATCATCACCACCACCGTCACCAACATCTACAGTAAGTGTGCAGTTATGTAGGTAGTACTCAACGTCAAACCCCCACACGCATGCCCCGATCATGTCCTGGCAATCAGAAACAGCAGGGATGTTCGATCTGAGGCATCCGCGCGGCGTCTGGAACAAACTACTGCCTCATCATCTGATTTATCTCGCAACGAGCACCATTCCCAACCCCCCCCCCCGATCTATTGCCGGCCTCGTCAATCTCCTCCACCCTTACTAATACCCACACGCGTAAGCAATTTAACACACACACACACTTACACTTGTGTACGGAGTACACCCTTAGGTATATCCGGTTTTCTCAAATCAGATCAACCGCGTAAGATTCGCTGGAAAAAATATCCCCGGCGATGGGATTCGCACAACCCCCTCCGATCGCGATGCCCACACATTACTGGTGCAGCACTAACGACGGATCCGATTGACTGATGCGCCAATCTACGCAGGGATTTCAAAAGATCATTAGTACATCGGTCGTCCCGTCCGCTTGCTGCCTCGCTCGCTTTTGTTCGGAGCTATGCACTAGATAGTCTACGTAACTAAGGACAACGACCACTCATTGTGCACGTCAACAATTAAATCCCGGGTTTAGTTAAGGAAGAGGAGGAGCTGAAACTTGACCGACTATTTGTCCGGGAGCGCGGTTGCTTTCGGATAATGAATCCGCAGGGGCCAATTCCCCGCCATGAGCCATTCTGTCATTCAATGGTCGCAGTTGGAAAGTACCTACGGAGTACTAGACCTTTTGTGCCAGGTGCTCAAGCTTGCGATGATGAACAATCCCGCTTGATGAAATCAGGAATTACTCTTGAATATTGGTCAATCGCTAAATGCTTACTAGTACTTTCTAACCTAGCTATCTAGGGTGTACCGCGTTTGGAAGAATCTTTACTATCCTATCAACTTGACGCAATATGTTTGTCTTGAAGTAGTACTCAAACACCGATCACTCAAACACCGCAAAATCCACGGAAAGATACTACTGTATACATCCGGCAGGTACGGAGAACCACTTCGGCCGACAGTTCCATCTCCCAGTTGATCCGTTTCAGATAACCCCCTCTTGGCCATCCGTACCTTTTCTCCATTTCGAGCGACAATCACACCCACCAGCAGGGGTGCGATAGGTTGCGTGTGTGGGCGCTGACAAACGAACGGAGCGGATCATGTTCCTTGAGGCGAGACAAGAACAACTTACACTAAGGAGACAGAAGACAGGGTTCTCTGGGATCCACAGGGTTCATTTCCTGGGACCCAAAGTCCTATGCAGCAAACTAACACCGGGGTTCCTGGTTCGTACCTTAGATAAATGGCCGGGAAGGAAGAATTGACCGACAGATAGAAGGATACTATGATTTGTTTTGTGCGTGCTGCAGCAAAATGATGATTGTGGCTGGCGGGCGCGGGTTCTGGGTATGGGGTGTATCCCGGAATACTACTATGATGACTACATTTCGTCGGTGGGTGCTTATAATAATAGCGAGTATTATTGTGGTGTACCTAACATGGTTACTTTATTATTATCCATCTAGTTCATTTCCCTTCCTTCGTGCTAACTAACTAAGTGCTGATGGATGATGAGGGCCTCGCTGGGCACGGAGATATTGCTTGCTTGGGCAATTGGCATCCGGGTCAGGGGAATTCGGGGATTGAATTTGGGGATTCGGGGAGATCTGCAACGAGCCAAAGGATGATGCTGATGAGGAGGATAATTGGCGATCAGTTGAAGGTTACTACCTAGTTAGTTAACCAACTATTCAGGTAGTCAGTTACTGTCAGTCAATCTGTCAGGAAATAATTTCAATTAATACCCTTATTCAATTACGTGATGCTGCTTAAATGAGTATGAGTATGGTCTCTAATCGCTTTACTCAGAGTTGTAATAAATTGATTACTATACCTAGGAGAAGAGATATTAACATACGTACCACAACTTAGTGTATACTCCACATCTCCAATATTGCACTGCATACGGAGTATTTCGTATATAATTTTACGGAGTACTTTAGTATCATTATCACAGCTTCGTCTACTAAGCGAAGCCCCAAACCCTGAAAGAACACACAACGCAACACAACGACCACCACAGACGGGCGTGTCAACAAACCACCACTACAAAACCTGGATAGTAAGTAACCCGCGGGGCGGGTTGGACAAATGAGCCATGGCCAGCTGTCAAGCTCCATTCCCGGTGGATGCTCTCCGGTAGGGATATCCTGGACAATGTAATTGTCTGGCCCCGTCGAAAACGGGAGGAAAAAACGAAAAACAGAATGAATCCTTACACAACGCACAACAAGCCTGTGGCTCTATCCACACCTACTGTTGTCCCTGCAGACAACTTCCCTTCCCATGGCGTCGAGAATGTTCAAGATGAATCCGTAATTCGTCTGGACTTCTTGGGTCGACTCGTCGGGAACTCCGCCCACCGTCGACTGCTGAACCATGGTTGGCGTCTCGGGGAAGTTGACTGAGTCTCCATAGATAGTTCTAACGGCCTGAGCGTTGAGCCCATTGCGGCCAGCCACTGTCTCTCTTTGGTCTATTCCTACTACTCCTTACTCACTCTTACTATATTTACACAGCCGTCATCCTGGTCTGCCATGAGTGTATAGCCGCTGTCAAGCGCTCACCCCCAATTACTTACTTAGCTAGCCACCCACAGCTGTCAAATATCTCGGAACACAATGTTTGACTATAGTCAATTATTTTCTCGGTTAAGATACCAATTTAATTCCCCTCCTCCCAATTCCTTTCAATCCAACACCATTCTCGCTTATCGCTTGGCTAACTAGCTAGCTCTCTCACTGACTTTCCACTAACTCCAATTTAAACACAATCCTCATAGTCTAGACACCTGTGCCCCGTCGCCACACCCAAATCCCGCGACCACTCAATAACCAGTCGATCCGAAAAACTAGACCTCCTTCCCTTCCCCTTTTGAGGTACAAGTCTCGAAACGAACTTGCCCGTCCCACGACCCAAAGCGAACTACCATCCAATCCGTTCGTTCGATTCCCATGCACGCCGCTCAAAGTGGTCATCCTGTGGATCGCGCCATGAGCTGAGTTCCGCGATCCCTCGACCCGACGACCAGGTCCAGCAAGCGGCGCGGCACTTGGCCCATGCAGAACATCATCGTCATCGTCATCATCATCATCATCATCTCAGATCCGCCCTCGTCTAACCAGCAGCTAGCTTAACTATCGCAGCGCTTCCCCCTCTCGCGTCAATAGGGGGCGTGCACTCATTGGCGCAGTCAAACCCCGGAACAAATCACCGTGCCCACCCTGCTGCTTGCCTTCCAACCCCCTCAGATCTGAAGGGACTTCCGCGAAAGTTTACCAATTGAGATATGCTTTGGTAGCTCAGTTTTCCTGGAGTTTATTTCGCGGAGTTGGTTGTGGCTAGAGACGGCCTTCTCGCCGCGATACTAAACTTCCCTGGAAGGGTCTGATTGCCACACTCCCCCTCCCTCCCTTTTTCTACGATTGCGATCGGTATCTAGACTAGGCAGGAGTTCTGAAGAAGGCTAATCGATCGATCGCGCGCCAGTACTCCGTAACCTCATCGACTAATCGCGACGACGACGACGATGATGATGACGATGCGCGAAGCAAGGAGGGTAACTTTCTTTCACGGTCCTCCAGCAAGCTAGCTTATCATGTCACTTACAGTAGAGCGCATACAGATAGGACTTTGTACTCGACAAATGTCCGCACAAGCCCCGACCTATGGTAATCCCCAATGCCTGTCCTAAGTAGTGGGGTACACAGGCTCAACAATATGCCAGGCTTCTCTCTTCCAACCACGTAGACACAGCGAAGTAAACTGCCTAATTATGAAACCTGGAAATATGCAGACACATCGTCAAGGCGCCAATTAAGCGCCGCCACAATCACTCACCCAAGAAACCTAGTAATACTCTTCAGCAAGACCGTCAAGCTGAAAAGCGCATATCCGCCACTCGCCCCCCAATCCATCAATTCAGGCTAAAAAGATACTCGCTATCAGCCCTCACATACTCCCGTTATCTGAGTAGAGTAGTAGTACAGTACGTACGTATATCTGTGGCAGTGCAGAAAAGCCCCAGCAGCTAGCCAGCGGCAACCGAAACAACAACACCAAACCAAAACTAAAAGGGTGTTCAGCTCCGCCCGCTTCTCCTCCCTCGGTAAGTCAGTTGGTCAGTTAGTTAGTTAGGCCAGGTTAGTCAGGTACCTGGAACTAGTTGACTATTCGTTGTTCTTTGGGTTCTTCGAAGTACGTATGTAGTGTACTGTGGAATATCTAAGAACCTCTTGGATTTCTCTGCTGTTATTTCTCACCGCCAGTTTGGGAACCCCTCATTTTTTTTGCCCCCATGGACAACTAAGTAGGTAACTAAGTGATTCGCTTATCGCAGTGGGTTGTTAGTCAGTCAGTCAGTCAGTCAGTCAATGCTTGCAGCAGTAAGTAGGTAGGTACTACGTAGTAGTTGTCAATTAGTTAGTACTTGGTTATTCTAGACTTCGGGGGTGGGTTGGGTTGGTGGTCACTTGTACATTTTGATTTTGGTCTGTGGTTTTCGTAGATATTAAGAGTATCGGGCTTTTCTGTGGTGATATATATATATGTGTGTGTGTGTTAATATATACTTTTCTTCGAAATGAACGAAATACTAGTTGAAGACAATATAACTTATGTTACTTATATACTTGAGCAAGTAACGGGATATATATAAATAGATGTATATATATGAATATATATTTATCCCGCTCCATCCTCACATCAGCAGTAGTATTAAATGATAAGTATCTCATGACATGAGAACCAGATCAAGGTAGTAACGCATAATATGCTGCTACTATACACGATCATATCAGGCCTCAACAAACAAACTCTATCTGGTCCATGAACGTGCTGGCATACCTACTACTACTACTACTACTACTACTACTACTACTACTACTACTACTACTACTACTACTACTACTACTACTACTACTACTACTACTACTACTACTACCACCACCTAGTACTGACCGTAAGTATATTCACACTCGTATCCAGACAAACCGCCAGCCAGCTTCGAACGCCACCATCGAACTTCCAATACCACATATATACATATCTCCCAATGACACACCCACGAGGAGGAGGAGCCCAAGCACGAGCACGAGCAACTCAAGCACCATCGTGTATCTATCTCACCGTCAATTCAGATCAGATAAAAAAAAACCCTGGCCAGGACACAGTAACGACGCCACCTCATGCAAAGCTTCATCAGGGCGGGCTTCGCTTAACTATGAAGATGAAGTGAGTGAGTGATACCACGTAGCAGATGTCATCATATATAATAGTACTAGTTACTAAGTAAGGTATAAACGATCCAAAGTACTTGAACAGAAAGAACCGGTACTTTCCTACTACAACTAGTAGTAGTTAATACGGTCGTTTTCAATCTATCTTGCAAATACTATCAATACTTTCAATCACTCAATATCTGCCTGCCTGCGGTGTTTGTATTTATACCATACAGAAAGAGTAGAGAGAAACACGTAAGTAAGTAAGTTATTACTTACACACATACATACATTCAAACAACAATTTGAATACAATCAACTACTTACTACTGCTACTGCTACTACTACTAATTAACCTTCCAAATGGGATACCCAGAAGGGCGAGGCTTTCACATAGTACCATACATAGTAAGTACACCTTTAACAAACCACGTAAAGATACCTACCTACCTAGTTCCATCACATATATTCTACTATACTTTACTTTACTATACTATACTATACTATACTAGTCCCGAAACCTGATCCCATCCCTACTAGTCCATAACTCCGTAGTGACTGACTGACTGACTGACTTCATCAGCATCAGCATCACATCACATCACATCCAGCATCGTGACACCAATAACCACAATAATAACATGACTGCATCCACGCTGCTATAAGATTGGCGGGAATGGCTATCAGTCAGCAGAACGCAGAGCAAGTCCAGTTGTTTGTTCTGTGGTGTGTGTGGCGCTAGTACATGCATGCCATGCAATGCATCCTGCAGAGTCCGGGTTTTCTGTCTGGCAGGTGCCTGCCCTTTTTTCTACACCGCTACTATTGTTCATGGTGCTGATTCTTCTCCTCTTTTTTTTCTTTTTCTTTTGTCGCTTTGCGCGTGGAAAAGAAAAGAGCAGGGTGTGGTGGGTTTGAGGGGTAAGAAGGGTTACTGCTACTAAGTAGTTTAAGGAGAGGGTTGATAGTGTACGGCAGTTGAGGTTGATGCAAGTTCAATATTTGCTACGACTTCGGATGGTTTACCAAATCAAAACGCCAATATATATAATACTATGTGTGTGTGTGCGTATATTCCAGCAAGATCATACTTTTTTTAGTCACACCCTGACAGAACAGACCTCCACTTCCTATCTAGACCCAGACAGACAAAACACCTCCGAGCAATCCGGAATCGCTAATCACATCTCGTATGATTCCACGCTCGAATCGAATACCTGGTTCCGCGGTGCAATACCGACACCCCTCCCACACCCCCTTTTTTTTCCTTTCAACTTTTTTATTTTTTAAACGTCCTCACTTTGCGTCCCAATCAGACGCACAGACTTGCTATGGACCCCCATGCAGCGCTCGAACAATAGCTCTGTCTATGTACGAAGTACAGACAAAGCCGGGCCTGTTCCACGGGGTACGCATGGTACGCAGTCTCATAACGCAGCCCAGTGAGTCATGTCGGGGGCGAGGGATCGGCCTGAAACCAGACAGGCTACCCTTCCGGCCATCTTGGAAGCGCCATGTTCGTCATAAGCGCTAGGATTGTTGCGTAACTCCAGGCCCGTCGCTGCTGTCAAGGAGTCCGGCCTCTTTGACCAGCTCATAAAACCGGCCTTCGCGCTTGATCAGCTCCGCAGGCGTGTCGAACTCGACCACCCGGCCCTTGTCGAGCACCACGATTCGATCAGAATCGATAATGGTATTGATACGATGTGCGATAGTGATGATCGTCCGGTCTTGGAAAATGCTGCTGCGCAACGTGCGTTGCAGCAATGCGTCCGTTTCCACATCCACTGCCGCCTAAAGCTAACTGTAAGTTTGGAGGCGAAATGAAAGAAAAACGGGGGTAAAGTAATGAAACAACCAAATTGCAATGCGATTGGCCACGTACCGTTGCCTCGTCCAGCACGAGAATATTACTAGGCGTCAACAGCGCTCGCGCCAGGGAAACCAGCTGTCGCTGCCCTTGACTGAGATTGGATCCTGCCAATAACTAGGTTAATCCAGATCCTTAATGTGGTAAAAACCGCGCAGAATGCACGAGAGAGAGGCCAAAACCAGCCACATGCTTACCTCCTTCCTGAATTTGGGCATCCAACTGACCGTCCATTTGCGCGATGTGATCTTTAAGTCGCGCATGTTCTGCAGCAATCACAGGTCAGTTAATTAATCACGCTTAGCGTTCGTATGCAATGTAGCCCAACGTACCAAGCACGCTCCAGAGTTCGGTGTCATCATGCACATGTCGTGGGTCCAAATTATCCCGTACGGTTCCTTCAAACATGGCCGGATCTTGAGGAATGATGGCAAGGCGGCCCCGCAGGTCGAAAAGACCAATGGTCGACACGTTCAGTCCGTCGATGCTACACACAGCGTTAGCCTTTGAACCTATTTCGCCACGATGGAATAACGTCGGGCAGCAGTCCTTACCTGATGCTGCCATTATCTGGTTCGATAATGCGGAACAGTGCCAGAGTCAGTGAACTCTTGCCTGCACCTGTGCGACCAACCACGCCGATCTTCTCGTGGGGCTTGATATCAAGATTGATATCTTTGAGCACGAGATCAAGCCCTGGGCGGTAACGTGTGCTGTAGTTGTTGAACGATACCGCGCCTTGCGCTGGCCAGCCAATAGCAGGACGATGCTTGAAAATCACCTCTGGTGCCTCGCTGGGCAGGCTTGCGTACTCTAGTACACGCTCAACCGACACGATGTTGGTCTCAACCTCGACCGTCTGGCGGACGATCCAGTTCAGGGATTGGGTAATCTGTAGAGCGTAGGACATGGCTAGACCAACCATGCCAGCAGATATCCCACTGCCGGTCGCTACGGAAACGATAGAAAGTACCGCGGAAGCCAGGATGATTACAGAGCCAATGAACTCGAGACGCACAGCCAGCCAACGGTTGGCACTGATGGATGGAAAGTATGCACGCACATTCGCATCCATTCGCCACTCGTTCTCCAGAGTAAATCGCTCTTCCTGTCTATAGGCACGAATCGTCGAAATGCCCCCCAGAGACTCCTGGAAATGAGCATAGATAGGACTGCGCGTAACGCTGTCCAAGCGCTTCAGTTCACGCGATGTGCGGAGGTAGTACTTTTGGTAGCTGAAGTATACGTAGCTCAAGGGAACCACCAGAATGAGGAACGCCGGGGTTGAGGATGCGATAACAATCATGGTGAAAATGGCTTTGGCAGAGTTTCCGAAGAGCTATGCAGATGTAAGCGACAGTAGCCAATCATAAGAGAATCTCAAACTCACCATGTTGAAAGTCCGCGCAAGCACTTCATCAATGCGATAGACGTCGCTGACCAAGTAAAGTTAGCCTTCCTCGATCAAATGTCATATCTCGATGATACCAGGAAAAGAACTCACCTAGAGAATCGGTTAAGAATTCGGCCGGATGGTGTTGTCTCGAAGAAGCTCATGGGAGAACGGAAAATGGCGAATGCCATGCGTTCATGAAGTTTGCGGGAAGCCTAGCATATGGTTAAGCAATTGATTTGGAGGCATCTTAGGTTACGGGAAATCCAGCATACCTCAATAGAACAGAAAATCCACAAGATCAAATTCTGAAGGATGACCAGAAGGGATGATCCCAAACCAAAGGCCAAGTAGATACCAATGTATTTGCCGACAGGCACACCTGGCTGAGCTTCGGTAACTTCAGACCAGTGCTTAAGCCAAAAACTGCCTAAGACCTGCGCAGTCTGGGCTCCCAGGAGGGCGACCAGGTAGAAGCAAACGGCAACGATGTTACTGTTCTTAGCGTACTCTCCATAAACACTCCACTTGACTTTGCCTTGCTGCGATGTCTCTTGGGTTTGCTTGCTCTTCAGGACATTTTCTTCGTCCCCTAGCTTCCGCCTAGGGCCCTTCCAGCTGGCAGTGCTCGCACGCCGCAGAGTTACAGTGCTTGTTCTTCTACCACCAGCAGCCCTAATTGGAGCAAGGGCACCGATTTCTCGCTCAGCATCCTCGGGATCCGAGTCAGACTCCGCGTTGTCGATTACAGTGGCAGATTCCGAGCTTTCAGGGCTCGCTAGGTCACGGCTATCAGTGCCAGACTCTTCGTCGTCGTCCGAGTCGTTCATCGTGGTACGAACCAGGTTCGCGACCTCACCCTTCATAGCCAGCAATTGTTCATAGGTTCCGCTCTCGATAATGGTCTTGTTGCGCAGCAGGCCGATGTAATCAGCCTCCTTCAAAACAGGAATAGCATTTGTCGCAAGGATCCTAGTTTTGGTGCTCAGGATACCGTTTTGACCAAGAACCCTGTTGATGAGATGTCTTCCCACATGTTGATCGACTGCAGAGAGCACATCATCGAGAAGGTAAATGTCGGCACGAGCATAGACAGCTCTAGCGAGGGTCAACCGAGCCTTTTGTCCTCCAGACAGTGAGATTCCTCTTTCACCAACTTCGGTTTGATCACCATCCGGCAGATTCTTGAAATCGTCCAGCAAAGCACATGCCTCGACGGTGAGGTCGTAGAATTGGGGGTCCCAGCGATGACCAAAAACGATGTTTTCACGGACGCTTGCGTTCATGACCCAGGGCGATTGGGCAACATAGGCAATGCGACCTCGTACAACAACTTCACCTTCGGTCCTCCACAAATCACCCAGCAATGACTGAAGCAAAGACGATTTACCAGCTCCAACTCTCCCAACAATGCAGCTGAGCTCACCCTTACGGGCACTGAAGCTGATGTTTTCGATCACGTGCGTGCCTTCGTATCTGTTCCATGTGAAGGAAGCATCCTGGATCCTGACAGACTCGTCGCCGATATGAGAAACGGTATCCTCAATCTTGACAGCGTCGGTTTGCAATTCCTCTGCAGTGAAATAATCCGTTAGACGCTTGACAGCCACCGAGGCCTCAATGACAGCCGTGATGACCATTGGAAGGATAGAGAGCGGGAAAGTAAGCAGATTGAAGAGTGTCAAGGCCGGAAACACCACATCCGTGGTAAGAGGCTTGTCTTGCGTCAAGGCGTAGACAGTGAATGTGGAGCAAGAGACAAGGAAGGGGGTGGACTGCCAGGTAAAGTTTGCAATGGACTGTGTCGCACCGATTTTGCGGAGCGTGTTCAATTCCAAGTCATTACGGATGTGGCTGAGCTTGTTCATGAAGGCTGTATTCCATGCGTAAAGTTTGATACTCTTGATGTTGTTCAAAATCTCCGTCATCAGTCGTGATCTTGAATCCTTGTTCTTCATCTGAATAAGCTGCAGCTTCTTCATCATCCGAGCTATCACACCGTTCAACGGAATCATGAGTAGCATTACACCGATTCCCGCGAACATGCTGTATCCGACAAGCTGATAGAGAGAGAGCATGCAGAGGGTGATCTGGAACGGCGCGGACCATAGCTGAACACCGAACTGGGTGAGATCGGACAAGCGCTGCTGATCGACAGCCATATGATTGACAATGTCACCAGTTGTCTTCGTTGAGCGGCCCTCGCTTGAGAGTCTCAGTGACTTCGCATAGATCAGGCCAGTCAGAGCAGACTTGACGCGCATACCGGTGTCAAAGGCCCTTTGGAAGTATTGGTGAAGACACATGGTCTGCGATACAGACACCAGAAACATGGCGAGGGCTATGGCCACACCCCGAATGACTGGTTGAGGCTCGTCGGTCCGGTAGGAATTGATGAAGTTGATCAGCAGACGCAGAAGCTGGGGCTGGACGAAGGCCAGCGTGTCGCTTCCGCATTTGATTATTCCACCACGCAAGAAAGAGCCACCGAATGATTTGATCAAAGCCAACGATAGAGAAGGATTGCTCTTCTTCAGCTCATGTTCCCAGTTCTCCCTCAGTGTCGCCCCAGTCACGCCGGTTGTATCGCGACGGCGGAGGTTCCAGAGATCATCTTGGGTCAAAAAGTTCTTGTAGCCGAATTTCATCATCGGGGTCATCCAGCTGAAAGTAAGGACCGAGAAGATATCTGCATATTCATAAGGGCATTCATCCTCGTCGCCCAACGCATCGTAGGCGCTCTGTTTCTTGGGGACCAAGTACTCTAGAGCGAATTCCAAGAGCGCCAGCCCCAAGCTCACCGAGAAAGTAACGAAATATGGAAGCTGATCCTGATATGCCTTTCGTGCCACAAGCGACCGCAATTTGATTCCGTAGACGATGGTGAAGAAGAGCCAGTAGAACAAGACGACGCCGTTGGGCTGCCTGCTGCGCCAGTGCTCATGATACTGCACTGCAAAGATGACGCCGAGAGAAGCAAGCACAAGGACTGAGCTCCAAAATTGAAAGTCGGCAAACCAGGTATCCGGGTAAGTTTCGACCTGAATGGCTGCCTGTAGGGCAGTAGCAAAGATTAAGGCGGACAAAACGACCTAAGCATAGGGGCAATGGGCACCGGTCAGTCCATAGACAGGGATGCTATAGGGGAAGGGATAGGATACTAACCAGCTTGGCATAAAAATGCCAGTTCTTCGACACAGGCTGAGGGATTCGCTTTTTAAGCAGGAACCACACAGCACCTGTACCCATAAGCAGACCCCATGCTGCAACGACAGCCACTCCGGCATCTAGAAAGCATGGCGTCAAATCGAATCTGAACTTGCTAATCGGGCCCCAGCCCTCGACGTCGCCACAGAAGGGCTGCGACTTGGGGGACTGGAATGCTGTGTTCGGGTTTGACGATAGCAGGGATCCGGGGGTGGAATCCCCCAGGAACGTTTGGGAACTGCCTTCCAGCATTTTCCCCGAATGTGAGTATCCCAACCACTAGATCGCTCGTCCTTTCGGACATGCAACGGGGGGAAAGGGAGAAGCAGTGAAAAGCCCCGAGGTTGCCTTTTCACGCAAGGAAGGATTGCGATCGTGAAGGAAGAACGTTTCGTCGAGGGCGATAACCACAGAGAACTACTGATTCGTTAGTGAGCTGCAAGTTGCTTACTAAAAGGCATCGGGGCCCAAGCTTTTGCGGAAAAGATACAAGGCTAAGTAAGCAGTCGTACAAGGGCGTTACCGTTTTGCCCGGCCTGATAAGCGGCATAAGCGCTTGGCCCCCTTTTTCCTTTCCCTGGTGCAGTTGCGATGAATGCAAACCCTTTTGTAATCCGTATATAAAGCGTGGATGTTGGTATAAGTTGAAGCGTTGCAGTTGTCCTCCCGTCCTCCTGTACCTTTTCTGGTCAAAGTCAAGACGGGAGGGATGTATTCCGAACTTATGACATAATTCGGTCTCTTTCCTCGTGGTAACGGTGCTTGGCAGGGTTGATCCAAGGTTCTCGACCGAAAGCAGTAGTATCCTCTATAACTGCCATTCTATCACTCTACTCGGTCTTACAAGTCCATTGAACCTTCTATTTCCGAGATTCATACAGTGTCCCATCAACGGTTCGGGGATTGAGAAGCGCACAGTCCGACAGAGATGATAGACTGGAGAAGAGTAGTAGGTGGGCGGAGGCAATAACCAATGATGTAATGAACGGCTGCTTATCTACGCAGTGCTAGTCTACTACTGTAGTAGTTTCACTTGAGTTAACTCCGGACTCGCCGGATCATCCCAGTCCAGCCTCAGAGGAATGGCCGACTTTGGATTGTAGTCGCTTACACTTCTGGTAAATCATTATGTAACTGCCTGCTGTTCCAATCTGACAGTGTTTCTGGTTGTCTTATTAAATCCTACAACTAGGATCAGCTTCCGCGGATTCTCGTACGCCTAGTAGTAATAGAGTAAGTAATTTACTTTCAGAGCGGTGACTCGCCTTTAGATGACACTAATCGATGTCGTGCTTACCCGCCGGAATGTGCTCAGCCTGATTGGATGTTTTGAAGGTCTCGGGGTCGGCGTTTAAGCCCAAATTAGCACCGACTACCCCACCCGGAGATACCGCCTGTTCGGAGTAAACTTCCAGAATCTCTGCCCGCCCTCACGGTATCTACATCGGACACCAGACTGCGATCGACCGTCTGCTCATCGCCTTTTCTATCGCTTGAGGCAGTTAGATGAATGCCATTGGGCAACACCGTTACTAGTTACTGTAGCCTATCAGCCCTGCTCCACTTGGAAAGAGTGCTATCTACCAGATATCCACAGTAGCCTGTGTGTTGATCGCAGCCTCTGTCATCGTCAAGCAAGCTTCATCGGGATAGGCAGTTGCATGTCTCGGATATCGAGGAAAATATTGTAATAGGGGCATAGAATATGTGGACAGAGTATTGGAAGCATGCTCGCCTGACGACGTACAGATAATACTGATAATAATGTTTCTGGGGCTACTTCGAACGGCGGGCTATGCTATTTCCAACTTACCGCATGTTCACAACCAGTAGTCCTAGACTGTCTCACCGCTTCCATTGAATTTCATTATCCTCGATCCGGTGATGCAGCAGATACTTAATATTCTACAATAGTAATGGCCAGTCTGGGACCGAACAATGGAACAGCTGCCTTCCAGAAGCATTTGGATCGAGGCTCGCGCCCCACCTCCAAGGCGGAAGGCGGTGAGTAGGCTTGCACGAGGGGTTCCTGCAGCGTCATTCTTTTGGCGCGCAACATTCAAATCCCAGATCGCTCAAAACTTCAACAACAGGCGTGCGTTTTCTGGGGCGTCAACATGGCTGCAGATACACCTCTTGAAGAACTCATTAAAAGGCCTCTATATGGTAAGAACTGGAGTTCGCTCGTCCCTGAATTGAGCCTTTTATTTATTAATTTCATAGTGATAGATGGCTTGCTGACATATTATTACATCCAAAGTGTACAATCTTCCACAGGAACTTCTCTCGACGCTGACCACAAAGCATGAAAACCAATCGATATTACGGGCGGACACTCCTGAAGCTGTTTCAGACAAGACGGATGAAGTAGTGTTGGATCACGCGGTGGCCTCGACGACAAGTTGTACTCTCTGCAGGGTCTCGTATCTGAACGTCCAAGAACAACGGAGTCATGTTCGCTCAGATCATCATAGATACAACCTGAAGGCGCAGCTTAGGGGTGGTCCGACGTTGGACGAGTCTCAATTCGCAAAGGCTATAGGGGAACTCGACGAGTCTATATCTGGGTCCGAGTCGTCAGAAGCAGAGGATGAGGAAGAGAATGATCAACTTTCAGCATTGCTGAAGAAACAGGCCAAACTCTCCCAGGTGACCGATGAGGATGAAGCACCATCGAAGAAGATGAATTCCGGCAGGCCACCTCTTTCTTGGCTCTCTAGCACACGACTGCCTTCCAACATTTCCTTAGGTGTCTACCGGGCTTTGTTCTCAAATGCTGAACAGGATGAGCCCAGATACCTCGTTGAAACCATAAAAAGAAAGCAACTCCCGCCTATCATGCAACCGAGAGCCAACGGAAATGCTCCAGAGGCGCCGTCATCACCCAGCCCTCATGTTTTCATGTGCATGATAGGGGGCGGTCACTTCGCTGCTATGCTGGTCTCGCTGGCTCCCGAGATCCACCGGAGGCAGGGTGGTATTGAGGATAGACAAGCTCGAGTCATTGCGCACAAGACGTTCCATCGTTACACGACCAGACGAAAGCAAGGTGGCTCACAATCTGCTAATGATGCTGCCAAGGGAGCCGCACATTCGGCAGGTTCCAGTCTCAGAAGATACAACGAAGCTGCATTAGAGAAGGAGATCAGAGATTTATTGGCCGATTGGAAACAGATGATTGACGAGGCCGAATTATTGTTTGTTCGTGCCACGGGCAGTACGAATCGTCGAATCCTTTTCAGCCAGTACGAGGGCCAGGTTCTCAGGCAAAACGACCCGAGATTGAGAGGCTTCCCGTTCAGCACCCGTCGAGCAACCCAAAGCGAGCTGATGCGTTGCTTCAAGGAGCTCACCCGTGTGAAAGTAAGCCAAGTCGACGAAGCCGCATTGGCGGCTGCAGAGGCCAAGCAACGGGACGAAGTGTCGAAGCCATCAACTCCACGGCCTCAACAGCAGAAGCCCAAGGTTTCTAAAGAAGATGAAGAGGCTATGCTTCACACAACCCAAATACAAGCTCTTATCCGTCGTTCTAAGATCCCAGCCTTGATGACCTATCTATCGAAGAACTCGATCCCTACATCCTTCATCTTTCGACCTTCCGACTCTCAGCAGAATTTCCGCTGTCCTACCCCCCTCCACTTCGCTGCTAATCTGAACTCACCATCCATGGTCCTTGCCCTTTTGACCAAAACTACAGCAGATCCGACCGCAACCAATGGTGAAGGAAGAACGCCATTCGAGCTTGCTGGGGATCGTGCGACGCGAGACGCCTTCCGCGTTGCGCGTCACGAGCTAGGCGAGTCAAAGTGGAATTGGGAGGCTACCAAAGTGCCGTCACCAATCTCTCGAGACGAGGCCAACAACCGCTCTGAGAGGGAGCGAAAAACCGCAGAAGAAGAAGAGACTAGTCGACGCAAGGCTGAAATGGATCGTTTGAAAAAGGAGGAAGCGGCTAGTGCGGCACAACGCGCCGCCAAGAAACCAGCTGGTCGAACGCTGGGGTCTGTTGAGAAGACGGCTTCTGAGAAGAGAGAAGAGGAGATGCGAGGTATGACGCCGGAAATGAGAATGCGGTTGGAACGAGAGCGCCGCGCTAGAGCAGCTGAGGAACGCTTTCGAAGAATGCAAGGGCAGTGATGGGCTAGCCACTCAACTCTTCCACTCTTTGCTTTACCCCAGATGTATGATGAAGTCATGGCCTGAGCATTGCATTTTACGGAGCGTATTGATGTCTTTTGACGAATAGAAATGAATGGCCACGGCAGCCAGCAGTCCATTTTCGGTTGTGCTCCGGCTGACTATACCTCGTATCCTGCTTTCTGAACCTATAAATGCTGGCAACTAGTAATTCAACGGCGACCCCATTTTATCAGCAGCATACTAGATAAGAGTGATAGTACAGTGGACGATCGTTGCTGCCTTGGAGCTTACCAGATAGGAAGGCAGGCACCAAACCCGTGACCTGCTGGCGTTGGAAGTTCCAACGGAACAACTTTATACTAAATGTTTATTATCCTATTCCTTGCCTCGTTGATTTTCTCAATTGATTTCTATCTATATCCCACCTAGCAAACAACCTAAGTTATCGTTATTCCTACAATTTCTCGATTACCCCAGCGCCCACCATGTCCTGGTCTCAGGCTTCGGATGCGGTAGGGATACTATATAGATGGTATCCAGAGACCGGCCAAGCAGGTGAGGAGCTGATCATTCGGAGCCATCAGACTGTATATGTCGGTAGAGACTCGGATAGATGGTACGCTTCTTTTCCCATCTCGCTTGTGGAGGTTAACTGGACAAAGCCATTTCGTCGTGGATGCTACGTTCATTTCTCGTCAACACCTCCGCATCTACACCGTCCTGTTCGACCATGAGAACCCTGGAACCATCTTGCCATTGGTTTACGCTGAGGATATCTCGGTAAATGGGGCCTTGTGGAATATCTACCCCATGGCAGGCATGGGTGGGTTTCTCCTCAGTGATGGCGATATACTCCAGCTGCCGAGGAGTATATTTCTCAAGTTCAGTTATCCGATGCATATGCAAGAACGCCTAGATGTCATCATGACAAAAGAGATTCAGGTAAGCAATGCTATTCTATTCTACACTGAGATCGATATGCTTGCTGATTTTCGCGGATTTTCGACAACTTGTACTGCGTCACACCACGTAAACTGGGTTCTGGTGCTTATGGACAGGTGTACATGGCCTACAACTCGATTAGTGGTCAGCAGCTTGCTTGCAAGGTTATAAACCTTCGACCTCTGAGGGAAAAGATAACCAGGGGATCATGGGCAAGCGACAATGATGACGACGATGGCGATACAACTGTCTTGCGAAAAGCCAAACTCTTCAGTGTGAAGTACGGGAAGAAGCTACGAAAGCCTGACCGTGAAGCAAAGCTTAAGAAAAGATTGGAAGTTTTCGGCCGCGAGGCCCTACTACTGAAAGATCTATGCCATGTAAGTTGGCGCATTGAATCTCGTTGTTCGCCATTGCTCTGACACCACAGTAGCCCAACATTATCAGCCTCGAAAAAGTGATACAAACTAATTTCCATATGTAAGTGTGTTCACAGACCTGCACATGGGTCATAGCTAAAGAAACGTAGCTATCTCTTTCAGGAGCTGGTACCTGGTGGAGACCTGTTCTCTTATATCCAGTACAAAGGGGGGATGCTGACTAACATGGAGGCTGCAGTCATAATCAGGCAGCTGCTGATGGCTTTGGATTACTTGCATGATCAGGATATCGTTCATCGGGACCTGAAACCAGACAATATACTCATGACATCTTTGGATGACGGATGCAGGGTGGTGCTATCTGACTTTGGATGCGCCACCCGCAGCCCTGGACGAATGTCAACAATGGTTGGCACATTCGAATATAGTGCTCCGTTAGTGCTCTGATCGTTGCAGTTGTTTGGCGCTAACTCCAGATCAGAGAAGTCATAAATCCTAGTCAAAAGGGTTATACGAAAGCCGCAGACATGTGGTCGCTAGGTTGCGTAACAGCGGTCTTACTCACAGGTAGTACTTCGTGCGATGGCTCAATGGCAACGTACGCGATTGACTTGGCTAAAATCGGTGGGTATGAGAAGTTGGAAGCGAGTCTTACCAGACATTCTGCGCTTCCCCGAGCAAAGGATTTCATTCAACGCCTCCTCAGGATTGTCGCAGAAGAGCGCATGACTGCCAACCAAGGGTTGCAACATGCGTGGTTCAGCAATCCCGTCCATTCGTCCGAATTTCGAGAACTCTACTGTCGATCAATCAAAAACTGGACTCCATGCTCTCCCCAAGCGCCGATAATCGTGGATATCACCAGCTTGAATTGCTTCAATGACCAAACGCTTGCTCGGGAAGCAGCGAGTAATACAAAGAGCCCCAGCTCATCACTCGAAGATCTCTCCGGTCACGAGATTGCTTCTCCTACTCTATCGGATCTCAATCTACCTCCACTCTCAGTCTGAGGGGTCAACAGCGAACGGTGAACTCGTGGGACATGGAGGGGGGATATGCCAGAAAGATAGGCTAATATTAACACGCTAGCTATAGCATAGATAGATCCATAATATCTTTGAAATGGCAAACCACAGAGTTTTCCAGTACGAAAGACCTCGAAGAAACAGTAAAAAGTAATCGAACAGACAGCGTTGCCGTACGTATCGCAATATTAAGCATCCAGGCCAGACAAACAAACAAGGGCGCATCCCGAACGCCCGCAAAAAGGCGCTTTTTTACCCTAGGCCTACACAGTCATGTCTCAACCGCTCCTTGTAGCACAAACCAGTAAGCGCCAATAGTGCCTAGCATAGTAAGTATACATCTTTGCGGTCATTACCAGAGACTCACTCACTCATCCCCGTTAATCAACTACACTATTACTAACATCATAGTACCTCAATCCTAACTTTAATCCATTCTAGACCACGGGGTCCTTGAATTCAATTGGGTAGAACAGGGGCTTTTGGAAAGTATATTCAGTGGTGATAATAGCAGGAAGATATAATTAAGGGGTGGGATGGGATTGGGATGTCCCTTTGTCTGGTCTGAAGGCTTGAAGGGAGAGCGGTAGGAGAGTGGGAGGGAGGGAGGGAGGGAAGGGAGGTATATTGGGGATACGTAAATCTTCGTGTAATGTAAGTTATTGTGTGGCAAGTGTTTTGTTTGATTCGGGTGAAGGATATAGGGAACGAGGCTGAGTTGGAAGTATTACAGATCTGGGATGGATCCAGACTGTAGATATAAGGTTGCTTTTATTATTATGATAGAATCCAGGACCACTATGGTGTAGGGGTGTTATATACTAGGGTGAGGTGGTGAGACTAGGTCGATACTCTGATTACTACTAATGGTATAGTGTATAGGTTGGATCAAGGTACCCCAAACTGTATCTATGTGTGTGGGGCCGACGATCTATGTCTTAAGGCTGTACCTAGTAGTGTACGTGGTCGGTTATTACTAGAAGTAGTAATACTAAAAGACTCCTTTCACCGTAAAGTTCTATAGTAGACGCTTGATATACTTCCTATGAGATGCACGTTGACGTCGTGTGTTCGGACTACTGGTGCTGCGGAGGGACGTAACCAATAACAGTGCATCAAGGGGTAGCTGATGAAAAAACCTCCTAGGTGGATCAAGAAACCCGTGCAGGTGTCAATCGCCCTGCACCTGCATGTGCTGTGATTCGCATAGGTAGTTAGTAGATTAGATTCCCCCGGGAACCGGTGGGAAAATTGTCCGATAGGGTGTGGTGTCCCTTGCGTGGATAGTGGATGCTGCGCAGAGGCTGGGGGAGAGTAGGGATGAACGGAAAGGTGGGTAGAGTTAGAGAAACAGGGCAATAGGTTTGAGCTGAGTTTTCTCTCGTGCTGATGGTTTGCGCTTGTGGTGCTATTCTAGGGGATCTTCTGAGAGGGTTGCTAATCGTAGTACTAAGATCGTCAACCCTTGTCTGGGTTCTTTGGTTTGGTCTCAGGCTCTGGCTTTGTAGAGGCAGGCTGGGGCTTTTTGATGGATTTGTCTGGTTCTGGGCCCAGTGTAGGTGATGCCAAAACGACGAACGTATCTGTTGTTAGTTCTCCATGCTATGTCAGTCTGAATGGGGGATGTTTGTGGCAAATTCATTGGGGCAGTCGTAGAATATACCCGTCCGGAGATATCTTCAGCTGCGAGATAATGCGATGCAGCAGACCGTGGGCAATTTCTCCGAGTGCAACCTGGAGTTGCACTGATGAAGCAAGGACAAACAAAGGAGGGTAGGCAGAAAGAAACGATGGGCAACATCAACGTGCAGTCATCTGACGCATATTATCCCGAGGCGGCTGGGGAGCTACTAGTAGTCGTAGGCACGATCTTTGAGACACGAGCCAAAATAACAGTGCATAGCCACCTGGAGTCACGATCCTGTGTGAAGGAGGTCAAAACCTTGCCCTGAGCAAGAATGTGGACTTGAGAAAGGGAAGATCCGTGAGTGTCCGGGAAAGAAGCAAGGGAGGGCAGGAGGAGGGGGGGACCCGATAAGCCGGAGCGATAGGAGGAAACAGTGGACAATGGGTCTCTTGCTCTACCAGCGAGACACAACTGGTTACTGGAGGGATGCTTGTCTTGCGTTCAAGACAACAACGACCAGATTCATCAGTCGTTGCGGTTCATCGGAAGCCCCGGCTAGAGGAAGTTCGATAAATCCAATGAGTGCGATGACGGTGATGCTGATGACCGAGTCGGTCACTTGGAACTGAAGTCATCGAGACATTCGATGAGTCCAGCCGATTGGTCACCTGCGTTGCTCGCCACTGTTGATTGGTGAACGCGCTTCCGCCAGACGCGCTACTCACGCGACGCGACGCGCGACGCGATGGCGTTTCAATTTTACCTGTCTGGGAAGTGGCCCCAAAAAAAGATGTTCATGTATTGATTTCTTTTTATTCGAGGAAAAAGCAGAACTTCTTAGGGCTTTAATCAATTCTACGGAAGGGAAAAAGCACTTCATATGTAGACATCTCGTGGTGATAGGGAGTAACTGAGGGACTGAATCATTTTCCCCTAAGTATCCAGGTTATCGAGGGTTGCCATCCCAACCAAAAACTATATGGACGTATCCGCTGTAAGAGGGATAGGACACATGATCGATCAGTATCAGCCCAGCATCAGCTATCTATCTACCCCGATTATACCAAGCTGCATGGCGCATCATGGCTTCGTAGATAGGTATAGATCAACTTCATCCAGGCGTATACTCCGTAATACGCAATGCAAGCTGCAATGCAACAGCCTCCTGTCCCACACCGGTCCGGCCCATCCCAGTCCAGACGGGTGATAGCTCCTCTCCTCTCCTCTCCTCTCCAGCTAGTGTCGATGCATTTGACATCAAGTGGACACGGCGATGGGGAAATGCCGCAATGGGTGACCCTGCGAGGAGACGCCTTGCAGCGCGCATCCCCTCCGAAGTGGCTCCTGCACTCCTTGTCTCACTCCACCCTCCGGAGGGGCATTAAGAGAGAGGAGATATAGAGGGATGAAGGCAGTGTTCGACCTTCAAAAATAGGCCTTTCCCCTGTTCTCAGGGCAGGAATGAGAGGAGGAAGAAAAGCAGAGACATGAGAAACAAAGAATAAAAGAGAAAAGAGAAAAGAACAAACCTGAGTTTGAGTCCAGGAGGCAACGAAAAGGCAGGCAGGCATGAGGGCGACCGACCAAAAGTGTTACTGGTCATTCTTTGTACACGTTCGATGTCATCCATTCAGTTTGTGATATCACATTCAATTCCAGCTGAAGGCCGGTCAATCATTCCTATACCTGCCACCGCATTCAACTGCTTCTTACTTCTACCCTCCTCCTTCACCGTCCATCGACACAAGAGTGGCTTTGTTTAGTGTGTGTTTGGGAATTCTGCAGCCCGGATTTAGACTTTCCAAGAGCCATTGTTGCCGGTCATTGGGCCAGAAGCTGGGTTCCCCCCGTTTGCGGAACCGAACAAAAACGCCAGAAAAGCCCGCTGGCATCGGATCTCTCCTTTTTCGCCCATTTTCCCACCCATTTCCTTTCTCCGACATCATCCCATCATCATCTTCCTCTGGTTTGCGCCGCTTGAATATCCTCTCTTCGCCTCCCACTCCCACTCCTCTTCGCTGTCATTCCCTCGTCGCATTTCCCCCGGACTTACTCCAAATCAAAGCGCTTGCTGTTGGCATTTCTTTCACACTCTTTCTGTCCCCCGATCTCTTGTTCTTCTCCTCCAAACCTCTTCCGGCGCAAACCTACATTCTTCGCGGGTTCCTCTTGATCCGCGCACAAACACTCCCGGCATCGACTGCCTCACCCCACCACCAACACCACCACCACTTCGCCAACTATCTAACTCATCTTCACTCCTTTGTCGTTTCATATGTCACTCATCCCTGGGAAATACCCATCTCCGTCGCGCAAGATGTTACTCCCATCTGCGCTTCCTAGCGACATGCCACAACAGTCGACCCAGTCGCATCTCGCGCCCAACCTACTATTCAACACTCCACCCCCCACCGAAGATGACCTCTTCCCATCAGGCAATGGCCTACTAGGAACCAGTCGCGCCCTCCAATCCCTTCTCAATATCTCTCCTGCTTCGGTCCCCCGTCGCAAGACTCCTCCACGTCTCCTAAGTCCCCTCCAGCTACGATCCCCTCCTCCCTCCCGGTCGCAGAAGCGTGTGGCCCAGAAGAAAGACTTGACCAACCTCACGCGCTCCTCCCCATCACCCTGCTCTCCCTCCAAACTTCCGCGTCGTGCGAACAAGCGCAACCGATCTGCCTATGAAATAGACCTTGACTCGGAAATTGAGGATCGCAAACCCTCCAAAAATGCCAAATCGCGCGACCGTTTCTCCACGCCCAAGCGTCGCAGACAAATCCCCAATGATTTACCACTAGGTCTTACACAGGAAGACTTCTACTCGCTTTATTCACCCCCGATCACACAGTCGCCTCTGTCGCCGGCGCATCGACCGCAAGAAGATTTGAGCGCAAGTGAAATAAACCCTCTGGAAATCTCACTATACAACCCCGACGCGCCGCTGCCGTCCATCGAGACAAACGATGAAAGCATAAAGTTCGCGTCACATGAACTAACGCCAATCGATGCGTCGCCTTCCTGGGTCGCAGAGGACGATCGACGGCTAGTGAACTTGGTTCTTGAACGATATCAATTCTCCGAACAAGTCTTGGATGACTGCGCCAGAGAACTGGGCAGAAACCACGAGTCCATCAGACGCAGATGGCAAACTCTCCTGGGCCAAGGGGAGATAGGCTTTGCGACGATGAGGAGCTAAACCAGACCCGTTGGGGACCTAAAATGGCCTCTTTTCGTTTTATTTCTCCTTGTCTGTCTACCGATCAAACTTTTCGTTCGTTTATTTTCTGCTTACGATACCGACTCTACTCGCTTCTGAACTTGCGCCTTTTTAAACCGCCAATACCCTGATAGCATCGCTACGCTACCTCCTGTATTATGACTTTGTGACTATTCGGCTCTCTTGTTTTACTTTTCTCACAACTTACGGGCTCATGTACGATACGGGATATGGATGGATTTGTTCTATATCTTTTCTTCTTCTTCTTTTCGTCTGGTGTTACTTTCGGGGATTTCAGATTGTGTTATTACTACCATTATCCTTACCTCTATTTCACGGTGCTGTGTGTGGTTTTGTTTCTACATTTCCGGGGTTACTTACATTATGTTTGTTTGTCCATCCATCGATCTGCATACATCAGAACTCTAATGTATGAACGGATAGATGTGATATGGATGACCATACTTCGGGGTTTTTCTCTTTTTTACTTCTTCATTTTCATGTATCATATGACTGACTATCTATGGCCGACACACACTGGTTGTGTATGTACTTTATTCTAACTGTACTATCTATCTATCTATCTATCAATCAATCTATCTATCAATCAATCTATCTATCTCTCAAGGTACCATCTATCCACGGGTTCATCCTATAAACTAAATGGGTTCTTGCTCCGCATGTATGTATGTCATCGTAACACTTTTTCCAAACAACATGGGTGTTTGAAACCTTAAGACTTCGCCCTCCATGGTAGTTAGGTATGTATGCATGTCAGGGAAATAGGAAACTTCCGGAATGGAAAGAAAGGCTTTAAATAAAGTGATGGTCCAAGCCAGCCTTTCATCATTTACTTTGTATTTAAATCACTAAAGGTATCAACAATAACTAACTAGGCAATAAGTAAGTAAGCAGTGCTACTGGAGCCGCTTCAGTCGTTGCGAAATGTAATGTAACGCTGTCTTCAATCGCAGTAAACTGTGTAGGTATTGATGGGATATGTGCATGAAATAAAGGGAAAAGAATAACAAGAAAAACATACCAAGATCGTTACTACTATAAGTTTTCAAGACAAACCATGAATTTGAGCAGATGTAAGCAAGCAGTAAAGTACTCCGGCTAAGTTGCAAATAAGAAACGAACTACCAATGCCATCTAAGTATGTCCATGACCAAACCCAGTAATGCCATTATGCCATGCATCAATCAGCCCCTATGTGCAAACAAGTGAACAGAACCTAGGAAGTATGAGTACAGCAGTACACATCCAACATGAAAACATGCAATCGATCAGTCAACGCCAGACACCAAGCTCAAAAGGTCGGGAAATTGGAATGGAAGCTATTGAGATATAGATAGGGGGGAATAGGACATCGGCCACCCTGTCTGCACTGATATATCAAACTAGAATCTGTTTCGCTGGGAGTTAGCACAGTAATCACCACCCCACATATATCTGCGCAAGGGGTTCACATCAAACGTACCGAATTTCATAACTGCCCGCGCGAGTCATGTACCGCACCCACTTCACACTGCTGTAGTTGCTCTTCTCGAATACCTTCAGGTACCGCACCAATAGTCCACTGCTGGTGAACATGAGAAGACTGAACGACAGACTAAGCGGTGGCCGACTCCAAGCCTTCTGGTGCGTCATGCTCGTCAACGTCGCTTCTGCTGTCAGGACGTATTCGCTTCCACCGGAAAACCGCGCGATCTTCCACACAATGTTATTATGTTCCGGCTCGTACTTGGCCCGACCCTGGCTGGTCCGTTCGGTCGTCTTGGCCGTGTTCAGCGGTGTTGGAATGCGAATCACAACGTTCGTCGCGAAGAGTTTCGAGCTGTAGTTGGCTTTGATAGCAACGCTGTATTCCACTTTGGTGGTGCCGACTTCACGCACGATCGGATGAACCTTGAAGGGCAGGTTGACGTTTTCAGTAGCGCGGTAGCGCATGAGCTCAAACTCGCCATCGGGAGGCACAAAGGAAATAATACGATCGGCGTCGAAGCGGCCCAGCTTGACGCACTGGTGGAACTGGCAGTCTTCGAGGGTGACGGAGCCCGCGGCCGCGCGGGTAGCCTTCATGGTACCATCGCGGTTGCCCGGGGTGGAGGAGCCAGCAGCATCAGTATCGAGGAGCAAGCGGTCATTGAGGCCGAATTTGCACTCTGGAGTGCCGGAGAGGTAAGCTCGCATGACGATTTGGCCGTTGACATCGGCGCGAAGGACAGTGCCTGTGGCGGACATGAGGAGGTTGACGTCTTCGATCACGTCGACAAAGGCCTCGTTCTTGCGGTATT
This sequence comes from Aspergillus piperis CBS 112811, assembly GCF_003184755.1. Classification (NCBI taxonomy): domain Eukaryota; kingdom Fungi; phylum Ascomycota; class Eurotiomycetes; order Eurotiales; family Aspergillaceae; genus Aspergillus; species Aspergillus piperis. The sequence continues at coordinate 127,571 of NW_020291592.1, forward strand.
TAACGTCGGCACGGCGCCAGGAGAGAGCGCCAGTGGCTTGCATGGTGATACGGCTGGAGTCGGTCGCAGAGTTGGCAATGGCGGATTTTACGCCTTCGGTGGTGATGTACATTTTCAGGGTGTCGGTCTCGGTGTTCTGAGGGTATCCGAAATCGAGGATTTCTATGAAAGAGAAAACTGCGGTTTAGTAATCTTTCCATTTGGTAGTATTCTCGAAAGCAGAGGTGAAGCGCACCGTCGAGCAACTCGTAGATCAGGACAAAGTTGTTCTTCACGGCCTCCTCATCGAGCTTCCCAAAATAGCTCTTTCCCAGCATAACCAATCGGTATAGAAACTCGAAGACCAGCGCGGCATTGGCATTGCTCTTGGTCACGGCGACCAGGTAGATGTTTTCGTGTTTAACATGACTGAAGGTCGTGGAGCCTAGGGTTAGGATGGGCGAGCGGACTTGGGGGTTGGAGATGACTTGGATGCGGAAGATGTCGGCGAGGCGCGGGCGGCAGTCGCTGCGGAAAGCGCGGAAAATCAGGTTCTCGCCCTTTTGGTTGAAAATGAGGATACCGGAGAGCATGGTGAAGGGGCGCTGCGGAGGATGAGGGGCGGGAGGGGGGTGGAAGGAGAAGTAAGTAGAAGAAGAAAGGAAAGGGGGGAACGGAGAGGAATGAGGGGGCCGCGGAGAGAGAAGGTGAAGTCGGTCTCGACCGGCGGAGGCGATGGATGCGGTTTGCCCGCCGACACTACTACTACTACTACTCGAATCACTGCAGCTCTTTTCGATGCGCACTTCGAGTGGCCAGTCAGTATATATTTTACTGTATCCAATTCTTCTGTGAATTTGGTGAAAACTTGGCGATCAAAACTTCGATGTTCTAATCCGTAAATATAAGTCATGGCGACACAACACTCACATACGCAATGGTTGCTCGAGCTGTCAAGGATGAGCATCGACAGCTCAAGTCTAGATAGTATAACTCTCGTCCATGGAATCGATGTGTTCGCGTATTGAGAGGAACCCGTCATTCAGCTTCTGGTTAGTATTTTTGTTTTCGGGTGCAAGTGAGGTGAGGCAGTAAGAGGTATATAACTTAACAAAAACACAGTAACTGGATAGTTCTTTCGGCTTCTTCTCACGGCTGCGTCGAAGTAGGGCATATAATCTCTTTTGGAAGATTGACAAATCCCTGATGGTGCGATGGCTCAAGTAGCATGTTGAGAAGATGGTGTTCTTTTATCGTATAGGCTACCGACTGGTATTATATGGTCTCATGCGTCTAAAGGGCTAAAGGCAACCGATGTAAAGTCGGAGGATCGATGTCGAATCGAACACCAAAAGAGGACGCTTAGTACACTGTGTGCGGAGGCGCCTACGAAATACTACGTTCATGTATGTGCAGAATCAAACTTGACTAAAGAGGGCGTTGATCTCGAGATCAACCGTGGCAATTTGAAATAGGTATTATGTATGCTCGCGTTATTCCCGACTACAGCTCTATGTTAAGCTTTTTCCGGGTCTTTGACTGTCGAGCATACTAGATGTATATATACACAGCTCATATAGGCACCTAAATACATACAGACAGTAACACACTGAGGGTTGGGAGGTTGTGCTATGCTCGTCTCATGTGCTGGCCGGATGTGCTGTCCACGAGTCGGCATGGAGCGACAGAATGCAACATGCCACTCCGTACTTTCGAAATCAGCAAAACCTCGTAGCGCTGGTTCACATTGCGATAACATGGACTGACGCCCACATGGCGGGTATCAAGGTTAGGGCATGGATATCATGACGGCGAGTCCAGTATCAAAAGAAATCACAAGAAAAAAAGAGAGAGAATAAAATCTCGGAGATCGGAGTTCGAACGCAATCCCCCCTTCCCAACGAGACATATTAAAAAGGCGTAGATGATTAAAGGAAGTCGTAGAGAATGTAAAATGGGACTCAAGACCGCAGATGGCGATCTGACAGAAATCGTGCGGAAATTCCATCAAACGCCGCTGCTCGGCCGGGTCCCTGGAAGCGACGGAACTCCCTCACTGCGGATGATGCCAACCTTAGGATCCGGAATCTGGATGTCCAGCGACATGTACGCCGTCCTGCGGAGACTCCAGATATGTACTCCGTCCTTGGCCCCGACCTCTCTGTTCCACCTCTCCAGCCACGCTTCCACCCGTTTGAGATGGCTCTTGATTCCTGGCGCGCCTATGTCTTCCCAAATCCATCCCGTCAGAAGGCTCAGCGCACTATCGATGAAGTTGCGAAGGCTGAACGGATCGAACGCCTTAACGAGCTCATCATTCACTGTGGCGATCACCTTTCGAAACTCTTGTTCGGGTAATAGCGGGTCCAGAATCTCGGGGTACAGGTTGGAGAATGTGGGAGCTAGGTCTCCCTTGATCATCCAATCACGCCGGATTCGTATGATGCGGGTGGTCATGTACTCGTCAGACCCAATCGGAACATGTGGGTTGATGTGAGGATAACACGGATGCGCAGGGCCCCAGGCCAACTCCTCCGCCACATCAGCCTCGCCGCCATTCTGAGCGCCGGTAATGGATGGTACAGATGCAATGTGTGACTGTGATCGAAGCGAGGATTGCGACTGGATGTGGCGGGGCCGGTCGTCGTGAAGCGGCCCAGGCCCGTCTACCGCGAGATCGAGGCCTAGATGCGCCCGTTCCGGAGCGCGAGGGTTCTTTACCTCCGGGGCACCATTTGATACTCCCGACTCGGACATTTCTCGTAACACCAGCTGGTCGTCAAATGCGCCACTGCGCCTCTGGCCACGAGGCACTGCGATGCTGGAGCGTCCACTCTCCGTTTCCCCTTGGCTGCGCTCCACCACCAGACTGTTCGGGGATGGGATCGGTCGACTGCGACGCCGTTCGGGGATAGTCAGCAAAGGGTAGGCGTCTCGGTGTGCGTCGAGTGGGAGGTTCTCGTCGGAGAGCTGCGACAGATGGGGTACCGTGACCGGAGTGTTGCGGGGAACGTAATTGACAGGATTTGCAAGTCGCACTGACGGCGGGCGCAAGATCGTGGGAGGTATCCAGGAACTCTTTCGTCGATATGAGAATCGTGCTTGGGAGGAGCTCGCTGCGGTGAACTGATCGGAGGATGTGGGGGGATGTGCCTCGAAGGAATGGCACCGAACGCGGAGGCCTCGCGGGGGATGATGGGATGCTTCTTTAACCGGGGGCGATGATGTTGAAGGGTCCGTTTGTGAGGCGAGAGGGGACGTTTTCGATGAGGAAAACGACCGAGGGGGCCGCGAGGCGCGCTTAGATGGCGGAGAGGCCGTGGTGGACGAGGAGAGGAGAGACGTTGTGGTGGGAAGATTAGGAAATGATGTCGATGGCCCAAGGATAAGAATCGATCGCAGCGGGCGGCTTTGATTGGCGGGTGAGGATCGAAAAGGGGCGCGGCAAGGGACAGAAGATGATCTGAGCACGACATTCAACGATGGAAGATGGAAACGATGCTGGTCAAGACGAAGTTAAGTTAAAAGGGAAAAGGACCTCGAATGGCCCTCTCCGACTGTCTGGTGGAAGCAAGAGGAGGTATAATGAATGAATGGGAATGGAGTAAAGGAAAGTACCCAGTCAGTAAATAGTCGGTAGTTAGTATCTACTCCCTATATACACAACTTGCTCTCACTACTAAGTAGGGAGGATGATGATCTCGATGATGAGGTGACTCCACCCACAAAAGAATGAATGCAGTGGGATTGAAACGAGTGAGTAGTATAGTTGACGGTTTCAAAGATTGTCTCAACTGCTAGGCCGAGAAAAGAGGATGGCCATGGCTCTTATTATTGTAGCGGAATGAGTTCGCCCAGAGGCCCATCCTTTATCCACCGGATCCCGACTCGAAACAATAAACGAGTCAATAGCCCAAGTAAGGCTCCAACCCAACGCGGGAACCGGACCACAACTACCTCGATTTTTCCAAAGTTAAAAATATATCCCTAGTACGGAGTACTACCGAGTGGTATTGCATCCATCCATACTAACTATTCATTCATCCGTCCACCCAAAAAATGGTTGTGCAGCAAATCAGGTACCGCCGACCCTTGGATCAGATGGATTGATTGGCAGGTCCCCTCACAGCACGGTCCAATGTTCTTTTTTCTCTTAGACGGCCAAGGACAGGGCGAGCGATGAATGGCACCCTCATGGCCAAGGACAAAGGCAGTCCGAGTCTGAATTAGATTAAATATTGGCCTGGGATGGAATTAAAATGAAGCTTGATCGCTTTCCTTCCCCCGTGCCATGACGTCGCCCGGCAGTCTTTTTGGGGTTCTGGCCACGGGACTATCACGTGAACTCATTGCTTCTCTACCAATCAGAACCTAGAAACATCTTCACTGCCGGAGCTCCCCTCTCCAATCCAGTCAAGTCTCTCGCTTCACTCACTCCATCAAGGACTTTCAATCAATTGTCTATACTTCGCTACTGCAGGCTCCCTTCGGCCACAACAAGGGGACCAAGTAGAAGCATTTATCTCTAACCACTCTGTTTTATTCCAAGCCAAGACGGGTGGGACGTTCTGAGCATCCTTCGTTTGTACCTCCCAGTCAAAGTGTTCGCACCCATCCATGTCGGACCCTTCCAACGCAGCTTCCGTCTCCTGCATTTGACGCGGCCTCCGCTCGCCATCTGCAATACCAGTATTACTTTGCGCGTTACAAGCAGCTGTGGCCCAGCCCAAATCTATCGTCCTTCATTTCTGCGTTTGTACCATCAACGGTGTGAAGGAATGAAAGTAGCAACGCTGCAGTTTGCCCCTCGTTTGGGCGATGTCGATGGCAACATCAAGAGAGCCAATGAGCTGCTCAAAGACGGGAAGGTAGTGCGGGGCGTTGGAATTGGGGTTGGACTTGATCTCCTGAAGCCGGATGTTTTGATTTTGCCCGAGTTGGCCTTGACGGGTAAGTGTTACTCTGTCCTCCCCACGAACGTCACACGACGCATGAGCTTCGGGATGTTTGTGCTCGGTGGCTTGTTCAGTGCGTCTTAGCCTGGAGCTCTTACCTCTACCGACATCCATTGAGATTCCCTTCGCCCCCGGAATTTTCTACGCAGCACGGTCATTAATTCGGTCAGGATACAACTTCCCCTCGTTGGAGGCTATAAGACCCTTCCTTGAGCCCGTTGGACAAGGTCCTTCAGCGCAGTGGGCTCGAGAAACGGCCAAACGCTTACAATGCAAAGTCTGTGTGGGCTATCCGGAAATTTACACAGAAAATGGTGCCCAACAGGCTAATTCAACTAACTCCACGGAGACTTGCTACAACTCCCTGCTGGTGGTGGACGAAAGTGGTGACATTGTCCTAAACTACCGTAAATCGTTTCTATACTACACGGATGAGACGTGGGCGGCAGAGGGCAACCCGCAGCAAGGCTTCCACCAGCTCTCCTTCCGAAACTCAAATCAAAGCTCGGTGGAGTCCCAGATAGCTACCTCTTTCGGCATCTGTATGGACATTAACCCATATCGATTCGAGGCTCCCTTCACTGCCTGGGAGTTTGCCAATCGGGTCCTGGATACGAAGTCCGAGCTGGTCATACTCTCTATGGCTTGGTTGACTTTGTTGGAGCGGGACGAGCTCGACTCGCTTGCTGATGAGCCGGACTTGGACACGTTCAACTACTGGATCCAGCGATTTATGCCGCTTATCAGGAAGAAGATGGGCCATGAAACCAACTTTGATGGCGATGATGCTAATCGCGGAAAGAAGATCATCATTGTGTTTGCAAATAGAGCCGGAGAAGAACCGGGTGCCGAAGGGACGAACCCAGCTCGGTATGCGGGCACGAGTGCTATCGTAGCAATCACACAGAAACCACCATCCCGTACATCAGGTAAGGAAACTTCTTCTAAAGAAGGAGACCCTGGTGACGATACGGATGCCGCTGAAACAGATGCACCGTCATTTGATACGAAAATCCTGTGTTGGGATATGATGGGTGCGACGACGGAAGGTATTTGTTTTGCCGACACTACGGCAGACCCCAGTATGGTGTTTGGATTGGTCAAAGCTTCAAAATGACATTCCAACTGCACATGAGGCTAAAGCCACCTCAGAATTGGTGGGTTGCAGCCTGGAGTGGTGCCCTTCCTATGAATTCTATTTCAAATGGCGTCACTTGAGTCGGCGTTCGTAAATCACATAGATCGTATACTGGGGTTGCCTTGGACGTGGATAAAACCCGAATAAGAGTCGCAATGCATGTCCAAGGATCTATTGTCTGGCACGATAGGAAGTCGTGTATTCGCCCTTTCCCCCTGCTGTGTAGGAAGCTTATCAGGGCACCAGTCTCTCGCTTACTTGTTCTGTTCCATGCGCTTTGGGCTCCCCACCCTGTCCTTTGACCTAGTGGGCTTCTTATCGGAGAGCGAAGTGCATATCGTCAACCGACCGACCGACAGACGGGCAGGTTCCAAAGTCCCGAGTTGCCACAGTGAGCCATGATCTATCATGTGAGGCACTTTCTGGCCCCAGTCAGACTCGACCATCATTCATGTGACAGGAGATGGCAACTCGTCATTGTCACTTGGCTGTTTATTCGCATTGGAGCGACCAAGGCGAATCTAGACTCATTTCTGCTCTCCAAAGAATACCCGCCGACTACACAGTAAATGTATACTATCCTCCAAGGTCGATTGCGGCAAGACCCCCGGATGATCAGAGGGCTCCGAACAATGATCGCTACAGCAAGCTAAAGTACCTAATGGTAGAGTATCCACTCCAGCATCTTATCTCATGACCAACTGATCAGCGACGTCAGATGGACTCCTAGTTCCTCAGAGTCAACTGCTGAACCTTGGAAGGAGGCTTTTTTTTCTCTTCCTGTCGGGTACCCCCCCGTTTCTGCATGCAACCCTTGACGCGCATCCCTAGGCAAGGAAAGGTAGCATATTTCGGAGGATGCGCGGCCATCTTAGTGAGGAGAAGGCTAGTAGAGATCGCGACGAGGGTTCTGATAGGTTGCATTGCGCACACATGTGACGGTTGGAGTTAGCGGACAGCCTTGGAAAGATTGAGAATTGACCCGGGTTGGTTCGAAAGAAAACAGAGTTGCTGCGCAATGGGGCAGGGCATGGAGGCCCATCGTGGCTTGATCGTGCCAAATGGAGGGTAGATTGCGGCCCTCCCTGCCACCAGTACTTTGTAGACTGACGATTGGAAGTCACTGATAGTATCTATGACCCGTTCGCAGAAAACAGGGGGCACAACGGCAGGTGGACGACTGGACAGTCAGATCATGACGACATACATAGAAAGTTCAGACTGCGAAAGAGATCGGCGGCTAAGGGGAGGGGGGGATCAGAGACAAGCCACCACAGTAGTGACTCTTTTGAGACTTTGGTGCTGACTCGACTTGAAATAACTCATTAGTACTCCATAGATAGTCACTAGTTGTAACTACTGTCCAGTAACTGGTTGCTACTTGGAAGGGACGGGCCGACCGGGATGAGCAGGCACCCTCCACGGCGCAGCGACGTTTCCACTCCAATAAATGGACTTCTGCAGGAATTAACAGGACATTCCCCCATTCGATCAGTGCTACTGTATGTTCTTGAATAGACCGATCGCAGGACACTAGAGAAGTCAGAAAGGACACCAATCAGTCCCCTTTTCCCCTTTCGAGCCAAGAGGGCTGCCGGGTTCCACGTGATTCCGGGTGAACCCCTCCTCCGACCACCGGGACAGAGGAGGCCTGCCGACCAATCAGAATTGGTGATCGAGGAGTTGGGTGAGGAGGGGGCACGGGATGGCAGCACCTGACAATTTCTGTGATGGAGAAGGAGGGAATGGGAAGAGGAAAACCGGTTGGAGCGGAGGTGAAGGGGTGGGGGTGGTGAGGGAAGGGAAAATAGGAAGATGATATTGTGCCAGGATAAAAAAAACTCAATGAGCATGATGTTTACAGAAAATGGTTGGTATTGGTGGTGGTATGATTCCGGGCTGGCCTCACTTGAACAAGAGAGACTGCTTACTTACTACTAGTAAGTTTATTAGGTTTCTACTTTACTGTAAGTGATCAGAATAACCCTCCTCCCCCTTCTCTTTTATTGTCTGTTTTGGATAAGGTACTACAGTAGCCCTGTTTTTGGAGGTAGAGAAGTTGAGTTACATACTATTTACATTGCAGCAGGTACCACGGGAGTATAACATTAATAACCAACTGGTTAGTTAGTTAGTTACTATCAATACTCCGTGACTTTTTGACTTTTGGGAAGGGTGGGGTCAGGTGATCGGCCTGGCGTTACATAACTACTCACATTATCCTTTACTTTTACACCTCGGGTCCATTTGGGTCACCGTAGCGGGCGGTTCTCCTCTCTTTGATTCTCGTCCTTCGTCCCTCGCCACGTGAGCAGTCCCTCTCTACTCGACTCTCTCTCTACTCCTCCATGTATCCCTTTTTTCCATTGTAAAATCCGCCACAACTTTTTGCTTGTTTTCAAAGCCGATCCGTCCGCTGTCTTTGATGTGGATGCTTCGATCCCGACCATTTCTTTCGTGAACAAATTTCGTTCTCCAGCTTCTGCGATCGAACCGGTGTCTTCCCTCTTGTTGTTGCCCGTGGCAGGTGACTTGCTGTCAGGTGATAGATAGACCATCCCAAGGTAATCAATCCAGCTCTCCCTCTCCTCCCCTTCGCTCGCGCTGTGCCCCTCTACTCTCTTTCGCCTCTTGTCTGCTCCGCGGTTCTTCCACGGCCATCAGCATCGCCATAGCATTATGGCTTCTGCTTTGGCATGCCCCCTTGTCCTCTCCTTCTCCGACATGGCCCGGTCGGGCGATGGCCGAGGATGATGATGCTGTTTTTTCCCGCTTCCATCGGTCGCAAAGACGTCTTCGCGACGCGTCGCCGATCTCGCTCCCATCTCAGGGACTTGCTCTTCATCTCCTCATGTGCCCGTGCTGCTGCTTTCACTTCAGTGTCATCTCTCGTTTGTAGTTGTATCTCTGCTGGTGGTCGCGCCGGTCGCGCCGTTCATCTTGTGTTCGGTGCTTGTTGGTGCTTGGATGCGGAGGTGGGCGCGTCAGCAAACGCGTTACTAGCTCACAACCCGTTCAGATCTGGCTCACCTGTGCACCCCAGCAACTGTAGCCCTTCACTGGGACTATCCAATGGCTCCACCGCAATTCAATGAATGCTACCATTTTTCCCCCTTGCAATAGTGTTGCTTTGTTCATCCGCCCGGATCATTTCCTACACCATCTTGAACCGTACTGATCGTGCAAAAGCAACTTGGTTACTAACAGAACTTCTAGAGTTAACGGGAATTGCCTAATCTCTCCGATTAGGCCCCTAGAGCTGGAGCGAAACTCTGGTAACTTCACTGAATCCCTATCGTTAGCAGGTAAGTGCGTTTCGAAGGTGGTGGCTGGCTCCCGAAATGACGCGCCGTGATACTAACTGTTACGCACAGGGCAGTCATATCATACATACCTAACGATGTCTGATCCGTCGTTGGGTGCTACCGATGGTAGTGTTACGGCCAAGCGAAAGCGCGATAGTACCGATAGCACCGGTCCAGATGCCCAGCGTCTGAATCGATCTTCCAATGGGAGCAACGGCAGCATTCCCGCCCCCGACACTCAGCCGAACTTCGCCCATAGCTCTCTTGGATCTTATGACACGCATCTTCCAAGTGCTACAACAGAACTCAACATCGACCAGCAAATCCTGCAGCATGTTGGTCCTCAAAACGGTATCTCAGATGATAACGCCCTCACTGCTAAGGCGGCACTCGCCGCCCACACCCCTCAGAACAAATACCCGCCTCCCCCTGATGCGACCTTTGACAACAATCTCGCCCATGGCTTGACGTTTGGAGACGATATGGGCCAGGCTATCGGCTCCGCACATGGTCACAATTCTACTGCTGCCGCCGTCTACGCTGCTCGCGAAGCGCAGAGCATGAACCAGAAGCCTTCTGTAGGTTCTCCCGAATGGCATCAGATTCGGAAAAACAATCACAAAGAAGGTACAGCAATTTTTCCCCCCTCTCCACTTCTCATAGTGCATCCATTGATAAAGACTTAGTGGAGCGGCGGCGCCGTGAGGCGATCAATGAGGGCATCAATCAGATCGCTCGCCTTGTCCCCAACTGTGACAAGAACAAGGGTGCCATTCTGCAACGCGCAATCGAATATATATGCCAACTACACGAAGAAAAGAAAGCCATGAGTGAACGTTGGGACCAAAACAATATGACCACGAGCCATGCAATCAACGAAATCAGCTCGCAGAACTCCAAACTGAAGATCGAAGTCAACCGTCGCGGTGACATTGCGCTGAAGTGGTTGCAGCGCTGCCGCGACGCAGGTCTTGATTTCGAAGACTACGAAGACTCGAAGGAGCTGGAGCCCCTTGACATTGACCAAGGCCAGGTTTAATCTCGACTAACGTGCATTACTGCGCGTGCAGAGAATGTAGTGTGAGGATCACTGCATTATCTCGTTCCTTTATATTCACATGTGCTACGACTTGTTTACCTTGGGAGGCATGAGACAGCATCGATCTTGTCGCTTGCTTTCCTCTTCCTTTTTTCCCCCATTTAACACTTTATCCTAACAGCTTCTCCTCTTTCATTGAACAGACCTTGCCTGATCTCTCCCTGTTTCCACTTTTATTTTCCATGTCAGTTATTTGCAAGGTACAGTCTTACGATGTCCGGTTTTTGTTGTGAGGGAGAACGATGTGGTTCTCCAATCTCTATTTTAATTGCCTAGCCTGGGGTGGGTATCCTGTTTCTATTTCCCCCGTATCTGCTTTTACCCCTGCTGTGATTCTTTCTGTATGCTATTTTTAAGGATGGGACGGCGAAACTATGGCTGGGAGTGGATGATCCGATGGCCATGTAGCCTAGGACACCACGGCGTGTTATCGGAATGCAAGCTCATTTCAAGTCTGATCTCGGTATGATTCTAGTAATGATTTTGCAAACAGAGCATATATCGGACGAGTAATTCAACATAAGAGTGATTTGTCCAGCTGATCTTAGGTCCTGTCTGCAATGGAACCAAGAGAGTAGTAGATTACATGCAGCAACATACATAACCGATCAATCACTCTAGGATTCCCCAGTACCGGTGTCTCTTTTCCCCTTGTTCCATTAACTCATAGAGACACATTCCCCCAACCATTCACACACACTCCATTTATTTTCTTTTCTCTCTTCCAATTTCATCCCCTGCCCCATAGCATTACCTACCATCAACCGCATAAGCAGTAATTACAACTGTCCAACAATTCGATTTACCTGGTAATACATAGATGATACACCACCACCATTACGTACTAATAACTAGCCACCGTACCATATCCGAACCTCCTTTCTCATACATACATACATTAGATAATAAGAAACATAGCCCCTGGCAGTCTATGTCCCGACCACACGACGACACCTGAGTATAAGTGTCGCATTCATTCATCCAAATCGCATCGCTTAAGTTACTAGCCGCACGTCCCATCCGGGTCTCTTGTGATTTGCGCTGTTGAATCAATCAATCAATCAATCCTTTTATCACGTGAATTACATACATACATACATACATACATACATACATCCTCATGCGAAACGAAGTGTGTGTGATGATTCCAAGTTTGGCCGAGATCTGAGATCAAGAAGGATAATCATCCGATTTCTTTTCCTTCTTATATCTTCATTCTTTTGATTGGTGAAGTTGTTTTGCTTAGCTAGCTAGGTAGTAGTAGTAGTGTTGGATTGAATCGAAAGAGTGGGTTTGTAGCATGATAGGCTGAGAGTGCAGTGAGTTGAATTGAGTAGGGTAGTAGATGATAGTGATGACTATTTTATTATAGTGTAGTATGATAGTCAAACAGTCGTGGCTAGAGAAGGAGACCTTGATGGATGTGGGGCGATATATAACATGAATGGTGTCATTCTTGGACATAAGTAGTAATAGTGGTAACCTAAGAGGTTTTCGAAAAGAAAAAGTATATACAGGAAAGTTTATAAGAATTGTGAGAAGAAGCCCCCAAACAAAGCGCTAATACACCAAAGAAGCAGAAGCATGACCAAACCCGGCACACACACTTCTAGAGAATTAAATTTTTAAGAAGAGTACAACATCATATCCCGTCATCGCAAACACCCAGTCAGTCAAGTCAGGTCACCAATTTACTCAAAGTTGGAGGAAGCAGTGACAGACGAGCCAGATGAGACGCTGACGTTCTTGACGGTGATCTGAGAACCACCCTCGGCAGTGACACGGACATCGACGGTGTCGGTACCGAAACCGCTCTGGTTCTCGAAGTAGTTGTAGGAGGAACGGGTGGTGGATTGCCAGGTGCTACCGCTGTCGGTGCTGACCTCGAGCTTGGTGACGGGGAGGTTGGAGTTGACGACCTGCATGGCGAACCAGTAGGCGGAGGTACCGCTCTTGTTGACCAGTTCGATCGGGGAGGTGATACCACAAGCAACGTATTCCCAGTCGATGCTGATAACGCCCTTGGAGATGTCGGCCAGCTCGGAGAAGGCGCTCTCGAAGAGATCGAGGTGGTTGGAGTCGCATTCGGGACATTCATCGACAACCTTGAAGTTTGTTAGAGACAGGAACGAAAGGACGTAGGGAAGCAGTGCTTAGGAGGTAAGACTTACCATGGCCTTGATCTTGGTACCGCTAGGGCCAGTAACCTCGACACAAGCACCGCATTCCGCTGCGTTGTCCCAGCGTTGGGAGGAAAGTGCCGTGCCGAAGAGGCCAGAGGGGATAGTGTAGTCGGTGAACGAGCAGGTTCCACCCGAGACGTTACCGCCGTAGAAAGTTGCCTCACCCGAGTACTCGGAACTCAGGGCACTGCTAGAGGTGGAAGAGCTAGAGCTGGAGGCAGACGATGTCGCGGCGCTAGCAGCGGTTGAGCTAGAAGTAGACTTGGATTCGACGGTAGTGGCTGCGGCCTGGGTAGCAGCAGCTTCGGTAGTGGCAGCCTCAGTGGTAGCGGCCTCAGGGGTAGACTGAACAACGGCTTCGGTGGTAGCAGCAGCCTGAGTAGTAGCAGCTTCGGTGGTAGCGGCAGCAGCAGCCTGGCTAGTGACAGCCTCGGTGGTAGCGGCTTCAGGGGTAGGCTGGGCAGCAGCTTCAGTGGTCGCGACAGCTTCAGTAGTTGCAACCTCAGTGGTGACAGCCTCAGAGGTAGGCTCAGCGGCAGCAGTAGTTGCGGCAGCATTAACAGCAGCATTGGTCGTCACCTCAACGACCGAGGAAGAGGAAGAGGAGGTAGCCTCCACAGCAGCGCTAGTCTCAGCAGCAGGGGAAGCTTCGGCAACGGATGAGGTGGTGGCAACTGGTGCAGCGCTCTCGACCGCGGAGCTCGTGGTGGCGACCGCAGGGGTTGCAGTCACGACCTCAGTCACGATGACGGTTGAAGACGAGTGCAAAGTAGTAACCTGATCAACCGAGGTAGAGCTTGACTCGACAGCAGGGGTTGAGGTTGACTCAACAGCAGGAGCAGAGGCTGGCTCGACGGATGCAGTTGAAGTGGGCTGGAGCGTAATCGTCTTGTAGTAGACGCTCTGAGTGTAGCCAACGGGACATTGGCCTTCACCTACACTGGCGAGCGTAGAGGTTGGCGCGGTTGGCGCAGTAGAGGAGGGCTGGAGAGTGATAGTCTTGTAGTAGACGCTCTGGGTGTAGCCTTGGGGGCATTGACCCTCAGCTTCACGGTTCAGCAGTGGGTTGGCAGAGACCGTCGCAGCGGCACTCAGGGCAGTAAAGCCCAAAGAGGCGAGGCGTTGATACTTCATGTTTGGAAGATGGAGAAAAGTGTCTCAGACAAGGTGCCAAGAAATGAAATAAAGAATGGATGTCTTTCTCGCTTTGCCGGCCAAGAGATGGCGTGGAATCACAGTAAAGACAGGACGTGTAGTCAACACAATAATGGTCAGTAAGAATGAATGGACGGGATTTCAAATCCCAGGGTGTAGAATCTGCTGTTCCAGACAGAATGGCAAAGGAGTGACAAAGAGAGAGGAAGCTGAGAAAAGAAGGAACTTCGCAGAATAATAAGAGGCGAGGGAAGGAGAACGAGCGTTCGGGGGCGTCTGGCCCCAGAGCCAGGATAGTGTGATCCATCAGCAACCATCAATCTAAGGAAATGAACAGTCGTAAAGTTAGCGCCTTAACTTTAATGACACATAAGCCCGAAGGAAGGCAGCAGCGATTTCGTTCGCGCACCGCGAAATGAGATCGCAATGTGAAACGCCGGGCGTGGATCACCACATTGAAAGACCAGGGAATTGGAGCAGAACTGATGGAGAAGCGCCGCCGCTGGGTCTTCCCTTTGCTCCGCACGTCTTAGATGTTGGCCAACATCAATGGCTTCTGATATTGAGTAATTAAACTACACGGGCCCGACCCACTGCTCGGAAATCACCTAACGGCCAGAGAAAATTGCCCGGCTAGTAAGCAGTCGGGAGCGATTGCCTCCCCTGCACCAAGCCGCCAATAGCCTGACCGAGAGCTCCAGGGGTGTTCAAGCCGGACTCACCTTTGGCTAACCAGCTTTAGTCCAGGGTAAACAAAGGGAGTGGAAAATATGGGCTGATGGCGGCAAAAAGAACCATCAACCAACGGAGGGCTAGCAATGAACGGGGGATCCATCCGCTCCGCGGCATCCCGCAGTGGGTCGGGTCTCTGCTGTCGGGAGTTCGTTCACCAAAAAATCTCAATAACATACTTTATCAAAAAGATCTTAATCTCCGTTGGTTACTGTTGAGAGTGTTGTCTAGCTTTCTAATCAGGTAGGGTCTTCAATCGGATAACCATAAGCGTCCAGGCATGGCCTCCATTGCGGGCTGTGTCCCCAGCACAGTCCTGGTTTGAAGCCGCATATAGTCTCTCCGTCACTTGGAATCCCACATTACCTCGTTCAACCTCAAGAGCGCATCGGCGCTGGCTTTCTTTGCTGCCATGAACTCTTCCCGATTCTCTGCACCTCGGGGGCCTAGTAGAATGTCTGAGAAGCAAAGGTCAATGAGGACCTTGAGTTCGTCGTACGTGAACGGTTCGCCATTACCAGCGGCCAGCGCTTGGTCTCCGTGGGTTGCGAACGATTCCTTCTCATCCTTTGCGTAGTCTAAGGCTTTTTCCGCACCTTCCAGGAACCAATCGAGGAATTTAGCGCTACGAGGCAAAGCAACCACCTCGGTGTGCTCACTATTCTGCTGTGAGTTAGGAATGTCATCTTTCCGTCCATCATCTGTTGGGTCTATGATGATGTTCTTCAGATTCTGTTGCAGCACTAGCACGTCTAGCTGCAGTCGGAGCGCGCCATTTTCGTTCATAGCCCCAATATGACAGGTGTTCGCGACGAAAGTACGGTCGATGAATCGAGCAAGCCCAGACGTGATGAACCATCGCTCAGGTGGTCCTAGGTAAGACGAGATGTTGGTGTCAAACGCGATCAAGTCATTGTTCAGCTCAAGCACTGTAGGAGACGCAGCAGTTGGTTGGTTTGAGAGAATGTGCCACCAATTGGCGAGCGAGCTTGGGGAAGGCGTAGCGGGTTCCGAGCTTCGTGTGTTCCGGGGCTTGGGGCCTTCCATTGTCCGCTTCAGCATATGGATGATGCCGCAACGGATGTCGACATGCAGGGCGAAGAGAGCAGTGCATGCAAGATCGCGGAGAGACTGAAGAGTAGTATCGAACACAGTCGCTGTCTCTTGGTTCAAAGGAAGATAAACTGGTTGATTGATGCCCTCGCACTTCGGTTTCATGGCACCAATCAGAGTCCAGCGGCGATTGGCTGGTCGGGACTCAGTCTGTCGCGAGTCGGAGGCTGGTTGTGTGATTTGACGTAACTGAGCAAGATGGCTTGCGAACCATTGCTGTACTAATTAGCTTTTGTGATTGAAAGAAGTTGGACTTGGGGATTGTCTCAACTAACCATGCTGTTGAAAAGAAGCGACAAGGATACGACTGTCTTGGGGTCGGATATGATGTCGTATGGCTCCAATGGAACCTCATTCGTCGAATCGATAAGGATGTCGGTTTCCTGATAGTGTCAACTCGAGCTTTCCAAGAAAAAGGCCTACCATAGGCCTTCGATAGGATGGAATGGCACGGGGACTTTGTTAGCTACCTTGTCTACGAGCTCCCGCTTGTTCTCGGTCACTCCGTTCCATAATTCCGTGATAATGTCATGAACGTCGCCTGATTCCGCATGACGCGCGGCAGCCTTGAGTCGGACTTCTCCATTGTCTCGGGGAGATGTTTTGGTCACGATCGCTAAACGTTGCAAATTAAAAGAATGAAACAAGGATGCTGGCCACGGATGTCTCACCTTTGTACCATCCACAACACTTGTCGTAGTAAGTCACAATCTGCGAGAGGAGTAGCTGTGTGAAAGCTTGATCATGTGGGATGCTGGATAGCATTTTACTGAATTCTCGAATAATCGACATAAATTTGACCGTACCCTGCGCGACCAGCTGTTAGTAATATGGAAAGAGTTGCCTAGGATTTCAATTACCCTGAAAACTGGCCGGGGAGAGACCCCAGACCAGTGAGGGTCCTCTGTGAAAGCATCCGGCGAGATAAAGCTAAGAGTACAGAGGTCTGTCACGGTTTCGTCTAGCTGAGGGAGGAACACGTTGACCAAGAAGTCATCTAGGAAAGAAGTCAATGTACTCATGGCAATGTCGGAATCCACGGGTACTATCTCCTTCAGTCGCTGAATAAATGATAGCGAAGGAGGAAGAAGGAGGCTCATGTTGAAGACGCTTGGCTCTATGAGGATCTTATGCCCAGTTCCCGAGTTTCCTTGTCTGGAGTCGGATGCATCGATGACAGCGGCTTTCTGGCTTGATTTGGTGACCAAGCCAGGAACCGAAGACCTGAGAATCTCGTCCAACTCATTTTGCTCGGCTTGTATTTCGGAAGTATGGTCCGTTTCGGACAATTTGAACATTTTCTATGGCCAGTGAGCAACTAAATAAGCATGTCTTCGTCATAGCACGCACCTTGTTCTTATCTCTCTGCCCTGTATAAAGTTGTCGTTTCGCTTCAGCCTCTTCGTGCCGGGGCCGGAATGATGATTCTCCATCCGTTGCCAAGTAGTCATGCATGAGGGACCGGATCTTGATTGTTTAGAGTTAGAAAGACGGACGAAAAAGCCCACAGCAGAGTCCATTCACGCACCTCACTTTGATACAGCTTCCAGAGTTCCTTGAACCCACCCGCGAGCGCACTTCCCTTTGGTATACCCTCGCGTTCTACTATAGCCGCGATAACATCATGAACAACACGATGACCTTCAGCAATAGCCTCAAATTTGGCATACAAGGTCCAAAGAAACTCCGATAGCACGTGACCACGTTTTTCGATTATATCTGTCGGCAAACTTGACTTGCTGTCTTGTGAGGCAAAGCCGCGGGTATTGTTTGGATACCTTGCATCAATCTCGGCGTTGGTTTTATCAACAACGGCAAATAGTTCAACAGGCAGGCGTTGCTCTATCCTATCAACTGCGATGTCCAAATGACCCATCTTGTTCAGCGCTTCGATCAGCAATTGTATGTAGTAGAATGTATCGGCCTCCGGGTTTCGCGAAGCGTCTTCAACCATAGGCGTGGATGCGTCCAACTTCCCAAGGAATGCATAAACGGGTCTCTCCCATGAGCTTGTCCCGGTCCAGCTGGATGGATGGGCTCCATTTTCACCATCAGCAGCTGGTGGTTTCCAGCGGCCTGAACAGTAGGGAGATTTGAGGTAGAGGTGATCGTGTAGCTCCTCGATCAGAATGTCTGTAAGAGATGCTTCTTGGTTTCCAAAGTAGGCTCGAATATCTGCGAGAGCTCCAATATTCTCGAGTTCAGAGCGCCGCAACAGCCGCAAAGCGTTATGCAATACCTCCACAGCCGCAAGGAATCGTTTGTCCGATATTCGTGACTCTAGCCTTTCGGGCAGAGATTGAATCTCTTGTATTTGGCTGAATAATTGAATAATGTCGTCATATTTCTGTGACGACGTAGCTAATCCCTTTAATTCGGGCTTAGTCGACAACAATCCGGATTTTGCCTCTTCCAGCGAGATCTTCAATGTGCGGACTCGGCTTTGTGAGCTCTGTATGCTTGACTGGATCTTATGATAAGTACCAATGGAGCTATTGAAGCCCTGGTGATGTTCTGGATACTTCAGCATCGTGTGAAGGCAGATGAATGGTTTGGCGGCTTACCATTGACAACGGACTTCAATGTCCTCTGGATTTTATCATTGATTTTTATAAAATCCGGCTCGCGATCGGCTTTTCCCAAGGTACTGGTATCCATCAGCTGCAAAGCGACTTGCACAGGCACACAGTTTTCGGAGGCCACAAAGTCCCACTCTCGTTGAACCATTTGCAGTACGTCTGTGACGGGAGCAAGTAGTGTTAGCATGCTTCTGCTCAATCAAACCTCCCCTGGCATAAAGTAAGAGGAAGAAGAGGTACAATCCGAACCTTCGATGGCCTGGGGACCTGCCGCATGACCGGGAACATTCTCGCCGCTGCTATTATTTCCTAACCAGCTATTATCTCCGCGAGGGCGACCATCTCGAGAACCAAGTGCCCTCCTATCAGCCTCTCCGTCCCTTGTGCGCGATCGCGAGGATGAGTGATCACCATCTCTTTCCCGTCTTTCCCGTCGTCGTTCGGGTGACTGTCCCGGTGACAAGGAAGATGGTGAAGGCTCTGGATAGAAGCCACCGTATCCACCTGGGCGACGCTCTCTCTCCGCACTGCCTCCTCCGTAGCCGTTCATCCCAAGGCTGCTACTGCTTCCGCCGTATCCACCATCACCGCGGTCATAGCGGCTGGTATCGGAATATCCGTATCCGTTTGCGTAAGGGTTACTGCCACTCATACCAGAGAATTGTGTTCGTCGGAGACTAATTCGTGGGGAAGCTGATAACTGGGAGTTGAGGCTTTGCTGGCGAAGCGAAGGGAACGGGCTGTTTCGAAACCCTAGATGAAGTTATGATCATGTAATGTTGTTATCGCAATGATTCAAGCTAAAAGCAATACTAGCATGATCGCCTGGGATGAGTTCAAAGCTAGAGAGGAAACGACGCCAGTTTCAACTGCGGAGGGGGGAAACAATAATATTAACGTTAGGTCGGGGATGCTATGCGGAGAAGGTGTCAGCTTGTAGATAGGAGCGGCAGTTTGGGGTTGGCGGTCTCAACCTTTACCGCCTTGCTTGTTCTATGGTATACTCCGCACTAAGCAAGCCTGACAAGGTTACAGAAACTATGAATCGTTCTATATCCATTTTGTCTCATAAGTATGTATGTAATGAGTTTGAAGCAAAGGGAACCATGTATACTTTGCCTAATGCATGTCATACAATTGAGCACGTGTTACCGAAAGTCCTCCCAACGCGCATCCGCCTGGTCATGGTTACTACAGTCCATCCAAGCCATATGTCCTTGTTAATCCATACAGTACTTCATCATCATCTTCTTCTTCTTCTTAACTTCTGGTTATCATAAAAACTATTTTTTATGAAGAGCAATTCAGGTAGCTAATGCCCAAGTATCTATCTACGTGCTGGATGTATCTACCTCGCATGGCAGCAGTACGTACAGCCACTTACAGTGATTGGCTTGTTAGCGGGCGCTAATGTCCCTCGACATCATGGAGGTTTGTGACCCACCTTTATGGGACTCAGGTAAGCATTCATCTTATCTCGATAAAGTGAACGTGTTCTCTCCTGAGACTTTGCGTAGTTGGCTGGGGAAAAGATCCAGTCGGTCTTTATACGAAAAGTCATCCTTCTCTCATAGAATGCCAGTCGGAGTTTACAAGGCATTAGGCAACGAATAATCAAGAAGAATGCAGGCGATCATCACATGGGCTCCATGCCACGAAGCCTTTATGCTCGTCCTCATGAAGATTTCTTCGGACTTGGTAATTTCTAAGACAAAACGGGCTCGCCCAACGGTTTAGATACATGATTATGTAGTATGTATGCTTGTTCTCCAACGCATCTATCAAGCCTAGTAGCGGAAGAGAGACGGGAGCATATGTATTACCAACAGCATAAGACGCCCTTCAATCTTCGTGCTGATCGCTGTTTCTCACGGTATGTCGAACCAGTCTATTTGGATATAGGCTGGGTCTCGCGCTGGAGCCAACTGCGTGTGTAGTCGTCGTTTTCGAAGAAGCGGTGAGTCTTCTCCCACACCTCTGCATGATAGTCATTTACCCATTTGATCTCATGCTCACTGAGAAGGGATGCGTTAATCAAATTGCGGCCCAATGGAGCCATGGTGACGTGCTCGAATCCCAGCCATGGTTTTTCACCGAACTTATGAGTCGTTTGCACTTCACGCGCCATGATAACATCTGAGTATAGCATTAGTCAAAGCCAATCATTGTAGACCAGTCGCGAATGAGATGGAGGGTTGCTTCTGAGAAATGAAAAACTTACTCTCAATACGGATGCCGAATTTTCCGTCCTCATAGAATCCGGGTTCTGGTGCTGTTAGCAAGCGGCCTTGTATCTGTATCCCAACTATCCTTACCGTCAGAAATAACGTTGCCCGCGGCGATGGGAACCTCAGTATACTGGACACGAGTGCCGATACCCATGGGTCCCTCGTGCACATTCTGTCGATACTATTAGCTAAATGATGACAGGCATAAGCGGGGAGCTCTGTTTTGTAGTGCTGACCAGATAAGAGCCGATTCCGTGGCCTGTTCCGTGGAGGTAGTCGAGGCCTTCCTTCCATAGGAATTGTCTAGCGAGAGCATCAAGCGCAAATCCACTAGTACCCTTGGGGAAGACAGCAGTGTCGATAGAAATGAGACCTTTGAGCACCAGTGTGAAAGCTTTCTTTTCCAGTTCGGTGGGTTTTCCGAAATGGAACGTCCGGGTTACATCGGTGGTGCCATCCAGATACTGGGCACCGGAATCGCAAAGGTAAATGGCTGTTGGGTCGATAATGGAACAACTTCCTTTCTCTGGCTTATAATGGATAACTGCTCCATTCGGGCCTGTGGAGGAGATAGTATCGAAGGACAAGCCAGCATACAGATCATGCTTGGATCTGATCTGTTCCAGCTTGTCTGCCGCATCTACTTCATCCAAGGTAGTTTTCTTGTTGATCAACTCGTTCTCGAGCCAAGCGAAATATTCGATCAAGGCCGCACCATCACGAACGTGGCAAGCGCGCATTCCCGCGAGTTCCACATCATTCTTAACGGCTTTGGCATCAGCAATAGGGCTACGGACCTCCTCAACCTGCTCTTCACCTCCCAGGCTAAGGCTGAGAGCCCAAGAAGCCTTGTTTGACAGCAGGAACTTGGGGGCAGCTCCTGTCGCATCTTGCTTTCGCGCCTCGCTAAGCGCTTTGGCATCTGCGAAGATAGAGTCATACGGCTTGATGACGACATCCTGGCCTAGATGAGCTTTCACTTCCGGCGTCAACTTGTCCTCGTCAACGTAGAGATCGACGGTAGTAGGGGTTATAAGGGCGTATGAAAAGAACACTGGGTTGTATGGAATACTGAAAACCATTAGCACGAACCAAAGGGCGAACTCGAGAGCTAAGCACTTACTCGGTGCCTCTCAGGTTGAACAGCCACGCAATCTCATCAAGCATCGCTATTGTATCCGTTAGCCGCAACACAATGCAGGATTGGAAAGCAACATAGCATACAGATAACAATCCCAGCCGCTTTCTTGTTTTCCAACTCCTTGCGCAGGTCGCCGATTTTCTCCTGGAAGCTCTTGCCCGCATACTGCGCAGGGTGCACTCTCACCGCTTCCCTTGGAGGGGCCGGTCGGTCTTTACCCCAAACCAAGTCAACCAGGTTCTGCTCGACGCCCACGAGTGATGAGCCATTCTTCTTGAGGGTTTCCGAGAGACTACGGGCGCCCGCTACAAGGTCTTAGCGTTTGGATCGATATTCGCCATAAGGTCCGTGACGTTGCTTACCAGGTGTAACCAGAGCTGGATCGACTCCAACGACCTTTCCTCCCTCGGCTTGTTCTGTAGTCCTATACCCAATTCAGTTTGCGATCCTATGTGTCTGACGGTAGGTTTCCAATACCATTCCTGCCATGTCGGGAATCCCTCAACGCCTCGCTTCAGAAGCGCCCAATTGCTGTCCAGCTGCTTCGAAGCCTGGTTGAAGTAGCGGCCATCTGTCGATAGTGCCGCCTTGGTCATGGAAACAATAGCAGTTCCTGCCGATCCGGAGAAACCCGAGATGAATTCTATCGGAAGAAAGCAAAGCGTAAGTTACAGTGGCGAGGGAGACAAGGCGCAAATGCGAATAATATTCGAACTAGGAAACTGCGGAAGGCGGGATTCTAACCTCGGCGGCCGTCACATGGAGCAATGTATTCGGACTGATGACTGTCTTCCGAAGGAACGACTTTGGCTTCAGTGAGTATGTGATTTCCAACGAGAAGAACAGTGAACAGGGTTCATTGATGCCATACTGTAAACGTCCACCTTACGCTCCTGC
This sequence comes from Aspergillus piperis CBS 112811, assembly GCF_003184755.1. NCBI lineage: Eukaryota > Fungi > Ascomycota > Eurotiomycetes > Eurotiales > Aspergillaceae > Aspergillus > Aspergillus piperis. The sequence continues at coordinate 150,075 of NW_020291592.1, forward strand.
ATCAACTGCCTTAACCTGGCCAGGCGTTCTGACGTGTCCACGGTCTCCATATCGATGATGAAGCGCGGGGCGGAGCTGGAGAAGAGCCTTGAACGGGGTAGGGGTAACTTGCGAGCCGATTGGAAAGCTGAAGTCCAAGCAAGGCGAATTGGAGGGTGAGAAAAGAGCATCGACTGGCAAGGATGTGCAAGAAGAAGCTGCAGGTTTCCGAGCAGAAGGTGGCCTTGGATCCAAAGACTCCAAGAACACAGCTCTCAAGGTTGCACGGAGCAAGCAAGGGCCAAGGTAGAGGGGGACGGAAGGAGGGGGGGGAGGCGGAGGAAAGGTGGGGAGGGGCACCAAGCTAGTTATAGCTGGAATTTCCAACGGGGAGGTCGTGTGCGCAGGTAAAATTGAAGCTGGAAAAGATTTGACGTGGAGAAAGCGACGACTTAGAAGAACGATAAGCACAATAGCAGTACCAAGTAGACTAGCAGCAGCAGTAGCCGAGCATTGAGACGTGGGAGAAACGCGGAAGTGGGTATTTCCCAAGAGCTGTCCGTTGGAGCTCCGGGTTTGGTGGGCGGTGGGACGGAGTTACTACTGGCAACAATCACTACTGGCACCGTAGTAGCAGTAATAATAATTGCCACGGCTGGTAAGGAGACGGAAGTTACCATTCGTTACCGTCATTAATCTCACCATCCATTCCGGTCGGGTAGATAGGTCCCGGTGATAGGTCGAGCTAGCTAGCTGGGTTATTAGGCCTCAACACACCTGGAAACCTGGTAGGGAATAGTTGAAATATCAAAGAGTCAGTCATAACTAGTCCACTCGAGATGACTATTCCTACATGTCGCTCGGTCTGTTGCTGACTTTACTCGTCTAAAACTGAGCAGCTTTGTCTGTTGCGGTATTTTAGTTTTTTATTTTTTTTTAATTTTTCAGTCGCTGTATGATCGATCAGCCGAATGTAGTGGTGAAGCTATGACACCACACCACAGTTGATAACTAGTTATCTAAGTGAATGACTACACTAATTGGTACTAACCCAATTCATCAGTGTGAACCAAACTGTTGCCCCCATTACCTTGGATCTCATTATTATTCACACCAGCCCACTATAGCTCTGGTATTCCTTTCTCTTATTGCTGTCTCACTCTGAACCCATCATCGCATCCCACCTTCCTCTTCTGCTTACCGCCTGCTACTTTCGTGATAGCATTATCAACACGTGACTCCCCTTTCACCATCTCTCACCAATCTATATTGTGCCAGTGACAGTTCCCCCAGCCTAAACAAGGCCCTCATTGTTTCGGCCATGTCTGTGGACATCCCAGGCCAAGCCATAGACGCGCAAATCCTCATCAATGAGGCCAAGTCGGTATGCTCGCTGCTTTATCCTCCCATATGGATTGAATAATCACTAAGGCATGGTTACCTCTAGCTCGTGTCCCAACTTTATGATCCGGGGAACACTGGGAACCCCGCCAAGATCAAAGCCATCCAAGAGCACCTGCAGAGTCTTCAAAAAAGTCCCCAGGCATGGCTAATCGCCAATCAGCTTCTCAGTGAGGCCAGCACAGACTTAAGGTTCTTTGGTGCTTTGACGTTCACGGTCAAGATTAATCATGATTGGTTCGTTCCGTACGAGCCCCAAATTCCACCAGTGACCGTGGCTAACAGACGACTCATCCAGGCAAAGTCTAAGCCCTGAGGAGGCTCAGGAACTTCTAGGGCGACTGATTGATCATTATGTCTTTCTCGTTAATGGGGGCGAGCGGCCCTTGGTCATACGGAAGTTGGCTTCAAGCCTCGCAACCATTTTCCTGAAACCCAACGCTCCCTGGTCCAGAGCACTCTGTAACCTGGCAGCATCACTGGCAAACGGGAAACATGTCTCAGAAGAGCACTGCAAGTCCATTGATTTGCGGGGTGCGGTGCTCCCTGCTATGTCCGAGCGGCATGTAACCTCATTGCTCTACTTCTCCAATATCCTCGCCGAGGAGATTCACAGATGGAGTTCAGAACCACGACGAAGCAGAGAGGAACACCATACATACGTAAATGTCAAGGACGCCTTTGCTGTCGTTGACTATGTTCTTTCTCATATTATGCAGCAGCATGCCTCTGGGATCCCGGTATCAGATGAGGCCCTGGGCACTGAAGCTATCAACTCATATCAAGTAGGTTTCGTTTCTCAAACTTTATTAGATTCTCAGTTGCACCTCGTATCTGACCCGATACCAGGCGTGGATGAATGTACGGAGCGCAATCCAATTGCGTGATTCGTTGTCTGTCTTGGACCTAGCCTCTACGACGGCTTACATCATTCAGAGCATGAAAGTACCTGGACTTGCAAAATCTGCAACACAGGTTGTGGTCGAGCTGATAGACTGGCGTGACAGTATCTTTACCCAGGATCATCTCATTGCTATTATGGAGTATGTTGTCAGTGATTTTGGGGCTGCGCACGTCGCGTCACTTATTGAGGCGGATTTTGAGGACGAGAACATGACGTTCTTGGATCTCCTATTGGCTTATGCAACGTTGAAGCAGAGAGACCTCATGACCAAACAATTAGACCCACAGCATGCGAAAATGCTCACTCTTCTACACACGCTGTTCAAAGCTCCTGGCTATGCAGCGGTGGATGACCCGGCCTCGCCGCTTGTTCTTGAGTGGTGGACAGAAGTCGCCGACGACCTCCAGGATATATATTCGGACTCGGAAGATCAAACGAGTCTTGAACCGGCTAAAAGGAATTTGGCCGAAGCGGCTTTGGACTGCTTTGAAAAACTAAAATTCCCTAGCCCAGAAGAGCTGCAAGGTTGGGGTGATGATGACCGTAGCGAGTTCGGTTCGTTTCGGCGTGATGTGTGTGACTTCCTCCTAGCCATCTACCCAATGTTGGGGGTGGAGCTTGTCCGGGTCTTCCAAGAACGAGCAAGAATATCACTGGTACAGCAGGAATGGCGCACGTTTGAGGCTGCGATTTTCTGCATTGCTCAGCTGTCGGAGGCTGTCGATGAGAACCAACACGCTGACGAGTGTCTCAATTCGATCTTCTTCTGTGACGAATTCGCTCGCCTGTGCGAAGGGAATGGAGTGCTAATCCCAGACAAACCACGTCAAACCTTGGTGGACATGCTGGGAAAGTATCAGTCGTACTTTGAACGCACACATGCCTTGCTACCTCGCGTCCTTACCTTTCTGTTCGCGTCTCTCGATGTTAGCTCGTGTGCGCCAACAGCATCCAAGTCGATTGCATATCTTTGTAAATCATGCCGCAACGCGCTAACCTCAGAACTGCCAGCCTTCATTGACCAATTCGAACATTTCCGCTTCAAGCCCACGGCCACTACTCATACCATGGAAAAGGTGCTAGAAGGTATCGCCGCCATCATCCAGACTTTGCCTACGGACGAAGCAAAGTCACAAGTCATTGAACGAATTCTCCGGTTTTTCCACGGGCAGGCAGAGGCGGCCCGTGATGAGGCGGTTGGTGGCTTAGTGGAGCAGGCTCAGACCCGTGGCCAGTTTGTGCTGCGCTGCGTCGCCAGTATTGGTAAGGGTTTGAGAACCGATGGTGAGGTGAATTTGGAGTCGAACGACCATGGGGATGGTGACCCCTACCCTCCGACATTCTGGAATACGGGCAGTGGCGCCGTGTCTCAGAACCTGATCATGCAATGCATGCAGCTGCTCATCACCGATTTCCCTGTCGATGTGACCATAATTGAAGCCGCATGCGACATCTTGAAGGCTGGTTATATCGAAAGTACGGGACCATATGTTTTCCCACCAATGGTGACTGTCAACTTTGTCAAGAGCATACCTCTAGGCAGTGTTGGTACCGACATAGTGATGGGTACGGCTTCATCTTTCCTTGCATCTCATAGCTCACACTGTCAGCGAATCCGTGACGAAACGGTTGCGCTGATCGTGCACGTGTATGACACTTTCTGTTGGATGCATGAGAAACCTGAGTACTATGACCCCGAAGTCGCCAACAGTGGGATCGACTTCCTCACACGCTTACTCCCCAAATATCACCCTTTCCTATTTGCACTCACGACGCCGCCCCAAGAAGCCAGCCAAATCCCTTCTTCCAATGGGGGTGAGCTTCAACGGCCGTCAGTCCTTGAAGCTGTCTTGAATTTCACTCTCCTCTCATTGCGAGGGCCTGAACCACTTCCGCTCCGCTCTGCGTCGCAGTTCTGGGTGAATGTGCTAACGCTTCCAAATGACGGTGGGTCTATTCAAACTGCCATCATGCAGTGTCTTCCAGCCCTTTGTCGTATCCTGATCAATCAGGTGGCCGGGCGATGCGCGCGGTCGGACCTCGAGCATCTCTGTGAGGTGCTCCGAAAGCTCATCTTCAAACAGCAAGGGGCTGCGCGCCCCCACCTCGCTGCAGCGCTGGCTGATCTAGGTAGCAATGACGCTTCCAATCAACAACAAGGCGCGTCTACGTCGCCCGAGGACAGGCAACGCTTCCTTGCGTCACTGCTAGCGGCAAGGGGTGCCAGAGCGCCGACTAGTCAGTTGATACGCACGTTCTGGGTCAAATGTCGGGGAGTGAGTTTCGACTACGTTGGGTAGATATTAACGTTATCTGGCTCCGGTTTGGAACAGTATGTGGACAGGCAGGGGAGGAATACAGTCAAGTCGCTAGCATTGGATCAACCCGAGTAAACCAGACCAAAAAGAAGAAAAATGATGATTATTCTATAAGTCCAAAGTGAGGCAGGCTGTAATGGGAATGATGCAGTGAATCGCCACCCGAAACGACAACAAGCACTGCTCATGTGTATGTGTGAAAATCCCATAGGACCATGGCCGTGGAACTGATGCAAGTTGCGCAGACACGATGACCTGGCAGTCAGCCTCTTTTCCTCAGCCACAGAGGCGGTGCATTCTTGGCCCTACAAAGTAAGGGGCAGCACGACACTTTACTCCGTATGGGGCATCGGTTTCAGGTGTCGCCTCGATTTTTCGCCAGATGCTACTAATTTAGCTTGATCGGCTATGAATATAACGCGATGTGGGTCTCTGCCCCCTAGCCCATGGGCAAATAAAGCCCTTCAACCTCGGAATTCTGCCGCTGGTTTGCTTTTAAACATGCCTGGTGATATTGCCGCGCTCTTTCTTGCCTGTTCTTTTCCACGCTTACTCCATTCTACCTACTTTTGTTGAAGAGCTCCATAATCGCGCCATGCCTATTATTGCAAATACTCCAGAAGCTGTATTGGGTCGCACGGACTCGCTTGATCCGGCCACAACTTGTCGCGGTGTCACCTCCAATGGGCGGCCATGTCGCCGGGCTCTGGCGTCTCCATCGCCATCAGAGACACCGGCTTCAAAGTCACAACAGACCGACCTATCTGCGATGTACTGCTGGCAGCACAAAGATCAGGCAGCGTCGGTTCTGCAGACGAACAGCGGGGCCAACCCTTCGCGATTGAGGCCCCGTGGCAGTATCGACACTTTAATGGAGCGGTTAGGGTTGATGGATCTTAACGACGCAGGGACTTCAGACAAGCGGCGCAGGCAGCGGAAACCAACACCAAAGAAGCGGACCAGACGTACGATATGCTGCTGCTTCGAGGTCATCGAGGAGGAAGACATCCGGCCGTCGCGGCCGGTCAATGCTCCAACGGAGATGCAACAAGCCCCCGCTGGGAAGCTGTCAACACCAACCCCATCCCTGTCTCCTCACCAGGTCCCTGTTCGACCCAGCAAACCTGGCTCTTCCTCTTCAGGAACCGACGACGACATTCTCTCTTGGATTCCGTCTGGCCTTGCGCCGGAGACGACCTCCAACCTCACCGCAGAACTGTCCAAGCCTATCTCGGAAGCCGACGAGCCAGGCTATATCTACATGTTCTGGATGACACCGTCGACATCTGAATCCAAAGAGCTGCCTTCTTCAGAGGTAGCCTCGAACCTCATGCCGCCAACATCCTCCCCAGGACGTGACCGCCGCGTAAGCGATGCAATTCGGACCGCCCGCGATCTCAATGCCTTGGCATCTGCACCATCTCATGACAGCCCCGGCACGCTCCGTTTAAAGATCGGGCGTGCTAACAATGTGCAGCGACGACTCAATGAGTGGAGCCGACAATGTGGCCACCATCTCACGTTGATCCGATACTACCCTTACACGCCCTCCACCCCGCAACCATCGCCATCTCGACACGGCCGCAGCAATGATGACAGTACTGCAACTCTTGTTCCGGGACGCAAAGTGCCCCATGTCCACCGTGTGGAACGGCTCATTCATCTGGAGCTAGGGGACGTGCGGATCCGCGACCTAGGGAAATGTCCGGACTGCGGACGGGAGCACCGTGAGTGGTTTGAGATCACGGCAGAGAAGGCGTCTCTGAAACGGGTAGACGATTGTATTCGCCGATGGGTGAAATGGGCAGAAACGCATTAGCTATTTACGTAATACTAACACCACTATTGTTCGTTAGAAACAATCTGCGAACGTCTCTATTACTGTTTCAGTCAAGTACCTGTTGTATGGCATGATAACGATAAGAACAGCAACACAGACAACAACAACAGCCTTCTCCTCAATCATTTATAATCCGAACTGATTCAACCACCTTCAATCAGTCCCAAATTACTACCAAATACTCTAGTGGGCAGTCACCGAATATGATCAGCGTAATGATCGAGAACCAGAACCCACCAACAGCAATTATGATCATAGCTTGTGCTAAGAAAACGGCTAGTGCTTAAGCAACAATTGATATACCTCCAAGGACGAGGATTTATATTAGCATATCTGCTAATTCCCCATAGCTGAGTTCGGATTGTGAGAGACATATATTATCGCTGTCTTTGGTGTGGACAATCTACTCTTATTAAAAAGACAAAGACCCGGAAACCATAACCAACTCCATCGCTAGTAACAACTATGATATAAACCCATCATGTCCATAATCCATTGCTTAAACCCAGTCCTTCCCATTCTATGAACCCTCTCCCATCCCATCCCCAAATCTCCAACTCCAACAACAAATCCCTCTCAACCAAAACTGCCCAAACCAAATCAGTTAGCCCACCCATTCGGCAAAGGACCAGGAGGCCACAACCTATTAACCAGAAGACCAAAGAGAACCGTGAAGGCAAATCTGCACGCTCGATAGGTGAGGACGAAGAACCACGTTATAGCCGCCACCACGAGGATCACTGGACTGATGAAGAACATCGAGAACAGGCCGAACACGACAACCGCGATTACACCGCATACGGCCACACAGAAGAGGAAGATCCCCGTGGGGATGGCAGCTAGTATGAGGATAGGGATAAGGAAGATTCCGATGATGATGGTGAGGAGAATGGGGATAGCGGGGATCACGGCGAGGTTGTTCATTATTGCTGTGTGGTATGATGCACTAGTAGTAGTGGTGGAAGACACGGTTGCAAGGGTTTTAAGGTTTGTGTTGGGTTTGAGTGTCAATGTATATAAGTAGTATGATTGAGTTGGGTAGTATGAACGAGTGTGTATGTGTGCGTGTGTGTGTAGTTATTGATGATTGTTTCTTAGAGAGTGTGTGTGGTGTAGATGTGGGAGGGAGGGTTATTGTAACTACTACTTCTATATTCTATGCCGCGGGCAGTAAGTAGTAGTTGTGCCTTCCATATTCAGTAATCAAGATGTAAGCAAGTGGCGGCCGGAAACTATAAGGATAGTATCTCATATGGAGTGCAGCTAAGCCATATTAGGTTTATCAACCAACCATAATACTCAATATAGGAAAAGTTTATATCTGTTGTACTTGCCTAGGTAGCACCCTCCTCCATAGTGCCTCTGGAGGTGTCCCTGGGAGTATTAGTCTTAGTAGTGGCCCTGGTAGTGGCTCTCGGAGACTCTTGAGGAGCTTCGGAGGGGGGAAGGGAGGAGGGGCCTTGGTGGTAGTCTAGTAGGGCTCTCCAGGATACTTTCTTCGAGGATTACAGATTTCAACTATAAATGCGGGCTAGCTGTAGTATTCTAGTACCTGACTTTAGGGCCTTACATCCCGTAGCGGCCTCCGTAGTGCCCTAGAAAGTAGTGGTGGTCTCGGGGTGGGGAGCTCTGAAGGGTCACTAACTAGTGGTAGCTGTCATCGACTGACTCCCCCGAGCTCTTATTCACATGGTCGCATCGCTAGGTTTGGAATAGCTTTCACGGCTAGAGTAGGAGGCCGTATGTTTAACTAGCGGTATGGTAAGAGCTGTCATTGCAGATTACCCGTCTGCAGGGTTGGTATGTCACGTAACGGTAATTGAAAGTAAACTTTCTTGGCGCCGTCTCGGTGGATGATTTGATTACTCAATGTCAAGAGAGGGCGCAATGGGGTTCCTGTATTCAACTCAATAATAGGATTTGATTACTAGTGGAATCTTCTTGGCGTGCTCTAGAGGTTCGAACACGAAGGTGAGTCAATTGTTCACCGGCGAGATGGGTCTTTTGCGCGAATTCATCGGCGGATCGGCAGCAAGCCGAGGGCGCCTTCCGGCCCGCCGCTAGCCTGGAAAACGGAGTTGAGCTGTTGCTCCGGTCCCTTCCATTGGTATAGGTATGATTTTTATACAATAGGGATGGGAGATCATTATATCAGAGGCGATATCTTTGGAAAGATGTGTGAGATTACTGGCTAGCTATAGCTAGGTCAGACGATCAAGCTACTATGGAACGTTGAAGTGTGCCAAGGAACCCGAGGTTAAAAAAGTCTAAATGGAAAAAAAAAAAAAAAAAAAGTCCGTCTAACCACCGCATTTCTATTACTCAAAGGATAGTAGATCATGTGCTCATGGCTCATATCAACAATGTACTAAGACAAATCGCCTTGACGGCAGCAAATGCAACACAAGTGTACAAAAACACAGTAGACCAGCTTTTCCAACGCCCGCGATGAAAATAAGTCTCTAGAATGCTTCTCGCTTACCATCCCCGCTTGGCCAGCTTGTCGGCCTCGGACATCTGCGCCACGTTGATGCCCACCATGGCCTCACCCAGACCCTCGCTCACCTCGGCGAGAACCTTAGGGTCGCGGAAGTGAGTGACGGCCTGCACGATGGCCTTGGCGCGTGCCTTCGCATCGCCGGACTTGAAGATACCGGAACCAACAAACACACCATCGCAGCCCAGCTGCATCATGAGCGCCGCATCGGCAGGGGTAGCAACGCCACCGGCAGCGAAGTTCACCACGGGCAGACGGCCCTTCTCGGCCGTCTCACGAAGCAACTCGTAGGGAACCTCCAGCTGGCGGGCAAACTGGCGCAGCTCGGGCTCGTAGTCGGCAGAGGACTGGTAGATAGCACGGGCACGGGCGATGTCCGAGCTGACCTGGCGCATGTGCTTGACAGCTTCCACGACGTCTCCGGTACCGGCCTCACCCTTGGTGCGGATCATGGCAGCACCCTCCGAGATACGGCGAAGGGCCTCACCCAAGTTACGGCAGCCACAGACGAAGGGAACCTTGAAGTTGTGCTTGGTGACGTGGTAGACGTCGTCGGCGGGGGTCAGGACTTCCGACTCGTCAATGTAGTCGACGCCAATGGCTTCAAGGATCTAGTGAACGGTGTGTTAGTTTGTGGCGAAACGGACTGCCATGAAGTAATGTTGATTGTAGCCTACCTGGCACTCAACGAAGTGTCCAATACGAGCCTTGGCCATGACGGGGATGGTAACGGCCTTCTGGATCTCCTTGATCATGCCGGGATCGGACATGCGAGCCACGCCACCCGTAGCTCTGATGTCGGCGGGGACACGCTCGAGGGCCATGACAGCGGCGGCACCAGCCTCTTCAGCAATGCGAGCCTGTTGGTGAATCGAATGTTAGCAACGATTGACTCAGATTGAGCTTTATGGATCCTATGTAAAGGCATACCTGTTCCGCGTTGACAACATCCATGATCACGCCACCCTTCAACATCTGAGCCAAACCGGCCTTCAGAGTGAAGGTGTTGGCAGTGCCGTTGGAATCGCCATTCTGCTGGGAAGCCATTGTGGAGGGGGGGAAGAAGGTTCAATGGGATGAAGAACAAGAGTATGTACGAGAAGAGAAGTCTAGAAGGAAGAAGGCACCCTAGGGAATGGAGAGGAAGTGAGTAGGAGGATGTCGAGAGAAAGAAAAGCAGGAGTGAGTCAACGGCCGACGAGGAACAACTACTAAGTACTCCGTACTGAACTATCAGTAACGCCGCCCGTTCGCCTCCGCGGAGACGGGGGGCAGCATCTGGACCAACCACTGCCGGTTCCTGCTTTCTACCCCTCGATTTTTTTCCCCGCGGCGGCCGACTTTTTCCTGCCGTCGTTCGCAGGGCGGCCGTGGCAGCCAATCACTGCCCGTCCGTCCCTCCTTTGCTGCCTATAGAGTTAGTCACGTGATACATAGTCTGGTGGATTTCCCGCGGTATTCCACCTTGGCGTATCGTAATGCTGGTCACGTCTGGTCATGCAGGTCGTGTGTATGGTCACACCCGTATTCCCCGTCAACTACTACTGGTATTATCCTTAATGCCTCAGGCATTAGAACTAACTGCGGTCCTCGTTCTCCAATCACCTTCCTATCCGAGACATGCTTGCTTGATTGCTTCATCTCCTCATTCTCATACTAGCACTGGTGCCCACCACAACACCTTCTCTCCGTCCATAGCCATTGACTGCAGCAGTCAAGCAATTTCTTCTTTCTATCTCAAGAGCATATCTTCCGCTCGTCTTCGTACAATACTCCCTCCCTTCACAAACATCTCCTACTACAAATTACCCAGAACAGGGTATCTACCTCTCAGAATAACCCCCGTGACGTCACCGTACGCATACCGAGGGCGCAACTCCAGAACAGCTGAGAACCATAACCATAATAACCACAACCTGCAGCGCCCTTCCAGGCCCCTCTCATTCCATCTCATCCCTATAATCCATTCCTCCAAACCCATCCCATTACCGACAACCAGAACGCCAATAACCACTCAATTGCCTCACCATCCCCCTCTCCCAAACAAGTCCCCCCTCCTATCCCTATCCATCGCAACCACAATCGTCGCAACCAAACAATGGCCTTCCTCCTCAGCCGCACAACAACCACTCTCCTAGGCACCGGTCTCGGTGTCGGCCTCTCCCTCTCCCTCCACCCACTTTCCCCCTTCCGCGCAGCCCCAATGCAATGCCAATACACCGCTCCCTACTACCGCCCCGAATCCCAAATCTCCCCGGACTCCGGCTGGGCCATGGACTCCCAGGACCCGTTGCTGCGCAAACAAGGCACCACCCGGAACTCGAGTCATACTGCAGGTGGCGGGATCCTGACGGCCTCGAACATGCGCCAGGTCAGTCTGGGCAGCGTGCTGGGGTTGGTTGTGGGTGTGGGGTTGAGGGCGTTTTCGAGAGTGTTAGTGGTGCTCTTGGGGATGGGGATTGTTGCTGTTGAGGTGGGTTGATTTGATCATTCCTTATCTCCCTTTGCTGTATTTGGTTTTGGGTTGGTAATGTGGGTACTGATATCAATGTAGTGGGCTGCGGCGAGAGGATATAATCTGCTTCCGGTCAACACGGTGCAGAAGTACTTCAAGCGGGTGGATCTGCAAAAGACGGTGTCGCACCATATTCCCTTCAAGGTTAGTTTCGGGGCTACGATGGGGTTGGCTGCGTTTGCGCAGTTCTAGGCAGACTATGTTGAGATATGCGGTATAAATGGGATATGGTAGTATCGCATGTCGAAGAATCTATGTATCTTGTCTAGCAAATGAAGTAACACCGGGCTTACTACACTCCAATTGCTGCAATAAGTCTTCTGTGTTATACAGGGTATCACGGATTTGTGCCATGCCGTGCAAGGCGCTATACTAGCCTATCTTATACTATACTATACTATACTATACTATCTATCAGTCTATCATTCTGTCTTTCAGCAATCAACTCAATACCAAATCTTCCAAAACCCCCTCCATCTCGTCACGCGCCAATGGGACTCCCAAGATCTCCATCCCACTCGTATCCATCCGCGAAGTAATCATCTGATGATCATGGAACTCCTTCAACAGCGTCCGGAACATCATCTCCGATGAGGCAATGAACTCTTCCGCTGCCTTTTGATACAGCATTCGAAACTCAATGCCCGTTTCCTCTCCTCGGCCGTTGCTACCATCCCCTCCTCCATTACCCCCACCATCCATGTCATCATCCGACATATGTCCCTCATCCGCCATGGATAGCAGCTCTGTGAGAAGTAACCGATACAGATTCCTCGCGTTCTCAGGCAGACTCTTCAATACGAACTCGACACCTTCCTTACCACCGACACGGCGGCCCTTTCTTCCCAGCAGAGTGCTGACCTCCTCAACAACATCAAACTCGGTATCAAACGGCGCGAAGGTTGTACAGTCGTGGAAGACGAAGTTGAACTGGTCACGCAGGCTGAGATCCCACATCAGCAACAGATTCGGGGTATCAGCCGTCGCGAGAAGATGGATTTTCGGCGTAGCTGCTAAACGGGCAAGGAGAGCTTGGTTCGCCGCTCTCCGGAGGGCAGGCGCATCAATAGAGTTGATGAGAACAGTGATTGGTTTCTGGGAGGATCGGGACTTGAGGACAGACTGAAGCAATTCTAGGACTTCTTGGGGCTGAGAGCCCATTTTGGAAGGAATATCGGCGCCCAGGACGGCGGTGACGATCGTGGCGAAGATGGAACGGATGGACATGTTTGGCGTGTGTCCATTGACGATGACTACGGAGCTTGAGGCGGAACTGCTGTGGTGACGGCGGTAGAGCCAGTCTGCGAATTCTTGGAGGAGGCGGCGCTTGGAGCCGTAGCCGTACAGGCAGATATTGAAGCCTTGGTCGAATTCGAAGTCCCACTGGGGAAAGGACCGGCAGTGGAGGTCGAGAAGGAAGGACTTTTCTTGTTTGTATGGGTCTGCGTATTGTGACATCCGTTCGAAGTACTCCTCGTGCGTTAAGAGGTTTACTTTGCCTAGATTGTTGTTCGAGGTACGGGGTGGTCCGGCGCGGTTTTGGAAAAAGTATCGCTCATGAGCTGGGAGTTCTCCTTCCGGGGTGGGAGAGCGCTTGTTCTTTGCCCCCTTTGGTCGACCTGCACGACGCTTGGGTGTTGGTGCTCCTTCTGTCGCACCATTTGTGGCGGGTTGACTAGACTCCTCCTCGATGGATTCTAATACACCTTGCCCTGTCGTCGATGCCTTGCTGGGGGCCTCGTTGGTATCATCTTGTAAAATCTCCTCCGCAAGACGGTCAGCGCCGTCCCAGATGTCTTCGTCATCCTGTTCGAGGAGAAGCCGGGCGCTCTTCTTCTTAGCGGACCGGTCGGCACGGGCTTTCGACGGAGTTGCAACAGTTGGCTTTTTCGTGGGCGTTGAGAATAAATTCTTCGCTTTGGCCTTCTGTGTTGGGGTCTTCAACCCCGAAGCTTTAAGAGCGGCTGGGGTGTTATCGGTCGTGGGTTTTTGAGGTGTTGATTTCACTCGTTTCGTAGGGGTGGTGGTAGCTTCAGGGGTTCGTTCACGTTCACCGTTGGTGTGCCCATTCACGGTGCCATTGGTGGCCGTAGTCCTCTGCCTCTTGGGTGTAGAGATCGGGAATTGGTCATCGGATTCTGGATGCTTGCGTTTCATTTTAGTCAATGGGTCCGGGGAGGTAATCGAAGCAGCTTCGGGGGAATGGCGGAGAGCAAATACCATTCGGGGCACAACAAAGCTCTTCTGGAGGTCCAGAAGGAACGACGAGCACAACAGAGGACGCGAGGGATGAGCGCGCTGGCTGGGAATGCTGATCGCTGATAGATCTGGTCGGCTTCCCTCGTGGCTACTTTTTTGCCCTGCGATGGGCGCGTCTGGAACGCGCAGCAAATCAATCAATCAATCAAAGGCAGGCCCGACAGTTTCTCCGATTCCGCGATATCGGAGCGGCATTTCATCGCCGCGAATCGCATCACTTCACCTTTCCTGTTTCCGGTGCTTTGCGCTTGTTCTTTTAATTATATCTTCCATTGAGACTGCTCACTTGGTTTGTCTGGCAGTGGTCTACACGTCCACTTTGCCTGATCGAATTAGTTGCGGTCGTTAGGCCCCTGACAAGTCGAGCGAGTCAATTCGGTGAGTCATTTATCTACTTCAACTTATCTCCGATCCTCTCTCCTGCAGGTATATATACCCAAGGACACTCTTGCAGCCCTGGAGAAGGCATCCACACCCATTGGATTTCTCCAATATAAATTCCCTCAATCGCAGGGAGCAGTTTTACTAACATCTGCTCATCTGCGCCAGGAAAAAGGAATCCCAATGGCTTTGCCTAGCAACTCGGCGGCCACTACCACCATGGCTACCTTCGCCCGCATGGTGAAGGGCCAGGTGCGTTACTACTCTGCGCCCTTGGATATGGCCATTCCCGCTTCCAAGCAGAAGTATATCCCTGCCTCCGGTACCTACCCTAAGGGCTTCTCCGTCTCCGGAACCCACGTCGGCGTGAAGGCATCCAACACCAGATTCCCGGACCTGGCCCTCATCTCCTCCGAGACGCCCTGCTCCGCCGCCGCCGTCTTCACCACCAACAAGTTCCAAGCCGCCCCGGTCCAAGCAAGCAAGAACACCCTGAAGACCACCCAAGGCGAAGGCATCCGGTCCGTGGTAATCAACTCAGGCTGCGCCAATGCCGTGACAGGTAAAGGCGGCCTGGAGGATGCCGTGAGCATGGGCAGCAAGGTAGACGAGTGCAATGGCCTCGCCCAGCCCAGCACTCTCGTCATGAGCACCGGTGTCATCGGTCAACGGTAATGACTCCTCCCAATTCTCCCATCATCAGCTCATCACTAACAACTATAACCCTCACAAACAGCCTCCCCATCTCCAAGATCCTCAACAAAATCCCCACTGCGCACTCGACCCTCTCCTCCACCCACGATGCCTGGCTCACAACCGCCCGCGCCATCTGCACAACAGACACCTTCCCCAAGCTCCTCTCCCAGACCTTCACTCTCCCCTCGTCCCCGGACCGCACGTACCGCCTCGCCGGAATGACCAAAGGTGCCGGCATGATCCACCCGAACATGGCCACGCTCCTGGGAGTCCTCTGCACCGACGCGCCCATTGCCCCCTCGGCCCTCCAGCCGCTCCTCAAGCACGCCGTATCCCGGTCCTTCAACTCCATCTCCGTCGACGGCGACACCAGCACCAACGACACTATCGCCATCCTGGCAAACGGCGCTGCCGGCGGCGCACCCATCACCTCGACCTCGTCCGCAGACTACACAGCCATGCAGAACGTCCTGACCTCCTTCGCGCAATCTCTCTCGCAGCTCGTCGTCCGGGACGGTGAAGGCGCCACCAAATTCGTCACGGTCCGTGTGCAGAATTCCCCCGACTACGAGTCCGCCCGATTGATCGCATCGACGATCGCGCGGTCCCCTCTCGTCAAGACTGCTTTGTATGGAAAGGACGCGAACTGGGGCCGGATCCTGTGCGCGATTGGCTACACGCAGGGCGTTGCGGAGGGTACGGTGGTGCCGGAACGGACTAGCGTTAGCTTCAAGCCTGTGGATGGCAGTGCGGAGCTGAAGTTGCTGGTGAACGGCGAGCCGGAGCAGGTGGATGAGGATCGCGCGTCGGTGATCCTGCAGGAGGAAGACTTGGAGATTGTGGTTGACCTTGGAGGTGGTGAGAAGGGCGAGAAGGGTCTTGGTGGAGAGGAGGCGGTTTATTGGTTCTGTGACTTCAGTCACGAGTATGTGACTATTAATGGTGATTATCGGACTTAGGTGAGTGGGAGTAAAAACGTGATTACCGATGTTGCAGTTGGAAGTGGTACTGCAGTTGATTGTGTATAAGTGTGGTATCGGTATATACCCGCAATTGTTACCTTAGTTATAGATCTGCATCAGACACCCCCTTGCAGTTGTACTAAAAAAGGCACCCGAGATGGTCAAGCCAATTAAGTTAATTTTAGATCTTTTGTCAATATGGTTACAAACCAGGTAGGTGCTATGTACAGCTGTGGCGTGGACGTATCTTCGTAGAGAAGATCTTCCCCTCCTGCAAATTGTTAAAAACTAGCCATACATCCATCAAGAACTAAATAATCCAGATCCCAGCCACAACAGCACTCTACCCGAGAAGAAACAGAAAGTTGCAAGAACAAACATAAGCCCTCAAACTTCTTCTCATGCTTTCATCAAAAAGGGGGCCTTATTTAGTTACCCGGAACAAGGCCCTTGAGGCCCGATCCAATGTCGCCCTCACGGGCGGCAATTTCGAAGTATCCGTATATAATTCTGAATAGAAATGTTAGTAGTTACTTCAGAAATCTCGAGACAAGAGTGAAGACTTACGTAACGGCAAGGAGGATACCAGTACCGCTGCCAAGAGCACCAAGGAGGTCAGAAGCGACGGACAGGGCACCAATGCAGGCACCACCGAAAGCAGCGGCAGTAGGGATGACACGCTTGAGCTCCTTGTACATGCTCTGCTCACGGTGACCAGCCATCACGAGACCCTGGTCCTTGAGCTGCTTAGCAACATCACGGGGAGCAGAGCCGGAAACCTCGATCCAGGTCTTGGAGAAGAGAGCGCAAGCGACCAGCATGAAGGTGATGTAAACGGCGGTGTGGATGGGGTCAAGAAGGGCCTCCTTGAAGTTCAGGGGAGGAGACATGTAGTAGGCAATGCCGGAAGCGGCGTGGAGCTGGGCAGAACCCTCGCGAGGCTCCCAAACACCGAGAAGCTTGACAAGGAGGTTGTCAGAGAAGCGAGAGTAGAGCATCTGACTGATGAGGAAGATGTTGGAGCACAGAGCAGACTGAAGCATGATGGGCATGTTGGAGGTGTAGAACAGGCGAACAGGGTAGGAACCACGCATGCCACGCTGGCGGGAGGACTTGACGGGGATCTCGACACGGAAGCCCTGGAGGTAGATCACAGCGGCGAAAACGAGGAGAGTGGCCAGCAGGTTCATGATGTTGGGGAGGTTCTGGCGGTAGAAAGCCTCACGAAGAGCGCGCTGCTTGTCGGACCAGGTCAACAGAAGGTGGAAGAGGGCAATGATGGCACCCTCGAACTCAGGACCACGGCCAGTGTTGATGGTCGTGGGGGAGAAAGCCTTCCAGACGATCGACTCGCAGATGTTGGTCGCGATGAACAGAGAGATACCGCTACCAAGACCATAGCCCTTCTGGAGGAGCTCATCCAGCAGAATGACAACCAAGCCAGCAACGACCAGCTGAACAATCAGGAGGACACAGATACCGGCACCAAGGTCACTGGGCTGGCCGTAAAGACCAGTGAGGACGTAGACACAGGCCTGACCAAAGGACAGGATGATAGCGAAGAGCTTCTGAGCAGTCTGATACAGTTCACGGTCGGTCTTGAGGTCCAGGTTGACATCGATGAGGTGGGTACCAGCGAGGAGCTATCAGAAAAGCCACATATTAGCTAATTCCCGATTTCCGGTTCAACTTGCAAAATTCCCATTACATACCTGGAAAACCATGCCGGAGGAGATGATGGGGGTGATACCCAATTCCATCAGGGTACCACGGTTACTGGCCAGCATCATACGGAGCCAGTACAGAGGGTCGGAGGTGTCAGAGGAGACAATTCCGTACAAGGGCATCTGACTCATGACCAGGAAGATCAGGAGAGTCAACTGCAGAAACAATACATTAGCTTAGAAGCTCTTGTCGAGCTGGACAAGTATCACGTACCCCCGTCCACATCAACTTCTGGTTGAAGGGAACCTTGGTTTCCGGGGCGGCCACCTCCGGGAGGAGGGGCGTGAAAGGCTTGATGAGATCGAGAAACCGGACTAGAATTGAGTATCAGCATTTGCTGACCCATTGAGGTAAAAGATAGAACGCTGTCGCGAAAAGGGCAGCGATCGCGTGCAAGACTCACGTCCGCTCATTGTGACTGTTGCACCTCCCAGAGCTGCAGGATTACTCGAATTAAAGGGGAGGGAAAGAAAGAAAGGAAAGCTGGAGGCGAGAACCAGCTGAAGGAATGGAGGGGAACTACAAAAGAAGAAGGAGAAGAAGTGAAGACGACGGGAAGAGAGAGAGGATGGAGGAGGAGAAAGGGAGGAAGCGATGAGGTCGACGGGGATTGCGGGTGCGATCCAGAGTCGCCTCGCTGGCCACTTTGCGCCCACCCAGCCACGCTAACCCGTTGAGGCCACTTGGTCGCTTTCCTCCGCCCCTACAAGAATTATAATGTCCACGATGCAGCACTATGAGCTGGAAAACGACCAATGATTTGTTTGTATGGTAGGGTATTCGACAATTCTAACAAAAATAGTAAAAAGTATCTCTCTCAAAAAGTACTCTATCTAGGTATCTCAAGGTATCACTGTATAACGGTCATAATCGCCGTTTCCTCCCAATCAAGGCCGTGGTGTTCTGGTATCCGTACGCTTCGGTCAACGTAGAGCAAGCATACCAAGCTGTCAGGGCCCAACAAGACACAGGCAATCATCAATCACGTTCTCCAACTCCCCGAGTCGCTCCTTCAGTCCTTTGTTCTCTTCCTTCAAGATCCCCATGACGCTCCAGGCTTCCGAGGAAGGAACCCCATGACAGATGTTACATTTGGAGCTGTTGGTCCACGAGCTGGCGATGCTCCTCGGTGTCAGCCCTTTTATAACCCGATCGTAAGTAGATGGACGCGCAGGTGTCGGTGCTGGTGCAGGAGTTGGCGCTGGTTTGAGCTCCTTCTGGCTCTGTTGTGCAGGAGCAGCTGTACTGGGTGTAGACAAGGCGATCTGCGAGATATTGGGAGATGGCGCGACCGTCGACGCTGGAGACTCGAGCACTTCGCGGCGGGAGAAGACACTCTCTGCAAGGCTCTCGTCTCCTGAATCGAAGCCGGAGTCGCTTGTAAATGTACCATTGCTGGCGCGTTTGAGGCTCCGCTTGGGGGTCTGAAGTTCAGCCCCCAGGTCAGAGGTACTCTCGTCGTCGCTGGACCGAACCAGCGTGATGCTGCGCAGGCGTGCCTCTTCCTCTCGGCGACGTAATTGCCGCTCATGCTCCAGCTCTTCTGCCATGGCCTTCATGGCTTTTTCTTGTTGGATGACTTTCTCGGCCATGCCATCTAACTGGATCTTGAGGTTCCCGATGCGTGTCCGAGTGACCTCCAGCTCCTCTTGCTTTTCATTCTTGTCGGCCAGAGCTTCATGCAAGGCGAATGTCCTCTGTTTGTATGCAGCCTGTAGCCGCCTAAGTACAGTATCTGCGTTTTGTCTCAGGGCGTCAAAGGCTTCCCGACCTTCTAGATTACTGAATCCAGTCGGGAATAAAGCGGCGTTGATATCGAGGTTCAAGAACTCGTCCTGGGCAGGTTCGGGCAGCTCCGGTCTGTTCTCCCCCTGTCTCTTTAACCCGAAGAACGAGAAGGGACTTGATGATGTAACCTGTTTCAGAGGCGACGGCGCAGTCATCCGCTTCTGAGTTCGGCTTGTCAGGCCCGTTGGGACATTGGGCGACCCGTAGAATTCGCGACTGGCGCGCTTCTCCATATCGTCTGTGGCGGCGGAGTCCTGCTCTTCTGACTGATACACTACTCCTAGGTTGACCGGTTCCGACTTTCCTTGAAACCAGCCCGACAAGCGCTTTGCGCCTTCTTCGAGTCTCTTTCTGGCAGTATTCTCAACTGGTGGGTTCGAGGGAGTAGTGCCGGAGTCCAAGTCTTCGTAGGTTTTGGGTTGATCGGAGAAGAGCTTCCTGGACGGCAGAGGGGCTTGCCGCGGGATAATCTCGGTGTTCGCCCGACGGTGAGAGGGGTGTGAAGGATATTGTTTCGGCGGTAGTGGGGATAACGCATCCGAGCTCGGTGCTAAAGAAGTTACAGGGGTATTCTGGTGGGCAGGTTGATTGTCGGCGTAAGGCTGACAAGTCTCTTCGATTTCGGTCGACGCGACCGCTGTCGAGGATACTTCCGCAGTATTGCTACTCGCAGGCGTGGCTGCAGTTGACGGGTGCTCGGGGTCGCGGAGCATTGTTGAGGTCGAAGGTGACTGGACGGTAGGTGGGAAGGGATGGGGCTTGGAATGACGAAGGGTCGCGGTCGGTCGCACCACTTGGACACGGACTGGAATGCCACGTCGATTTGTCGTCCAATCCAATGCACGGTCACGTATGCCGCGGTCGCTCGTCTGCGAGGAATCAAAAGGGGGGGAAGAGAGGGGAGGAGAAGGACGGAAATGAATAGCTCCCGAAGCTGTCCCTCTAGATCTTCTCGTCTTTGCTGGATTGCGGGGCGATAAACAAGGAATTGATAGAGAATCAAGCGTGAAAACGGTTTAGCAATGGGCCGAAAGTCGACGGTGTATACGTTATGGACAATAGCCTAAGTGGAAACAGGACGCGATTGTAACAGATGTTCTTCAGGTTGATGAACTCGACCGCCAAGCGATAAGTGATCAGACGGCGTACCCGCACGTGCCCCTGTCAGCGACGAGTGCTGAGGATCCTGCACGATCTATCTAGGAGTGGATGGAGCGATCTTGGAGAATTCAGAGCCAAACTGTCTTAGTTGGTGTTCAGAATGTTCGATATGTGGACAACAATCTGACGAGGAATCGCGATGGATCCTTTAGGTCAAGGAACCACGAAATATCGCGAGGTTGGGTATGTATTCTTAGAAGTCATGCTCCGCCAAACAGCAAAAAGCCGGTGGCTGAACAAACTTCTCTTTGCTCCACCACGAGGCCCTGCGCTAGATGAGTGGTGGATGAAGCGGGTGGTTACATGGCCTTTGAGTGATATTGTGCTGTCATGATCTTTTATTAGGCACAAATTCGCCCCATTCCCTCAGCTCCCCTGAACCGGGCAAGCAATGACTCCAGACGGCGCATGAATACCTTTCCATGACCCGACGACGTCATTTGTAGTATCGGCAGAGGCAATGGTCTCCTTGACGACTGGATAGTCGCATCTACCATTGACGCCACGTCCTACGCAGTGACCAAAACGGTGATGCCCCTTTTCCGCTGTCATTGCTAGACAGACCCTGGGGTGCTTAGAGTCTGGACTCTTGGGGTCCCGTTTCATGCGGTTTAGTTCGCAGACGATCCTCTCCTCCGTGAGATTAAGCAATCTCGGGGTTAAGCAATTATTTGCGGAGGATAAGGGGGACACAGCAATATCCACTGTGTTCAATCATTGTCAGTACTCCATCCTTCAACCCGACTGGATGGATGAGTCTGAACTTTGAAGAGCAGGCCTCAAGGACGTCTGGCATGTACGGCTCGGAAATATGTACGTAGTCGGCTTTATACCGTGGAACCTGCGAGGCATAGATAGATGTTAATGTGGGCTGCGTGCAATCGAGCTGCAGCGATGCATCGTTTCTGGTTTACGAGGCATGGTTGCCTAAGGCTTGTGGGGTCACATGCTCTAGTCTCTACCAACTGATTATTTCATTGTCTAGTATGCTGGTATGGAGGGTATGAAGTATACTATACGCATAGTACATCAGGGTTTACTTAGGTAGGATTAGAAATAACTGAAGCGTCTGCTCATCTGACACTTCTACTAGTAGTACTACCACTACCGTACTAACTTCCGGTATATATCTCCAAATAGTAGGGCGCTAGAGTACTAGTAGTATATAGTAGTATACATGCAACCCCCTGGTCTACACCTCCTGAATACTGGTCATCATCATGTATTGCTAAAACCTGATTACAATATACCACGATATTAAAGACAATTTACTTCGCAATGTCCATTGTGAATTAGTAAGGTTCTGGACCTGAGGATGCATGTCGATGTTGATCACTCCCACTTAACCGGGCGGTGAGCCTCAAATGGCCGCAGCTTTGCAGGAACAGCAATCACGATCAGGCTTATGGGTCGAAGCAACAAGATCCTCTTTGCAGACACTAGCCAACTGCACATCAAATATCCA
This sequence comes from Aspergillus piperis CBS 112811, assembly GCF_003184755.1. Lineage (NCBI taxonomy): Eukaryota > Fungi > Ascomycota > Eurotiomycetes > Eurotiales > Aspergillaceae > Aspergillus > Aspergillus piperis. Next base: position 171,966 of record NW_020291592.1, read on the forward strand.
AGGGCTTTCCTTTCATTGTACTCATCATAATTGTGATCTCCTTCCGCGCATATTCTTATACGATCTCCCCGGCATTCCCACACCAGCGACATGGCAAGCTCGGCCGCAAGCGGGTTGAAGTACCTTTCCAATGCGCTAGCAACACCAGAGCAGCTATCAAATTCATCATCATCTATCGACGGTGTGCCTGTTGATCTAGAAGCATCTGTCCGATTTGCGGGCGCGCAGCTCACACAAACAGCGGGAGTTCTGTTACGATTGTCGCAAGACATCATCGCGCAGGCTATTGTGACATTTACCCGGTTCTGGATAGGCTCGGAAGGTGGCAGTCTACGAATATACTCGGTGAAGGTATTCAGAGTCGCTATTTTCTCTTCGAACGAAGTAGCAAAGGTACTGACAGATCATTTTCAACTAGGATGTATCCGCCGCAGCACTGTACATGACTGCCAAGTTATCCTTCCAACCCACCTCTCCCCGCTCGGTGCTAAACGTCTACGCTTTTCTCCTGTCAAAAGATGCGTCGCCATTGTGGTTCATAAACCCCAAAGGGTCGCCAGACAAGGCAATGCCAGAAACCTATCACCTTACGGAAGGCGATTATCACGCACAGCGACTGGTTCTGCTGCGCATCGAGTCGATCATTCTGCGCACGTTGGGATTCAATACGCATGTGGCTCTCCCTCATACTATCGCCTTGACCTACCTCCAGACCCTTGGTGTTCCATCCTCCGCCGTTGCTCACAGAGTATTCGAGCATCTCAACTCAGCGTTGCTGTCGCCGCAGCTGTTATACGTCACGCACCAACCGAACGCCCTTGCCGTTGCTTCGATCTACCTCGCATCCCGGGAAGTGGGGGTCAAGCTCGTCGATGGCGACTGGTGGGAAGTATTCGACGTTGACCGGGAGGACCTCGGATTCTTGGTGGTGGGCATGAGAAGCATGGAGGGATTTGCGCGGGCGGAAATGGAAAAGTGGAAGGGGCGAGGAATACCCATGACGGTGGACGAGCTGGAGGGTGAGATAGAACATAGGAGAATGATGGAAGAGGGTGAGTGAGGACTACACAGCATGCAAGACAGTTCTATCATGCGGGCGCAGCTGGCTTGAGGAAGATCCCGGTTACAGGCTATGAATGTTCCAAAACAAAAGTATCTGGAACACAAAATGGGCCATGCTGGATCCGATATGATGGGATATCGGAGATAGCAACCAGCCTTCCCGAGGACCCGTGGGCGCAGAAAACCCGCCACTCGAGTGACAGGGCCTCTGTTCCTTCGGAGGATGCCATAGCCAGTTATACTTCCAGGTCTTTTAGATGGCACAAGAAGGGACGGACCTACGTAATGATTTGCGGGTAAAACCGAGCCCGGCCCCTCTGCAACTCCGCAATCACCTACCAGAACACTGAGTAGACCAGATGAATAAAGGAAAGTCCAGTGACTGGCAAGCCACATGGTTAGCGAAGTAGTATGATCTCCGGGAAGAAAGTGTCCCAGTCCAGTAAACCCATCTAAAAGTGTGTTGCTTTTGGTGGATGACGGAGCCTCAGCCACCTGATGTACCCCGCGTGCATCGTTCAGGGACTCCGATAAGTTCGTCACCGCCACAGCCAAATCTCATTCCCTCCATCCCCATCATTCCCTCTCTCCTCCTTAAATCTTCCGGTAGATAAGCTTCCTTCCCCTCCATTTCATTTACATATCATCTCCTGACTTCATCCTGACCCACTCTACCAACAGCCCTTCTAAATAACCCAAGAAAGAAACGAAACACCAACCAGACAGACAAGCAAGCAAGCAAACAACTAAAGCAATGAACATCCTCCACTCCACCCTCTCCACCTGGCGAGACCGTCTCGCCCCCGTCTCCCGCACCTCAACCTTCCGAACAACCGGCCAGATCACCCCCGAAGAGTTCGTCCTCGCAGGCGACTACCTAGTCTACAAGTTCCCCTCCTGGTCCTGGGCCGATGCCGCAACCCCCGCAAAGCGTGTCTCCTACCTTCCGCCCGGAAAGCAGTTCCTGGTAACCCGCGGCGTGCCATGTCACCGACGGCTAAACGACAACTTCGCCGGGGACGCAGGCCACGAAGACGAGATCGTCCGTGGCATGCTAGCGGGTGAGGGGGACAACGATGACGATGGTTGGTTGCGGACGGGAGGCGGCGATAACGCAGCATCGTCGTCATCATCAGCTCGGATCGGCGATGTACGGACGGTCGACGAGGCCGGGAATATGGGCGAGGTAGAGGAACCCGAGGAGGATGAGATTCCGGATATGGAAGATGAGGATGATGATGAAGAGGCGATTATTCGGGAACCGGTGACAGGGACGACGCAGTAAGTTGACCTCCCCTCCTCTATCTGCAACATCAAGGAATCCGCAGCATCAACGAAGCTAATAAATAAATAATCCCAAACAGACCAACCCGCACCTACAACCTCTACATAACCTACGCCAACTTCTACCGCACCCCGCGCCTCTACCTCTCCGGCTACCTCTCCGCATCTGAACCCCTCCCGCCCCAACTAATGATGGAAGACATAGTCGGCGACTACAAAGACAAAACCGTCACCCTCGAAGACTTCCCCTGGTTCGAAGGCAGCGTAAAGATGGCGACCGTGCATCCATGCCGGCACGCCTCCGTGATGAAAACCCTCCTGGATCGCGCCGACGCAGCGCTCAAGATCCGTCGCGATAAGCTCAAGGCCGCGGCCTCGGCGCACGCAGAGCCTGATGCGAAGGTCGCTGCTGGAGCGGGCGGGTTGGAAGGGTTAGTAGATGATGTTAAGGGATTGTCGGTGAGTGAGGGACATGGCGGCCAGGGGCAAGCAGGTGGTGATGAGTGGGAGATGCTGCAGCATGATGAGGAGGATCAGGTTGCCATTCGCGTGGATCAGTATCTGGTTGTGTTTTTGAAGTTTATTGCTAGTGTTACGCCGGGGATTGAGCATGATTTTACCATGGGGGTCTAGATAACTGACTGACTGACTGACTGACTTGAGAGGACCCGCCTCCCCCCTCTTTTCTTTCGTTATTGGGTTGCCTTTTCTGTTGTTTTGTTTTTTTTTCTGTTGTTGTTGGTTTCGGGGTTTTCTTAATACGGGATCATGAGCTTGATTTTATACTTGATCTTCATCCGCCTTTCTGATTCTGCTCTCGTTCTTGTCCCTTATTCTGCTTTGTTGGTGGCCATGCAATATCTCTCCACCCCCGAGGTCCCCATGCACTGGCGCGAGGAAACAAATTATTGATGTTTATTACGAGACATGAATATGATATCACGAGACATTAATGCAAGATACTCTTATTGTCTTTTCTATATATTCCTATTAGACTGAATATCAATGATATTGAAGAAAATCAACTGTAAATAATAGTAGTAGTAGTAAGTAGTAGTAGTAGTAGTAGTAGTAGTAGTAGTAGTAATACAACCCAAAGAACATTACAAGGTTCATATGCTAACCACCCAGTGATTCAGAAAAGAAAAGAAAAGTAAGAGAAAATGAAAGGGAATGAAATGGGACAAAAAAACCATCCAGACGAAATCAACAAGCAATAGACACAACACAGTGTTTCCAGTTAAACTAGAATCACTCTGGGGGAGAATTTGTATATCGAAGGGGGGAAAAATATGGGATTTGGGAGAAGAGGGGTAGGGAATGAATGATGGTGATTGACAAAAGGAAACTTTGTGGGGGATGATGGGGCAGGGGCAGGGGCAGGGGGAATTCATGAATGAGAGTTATGGATAGAGGCAAAGAAAGTGGAAGGGGTGATGGGAAACGTATGTCAAGCTCACGCAGGGCATTGACAGGTGTATGCAGGCAATGCTGGAGCAGCTGGGGAAGGAGTGGGTATGATCCTGGGCTCGGATGCAGGCTCGTGGTCAGGTTGGGGCTCTGGTTGAGGGCTTGGTGTAGGGTTGGGCTGAGGTGCAGGGGTAGGCTCGGGGGCAGGAGATGACTCCGGTTCAGGGGAAGGTCCATGTTCAGCTGGAGGCTCAGGAGACTGCTGCTCAGGCTCAGGCTGTGGCTCAGGCTCCGGTGCTGGGCATGCTTGCACTGGCTCCTCAGGTTCTTCGGTCTCAACAGGAGGAGCCGGCTCGGAGGGGGTAGACGGAGCTGGGGGTGCTGGAGGAGCAGTGGTAGGGGGAGCAGCTGGTGGAGTAATGGTTGGAGGAGCAGGAGGAGCAGTAGTTGTAGGAGGAGCCGGGGGAGCAGTGGTTGTAGGGGGAGGAGGAGGGGGTTGGGTAGTGGTGGTAGTTGTAGTAGGAGGGGCAGGAGGGGCAGGAACAGAAGTCTCAATAGGAGGGTTGACTGGTGGAGGTGGAGGGGCCGTTGTGGACTCTGGGATGGTGGTAGTGGAAGTAGTCGAGGGCTTTGGCCGTGGCTCTTCAGATTCTTCATAGTTGTTACTGAAGTAGTTGCCCAAGTTGACGCTGGGACCACCCGGGATGCCGATATTCATCGAGTTCCCTGCGTTGGTGTTGCTGGACTCACTTGAGCCCTCATTGTCATCCATGTCGCCCCCACGGTCTTCGCGATATGCGTTCGAAGCGTACTGGCCAGAGTTGTAGGATGGGCCATCAGGGATAGAGAAGCCCATGTTAGAACCGGACTGGGTGTTGGTATTGAAGTGGTGGCTCTGTCTTCGCACAACGGCTCCATCCTGCAGTATGTGTTAGCTTCGCTGATGTTTAAGCTTGAATGCAAGATTGAGGTCTAACATACTCCAGCAGCGACAGGTGCAGACAGGACGGGAGCGACAGCCAGCACGAGGCATAGCAGTGCCGGAAGGCTCTGGAAGTTGTACATTGTAGAAGGAAAAGAATGTGACGTAATTATCAAGAGAAGGAAACTATGGGAGTTGAAGGAGCGAATAACCAAGTTAGAGACAGACAGGACTGGAATGAGCTGTGAAAGAATGAATGCTGTGATCTGCAGCGGATGAATGCTCTGATGAAAAGAATGTCAGCATGAGATTTTGGCCTTCTTATACCAAAAGACAAGACACTCCGTCCATTGCGGTATACAAGGGTTCCAAGACCCTATCTAGGACATTATCCCTCAGCATAGGGCCAGCCGAAGGGCCATGCAAGGCCCACGAGACAATGGCGCCGATAGTCATGGTGACCTCATGGCGAGGAGGAGCTAGCCACTCTTCAGGAGATAGCCCCTCCGAAGGGTGACATCCCTGTAACAGTAATTGAAGCAGTGCCGAGGTTGAAAGGGAACTGGGATGATAAGATAGGGAGGGATGGGGGCTTGACCGGGTCGGGGGCGGACGCAAGGAGAGCAGAGCCTGTTCGACCAGATGTACACAATACTGCGAAGAACCAAAATCAAAGAAAACCCCTGTTCTCAGAAAGACTCCCCGTAGCTTTAATATTTACACATAAGTGTCCGATGCATATGCAAAGAGATAAGTTCCGTCATATTCGTCAGTCATGGTATCCGTCCAAAAAGATAATGGCCCATCCCGTAATCTGGGGTCCATCGTAACCATAGTCCAATCGTGGCTATAAGTTTATGAGGTTAACATCCACAACAAAATATCTGCGACCGCACGATAATCCTTCCTCTTCTACCCTACACCTTCCCACAGTCTGAATTTCCAAAAGCCGTACCAAAGTTCGTCGTATTCTTGAACCTTAATTCGGGCTCATCACCCTGACTGGGGGGCTCGACTTCAGCCTGTTTCTGATCAGTGCTTCGGGGATAGCCAAGGGCCTGCTTGACCTGGTCCAAAAGCTTCTGATCAAGCTCCTTCAGAAACTCACTATCATGCTCTTCCTCATTCAGCAAGGTAAGTGGCCCCTTCAGGGCAGGGTCATCCGCCAAATCCCCAAAGTACGAGTCGGAGTTTTCTGCAGGTTGCCGAGGCGCTTCCGAAGCGAGGGGTTCCTCCTCGTTCGCGGTCTCCTGGGGTGACGGCTGCTCCGTGTCGACGTCCCGATCGATCCTAGCCATGGGTGTGTGACCGGCGTTCCTGGTCAGGTTAAACTCTGGGGGGCCAAGTTCAGACAGTTTCAGTTTGAGGCTGTTGCGGTGCTCAGCAGAGGGTCTGGAAGAAAGTGATGGAGAGCCCTCAAGGGATGGTGGCGATGGTGGCGTAATTACTCGAGCGACAATTTCTGGCGGCAAAGCCGAGGACTTGAGCGTGATCCCGTCAAGTTCGCTATCAAGCCTCTCAATTGGGACAGGCACGCATGTGCTCGAGGTCAAGTCAGTCGCATGGGACTTGGGTGAAAGGGCAGCGTCCAAGGATGGCGCAGAGACAGATGGATTGCCTCCTTGCTCCGGAAATAGGAGGCCTGAGAAGTCTGTCTTCTCCGCGTTAGGGAATACCCTCGTGGGTTTGCTTCCAGGGCTAGAGCCTTCCCACACTTGGGTACTTGTCGGGTGAGAAGAATCAGTATGTTCTGCCGAAAGTGGGTGACTGAATTGGCTGTGAAATGCAGATGATGATGATGATACATAATGTTGAAAAGTGCCGGTCGGAAGCGCGGCTGTACTAGTAGCGGCGGTCCCTGTGGATCCCCTACCCTTGAGCAGCGACTCTAATTCAGAGATCCTCTGGTTTAGTAACGCACGCTCATTCTCCCATAGATGGCGTTCCTCGTTGAATAGCTTCCTCTCATGCTCGAAGTTTGCCCGCTGGCGATCGAGGAGCGACCGCACTTGTCTTAGGTATTCGGCGCTTACAACCGAATAACTGGCTGCTTCGATATCTGGGCCGCCAGTATAGTTTGGCCTCGAGTCGAGATGAGTGTCCGGTACTGACTGTGTTCGACGGACGGGAGTTGGTGTAGGCGAAAAGCGAACCTCCTTGTAGAGGCTCCCACGACCATTGGGGGACTTTGTAGCGGTTGCTGGCTTCATTTTGGAACTATTGGAGTTGCTGAGATACTCCCGGGGCAGTTTGGGTCGGGTGGATTCCCTTCATAAAGAGACGGGAAGATGAGAGAGAAAAAAAGAGGGAGAGAGAGGGGTAAGGGGAGGGCGAAAGGAGCGAACAATTGGCGAAACAGTCACAACGTGAATGAATTTAGTTCGGTACTAGCTAAAACATCAGCCGAGCTAGATACAGCAGCAAGCATCACAGTGATGATCGCGCGTGGAGCGACTGAATGTCATTTAAACAGCGGTAGGAGAGTAGAGGGACAGAGGGAGGGACAAGTAAGAACCGGGGAACCACACCGACCGGGTTAACCTACCAGTGGCAAATAAGATGGGGAACGGTGGGGGAGCTTAGTTACTACTACTTAGTTGTCCGGAGTGGGCAATCGAGCGTTGATAAGCCACCGGTGCCTGAAGCAGAGTTTCAATCCGCAGGGCGAGCAGCTTCGTGCGTCGTGGACCAAAGACGTTGTTGCTGGTAGCAGCCTGCGACCACAAGAGAATGGACAAGTGGACGATGCGCTTGAATTGCAGACTGCAGCGCGAAAAGGCACACAGCATTTATCAGGCGGCGGGAGAGCCTATGAGCAACAAGCCAGCCTGCAGGATGAAGAGATTAATTATTATGCCAATCTTTCTCTCAAACCCGACTGAGGTGAGAATTGATGACAGGATGGGAAGAAGATCCACCCAAATGCGGGGAGGAGCCAAAAGAAAAATGGAATCAATAGAAAGGATATTACTACTCACTACCAACACTTATTACTCGATATACCAGGAGATCAAAGTGCTCAGTGGTTCGATATCAGACGTGGGGGGTTTAATAGCAGGCTGATATCTTCCAAGACCAGACAGGGAAGCAAACCAGGATAGGGGAACAAAACAGGAAGGAACAGAAGAAAGGGAACGTCCAAAAGAGAAAACAAGAGGAAGAAGAATGGCAGTTAAGAAGAAGAAGAAGAAGAAGCGTGGGATTGAAATGTAATTTGGCTGCTTTCTTCAACCACCAAAAGGAACTTGAGGCCGACGATCACGAGGCAGACCATGACGTTATTGCTTGGATGCGCAACAGCAGCAAACAGTCACTCTTTCTTTCCCTGGGGTTTCATCTCCATATTCGGCTCATTTCTTCTTCATTCCCCCTAGCCTGCACACCAAGTAGTAATCAGGTCTTCTTCTTCCTCTTCTTTCTCGTCTTCCCCCTCCTTCTAGGCTATGATTTCATGGTCCAGGCGGGTCAATGAATCCCCATCATCTGGTACGTCCAGCAGACGGACCGATCTGAAGCTAACCCACTACACTAACCGTGCGGGCGGCAACGGTTGCTGCTGCCCGCTGCAAGTCCCCCATGCATCTACCAACTATGATCATGCTACTTTTCCTAGCTTGCAGGAAAAAAGGAAATGACCAGAAATGACGCTGATTCAAATAGCTCTATCCATAGTAGAAAACATGACGCTTGAAAAAAAAAAAAAAAAAAAAAAAAAAAAAAAAAAAAAAAAAAAAAAAAAAAAACAAAACAAAACAAAACGAAGAAGACCCTTCCAAGAATGCAAAAACCTATCGCTTCCCGCCCGTTTGCGACCAAAACACCCATTCTCCGTGCTCATGCCCATCCCCCCACCCCCAAACCTCCAACGTGACATTCCGAGATGATTGGCAATCAAAGAGTGGAGTACCTCAAGACTAAGACAGTCTACTGCGCAGTGTGTGCGCATATTAAACTCTCTTCGCACCGATCTCCCTAAACGTCATCCTGCAGATAATAGTCCCAGTGGGTATCTGATCGGAAGGAGGAGGAAACCGCCCCCCCAGTCGGAAAAAGTAAATGGCAGGACAAGTGAGACAAAGTATTACTAATGTAGACAAAGAGGAAAAAGAGGAGATGATCCTGACCAAAACAGATAATAACACCCGGTTCCTATGCGATAGAGAGCTTCATCTGTGACGCCCGCGTCTCAGCCTGTAGCGATTTCTTTGCATCGTCCATGACATGTCGATGCATCGACGGTAGTGGAAAGAAATGGAGATCCTTCTGCAAAGCTCCAAATATCGTCGCCAGATACCAGATACCCCGCGCGGACGACTCCAGATTCCCTACTGCAGCAGAAGGGAAGTAGAAGCGAGGATCTAAGTAAAACATGGTACTTGTCCAGTTCGGCAGCTTTTCCATCAACATGCGAGCAGCTGCTTTATACTCCTTCAAGGTCCGCTTCGGCACGCCTGTTTGCGAGTGGACAAAGAAGAAAATCTCAAACCCGACACTGCGAATGCGCTTGCGCGCCGTGGGACTGATAGTGTCAAGGAAGGTGCCCAAACGGTCAAGATTGAACGAGTTCAAGAAGAAGAGCGTATTCTGCGAATACACGAAATCCTCCACCTCATCGTGGATTTGTCGGTTCACGGAAAGTAGGCTGCGAACTCGACCGTTCTCACCCACCCAACTGGGACACATCGAGAGAGCTCGGTATCGGCCGCGGGCAGTGAAGACGTTCCCGCGGTCATTGATCACGATCATCGGACGATCCGTGAATTCGTTTGGAACGACCAGAGCATATTCGTAGATCATAAGACGAAGCTCCAGAGGCAATTTGAGAAATGGCGATGGTTTGGTTGAATTCGTCTGGGGAGCATCCACCCAATGCTCCTGTGGTCGTGGGATTCCCATTGTGAAGAGACAAGACAAGAAGTAGTATGTACTAGCTCACGCTAGCTAGTGGGTTCGTTCGGAGTCCGTCGATGAAGGAAGCCAAACAGAGATCCACTTCAGATCGAATCACTCATAGTACAATAGTACTAGCACATAGAATAGACCAGATGTGCAACTCCGTCTATGGTTCAGTAGTAGCGTATTTGCCAACACCGCAAGAGGAGTAAGTACTAGTATATAAACCCACTCCACAACGTCAGCTCCAACGCAAGGAGAGAAACCCCAGGCCGTAAGTAGTACTAGTACTAGTAGTAGACAAGATCCAACGTGTCACCAGTCCACCACAGAACCACTAGCCCATTCGTAGTATACTACCACCACAGGGCAAGCAAGTGACAACAACGACAACCGAACAACCGATGATCAGGCTATCACTGCCAAGGACGGTTATTGCTACAGATGTTGTCTCACCATACCATGAGGTGTTGGATATGTAGTAAGACCACAGCACAGCAAGTAGTAGTAGTAGTAGTAGTAGTAGTAGTAGTAGTAGTAGTAGTAGTAGTAGTAGTGATCTGACTTGCGGAATCCTTCCAAAGCAGCAGAAAGCCACTCAGCAAGCAAGCAAGCACGCCAATAAGTACCAGCTAATGAGGGCAGTATTCCTCCGAGAACCGGTAGAGCGTAACGGCTAAAAAGCCCAGTAGTGTTGGGGTCAATGAGCTAGTACCGTAGCTCGATCAACCTGCAGAATTGACCGGGCTATAGATAACCGAGGGTATATGTGAGTAGACGAGTCGAGTGACTTGAAACCACTGCAGCAGCGTAGAACTGGGGAGGGGGGCGTGTGATGAGAAGAAGAGGGATTGAGGGGAAGGCAAAAAAAATATCAGACCACCTCTGATCCCTTTATTTTTTTTTTTGTCTTTTTATTCCATTTATTTTCTTTAAATAAAAATATTCGCCTCATTTTGGTATGGATGCGAAAAAAAAGTTTTTTTTTTCTAATTGAATGAAACAAACCACGTTACTTCGGACCGAGAGCCAGCCAAGTCGGAATAGAAATTGACTTTTTTACCACCTTTTTCGTCTGTTTTCTTTTGAACTGACAAACTTTATCCTTTCCTCTTCGTTCAGGTTTTCCCTTTCTATGCTTTCGGGTAGGGCCGTTCGGGGTGGTTCCGTAGTAGTAGTACTAACTACTATACCGTTGCCCTGCCTCTTAACAAATAAGGGATTTTTATGTTCTATATGTCTACTAGGTGTGTTTACCGTTGTATGAATAGTCAGTAATGTCATAAGAGAGATACATAGTAGAAAGAATAAATTGAAAGGACATGTACTACTTACTGTATGTAGTACTGTAAACTGCTTTTCTGGCATGATTCAGGAAATTCTGTTGGTGATGCAATAACGGGATTGAGGAAGTGGTTTAGGCTTCTTCCGGGCCGGTTTTGGGATTCGCCACCGGGGCCTCGCATGACATACAACTGCACATATTAATTCAGGATTTGAGAGGGTGAGTTGTGTGAAAGTCTGGTAGTTTGTACTACTACTACTACTATTCAGTATGATTGAGGGTTTTTTTTTTTACTGGTATGTTTACTACTTACTAGTTGAGGTAGGACTTGCAGTTACTATTATTAATACTGAGTATAACAGCTTTGTGATCTGGAATATACTTTTGTTGGGATGTACGATGTAACTAGGAAGTAGTAATAGTAGTGACAGATCCTACTTCAACTCGAAATAGTAGATGATTGTATTATGTGACAATGATGATGATGATGATGATGATGCTGTTTGTTATCTGCTTCACTACTCTATTTGCTTCTCTTTGGTCTCCTGATAACAGAGCAGTATGTATATCTCAAGTACGCCGATAAACACCAAGTAACCATGCAGCTCGCAGGACAGCCAGTCCCCAAGCCATGCCGATGCTATCCCGGATTACATTCAACTTGCTGCCCTTGACCTCTCTCCATCCAACGGGCACCTCGGCCACGGGGATGTCGGCAAATTCGGCGAGCATAAGCATCTCCACGTCGAATATCCATCCCTCGGAGTGCATATAAGGAATAATGTACGGCAGCGACGCCCGGGAAAACAACTTGAATCCACATTGCGTATCCTTGATAGTGGCCGTCTTGGAGGGTGTCAACAGCCACAAGATCAGATGAAATGAATGCATGAGGAAGTTGCGCAGCTTGGAGCGCTGTATGGGAATCATCGGTTAGCTATCTCGGGTATAGAGAAAGGATACGGTAGAGCATACCTTGACTACAGCTTCACTTCCCACCATGTGCGCCCGAGATCCAACGGCCACTGCGCGTCCTTTCGCGTCCTCGGTTTCCTGGCAGGCCGCGACAAGCTTTCCTAGATCCTCGAATTTGCTCGCTCCGTCGGCATCTGCAAATACAACATACTGGCCACGGACATGTCGCATGCCGTGGGTGACGGCTCCACCCTTGCCCCTGTTCTCTGTCAGACACACCACCCGGATAGTGCCCGGGGGAATGCGGACACCCTCATGCGTCCCCGGAGTCCAAGGGCCAGCGTAGCCCTTGGGGTGCATTGAGAGTTGATGATCACGAGCGAATGTAAATGCTATCTCTTCTGTTTTGTCCTTGGAGCCATCAGAGACAATAATGATTTCCCACCCCTTGTTGTCATGTACCGGACGATGAGTCGCAGAGCCATTGGTGTGCCCATTGGCCTGTTTCCGTTGACGCACTGCCTTTTCCGCCGTAACGGTCTCAGCGCCATTGGCGGAGTTTGTTACCGTGCCATAGACCTTTTCCAGGTAATCCACTGCCTCTTCCAGCATGCCTGCCAGGCGGTCTTCCTCATTATATGCGGGTACTACCAATGACATGAACAAATCCGCTTCCTCCATCGAGGTGTGGTCGAGAACCCGACCGGGGCGTTTTTGAGCGTCTAGGGCATCTTGCCAGCAAGGTAAATCGAGGGGCTCCGTGATCGATCCATTCTTCAGGAGCGTACGATATTTCTTCTCTTCAGGGAACGGCTTCCGCGGGACCGGGGCGACGATGTAGAGAGTGATGTAGAACTAGACAGGATAAGGGCCGCTAGTTAGCGTAACTGTTCTAATTGCGTCGCCAACTAAGGGCATTCCCAGTTTACGGGGGAGCCATAGGCGCAACGGTAAACCCGAGGATCAATGCAATCTCAACATACCAGGACGGACAGACCAGCAAGAGTTGCGACCAGGGTAACGAAGAGGACCGAGAGCGGAACGTTCGCCAGGAGCTCGGCGCAATGACCGCAGGTACCGAGGAAGGTACCTTCAGCCATGATGTTGAGTCTTGAAAAGAGCAGGGGGTGGTAGAGACGTCGGGCGAAGGGACAGATGGCCTCGAGCGGATGAAGATAATCGCGGACAGGCAGCGGATGGAGAGGGGAAGTGAGCTTCAAGTGCTCAACGGGACAGAGACGATCCGATCTTGGCCAGCCATGCGACACGGAAGCTGTCTTGAAGGATTGATCACCTCACTAACATGGAGAGAAAGAGCAGCGATCCGGAACAGAATGACGGTGAACAACAATGGCCATCGTCCGGGACCGAGGGAAGGATGGCAAGGCAATAATAAGGTAGGAGGAGAAGGCGGAGGAGGAGCAGCTCCGAAGGGGAAACGTGGTGAGATAAAGATAGGTTAGTAGAGCGGGCTTTAGCCTTTAGCATCCAAGCATGAGACGCGTTGCAGACGCCAACTTGTCCTTTCAGTGGGTTTCATTCGTTCTGCAGGCTCCGCTCGGCTTCGGCTCCCCCACTCGGGGCTCGGTTCATCGCTCCGCTCTCTACGTAAGTATGTATTATGCTGGTTAGTCTACGCAATATGAAGATCTCTCGCATCATCTGTTCTGTTTGTTCTCTTGATAGCTTCTTCGTTAATTACATACATACCAGTGACTTCGTTTTCTATTTCATGCTCCCCCACCATGATGGGAGTAGTAGTAGATCTAAATGCTCTCACGCCCGTCTTCTCCTCTCCCTATACCAGTAGGGATGATCTTACACTATTAATAGATTTTGTCGGAGGCCCAAGACAGGCTTGAGTGAGTAGCTGCTGGATGAAACCTTGATCGGGTGGAGGCTGACACTATCCTCCTCGACAGTCCTTTTCATGTCGCATGGCAATCTCATCTGTGATCGACCTCCAAAGCGGATGCAGACAAAAGCTAGCTGCCAGTCTTGGGCCTCAACGGGACTCGCATCAATACTTATTTCACCACAATCATATGGCTCTCCTTTTTAGAGCGCCCAGATACCGGGCCTTTATGTTATTGCGGCGAGGACTTTTGGTGGTATTATAATAGATCGGGCCATCCAGATAGCGTCTCTCGCAATATTCGATACTTCACAAACGTCCAAATTGCATGGCTCACAAGTGGGCCAGCCAGGCCGTCCTCATGTTTCGCGCGCGTCGTTGCCTGCACTATCCTGACTGGCCTCACTCGGCGTGGAAAAGGGGTTGTGTTCTTCGGCAATAGTCTCAAGCTCCAGGGCGAATGGGGTAGCAGAGAACTTCCGCTCGTTGGGGTCATATGTGATCCAACGTCCAAACTGCTCGCTATTAGCATGACTCTTTTAACGCGATCATAGTATATTCCTATCCACAGGAAGCTTACCTTGGCAAGCCTGATTCCCAGCCATATGCACCTGTACATCCTGGTGATATCCCGTGACGGCGGCTCAATGTTCCTGCCCTCGCCGGCAGTAGGTGCGTTGTCGAAGAAAGATGCAGGATAGAGACGTTGGCTCCAGATCTGGCCACGGATAAGGAAGTCTTCCGCTACCCAGGTGGTCTCTTCCGAGACGGGAAAGTCTTCCCTCTCGGCGATCTCGGGCCTGATGTAGCTGCGAAACAGAGTATTGAGAAAGGACACAAGTTTTCTCCACGGTACTGCAACTTCCAGGCGGTTCATACCTCGCGGTGTAAGTGACAAGCACCAGAGGAATGCTAGAGAGACATGGCATGCTGCGTATATGTTCCTGTCAGGGACCTGATTGACTTGTTCGAGCATCACGGACAAAGTGTGGTAAGCGAGGTAGGACCCGTAAAAGAGCAGAGGCGATGGATTTGGGGAGTCCCGAGATGCTAAAAACTCTGCTTGCACGGCCTCGAGGTCATTGACAGGAATCCAGGCGTTGGCAGCAGAGTCGTAGACCTCTTCTAGTGACTCTACTTGCGACTGCTCCGCCTCCTGGAACTCGAGGCCCAGGTAAGCGTCGGGGCTGCCATATTCTAGCATGGCGGAAATATTACAAGCGCAAATGAAGAACCCTTGTAGCCTGAATGCAGCCCCCAATTGGCTTATAGTCTGGTTCAGAAGCGATGCAAATGTGTCGATCGACTTAATAAAGCGATCTCCGACGTCTCTAGTGTACAAGTAGCCATGTGCGGTCACAAAAGCGCTTACTAGTGGCAGACGACCAAGTGCTCGGGGACCTCTTAGGAATGGATTGAAGAGGAGAAAAATACTCTCCCGTGTGCCCGCGAACGGCTGAACACTGACCAGAGATCTCGTATAATAAAACAATTGCTGGATGATATCCGGTCGGGCCAAAACCGCCAGATGATGCTGGATTCTGCCCACACTCGGGTTCCGGTCTGCAGCCTGGTTGTACCAGTATCGTGCCACGCCCGCCCAGGATTCACGTTCGCGAAGGTCGGATTCCTCCACGGCCATCCGGTAGCGCGAGAGATCTCCCAGACACTCAATCCAGGTATCTTGAAAGGCGGGCACCGATTCGAGCATCAGTGTGAGCATGGAATAAGCGTAGTAGATGAAGGCTAGCATGTGCTCCAAGGATTCAGGAAGCCGATGGCGCAGCAATTCCAGCAACGAATGGATTCCGTGGCGCCATAGTCGTGCAGGCATGGCATATTTCTCCGCTAGGCGTTTGAGCACAGGGCTCGCGACAGGATGTTGGGAGCAAAGGAAGAAATCGTGATACTCTTGCAGTATAGTTCCGTGGGTTCCAACCAAGCTTTGATATTGAGCGTGCGTCATCGTGGGCCATTCTTGGGCCTGCTTGTGCAACACCTCGCATCTATTTTCCGCCATCATCAACCCGGCATAGATTCCTCGAACATCCTGAATCAGTCTTTCTTCTGTGCAATAATCAGTTTCTACTAGCTGAAGTATAAGCCCATTTGATGCTGATGTACCTCCGGATGTCCCCGTGACCGCGCCGGCGGGACTATGAGCATTGCTCAATTGTCTCGCGGACTCTTGGCCATAGCTCAGATCTTCCGCAGACTCCCGTGACACTTCGGAGAGGGAGGCCATCTCGTCTGGATTGGCGCTTGGGTTCATTGGCGGACGGCCGGCATTCATAATGGGACTGGAGCGAAATGCTTGCGAATGAAGCGGGGATGAGCCGCCATTACTTTCGCCTATGTCGTCCGCCGTGGGGGCGGCATCTCTAGGAAGGCGGGAATTACTGTCAGCCGGACTAGCCTGCCCCATTCGACTTTCAGCTACTGCGCGGCTTGATGAGCGGACTAACTCGGTGTCAGACCGCCTCCATTGCTCCTGCCATGCTTGACGACACCCGTTCGGCACGTTGGAGGAAGCAAGGTCGGCCGCTTGCTCACTCACGCCATCCGAGGCAAAATCATCCGGGATGGCGCCCCCTGAGTCGCCTCTCTTGTGCGAAAATGAGGCACTGGCAGAGTGAAACGCTCGATTGGTAGTAGAGGATCCGGCAGGGGAGCCAGCATCTGACACCAACGGTGGTAGTGGCTTCCTATATGGACTGTTAAAAACACCGCAGATGGTAGTTACCCGACGATAATTTGATAGACCAAAAAAGCAGAAGATACAATATCATAGCGCGATACATGGACAAGCATTCTGGAATTGGTTCAATAGCCCGGTGTGTTGGGGGAGGGGGATACTACTCACTTGGGGTGGGAGGAAGAATTCGGATAGGTGTCCGGGTTGACGGGCTCTAGTAGGGCTGTTGCAGAAGAAGCTCGATCATGATATGAAACCAGTAGGGAGTCCTGGCCAGCATTTCCGTCACTCATCGTATTGGCTACCGTAGGGTTATGTAACACGTCATCTGATCCGTATCAGCGAGCCGTCCAACACCAAGTATTGATAAGACGATCAGTCCGATGATGGTGGAGCTAATGCGACAGGTGAAGGATGGTGTGGTGGCGGTGGTAGTGGCGGTGATAATGGAACAGTAGTGGTCCTGGGGCAGAAGGGCTGCAGAGACGAGAAGGAAAGAGGAAGATTGAACCAAAGAGGAGCGGGTGAATGTGCGCAAGTAGGGAAAAAGACTAATATATAGTAATCGTGGCGCAAGTGAAGTGATGTTGGCGATGACGGAGGAAGCCGAAAGGAAAACAGAACGAGAGACGGGGGCAGTGGTTTGAGAGTAATAGATCGGATCAGATCTACAATGACATCAAGGCCTATGTGACAAGCAAAATTGGGAAACCTTGAACAGCACAGCGAATCACAGGGAGATAGTAGATCGAGAGAGCAAGCGAAGAGAAGGAGGAGGAATAATAGTAGAAGTAGTGATGGTGGTAGTGGTAGTGGTCGCAGTAGCAGAGGGCTTTTAAGTAGAATAATAGTAGACATGGGCAGGAGAAGGAGGTAAATAAACGACAGTCATAATAATATAGGGAACTGACGATAATAATCAAATAATAATGGTAATACTGACCTGGACACGTTGGAGGGACACGGCGGGATTATTTAAGAGGCAGATGACATTTAGGTTCTTTAGGCAACTAAAGTCATCTCTGCCTAGGAATTAGAGTGAGCAAACCGGTTAGTAAAATTGCGCACGAACACCGAAAGGAACGATTGATAGTCCAACCCACCTCGGCGTGATAGTAGGAAGGCTAATTTCCCCTTGAAGAATGGATAGATCGAGAAGGTCAAATCGCGGAGACAAAAAGCGACTAAGAAGAAGGCGGAGAAGAAGAAGAGCGAACAGCAGCAACCAACGCAGCCAGCCAGTTTCCAGCAAGCGGCGGCAGCAGGAGCAGCAGCAACAGCGGTAGCAGTACATTAGTTACTTACCGTAGGGGGAAAAGGGAAAAGGGAAAAGGAAAGGAAAAGTAGTTAGTTAGTCTTCTTCATCCTCTTCTCTTCCTTTCTTTTCTGTCAACCTTTCTGTGTTTTTTATTTATTTTTGCTCTTTATTTTTGAATTCTTTTTTTGGTTGTTCTACTAATGAAAACTAATTTTCACTTCCATTACTTACTTACTTATTACTACTGTACGACTGACTTAACTTTTTTTGACTCTTACCGGTGATACTTGGATGGATGGTATTGATACCAGGAAGAGAGGGGCTTGCTGGTCTTTGGCTGGCTGGAACTGGCTTGACTGGCCCTTTCATAATCACCATAAAACGGTTTCACCGCGGTAATTTTCCGGTATTGGGGTAAGGATGACTTGGCGGCTATGGCTGCCTGTAATTACCAGAATCACCACGAAAGTGACCAAACTCGGGTAAGGATACGGATGAGGATTGGTAAGCCGCAGTTTTCGGTAGCCTGACGATTTGCGGGCAGTTGCCTCGTCGACTTTGTCCCACTCGCTGTTCTCCCTCCAGTTTCTCTCAAGGGATCAACCTGGTAATGCTCTGGGATGATCATCTGGTGAACTTTGAAGATCGGTCCCGATCAGTCCTTTGCCTATATCATTTCCTTCTCACATTTCTCTTTTGCTGCCCCCTCTCTCTTTCCCCCCCCCAAACTCCGAATAGAACCGCATCGTGGCGAGGTTTTGTTTCTCGGTCCCCGGCCTTGTGTGGCGCCGCTTTGCTACCACTATACTACTAAGAAAAGACGGCTCCGTACTACTTACTAACTATTGCTCCTGCCTCAATTCTATCTGCCTGTGATCACGGCTTCCAAAGACACTTCGGCAAGCTCACTTTGGATGGTTCAAAAGTTAATGGTCTGTGTCTCGACGGTTTGCTAGCAATAGCCGATCGACTTCCCCTCCCCTCGAGCGCCACATCCTTCTAGGCAGGGTAAATTGGATATCATAGTATGCTACCGACTCGGTTACCACCAAAGCTGCCCACGCTCCGGATCTCCCTTCTTATGCCTTCTTTCCTTGTTCCTTCCCACTCTCTCTTTCTCTTTCCCACCCCCCCTGGTCCCCTAAATCTCCACGAGGGTCGCGGCATACTTATCTGTCACCCCCTGTTTCAATAGTCTCTAATTACCATCTATCTTTTGACGGTCCTCCCGCAAGAATTCGAGGAGTTGGCAGACAAACCAAAACAAACTTTAGCTGAATTGGCGATGTTGATGCTAGGACCCGATGATTTGGGGAGGACCACATTTACCGGAGCTCCTTGCATGCAGCAGCCTGTGGGCATACTTGACTCGACCCTCATCGCCACTAAAACCAACAAGCTTAATTCCAGGAATGAGGATGCTGTTGCCCTTGCTTTATAAGGTGTGTTCCCCTCCCTTGACGAATCCACAGTTTCTCGAATTCGCGCCCACGCGGTGCTATTCGATCTTCACCGAGACAACGGATGCTACTACTGCTGGTCGCCTGAGCGGCGTTTAACCTCCGACCTGTTTGATTTGCCGCACCAAGGCTGCGGTTGACAGCGTCGAACCACAACCCTGTTGGGAACCACTCTTAAGGGAGTCGCTGCCTGATCTGATCATGGGCGAAAATGTCCGTGTTTTGCCATAGCCACAAAACCCCCTCCCCGCCAACAATGGATTCTACAAGCCTTGGCCTATAGGGGTCAGAAAATGACAAACCGGCAAAGGCCGGTTTTCATTCCCGGTTGTTTCCCCTCTTCACCGGGTACGTACTGAGCAGACTAAATAATCGGGATTGCCCTTGCATGGACACCGCTACTCTGGTTCGGCTTCGAAACCTACATAGAGTTGGTGACACTTTGCAACAGTACAGCAACGCACTGTTTGCCTCTTGGACAGGAGCACATTTATGTAGGTCAGTTGTTATCAAGTAAGTGCACGAGCACGGCTACCGGCCGACTCCAAGTGCTGCCGAACCGCTTCATACCGACGGTAGCTAGTCAATAGTAGAAAAAACATGTCGCATGTGGGGACCGAATCGCGATCAGCGCGCCACGTTCAACGTCGGAAAGGCTTGAGCTTGAGAGATGGCCAGGTGTGATTCAGGGCTTGATCGACCTGCCGCCCCAGTGAGGCTGGTAGTTTATCAGCTAGTGGTGTGGATCAGTCGTATAAGAGTGGGACGGTCTGCCTTTAACCTCGAGGTGGTGTTGCTATACATATGGCCTCATATCTGTCAACACCCCAATCCTAACTAGAGCAATCGGCGTACGATTGAATATTTGTCAGTGCTGTCTCCCTTGGACAAAGCCCAAGATTGCATTGACAGGCACCTCTAGCTTGTCGTGATACATATGTCTGACATAAGACAGGCAGACAGACAGACAGACACACTTACTACTAAATGAGCCAGGTACTGCAGATACCAGTGCCTAAAAGTAAGGACATTATGACAGGCCCGTCTTTCGATCGTTTGGGCGCTGCCCGCCTGACCGATATTGGGCCCAAGGGGGCCGTGCAGACACAGCCAGTTCAGTCTGTACGGATTTCGCAGCGTTCCCACAAGCCTTCTGAGATCACACGCCTACCTATATCCGACGTTCCATGGTAGTACACCCCCTCTAACTTGCCACCCGGCGTGGAATGACCTGTCATTGCAAGACTATCGTTTAAGAATCACTGGTACCGCATGTCGACTGGCAGGTACTATTGGGGCGGATACTTTCTTCCAGGTTTCACGGCGTGGTGATGCTCCGAAAGTGTGAACCAATCTCTCTGCGCGCTGGATGGGTGGAGGAAGAGCCGGATAGCATCCCTTTTCGCAGGTATATATTTGGCTACTATGAGCCTACAACGGGCTGGAAATAAGCGATCTACCGTTCACGCATCGATACGAACCAGATCCGTACAATTGGTGACTACAATCGGTAATGACACAAGACGCCCTAGGAAAAACCAGCAGAATACAAAGGCGAAGATACTGCTAGTGCTGCTCAATGCTTACGAATACGGGCCTGTCAAGGCCAAGTTGACAAGCGAAAGGAGGACTCCGAAGCTAGTCATTGAACCACATAACATATCGTTTTCACTGCCTAGCCTTGCTAGGTTAGGCTATGATATATCCCATTGGAGACCAAAATTTGAGTCACCCAAGGCTATCGATTTCCATACTTTGGTAGACGATAAAGCTATTGACACCAATCCAGACACGTCTGACGTTACCATGATTTTAGGTAATGGAAAGGATAGCTTATATTTGCAGTGGTATAGATCTTCTTATGCACACCAACGCCTGGAATAGGTCGACCAGGTAACGGTCTACCTGTGGTGCTGACCTATTGGATTCCAATTACCAGGAAGGCGAAGTGGAAAATGTTTCACTTATCTACAGGACTAATGGAAAGCTATCATTGCAGATGCCCCCTTGGTCAAGAGCAGTAGTACAATGATGATATCAAATCACAGCCATGATAAACAGCTGGTAAATCATGTTTGAAACATAACACTCAGACCTCTGTATTGAAGCATCAGCATGTATACCTGCATTGGAACAGCAGCAGCTCACCATACCTGTTTGCTCATTCCCTACCAGCTACAGATGCATGATCTTCGACGAGCAATCGCCACCTATCATAACATGCAGGGATGTGTTGCAACTCTAAGACAAACAGTTCAACGAGAGACACAGCGACCAACGGTCAATGCGCATACATACTACATAGTACGCAGACCGGCACGAGCAGAGAGGCAAAGACCGGTTGATAGGCTCTGTATGGACTATCAAATAGTAGTGTATAAGAGGGAATAGCTAGACCCTGGCTGGCCTAAAGATAGTTTGTTTTCAAAGTGATGGCCAGTTAGCTACCTCGACTAGGGCCTCCTTTCTCCTACCGTGGCTTGCAGACTGGCAAGCTCACTGGCCAGATACTTCCCCAAGATCCAAACCATGAAAACAATGCCTCCCCGGTTCTTTGCTAGTGGTTGCCTTTTCCCATGCGGCCCATGCACGTTGCCGGGGGATGAAAACCCTGGCTTGGCGGTCCCATTCTGGGTCCTTGATCGGGCAATTGGTCCAGGGCTGGATGAAGGCCCTGCGATGCACCTCGCCGTGTTGGATCTCATCCCTCTGTCCTCTTGACCTTGAGGGGGGTTTCCCTTGACCCCTTTCCCTCCCACGTATTCAATTGCTTGCTATTCTTGTAACTCACATTGACTGAGCCAAGGTGAACTAACTATCCTTTTCAGTTTCTTTCTGACACTAGACCTTCTTTTGCCCGTGATCACAGGACCACATACCCCCCATCTATTCCATTTCTTCATCCAGAAAGCTTCCGCTTATTTATCCATACGCTATGCTTCCATACCAAACAATCCCACTCTCTCAACCCCTCCGGATAAGACTGAAAGAACAACCTTGACCCGCCGCTGAACTAATCTGTGGTGGTCCAGCTCACTGCCAAGTCAACTGCACAGTCTGCCAACTCCCGTCACGCCAAGCAGGTGCCCTCTCAAGCGCAGCAGTATCCCCGACGGGTCAATTAGCCACTCGTCAGCACCACTGCAAGTGATAGGGAATCCCACAGAAAGTTCATCTTAATGAGAGGACCGCAATTTTTCCTTGTTCGTTTTCCAAGAGTCCCAGCGCATCAAGCAGAGCCAGCGCATGCACGCCGGTTCAAACACTCGTGCAGCACACGCACTGGGAGGTTCTGCAGAGAAACTGCTCATCTCTGACATGGCCTAGTGAGGCTACTCGCAGCTTCAGATTTAAACCTTCTGGTAATGCATATGAGCCCGATATTCTGCGACGATGAATTGCGTATGTTTCGGAATTCCAAAAGAGCTGTGAGGTGGGAAACTATATCGGCTTCTGCGCCATTGTTGATGAAGAGTCAACTGTATCGCAATGTCAAATGAAACCTGTGCAGCTTGATTAATGCGATTGATTAATTGAAAGAGATGGTGAGTACTGTATCTTGCTTTGTCCACCATCAACTACTCTTTCTAGTCACAGAATTAATAACACTAACTACATCCGCATACTCTCTCTGCATATCCCCCAAACAACTCTCTGCATCAGATTACCCACCACGCGAACACAAGGAAAGCCTTTAGTAAACGGAACCAAACACCTCGGGGAAAAATAATGCCTATTAAAGCATCCATAACCACCCCACTAAGTATTTACTCAAGCCAGTGTGACACTGCCCCAGCAAGAACAAGGAATAACCTAGTTACAAAACAACCAATGAACAAACAACCCTCAACTGATGATACACTTCAATCCCCCGCAACACTGCCCCAAAACCGGAGAGATATCCCATCTCCCCGTCCTTCAACCCAGCAAATATCTCCCTAATCCTTAGTAAAGAAAAACACCCTACAAATAATGAAAGAAACAAAGGATAGGTAAGGTATACAAGCCCTCCTCCCAAACCAAGACCAAACCAAACCAAACCCAATGCCTGCCAATGAAACAAAACTACTAAAGTACCAATCCCCAAAAGAGGAAGGAAACACATAGAGTACCTAGTTCACCGTCCTTCCAACCACGGTAACAGCCGAAAACGCCACTCAAGAATTAATCAAAATCCACTTTCCATCCATCCATCCATCGATCTATCCATTCCCTAAGTACGTACGTAACTGTATAAAGTACTCCAACTAATAAAGAGAGATAATAATACTAAGTAGGTAGTATTAACTCGATCTCGATCAACCCGTTGGTCATGATTGGTCGATGTATCTTAACCACAAAACCACCATCGACGCCCTCGAGTTTCAATTATCCGGTTTTCCATGGAGGAGAATTTACATCTATTGTATGCCACATTCCTCAAGCCTCTTTTTTTTTAATTTCCCGACTTTGTGTTTTTCTTTCTGCAGGAAATTCGCCTGATCGAGGCGTGGATTACGAGGTTCGGTGCGGGTGTGCATGTAGGTACTTCTTTTATTTGAGAATCTAGATTGTGGCTCTTTATTGTAAGTCTTATCTGGGTAATACCAATGTAGTCGTGGTATAGCATAGATGACTCATACTGAGTATGGTGAATTTATCAACTCAATTTTCATTTCTAGATCTGGACATGAGCTATATTCTAATGCACTAAAGAAATCCCAATTTACTCCAAACCTGAAACTCCCGAGTATGCAAAGCCAGCCACATACTGTGTCTCTCAAGCGCACACACCAATAAAGCCAGGGCAGTAAGTAGCAACTAGTACCAACTAACCAGAGATGTGTATCGGTACATTGAAGGTGCCACAGCACTGCATGTGTCAAGAAAGGAAGATCCGCATCTGTGTCCCCAAGTCAGTGTGAGTAAAATCCAAATTCTCGGGGAGTTTTAGATATGGTCTTATACCTTTTGCCTCACAGGCGCTCGGCATATCACACACGGGGGCTGACCCCCAAGCACACCTCGTTCCAGGACGCTGCTTGGAATTTGGATCTCGGCACACCATCGACAGAGGACAGCATGGCCGCAAGGAAGCAGTACCGTATCAACGAGTTGGGTGAAGCAAACCTTGCATTCGAGTGATACTCGCATTTCGTGCGCCTCTTTTGGTTCGGGGCGGCCGTCTTTCGCATTGTCAAGACTTGCGGATGGCTTCGTGGGGTTGGTACCAAGCCCCTGGCGCTGACGGAGCAAGCGCTGGCGCTGCAGCTGCATATGAGCCTCCACGATGGCCTGCGCAGCCTGCTGGTTGTGTGGATGGGCGTGGAAATGTGCTCGCCGAGCAAGCTCTAGCCGCTGCGGAAGAGGGCGCCCATATCTGGGGGTGCCCGCATTCATCGAGCGTGAAGACGGCGTGCCAGTTGCTACAAAGTTGGCCAACGATGACTGGGCAGGCGTTGTAGCTAGTGAAGCACTATAGGCGCCATTGTCATGTTCCTCAAGATAGGGCGGCATATGAGAGAATGGACCAGATGCATGCGAATGTTGTTGAGCTTGCGACTGCTGATGATAACTTGACGACGTTGGCCCTGGAGAAGCAGCAGTATGGGCTGGGTGCTGTGTTCCTTGCTGGGTCCTCGCTGACGGGGGCACGTAACCTCGAGGTCGAAGTGTTGGCGGAACCACTGTAGTGGATGATGTCGAATCGGCGTTGTTCGGTGACGCGTCGTTCGGTGAGATGGCAGACACTGATTCCGGCGGTGTCATGGACATTGCTGGTCGGGTGTTGCTTGAACGCGGGTCTCGCTGGGGGTAGGCAGGAAGGCCGCTGTGTTGATTCTGTGGAAGTGAGAGAGTTCGTGTATGAGGGTACGCGAATGAGCGACCTCGATCTCCACCAGGAATATAATCCAGTTGATGACCGATGTTGCTCGGCTCCCCGTAGTACTGGTTCGGCGTGTAACGGGGCATTGTTATGACGCCATTGCTCAAGTATGAGAAGTAGGTTCTCGGGGGTGTTTGCTGTGGGGTGAAAGAATCTGTTTGGTTTGAGGCAGCATTGGCTGAGAAGGTGTTTGGAGCCCCAGACAGACTCGCGACCGTAGGGACTGGAAAGCATTCTGTTATTTCACTCGTAAACAACATCACTTGCATCGTTGTACTGACCTTCTTGATGATATGTCGGACGCGGCACGTCAGGAATGATGTCCATTACGTCTTGGGTGTTAGGCTGGGCCAAAGTGGCTGAAGTTGGGGTGTTTTGGAAGTTGGTATCGTTGGGAATCGCCGTGGGAAGCCCTTCAAATGCAGGCCGACTCGCAGAGTCCATGAGTAATGGTCACCCTGGCGCAGGCGTAGGAGTAGTGTTCCCTGGATGTGGTACGCTAATGGCGCATCAGCTAGTAGCTACACGCTTCTAGCTTTTATCAAGCGGGAGTTGTATTCTCACGAATAGGAGGCTCATGAACATGTACCGATGAAATCGCAATCGACAGCATACAGGGTTTAAAAGGCTGTGACAAACACAAGAAGCGTAAATGGAGAATAGTATACTAAGGTGGAGATGTGTAGAAGCGGTTCGCTTCACTAGAGCAGAGTAACTAGGAATAGTGAGTGGTCATCCCAGTGGGTTTCCTGCGGTGGACCACAACCCAGCAGTGAAAACAGGCAATCGGATAATGCCTCCTTCCGCTGCATCAGACGATATATCCAAAGCCCTATCACTTTCACAGTGACTGGGGGATTCTTGCAGCTTCCTGAAATAAGTATCGGTAACAGTCCACAACCATATAGACCATTGATAGGATATGTAGTCTCAATATGTCGAGATGGGCAGAGTGCTTGTCACTGCAGACTGAGAAGTGATGTCTGGATAAACATAACCCGCAACTAATAGCTTAATGCAGGCAGGGATAGGGAGTGAATGCATACATGCTGTATCGAAGTTTGCCTTCCTGTTGTCCTACTACCGCCGAATATCGGTCGGGCCGTTTGGCTGGTTATCGCGATTATATTATCTGCTGAAGGGAAACCCCATGAAAGCGGCACTTTCCAAAGTCGATAGAAGCACCAGCGTCTCCGCAACAATCCTGCCGACAAGAGGCTGTGTCCAGGCTGTTCAATGTTTCGTACTGGCCACCAAATTCAGATTGTGTTTGAGATCATGATCTGAATGAGCCAACGATGTAATGAAGACACCACGAAGCAAGCGAGCAGGTGTGAGACCGTAGTCGGGGAGAAGCAGGAATCCAAAACAGGAAACCCAAATGGCAGCTGAAGCTTAACGCCGATGGATTCCCGGTCTCTCCTTAGTCGGACCAACTCCCAGCCGAGCCTGAATTCTGGCTTCTTGGGTTCCCAGTGGAGTTGGACCAAAACCTCATCGAAACGCAAGAGGCTTGAGGGGAAGGAAGTCGAAACAAGAGAAGCTTGGAATCACTGGAAGACCAGGCGCATAGGCAATATGGAAGCTTTCTAGAACGACAGCAACAACGGATTACAAAGGGGTAGAATGAATTATGGAAGGAGTTGCAAACAGGCTGACAACGAGCAGCAGCACTTCGGGGACCAGATCACCGATCCAATCGGACTGGAAGGCTAGTTGCAGGGTAGATGGTAGTATGAGTAGGAAGAGAGGGAGAGAGACACGGAGAGAAGAGGCTGCAAGATGGAGGACAAGCTTCCGAGAGTCTCACAAGAATAGGGAGGGAAAAAAGGGAGGAGAGCAGAGGAAAGAAAGAGAAGAAGGAGGAGAGAGGGAGGTTGGATTGGGAGGGTGTCAGTGAGAGGTTGAAGAAGAGACAGTCAGTGTCACCGTCGGACCCCGCAAGACACGGCGATCCGTTGGATCCATTCCTGGAAAGCAATCGGGGACTGGTCAAGTGATATTTAGAGGAAGGACAAAAGTTAGTTGATGAATGGTACTTTGTACCTGGTCGAGACGATTGGCATTAAGGATACTAATTACTACTACAATGTCTTGGGTTGTTGATCCAATAGCCAGTCAAAGAAAGCTGTTCGGATTTGGGACTTGGACGAAACAAGAGGCTACTCCGGCGTTCAGTCCCCGACTTTTCCTTTGTTTGACCATCGATCATCGGAGGTATCCCTAACCGATCAAATCGATCAATCGAGTCCTCCGTCCATTCATCCATTCAATCCTTGTCTTGGGAGGATCGGAGGAGCCACCGCGTCTAGACTTTGGCCCGACGAGGGCAGTTCGGACACTGCGGAAACAAGCTGCGAAGCCGACGACGTCATGCCCTTCTCCGTCTCTCCCCTGAAAACTTTCCCCTCATGTTCCCTTCAATCCATCCCCGATAGCTCCAATAGCTTTAATAGCTCCCCCCGACCACTTAATACCACTGGAAGAAGACCCTTAAGATAAGGCTCAT
This sequence comes from Aspergillus piperis CBS 112811, assembly GCF_003184755.1. Classification (NCBI taxonomy): domain Eukaryota; kingdom Fungi; phylum Ascomycota; class Eurotiomycetes; order Eurotiales; family Aspergillaceae; genus Aspergillus; species Aspergillus piperis. Next base: position 199,380 of record NW_020291592.1, read on the forward strand.
CTGTATATCGCCTGTCTTGACTACATGACTTCAACGCTCTCCGATTAACGTTAAGCCCCCGTCCCTCTTCCTCCGCCCGTTCCACACCTCGGCTCGGTTCATGACGCCCGCCCGGTGGCTACCGGCGTCTGTGCGACATACGCGACCAGCTCTCCCCCTTCGCTGCCTGCCTTTGACCCTCACAATGTCCTTCTCCACCTTTACCATTCCTCGCAATCTGGACCACAATGGCTCGGCCACGCTACCCGTCTCCTGTCCGGCAGACCTGTCTCCTGAAGATCTGCTGCGATTCCCAGCTTTCCGTATCTGGCTCACCACCTTGCAACACTCCTTGAGTCGCCAGCAACAACCCTCCCACGAGTTCTCAAAATACCCCTACGTCCTGCGGAAAATAGATATCCAGAGTGTGGACCGCTTCGGTGGTGGCCGTCTAGGCTTCTTGAAGTTCAAAGCGGAGGTGTCAAATGAGAATGGAGAGACCCTCCCGGGAAGCGTGTTTTTGCGCGGTGGCAGCGTAGGCATGCTGGTAAGCGGGCTACCCTCTCTCTATCGCCAACTGACAACGTTGAGATCTAATGCTAACGCTGTTTATCTCGCTCATAGCTCATACTTCAACCAGACGATGTGCCTGCATCGGCAGAAGACGAGAAGCGTGCCATCTTAACCATCCAACCTCGTATCCCCGCGGGTTCTCTTGCGTTTCCCGAAATCCCAGCCGGCATGCTTGATGACAGTGGATCGTTCGCTGGGGGTGCAGCAAAGGAGATTCAAGAGGAGACAGGCTTGACAATACCACAGGAGGAGCTAATTGACATGACATCGCTGGCTCTGCAGTCCGTGCCAGAAGAGGGCGAGACGTTGCAAAAGGCAGTGTACCCTTCGGCCGGTGGAAGCGACGAGTTTATTCCCTTGTTCTTGTGTCAGAAGCGCATGTCGCGCAAGGAAGTTGACAGCCTGCGAGGACGATTAACTGGGTTACGACAGCATGGTGAGAAGATCACGTTGAAGGTAGTACCGTTGCGCGATCTATGGAAAGAGGGTCTGCGGGATGGGAAGACCCTTGCCGCGTGGGCTCTATACAAAGGCCTCAAGGAGGAGGGGCTGCTGTAGGCGGGATTCCACACTCCGCAGCTGTTTGTGGGCTCTAATACTGGAAGCAGTAACACTCACACCAATGTAAATATATCGCATTCGACAGTATATCGACTCTAAGGGCAGTGTCGTCAGAATACCATAGGCTGGGCAAATCCATGGTACGGCACGAAGACGGAGCCAAAGCTGGAACATCTACATACAGCTCAAAGCTTGAATCTCTTCGCAAGTTCGATACCCTCAGCTATTGTGCCCACCCGAGCATCAATGGCATATCCCTCCCGCTCCAGCTTCTTCATGTCCTCAAATAACGAAGACAAAGGCACAGTGAAGCACTCAATGAATTCGTTATCTTCGAGCTGGGGCTTCGGGTTCTGGTTCTCCGGCAACGACATATCCACCCGGACATGCACCATATTGAGATTGGTATTGCAGAACCCAGGGTCTGTAGACACCGTCAGTCAATACCCCAGACTATCCAAATTGAACCCATGCTCAAGTGGTACTGTAGTCTAGTCTAATCCGAAGAGAGAAGAAAAGAATGTAAAACTCACCATTATACATAACACTACTAGTCTGCTCCGCCACACCAACGTAACCCGTCTCCTCCTTAAGCTCCCGCACAGCACACTCCTCCACCGTCTCATTAGGATCAATCAGTCCCGCAGGAACCTCAATGACCACCTTATCGATAGGTGGACGGTACTGCTTCTGCAGGAGCAGTTCTGGCCCGGTTTCCTTGTTGAGGATTGTCACGATTCCAACGCCGTCAATCTCGCAGTTTGCGGGGCGGGTCTTGGAAGCAATTAGCAAGCATACAAATAACTAGTATATGACTTCTCAATGCAGGGCTATCACTTCAACCCCCAAAAGAAAGAATGCTTCAATCGGGAGACCACCAGCAGAAACGCGCAACAAGAAGAAAGTTGCAGGGAGGAAAGTAATTTCGTACCTGACGCTCCGCAGACTCCCACGTCCTCTCAACACCATTAGGATCCGTATACGACGACATGACCAGTCGAGTCCATTTGGCGTCTTTGGGGTCCTATAAGAGAAGTATTTTCTATCAGTATATATAAATCCATTCTTCATATATCGATCCCCATAAAGAACACTATAAGTTATGTAAAAAAACACCATATATATTTATACATACCAACGGACCCCTCGACAGCAACTTCGACCCGGCGTATTTGGGATCGGACATGTTGGCACTTTTTACAAGCAAAGAGGGGGAAAAAAACAAATTGGTGGTTAAGATATGGGATGGAGCGGGTCTATGTCTATTGGGTTTATATGGAGAAGCTGTAAAAGATTTATGATTGTAGAGGTAGGTAGGTAGGTAGGGAGTAAACAACTGGTCTCGGGTGGACTGACGTAGCAGGAGGGGAAACTAAGCTGGTCACTGAGGGGGTCACCAACCGTATTGGGTTAGAGGGCTAGCCCTTATCTTATCGGGTTGGGGGAGTTGGATTTGGATTTGGATTGAGAGGTTGAGGTTGGGGTGTGTGTGTGGGGGGATTGTATTGGAGAGAGGTTGGTTGGGGTAGGAGGTCATTGGTTTATGTGAAAGTGTGTTTATAATGGCAGGTTTATGTGTGTGTGTTGTGGTTGTGTTTGGGTTGAGAAGCATCGATGCTGAATGTAGAGATAGTAGCCATCTGGTTGGACTACTTTATTGCAGGATGGCAACTTGAAGCTAATTTAGGAGCAGCGTTGGTCGATCATATAAACCGTTATACGTATAATAACATTAGTTCTTATAAAAGGAGCAATCATGTGTCTGGTCCAATACTATATTCTCATTAAACTAGCTACTCAGGGGAAAACTAACCAACTTCCAGCTTAAATTGGCCCATCCGTCACGCATCCATGACTCGCGTCGCTCACCAGCTTCGCATACTTGCTTAATGTCCCCTTCTTCGCCCGAGGCGCCGGTGCCCTCCAAGAAACTCTTCGCTTTTCCATCTCTTCCGGGGCAATCAGCAGATCAACCACTCTTTGCTCCGCATCAATCACGATCCGATCGCCGTCCTTCACCAGGGCGATGGGCCCGCCCTCCATAGCCTCAGGCACAACATGCCCGATCAAGAAGCCATGACTACCTCCAGAGAATCTCCCATCTGTGAGGAGCGCAACGTCCTGACCTAATCCGGCACCCATGATGGCTGAGCTGGGCTTGAGCATCTCAGGCATACCGGGACCACCCTTGGGTCCTTCGTATCGAATAATGACGACGGTTTTCTCGCCCTTCTTGATCTCACCTCGCTCAAGAGCCTCGATGAAAGCATCCTCATAGTCGTAGCATTTGGCGATACCTTCAAATCGGAGACCTTCTTTGCCGGTGATCTTGCCAACCGAGCCGCCAGGGGCCAATGACCCACGGAGGATCTGCAAGTGGCCGGTTGGCTTGATGGGATTACTTAGGGGGCGGATGATAGGCTGGTCAGGTGAGAACTCGGGCCATGAGGCTACATTCTCTTTCATGGTTTTGCCAGTGACAGTGATTCCGGTGCCGTCGATAAGGCCTTCCTTGAGCAGGAACTTGAGCAGTGCTGGTGTGCCCCCGACTTTGTACAGGTCATGCATGACATACTTGCCGGAAGGCTTCAGGTCGGCCAAGAAAGGTGTCTTGTCTGACACGGCCTGGAAGTCATCGATGGTCAACTTGATCCCGACGGAATCAGCGATGGCGATCAAGTGCAGTACCGCATTGGTGCTGCCTCCAAGAATATTTACGACAATCATGGCATTCTCAAATGCCTGCCGCGTCATGACGTCCTTGGGCCGAATATCCTCCTTCAGCAGATTCTTCACTGTCTGGCCAACATCCTCACACTCTGCCCGCTTACGTGGATCCTCTGCTGGCGTACTGCTACTTCCAGGGACAGTCATACCGAGAGTCTCGATCGCCGTGGCTAGAGTATTGGCAGTATACATACCCCCACAAGCACCAGCACCGGGGCAAGCGTGTCTGATGATATCGAATCGTTCCTTTTCGTCGATCTCACCAGTGAGATACTGACCATACGACTGAAAGGCGCTGACCAAGTCAAGTGGCTTACCCCCGGCACTGCAGCCGGGCTTGATACTACCACCATACACCATGATACTCGGGCGATTAACCCGGCCCATGGCCATCAACACACCTGGCATGTTCTTATCGCAGCCAGGCAGCGAGATGTTAGCATCGTACCACTGGGCGTTCATGACCGTTTCAATTCCATCGGCAATGATCTCTCGGCTTTGTAAACTGAAACGCATGCCAGATGTGCCCATACTAATGCCATCAGAGGCGCCAATGGAGTTGAAACGCATGGGGACCAGGCCAGCTTTGGCTACCGAGTCACGGACCAGCGACGACAAATCCATCAAGTGCATATTACAGGGGTTCCCTTCGAACCACACTGATGAGATTCCAACTTGTGCTTTGGACATATCTTTCTCCGTCAGACCGGTCGCGTAAAGCATCGCTTGAGATGCACCCTGGGACTTGGGCTGTGTGATCTTGGAGGAGACTTTGTTCAGTGTTTCGTCGGCATAACGGTGTGCGGTTGAGGAGAGAAGACGACTATATTGACATAACACGATTCACCGTTAGCATCATGGGTATTTGTACGAACTGTAGGGTATACGAACGAGGATGATTTTCTTTGTGATGGCATCCGTCGACCAAACGCCAGAGCTCTGGCAGCTCGGGACGGAGTGGTAGATGTGATCATTTTCTAGCCTGTATGTAAAACACACCAGAAAGAATCTATGACTTGCTGCTCTTTCAGGGAATAGAAGTGAGCCAGACGAAGCTGCAGGTCAGGTTATATACCATAGTCTCAGGGGCCTTCAAAAAGCCTGACCGAGAGTGGCCATAGTTCAAGTGAGTCATTATACCCCTGTAATATCTGAAATATCGGCCATTACTTGCTTAGCCCATGTAGCCAGGTAGCATAGAGCCATTACAAAGTAGAAACAGCGGACTTGCGAAGAATTATGGTCATTGGATGGAGAAGGACAGGAACCACCTTGTTCTACTCCGCAATGGTCGAAGGATCAAATGGTTGCATGGGCGCATCTCCAATCAAGACGCAGATAATGCAGCCGATTATCCGAATGCCAGACACTCATGTATGTCTGGCAAGAAATAAGCCGGGTAAGGGTCTGGGGATAAGCAATAAAGTGATGGTCGAGGTCGTCTATAGATCCTTTGGAGCGATCCAGGCCCACCCGGCCGGAGTCGAGTCGCAGCTCCCCGGGTGGATACTCATCCCTGCGATCACTCATAACAGTTCCGTAGGTTGCTACTATGCACTGTGTTTACGTTGGGGGGGTGCTTGAGTTTCTGATAATTTACTCTGGAATAGGACTTCTACTACTGTCGTTTTACTTGAAGGAACACAGTGATAGATAAGCTCTATATGATTGTGCAGGCAGCAGGCGCCCAGGGAAGTACCTTGTATCCATGAATACCTCTCTATTAAAGACATTGAGTAACGATGTAGATATCCCGGTCATGAAGCGACTTATGCAGATGATACAGATAAGCCGTATGGGTTATCAGACGACAACTCCCCAACAAGGTGAGTGATTGTTTTCTGCGCGATGGACTAAGGTAACTCGGTCGTGTAGAGGACCTGAGGCATAGACTAAGCGGCGTCTGAGACGTCACCATGTGAAATGAAGGAAGTGACCCAAAACCCCGGAACGGCCAGCGCGCTTGCTATCGTGACTTCATGCTCATAATCGTAACTGGCGTACAAAACGGCCCCATCTGCTAGAGATTCAGGACTCGATTTCGGAGAGACATTTCTGGAATTCGCTCCAATCCTTCATGATAACCTTGGCACCCAGCCCTTGCAAAAGTTGGGACATTTCCAACTGCTTAGCGTCACCGTGGTAGCTTCCGACATAACCAATGACTGGGATTCCAGCACGAATGGCACTGAGTGCACCAGACTTGCTGTCCTCGACAGCGACCACCTCTTCGGGCTTCTTCTTGCGCACTTCGAGGGCATGGATGTAGATAGCCGGATCCGGCTTCGAAGTTGGCTTGGGAAGAGAGGTGGCTGCGCTGAACACGGCATCTTTGTCGAAATACTTGTCCTGTCCGACCTTCGTGATCGAAGCACGGACACGGCGCAAAGCAGACGAAGAGACCACTGCTAGACCATACTTCTTGGACTCGAGAAGCTTGTCAAGTTCAGCGTTAACACCCACACATGGCTGAGCTTTTTCAGTCAGCTTGGCAATGACCTTGTCCTCCTCCTTCTTCACATATTCCTCGAGCTCCTCCTGTGACAACTCGAACTTGTACTTGGCCTGGAGGGAGACCATCATTCCTCGAAAGTTTTGACCCACAAAATCTTGGATAAGCTGCTCTCCTGTGTAGCGATCCGGGATATTCTGCTTTTCCAAGATTTCATTGGCGAGATCGGCACACGCCTCGAAGGCCAGCTCTTCCGAGAGGACGAGGGTGTTGTCGCAGTCGAAGAAGATCTCAGTAATCTACAGTCAAAGTTCGTAAGCACATTGTGTTCATGCCAACATCGCATGAAGAATTGATAGCTTACCTGCGGCATGATGTATGCAGGTCTAGTAGATCTTTTCTTAATTGAGATCAAGAATGTTGCACAGCAATGACAGTAGAGGAACGTTTATGAAACAAAGCGAGATAGAGGTCAAGGTGGGGACCGATGTAAGGTGGAAGAGGATATGACAGGAAAGGCGACTGTTGTCTTTTTCTAATTTGTAGAGGAAGGAAGGACACGAAAGGTCTGTGGGTGAATTATCTGAGAAAAGTGACAGAGGAAGAGGGGCAGGAACGAGGGTATTCACTTTGTTTAAGTAGTATTGGAAGGGACCAATACAAAGGAAGCCAGCGGGTGAAAGGGGTACCTAGTAGTTATGGGGAACTCAGCCACGGAATGAGTAGGCTTGAACCCACTGCCCGTAATAGATATCCAGTAGAACCGAAGAATGACTAGAAACCCCCGAGGGAATCCCCAATTCCTGTTGTACACAATCCCGGTGTCCAAGGTAGGAGCGGGGTGCCGGCCCTGACTTCCCTGAGATCATACATTTGAGAAAACACCCATGACGTTATCAAAAGGCCGCATTCTAGTACTAGTGAAAGATGCTAAACCGATTCAGGCAAGCACCCGCTGCCATTCGTCGTTCGAATCGCGCTCGGATGCCCCTCTTCCTTTCCCGTTGAGGCATAGCGGTATCACCCCATGGAAAGGCACCGAATCCTCTCTGCCCATTCTTCTCGCCTTCAATTTCCGGTTCCTTTTCTGTCGACGCCTCAAAAGCCCAATGATGAAGCGCAGAGCCAATCGATAGGATTCCATGGCATGTTTATCGACATCCCATGTGCTGGGGGCGCCATATTGCAGATGTGGAACCGTTTTGTTCCTCTACTTTCTTTGCTATTCACAACGATTCTTTCCCCTGTTAGGTAGGCAAATCGTATCGGCAGGAGTGAGAGAGTTTTGTGCTCCTTACCGTTTATTACCAAACTTCACTTACTACCCAGTACCGTATCATGCTAGGTAACCTTTCATACCAGTCAGTCACCGGGTGTGCTCATGCGAGGGGGGTATACTCGGTTACAGTCTTCCTTAGAATAATGCCTGGAACCTCGTCCGTTGACTATGTACGTCTCCCGGAGCACAGTATTCCATTCAGTTACTGCTAGGTCAATTTGTTTCCTGCCTGGACTGAGCAATAATACGTCGCCAAGGATCGGACCATGCATAACTCTCTGTACGCCAGGGCATTACCCGGGTACCCTCAATAATACTAAGCTGTAGTAAGATAGAGACACCCTGCGGTCGGATGAAACCGTGCCATGAGGGAATTATCGTATACTAATGCAACTGTTCAAGCCAGTTGTTGCGAAGACGGGACGATGAAATTCGAATACAATACTTGAGAGTGCTCGGGCTTCATCCGTCATGAGTAAGATATCTACTATCAAAGACTGCAGCTAGTTATAAAAACTCCGAAACTATAGCCGACAATACATAGTATTGTTTACTACCACATGTTCCTGGAATCATCCTCCAAGCATGTATGTAGTCCCCCCTGTAGGTACCATCGATGGCTCTGCTCCACCCCGCGTGAGGATGGCGTTCGACTTGTCGGCACCGGCCTTAAATGTGGGCCGATCGTTGGCCGGCGAGGAAATTCTAATGGCGCTTGCATTAGAGCCCCTCATTATTATCGATCGCATTTGATCCCATTATTCTCATTACCACTAGGGACGTCAAAGCCAAGTGTGATATTGTTTCCTGCTTCCCGAGGCATACTGTAACCAGATTCGTGAATCTTACGTACCAGTGTCTGATTCCACTGCGAATACGACCCGACAGCTGGCCCTCAAGCCAATACAAAGCACTCCGGGCAACATGGGATCTGCTTCTGGTTCCGATCCCTACCCCGTGTCTATTTCGTCCCTTCACTTCCCCTCCGCAGAGCAACAATCGATTTCTCAGACGCTATCTGCATTGCGACGATCAGCTCTCTCCGTCACCAACCGACTGCGTTCCATCGAAGCCGACGCGGCCTTTGTCCGTGAGGTCGCAGCCCATTACGACCTTCCTCTCATCGCCAACGAAAGATGCGGGAGCTGGTACATCCCTCCTGAAGTCAAGTCTGGCAGTGCGTACTTCAAGAGTACAGATGGTCACACGGGCCAGTGGGATTTCAGCTTTCGCAGACTAAACTTGCAGCTTCTACCAATTGCCAGGGAACATGGAGGGTCAGTGATCCTGTCATCCATCTTTTCCTGCCATCCCTGCTGATCGTTCTGCTTCGGGCTAACTGAATGGCTGACCCTTATTCGTTGATACAGTTGCATTATCGTGGATTCCACGCGCCGGGGAAAATGTAAGTACCCAGCTAACCCCTCAATGTCATTTGTGCACTGATTAACGAGGTATGCGCCAGTGATGCCTGATGCCCTGTCTAAAACTGTTCCGATCTGGTGTGCCGTCATTAACAGGGCGCTATTTCCATCTGACACTGCATATCACGCGGTGAACTTTCCGCCAAATTATCTGGGCGCCTCTGAAGAGTCCCAGATTGAGCGGAGGATTGACGGCTTCGTCAAATCCCTCGTGGTAACTCATTCTCTGCTGTGAAATGACCCATAACTCCCATGTGTGCTGATAGGCTACTAGGACCTGAAACTCGATATGGATGAACTCAAGCAGCAACTTGGAAAGCCTATTCGGGTAGCATGGGCCAACCGAGCCTATTTTCATCCGACAGATCTGCATAAAGGGGATGACTATCGCCTTTTTGTTCTCTGTTCCGCATCGAAAAGGGTCCATGGCGCAGAAATGTCTGAAGGCGGCTATATCCAAGGAGCAGGAGATGACAGCGAGAGTTGGGCCTATGGGCTAACCCCTCCTGTCTTTTGGGCTACTAAAGCGACCCTGTTCCAGCACTCAGAAGAAGATCTCCCGACCGTAATCGAGCAGCTGGTAGAGGATCACAGTAAAAAGAATGTTGATCAGAGAGCGATACGCATTGCCCCAACACGAAACTTATATCTCAGCCAAACACACCCTCAACTGAACAACGGCAGCATGTTTGATCTGGTCATAGATTGTAATGCGAGCGCAGAAGGGGCAGAAGAGAATGCGAATCGCCTGAATCTCGGTTGCGGATCTTCTAAGCTTGGAAGCCGTGGCCTGCGCAAACACCTGGACAAGGTCCAGGACTTCGTCAAGTCCCGTATGAGCGCAGATCCATCACGGTCATTGCTGGTGACATGTGAGACTGGTAAGGATCTTTCTGTTGGTGCTCTACTTGCAATATTGTGTCTGTTCTATAACGAGGAAGGTAAGTCTCTCGTCGATCTGTCAAACCGTCTTGTCTATTCTATAAGGTGTCTCTACAGTACTAACAATACGCTAGGCGAGTTCACTGCTGTTCCAACCAACCAACTGATCGGCAAACAGTTCATTCGTCAGCGGCTCGCTTGGATCACATCCTCCAAACATGATGTGAATCCCTCGCGGTCTACGCTTCAATCGATCAATGCCTTCCTCATGCAACGCCCAGATTACTAATACCTTGAAGAAATGAATCTGAAAATCACAATTAATTATGTCTATAAATGGACGAACTACTCGTTCTCGACGGCCTCGACAATAGCGCCACTGCTTCCCTGGTCAAGAGCATTAAGCACCGCCATGTCCTCCTCGCTGATGTCGAAATCAAACACATCAGCGTTAGCCGCAATCCGGTCTGGGTTGTCGGTTTTAGGAAGTGGAACCCATTCCTTCTGCAGCGCGTAGCGTATCAGGACCTGCTGGGTCGTCTTGTTGTATTTCTTGGCCAAGTCCACGAGTGTAGGATCATTCGCTTTATAGTTTCGCACAATGGGGGCATAAGACTCGACAACGATTCCGTTCTTCTTGCAGTATGCATCGATCACGCGTTGTTGGCACCAAGGATGGAGCTGTGCGATTCAATGAGTCAGTCGGATTCTCTTTCTATTGCACCGCAGCGACCAAACAGAAAAAAATTATGGGGGTACTAACCTCGATCTGATTAACATGGGGTGGCCAGACTTTCGCATACTCCTTCATTTCTTCAATGTGCTTCACTCCAAAGTTACTGACACCGATACTCTTAGCCTTGCCCTCCTCCAGCAGCCTCTCCAGGGCCTGCCATAAGTGCTTGCGACCCGACGAGCCAGACTTGGAGCTATGAATCAGGAACAGATCAACGTATCCGTCCGGGCCACCGATCTTCTCGACGCTAGCCAGCAGTCTCTCATAGGTTGCCTCGGGCGAGCCCGCGGGGCTGAGGATTTTGGTAGTCACGAAAATTTCATTGCGGGGCAGGCCAGAGGAACGGATGGCGTCGCCAACCTCTTTCTCATTTGCATAGAACTGAGCGGTATCAATGTGCCGGTAGCCAACTTCGAGGGCCTTAAGGCAGGACTGCACGCATTGTGTGGAAGGTGACCGATAGACGCCGAAGCCGAGGCGGGGTATTTTGACGGCGGAATTTGGCAGTGGTACCTCGTCCGCAAAGGAGTAGTTGGCCGGCATAATGAAACAAAAGAATTCGGAAATGGCAAAGCGAAACAAGCTTGGGGAATCTGAGATGTTCGGTATGAACAGGCGCAAGGTAATCAGTAGTCACGGAGTGAACCCGGAGAATGACTGACAGGGAGAGGGGAAGCCGATTAAGTTGAGCTGGATGTTTCGCGCGCGCGGGCCCCATCACGCCTCGGCGAATCCGATGATATCATCAGCCCACCCCTTTGCCGCTTGTGTCTCCGGCCTCATCTGTTTTGATCTTCGTATACTAATCTGTATAGCAGGAACTATCTACATACTATGATGTATTCAACATACTTGGATGAAGTGAGACAATTACATCAATTCTCATTCTGGCGAGACATTCGGTCTTTGCGCCCCCGCACGGATAGGGAGCTTGTTGTTCAAGCTGGAAAGATGGCTAAAATTATGGGGCAACTGGTATCCTCGCCCTTGCATCGGGAAAGGTAAAATGTAGGTTTCTACCACGGTACTTTTCTCGCGTGTGCCCTCCATGTTTATCCCGGCATTTTAAGACTTGTTTTACTGGGGTTGTCTTTGTGCAACCATACAGCCAGCAAAACATCGTACCCCGAATCGTGGATATGCCCTCCGGCAGACGCAGACGAACTAGACATCCATCCATAGCCGGCAATGATCACGCCTTCAGGTTGGGCGACAACATGAGAAACTAGTAACCCCTCAATCGTCTTGCAGTTCCATCGACATTGGTGGATTGAAGTCAGGTTGGTGGGTCACTCAAGAATTTGATCAGCGTCGCTTCGGAAAATTGAACATGGATCATCCTCCAGAGCCGTGCTATTCATATCGCAAGAAAGTCTACGAGTCAGACACCACTGAAGCCCGTCTCACCTGCATATCCCCTGGTTGGGCAATCCTTTCTTCGAACCATTGAAGCAGGACTGAAAGAAGACAAACGCCTGCAGAGTAATAGTGGATGGATGCCCATGCGGGAAAACTTGAGTGCTACGGTGCTTCTCTCGACTCTGAATGGTCATTAAGCGCCATCCTTCCCCTGAACTACTACTAGTACTATTAGGACTGTACTATAAACAGAAACCGGGTCAACGATTGATATGAAAGAATTCTCTTTACGGGATTTGGACGGACATAAATCGACACTAGATGATAATTCTTGGGCAAGCAATGCGAGAGAGTGGGGCGAATTTACCTTTAGAAATTCTCCGATCATAGAAGACTGTGTGGCTGAAGAATGGAGAATGGACGATGAATGAATGAATGGATGAATGAATGAACGACTGGACGGGGGGATGGGATCTGAACCTACCGGCAGCAGCCGACCGGGCAGGACCAGCGGCGGTTGCTGTGGGGGTGGAAGTTTGTTGACAGGCCCTCTTCCACTGCACGGGAGGGACAGAGACAGAGAGGGAGGGAGTGAGAGCCCCTTAAAAGCAATGAATGGGGCCTACTTTTTAAGTGCTTAACTGTACTAAGGCAAGGCTACTAAACTAGTAGTCTCCCTCACGCTCCAGGCTCCAACTAGCAAATTAATCAACTAAATTTCCTAGTTTCCTACTCGATGATTATTCATTCTGCTTAGTTCTTTCTTTCAACTCTGCGCCCAACCGCCGACTATCTATCTAGGCGATTCGATCTCTTTGAAACCGGCGAATCGCAGCCCACCCCTTCCCACTCGTTCTAGTCACCTCCGTCCTGAAGATCCTGCCTTTTCTATTCAAGTCGGTCTCCGTCGGCTCCATCCATTAACTCACTGGATACCAGCCTCCAGATAGACAGCAAACGCTCCCTCAGTCCGTGCTTCAATCGCCCAATTTCTCCCCGCCCGCCCTGGATGTTCTCAACCACCCTCGCCATCCATCATGTTGACAGTTGAAAAGCAGTGGATCAATGTGCAACAGAAGACCTTCACCAAATGGTTGGTTCCCTTTCTCATTCTACCCTAATTGCATGCTGGGGAAGAGAGGCCTTCTCCAAATTACCCCTCTTGCCCTCACATGCCCCGAAATATTTTTTTTTTCTTTTCGCTGTTTCTTTGTTTTCCCTCTTTATGCACTCTCCCGAAATTGAGTAGGCTGACCCTAGTTTGTCTGCAGGCTCAATGACAAGCTGAAGGTGCGGAAGATCTTCATCGATGACCTCGTGGTCGACCTTTCCGATGGTGTAAGTACACCCCTGCTTTCGTCCTTGTTCGGGCGCCAACCCCTGCGGCGAACTGAGGGAAGCTCCGGTTGCTAATGATTCTTATCGGAACTTCAGGTTATCCTTATTCATCTACTCGAGATCCTGGGTGGAGAGTCACTTGGTCGATATGCCTCGAAGCCTAAGTTGCGGGTACAGAAATTCGAAAATGTCAACAAGAGTCTCGATTTCATCAAGGGAAGGCGGATCCCGATGACGAACATTGGAGCAGAAGATGTTGTGGATGGAAATCGGAAGATCATTCTGGGCTTGATATGGACACTCATTCTGCGATTCACGATCAGCGACATCAACGCGGAGGGAATGACCGCGAAGGCGGGTCTCCTTCTGTGGTGTCAACGAAAGACTGCTTGTTACGAAGGAGTGGAAGTCCGGGACTTCTCCACTAGCTGGAATGATGGTCTGGCCTTCTGTGCCCTTCTGGATATTCATCGCCCAGACCTGATTGACTTCGATGCTCTGGACAAGAAGGACCACCGGGGTAACATGAAACTTGCCTTCGACATCGCAGCTAACGAAATAGGCATCCCTGACTTGCTTGATGTCGACGATGTTTGCGATCAAGCAAGACCTGATGAGAAGTCGCTTATGACATACATCGCTTATTGGTTCCATGCATTCTCGCAGCTGGAGCGTGTCGAGAATGCCGGACGTCGGGTGGAGAAATTCATCAACAACATGCATGGTGCATGGGAGATGCAAAATTCCTACGAGCGGAGAATGAGGGAACTCTTGCGTGTTATCAGAGTGCAACGCGAGGCATGGAAGAACTCTTCCTTTGAAGGCACATACAAGGACGCGAAAGAGCAAGCCCACCAGTTCTCCTTGTATAAAAGAAACCAGAAGCGCCAGTGGGTTGCAGAAAAGTCGGATCTCGCAGCCCTGCTCGGTAACATCAAGACCAAACTCAGCACATACCGATTGCGCCCTTACCAACCGCCAAAGGAACTAAGTCTGGAGGTTTGCGATGAGGAGTGGGAGGGCTTGACTCGTGACGAGCACGAACGTAGCCAGCTTATTAACGAGACCATTCGGGATATCAAGAATGCCCTCCGCCGATCGTTTGCAGACAAAGCCAACGATTTTGCGCTAACGTTGAAGACCCTGTCTCTGGCAATATCTGGTCTCGATGGTGATGTAGAAGACCAATTAGCACATGTCAAGAGACTCAATGACAACCTCCCTCCCCTCGATGCGTTCTTAGATACCATTGCGGCTCTGGACGAGCAATGTGCGGAGGCGAATATTGAGGAGAACGACTACACCACATATACTTTAGATGAACTCTCTTACGAGCTAAGCTTGGTCAAGTCCAGCATCTCCAAAAAGCTGGCATTCCTTGACAATCAACTCGTCGCTCGGAACATGACCAACCTGACACCAATTCAACTGGAGGAGTTTGAGTCTGTCTTCAGACATTTCGATCGCGACGCTTCCAATACCCTTCATGAGCTTGAATTCTCGGCAGCCCTCGCCAGTCTTGGCCTTGTGTATGATGAAGAGGAGATGCATGATGTCTACGTGGAGACATGTGGACCAGCTCGACTTGCGCAGAATGCCGGTGTCAGCTTTGAGCAGTTCATCCGATTCATGGTCAGCGTCACTGAGGATCAAAACACGGCCGAGCAAGTCTACCAGAGTTTCCGCGAGGTTGCAGATGGCAAGGTATGTATCCCATAAAAATGGCAAAGTGTCGCGTTTCATTCAAAGTCTGACTAATGCATTAGCCTTATGTCACGGAGCTCGACCTTCGACACTCTCTCATTCCCGACGAGGTAATCGAACATCTAGTCCAGACTATGCCGCCGCACAACGGACCGGATCTTCAAGAAGACAGAGACCTTCCCAAGTATGACTACATCAGCTTCATGGAGAAGATGATAGAGCATAACAACAGCGACCCTGTGAATGGTGGGAATTGATGGGCTAGTACGTTTGCATTGCACTGCCGGAGTTTTGTTTCCTTTCTGATTCGGTCCTCTTACCTCTTTTCATTTGCTTGTCACCTTTCTGAAGAGTCTTGCTGGAGGTTGCTTTTGGTGTTTTCTGGAGCAAAAAGGGAGGGTTGTGTCTTCGGTGAGCTTTCGACCATGCATACAGGACTATGAGCCGAGGCGTCGTTTCTCTTCCTTTTTGCATTACAGCCATGAGTTTCTCCTTGTCTGCGCCTCTCTTCCTGCCATTGGGCTCTCGACGGTTCTGAGCGGGCACGCTTGGCTTCCGGGGAAGAAGTAGTTTACATATACACACGTTCCCAACAAAGCACTCATTCCAATATAATGACAACTGTCCCTGTAAATAGAGTACGATGCCACGTCAGTAGTCCATCGGATCTTAAAACATTCAAATTACATACCTCCAGTATTTAGAGGTAAGCAGATGGCCATCCGCTGTATACTACGGACCTTGGTCACGTGACTATTTTGCTTGGCCGGGCGGTCTAAGCAGGCACGGTCCGGCATGGATCTATTCCAAGCTCATCTCCGACCTTCATTCAGCTTTCTACTGTCCATCCATCAATTCCCACTGCACACCTGACCACAGTGTGAATTTCAATAGTACTCGATTGTTATTTTCAATTCTCTATTCCGACAAACACCCTCCCCAACTGTTCAAGATGGACCGCAGTTTGGACGAGATTATCGCGGAGCGTCCTGTAGGTCCCTGCTAACGCCTCCGGGATGACAAGTCTCAGATGGTCTGCTAGACATCACACCCTGCATGTGCGCTGACTTGACTTCGTGTAGCAGAAGCAGAATCAGAACCGCGGCCGTCGCCCTCCTCAAGGTCGTCGCCGTGATGGCGTAAGAAAGGTATTTCCTCATCCCTGTCATCATCCCATGAGCTGCTACTGTTTCTTGCGTCTGCTTTGCGCGTGTCGATGCTGACCGAGTGCTTGCTTCTCGCAGGTCCTCCCTCCTTGTCTCTTTTCGAACGTTTCTCGCGCATCGTGATAAGCAAATTTCGCTGGCCTCGTAGCATCGTCTCTCGCACAGGCAGACCGCCGCGAAGAGCCGCAGAAAGATGGAGCTGTTTACGTGAATACCTAGTGTGACTTCGAGCTGACCTTCTCTCTCTATTCGACTGCAACAGCCTCACAGAGAAGAACGTCCTGATTTGGATCTGTAAATACCT
This sequence comes from Aspergillus piperis CBS 112811, assembly GCF_003184755.1. NCBI lineage: Eukaryota > Fungi > Ascomycota > Eurotiomycetes > Eurotiales > Aspergillaceae > Aspergillus > Aspergillus piperis. Next base: position 215,864 of record NW_020291592.1, read on the forward strand.
TCCCCTTACTGTTTTCCTTCAAGCATTACAGCCCGATTGATGGGATCGCTAATGCGTTGGCTCGACATACAGTGACTGGGTTCATGACAAGTACGAAGACGACAGAGATGGTGCGTTATACGACTCTCAATGATGGCATATAGCCGTGGGAATTCATCCATGTTGGGTCATTCTTAACACCTTACTCAGCACGCCCTTCTCGTGCCCCCCGACGTCCGCGTGGCGACCGCTACTCCCCCTCTCCCGAACAGTATGTTTATCCAATGCGCCTCGGTGGACGAAGTTGACCTGTACAGACACAGCACTGCGTCTAGCGGAGCTAAGCTTCGCGTTGAGAACATCCACTACGACATTACAGAAACCGATCTCGAGGTAGGCCTTGTTCCAGTCCCGACCCTTTTTTCCCTACTGGGCTCTAACATATGCGATCTGAAAAGGACTTGTTCACCCGCATCGGACCAATCAGCAATGTTTCTCTCGTTTACGACCGGGCAGGACGTTCCGAAGGAGTCGCCTTTGTGACCTACAGCCATATCAGCGATGCCCGAACCGCGATCAGGGAATTCGACGGCGCAAACGCCAAAGGCCAGCCTATCCGTCTGACACTCATCTCTACCGGCGCCGGAAGACGCGACCGCAACCCATTTGACAACGTGGAACGCTCGAAGGGAAGTCTGTTCGACCGCGTCGAGAGACCTCGTGACCGCGACGCACGGAGTCTCAGCCCCGGTAGTAGAAGCGGCAGTCCTGATGGAGGCGCACGCCGTCGTCGCGGTCGTCGCGGTGGTGGTGGCGGCGGCGGGTACAGGCGCAGCGACGTCTCCAAACCTGCTCCCGAGCATATTGACAGATACATTCCCGGTCAGCGGTCGCCGACTCGCAACCGCGGCGCTACGAACGGGCGCCGCCAGGGCGGTGGAGGTGAGAACAGGGGCGACAGCCGCCGCACGGTCAACGGACGGCCCAGAAAGACACAGGAAGAGCTCGACCAAGAAATGGATGATTACTGGGGTGGCTCGGGAAACGCTGGTGCTGGCGCAGCCGATAAAGAAGTTGTCCCTGACGAGCCTCAGCAGATTGCGCCGGCTTCTGCGGCCGCTGCGGGTGATGATGATATCGACATGATTGAGTGAAAGACTCGCTTTCGATTTTGAGTACTATCGCCTGACAGTTTCCATCCACTTGCGAGGGCTTGTGATGGCTTTGCTTTCTTTTCATTACATGTAACTAGTATCACTCCCGGTTGGAATACAAAAGACGTCTTGAATAAAAAGCCAAAGGAATCCGAAGGCATGCAGATAACCATACCATAACTATGGTATATCGCTAGTTAACCGCTGCGAGTATAACAACATAGCCATGGTGTCTATATTCCGAATATCTACATCAAGGTAATATGCGTGCCGCCGCAGTTGCGTAGTGTATAAGCAGATCCATGCCACCACAGCTCGGCAAATGGGAAGGATCGCGTTCGTATTATTTGTCTCTTTTTTTTTTGGTACATCTCAATATGTGAGTAGATGGCTTCCCGCTCTATCGGTTCATCACCGCCAGAGACCATACGGCTCCCTGCAAGCCTTCCACAACTTGATCGTTCCATCCTCGCTTCCTGTACCGTAGAGTTTGCCGTCAGGCGAGAAACTGACGGACCAGATCGGACCGTGGTGACCTTTTTGGACCTCTGCGAGTGGATTGTTAGCCACATCGGAAGTGAACGGTGATGGATGATGGGGGTATTAAAGGGTGGGGAAATGGAACGTACCCAGTTCTTCCTCCGTGCGGACGTCGTATACTCTCGCCCAGGTATCCTCGGCACTACCCGTGACCAGTCTGCTTGTTTCATTGTTAACAGCTGCGCTGGCGACCTCGTAGCGGAAATCGATCTTCTTCAGGAGACGACCGGGGCTTAGGCCGTCGAAGAGATAGACGGATCTGCCGGCCGCGACGGTAAGGATTCCGGCGTCGTTGGGTCTGACGGCGAGGGAGTTCAGTTCGCAACTTCCGATGGTGCCTTCCACGGCGTATTCGACGACGGGGTGGCGCGAGCGAAGATCCCACCATCTGATCTTGCGGTCTTCCGCGGCGGTCGTGAGGATGTTGTAGTCCTGGTTCCAGACGATCGATTTGATGGTTCCGCCGTGAACGCCGGGGCCAATCTCGTAGCTTGTTACTGCGGAAGGGCTGGCGTCGGTGTTGGGGGTGGCACTCGTCGGTGAGGAGCTGTTACTGCCCCCACTGCGAGTGAGGTCGAAGATGCGAAGCTTCTTCTCGAAGCCACCTGTTGCGACGACCTGCGGGGAAGGCTGGATTGGAAACGCTACTGCGCGACAGATGTGCGAGTGCTGGAGAGTGTGTTTGCATTCGCCGGTGTGAGTGTCCCAGATTTTGCTGTTGTATGTGGGAGAAAATCGGCGGGTTAGTGAGATGCGACGGCGACGTGCGTTGGAAGTGGGTAGGTAGGTACTCACGCGGAGAAGTCCGCAGCTGCGGTTGCTGCCAGATTCGCATCTGTCGAGAGCCGGGCTTGCCATACTGCGCCCTTGTGGCCGAGGAAGGTTCCAATCCTATATGACATTGATGATGAGTATGTGCGGTGTGCGGAGTATTGATGCGGGGAATACGCACCAGTCACCTGTTATGCCATCCCGCAACATGGGATTGTTGTCTGGTAGATTGTCAGCACGGGGATCTTAGCCATGGTTCTGAGAATATTCACCTTTGCAGGCAGAGATTAGGTAGTACTGATCATCCTCGACGGTGGATGAGAAGTTGATGTGCGGCACGGGACGTGAGTGTCCGTGGCAGGTCAACGGCACAACTTTGGGAATGTCTGGAATGTGTCAATAGCCAATTGCTATGAAGAATGGGCCACTGTATCCACCGCACCTGACGCCATTGTATATAAACTTCACTTGAGGTAATGTACAAAGTCAATTGCAATGTGATGAGTGTCGCATGCGATAGTAGTGGCCGTTAGATGAAGTGACGATAAGGTGTTCAGTTGAGATTGAAAGAAATCGTCTCTGAACTGTCGCAGATGAAGCGCAGAGTAGCAGTGAAGTAGAAGACACGAGAGATGAACACAGCGTAGAAGTACACAAGGAAATTCGTCAGTCTCGTCAAGTCATCAATCAGCCCGAGGTAGCGGGGTCGTTCTAGAATGATTGGAGGTGGAAGAAAGGAAAGGTAGGACTAGGAATTAGGTAGAGAAGTCGGGTCTCCCAGTTAAAACGGAACCCTCGAACAAATGTATGAGCCACCGGCGCTTCTAAAGACACGGTGAAGAGGGACTCAAGCCCGGAATAACGAGAACGATGGAGATGAAGCTGGTTGGGGGGAAGTTTGGGACTTTCTTTTTGATATTCACGCGAATCGTCGCCGGGCCGTTAGCCGCCCTAAGCCTATCGGGGACTAGTGTCAAACAGCACGTGAGGGGTAACTGTCCCTAATCTGTTCCCAAATAGGCAATCTGGATGCATTCATGGACTTCGATAGTTTGATACTACAACGACGCGCGGATGTGTGTTGAATCCAGAACAATGACATTTAGACTTCTGCACGTGCATCGAGCCTATTGGTATTGCACTACTAACATGCGATGTGGTCCCTGAGTGAGGAGGGCCATTTCAGCGCATCTTCGTAAGAAATCGTGGTATGGAATTCAGGATGGAAATCAGCATTTGTTCCTTATGAAAACCCAATGCAAACTAAGACTAGTAGTGAATGCAGAATGGCCACTAGTCGCGTACCCAATCAAGCCAGGGTATAGCTCCATTCCTAATGCGATAATACTAACTAGCTAATAGTTAGTTACTTAGTAACATGGCTTATCAAGACTTGGATTCTAGCAACTTCTTCCCGGCGAATACACTGGCGAGCCACCGCCCACGTGATTGCCCCAGATGGTCCCATGGCCCTCCCTTTAGTCTCTAAGCAGCAGCTCCTCAGGTACTCCAGGTCAACTAGTACTACTAAGCAGGAACTCCCCCCCCTCCCTCTCTTCCCAAAGGTGCCTTGAAACCCTCCCGGCCATCTTTGGTGCCTCCATTTCATCCTTTTGGCTCTTGCCAGTTCCCCCTCTTCATCCTCAACCCCTTCTACTGGGATCTATATTTCCCTAATTCTCTCCACTGGTCTATGTATGCCTGAGTTCAAGATCTCCGCTTCTCTGGAGGGCCACGGCGATGATGTAAGAACGTCCCGGCTGTTAACGCTGGCCACCTTTCACCTTCCAACCCTCCATTGTCGCCCACTGACGCCTCTTTCTCTCATTCTCAGGTTCGCGCCGTGGCCTTTCCGAATCCCAATGCTATATTCTCGGCGTCCCGAGATGCAACAGTCCGACTCTGGAAACTAGTCTCTACCCCACCTCCGGCATATGACTACACCATCACCTCTCACGGCCAGGCCTTCATCAACGCTTTGGCATACTACCCACCTACCCCCCAGTTTCCTGATGGACTTGTCCTCTCCGGTGGTCAAGACACTATCATTGAAGCCAGACAACCAGGCAAAGCTGCCGATGATAACGCGGATGCTATGCTCTTGGGCCATACACATAATGTCTGTGCGCTGGATGTGTCACATGATGGCGGATGGGTAGTCAGTGGAAGCTGGGACTCGACAGCTAGGCTATGGAAGGTGGGTAAATGGGAAACCGATGTCGTGCTGGAGGGTCATCAAGGAAGTGTTTGGACGGTGCTTGCTTATGACAAGGATACTGTCATCACAGGTAAGCGCGCGCCGTACCCCTGCATATATGACGGATGGACCATTCCATGCATATGCTAACAACTCTCCAGGCTGCGCGGATAAAATGATACGAATTTTCAACACCTCCGGCACTCTGCTGAGAACGATCAAAGATTCCCAGGACGTTGTGAGAGCTCTTTGCAAGGTTCCCGCCTCCAACCCCACTGGCGCACACTTTGCTTCGGCGAGCAACGATGGAGTGATTCGTCTCTTTACCATACAAGGCCAACTCGTCGGGGAAGTGCATGGCCACGAGAGCTTTATTTATTCGCTGGCCGCTTTGCCCTCGGGTGAGTTGGTCAGTTCTGGAGAAGATCGAACGGTGAGGATCTGGGATGGTACGCAGTGCGTACAGACGATCACGCACCCTGCGATCTCTGTCTGGAGCGTTGCGGTATGCAAGGAGACCGGCGACATTGCCACAGGAGCCAGTGACCGCATCACACGCGTGTTTAGCAGAAGCCAGGAACGCGTGGCAAGCGCAGAAGTAGTACAACAGTTCGAAAAGACTGTCAAGGAGTCGGCAATTCCGGAGCAGCAGGTTGGTAAGATCAACAAAGATCAGCTTCCGGGTACGGAATTTCTCAGGCAGAAATCGGGAACCAAGGACGGGCAGGTGCAGATGATCCGTGAGGACGATGGTAGCGTTACTGCTCACACTTGGTCAGCGGCATCACGGGAATGGGTTGCAGTTGGTACGGTAGTTGATTCCGCTGCCAGCAGTGGAAGGAAAACGGAGTATCTGGGTCAAGACTACGACTATGTCTTCGACGTTGACGTGGAAGACGGCAAGCCTCCCCTCAAATTGCCATACAACGTCTCTCAAAACCCGTACGAGGCTGCGACCAAGTTCATCCAGGACAACGAACTGTCGATGAACTACCTTGATCAAGTCGCTCAGTTCATCGTTCAAAATACGCAAGGTGCAACACTTGGGCAGACCTCACAGGGTCCGACGCCTGCGGGGGCCGATCCTTGGGGTCAAGAGAGGCGTTATCGTCCCGAAGATGCGCAGTCACCTCCTGCTCCGGAGGCTCGACCGAAGGTCCTTCCGCAAAAGACCTATCTTTCCATCAAATCTGCCAACCTCAAATTGATCGCCAAGAAGTTGCAAGAGCTGAACCAACACGTTATATCCTCCGGATCGAAAGAGTTGTCGCTCAGCCCTTCGGAGTTGGAGACGGTGGCAACCCTGTGTGGTCAGTTGGAATCTTCAAATGTCGAGCAGTCTCCGGCAGTGGAGGCTGGTGTTGTTTTATTATACAAGGTTGCAACCGTCTGGCCTGTCGCAAGCAGACTGCCGGGTCTTGATCTTCTCCGTTTGTCCGCCGCTGCCACTCCCGTGACTGCCACGGCCGATTACGATGGCAAGGATCTCATCTCAGGCATCCAGTCTAGTGGGGTGTTTGACTCACCATTCAATGTTAATAATGCGATGCTGTCAATACGCATGCTCGCCAACCTTTTCGAAACGGACGCGGGACGTGACCTTGCCACTAGCAGGTTTGAGCAAATCCTGAGCGGCGTCAAGTCTGCTTTAACCAATAGTTGGACGACGCCGAACCGAAATCTCACCATTGCCATTACAACCCTCTACATCAACTTTGCCGTTTACCTCACCTCTGCGGGCAGAGAATCGATGCCTGAGTCATCGGAACAGGCTCTGGTCCTTCTTAGCGAGCTAACGACAATGATTACCGGTGAAAAGGATTCTGAAGCAGTCTACCGCGGTCTTGTGGCTCTAGGAACTTTGGTCAAGGGACTAGGGGAAGAAGTCAGGACTGCGGCCAAGGAAGTGTACGATGTTGGAGATGTTTTGAAGACGATTTCAAGCTCGGGCCTTGGTAAAGAACCAAGAATCAAGGGTATCATAGGCGAGATTAGGGAGTCGTTATCATGAAGGTATAGCATGTTAAGGCCCGGGTCTTAAGACGTCTCATACCTCATGGAGCGTCTGTGTTCTGCTTCACTACTGCTGTCTATAGCACGTATACATCTCTAGTTCACGATAGCGATACACACTACACTGCATGAATTCCATTTGGACATATTCTCAAGATATTCATCGCTAATATTAGGTGTCCCATAGCACTATGCATATGATGTAACAACAATGTAAACTCATAATTATTCTGACCTTCATCTACTATGTACCTAAGCCTTGCACATAGGCCATTTGATTCATCATTTACCCACTCCAGCGCTCAAAGCTTTCCCTCAGCATCCACCCCCACCTCGACAATCTGCTCGATACCTGGATACTCCGGCAGATCCAATTTATACTTATCCGCAATACTCTTCGTCAGAAACCGTCCACCCAGGAAATGCCGTCCCTTATAATACTTCACGCACGGCTTCGGCGCAGTCAGACTGATGAGCGCCTCCGGCATGAACTTCGATCCCGGGCCTTCCTTGGGTGGCCCGCTCTCAATGTCCCAGGAACTGGGCGCATCGACGCTCAAAACGGGGATACTGGCTGTTTCGATTTGGGAGATGATGGTTGGGAAGGGTTCGCGGAGAGGTCCGCCGAATGAGAAGCCGAAGATGGCGTCGACGAGGAAGTCGGCGGATTTGATGGCAACGGGGAGGTCGGAGATGAATGGGACGGAGAGGTTCTCGAGTTGCGTTTTGAGGCGCTGTATTGTTTGAGGAGGTTAGTAGGCTGGGGTGTGTGGCTGCAGAGTAATGTGTGTAGCATATATATATATATATATATATATATGTTTGCAGGGTGGGCGTCCCAACTTCATGTTTCGGGTCATGTCAATGACATGTGGGGCGTGCTGGGAGCTTACCTGGTAAAGCTCGTTCTTGCCCTGCTTTGGATAGTAAACTGAGGGCTTGTACCCATAGTGAGCTAGATGGCGTGCGGCTACTAGGCCATCGCCGCCTGAGAGGAGGTTAGAATCGTTGTTTGTTCTATGTCTGATAGAAATGAAGGGTCGTTTAAGGCCTACCATTATTTCCCGGGCCACAGATAACCAAGACATCCTTACCCGAGCTTGGTGGATGAATGCGGTAGACTGGTATGTCAGAGTGCCTGGTTCTACACAGTGTTGCTGGAAGGTGTCGCATTCTCACCGGCTTGAGAGACAGAGAGGCCCGCTAGTTCCATTAACTGGTCCAATGACCAGCCACCTATCTCCATGAGGTCTTTATCGAGAGATGCGGCATCTTTTGAGGAGATGGCCTGTTTGGAATATTCCTCGTGAGCCTGAGGTACTCTTCCTCTTGAGCGGAAATAGTGAAGTTATTGCACACCTTCAACGACATCTTGGCGGATCTACTATAGTACCGAAATAATGCGGGGATAGGGTTCCGCCTGGGAAGTGCGGCACGGAACATACAATGGTGCCTTTTAAGTGCAAGGTTGAGCGTGAAGAGTATGCAGCAGCACTCCGATATACTCAATGCAATGGATAAGTGTAGAAAATATTGCTAGGAGGAGCGATTTCTTCAAAGTGGTGTGAATTGCCATTGCATCATTGTTATCGGGCCCTCCCCACTGACCGACGCTAATCCGAATTCCGCAGTCTCGGCCCGATAGATCTCCCGACCAGGCTGGAAACTGCCGCGGAGTCGGAGACTCTGGCCTGCTTGAGCTTGATCAAGTTGCTCTTTTGCTGTGCAGTCGCTCCTCTTAATTTCTCCTTCCAATTGCAGAAATTACCCGTCAAGATGGTCGTTCGCATTCGCCTCTCCCGCTTTGGAAACCGGCACCAGCCGTTCTACAACATCGTTGTTGCCCAGGCACGGTAGGTAAATTTTTTATGGATCCCGGGGATCAGTATATCGCGTTCCGCGAGCGATTCATTTGGGGGTTTCTAAGAGGAGTATGAGATCCAATGCTAATGGGGATATATTCTACAGGTCGGCTCGCGACTCAAAACCTCTTGAAGTTATCGGTACCTTCAACCCTATTCCGCAGCGCCCTACGAACCTGTCCGAGAAGGAGGCCCGCACCGCCAAAGCATACAAGGAGATTTCGCTTGATCGATCTCGAGCCAAGTACTGGATTGGTGTTGGCGCACAGCCCAGTGATGGCGTTTGGAAGTTACTAAACCTCGTACGTTGCCTGCCACTGTATAACAAGCATGTCCGCTAGTAGGAAGGGGATATGGACCTGGGTTACGACATTGATTGCCTAATATTCGGTATCTACTACAGGCCGGGATTGTGAAAGAAAGCAAGAATGTGAAAAACTGAGGCGTGGATATCTTGTTCACTTCGACATCTGTATACTTGCACGGTGCACTCACCTTCGAGCTTCCGTTGCTCGGATAGGGCGAGGCGAATACTGTCATTTTTCGGGGACGTTGGTGAGGGCTTTTCCGGAGTGGAAGAACTTTTTCTTTTCTTTTCTTTTTTCAATATCATGCTACTGGCATTTTTCATGGCGTTTACTGAGAGCTATTCTCCTGGAATTGATTTATGGGTCGAGAATTTATGTACATTATGTGAGTCGATTACGTGCTGCCTGAGGCCTCTGTGCTTGTGTGATATACAATATACGTTTTATCAGGCCTCTGTTCCCCCTTTGTTTCGGTATAAGCATTCCAACGTGCAGCCAGATACCTCAACCTAGGTATGGCGATTATGACTGGCAGGGATGAGGTTTCCGCGCTGCATGAGCAGGCATAGATTCCTTGAGCCTGCCAAAATAATGCTAAGGCCACCTCCGGGATCAGGCAGGGTTTCCATCTGCGAGGCGGACACAGAGGCAGAGGAAGAGTGCCGGCAACATCTCTATGCTACGTTTGTGTTGAAACTTCCAGATGCAGTCTGGTAAATCTATAGAGACCCGAATACACATCGTTGATGTGTTCCTTTATGCTGAGCAACAGCGGGCTCAATACGATTGAATCATTCATTATCTTGCTGAGTTAATAAGGACAGGGGGGAGCAGAAAGTCCCGAGCGACTCCGTACTTTGTGCATCACTGCATGGCTGCTCCCTTGCGCTCAAGGCTGGCAGGTGACCATGCAGGCATCACCACTTGGCTTTTCCGTTAGATCAGCACTGTCATGAAGCAACGCCCAGATCGCCCAATCCGAGCCAACCACACCTGCGACAATGAAAGGGCGTTTGATCCTTGATGCACGTCTTCAGTTTCGGTGAATAAGAATGTGATGAGAGATTCAGAATACCCAGACAGAAGGAAAGTAGATGAAACTTAAAGAGGTGTGTGTACTTTAGGTACTACTATCTATCGCGTCTTATCAGTCTAACTTACATCCACGTATCAGAACGAGGAGTCCAACTTGGACAAATGAAAATCCCACCCTTCTCGCAAATCTGGCGTATGAATTACCTAACCTGCATATAGGCATCTAGGTGAAATAGCGCGTTGCTGGCATCTAGTCCTATGCTCCTGCTATGATATCTGTAAATCCCGAGTCATCGGTGCCACTCCCTAGCCGTCATCCATCCCGGGATGAGCGGCAACCTGGTGCACGGAGACATGGTACTCCGCAAACACTAGGGAGAAGTAAACATGAGGGGGAGAAAAAAAATATGACCATGCCTTGGTCTTCCTAACTACTAGATACCCGTTCATTCCCGGCACCCACTGGACACCTGAAAGGATTCCCGTTCCCCTCTCTCTCATTGTCCCAAATCCCAATCATTGCCCGCGCAATGAGGGTCAGTCATGGACCAATCCCGTTCTGCGGGCAAGGCACAGAACGCACCAGTCCCGAGTCCAGACGTCCGACGGACCGTGATGATTGGCTGTCGTAGGGAATTTCAGGTGGGAAGATCAGCGTCAGAGTTTGTCCTTCCCATGGATCTCTAGCAGCCACACCACCAGGGCCCGCCTCTCCCACTCATCCCTCTTTGAGGTACATGATGGTACCTATCGACGCTCATGTGGGCTCATATTAGCTCTTGTATGGGGAGGTCTCGTCTCAGCTGGACGTAAGCGTTTTGCCTGGGCTGATCAATATTGTGATTGGTTGACTGGCTTGTTTTGAAGCCAGAAAACATCCAGGAAGGACATCCTGGTTTGGTTCTGACTATCCAATACCCAGGATAACTGACTAGCTTGCTATGCGCGCTAATCGCTATTTGTGCAGAGAATAAGAATGAGTCTTGATTTCAGCAGAAGAGAAGGTGGTAAGCATTTGCGCCTATGAATCTGCCACCGATTTTGTCATAGTGATGATGAGTCTTGTTATTTTATTTTTCCTTCATACGGTCAGCTGAGAGCATCGCCTATACATTCCGTCCATGGTCCATGGTGCCGAGGCAGTCACTCAATGAGCCTTTTGAGGGCAAAGCAATCCGGAGGTTCATCATCATGTACCCAGAGACAAACACATTGGGGCGAAGAAAAACATTGTGCTCTAGACGACTAAATCTGTAGCCTTACACCTAAGTACGAGTCTGGACTTTAATTCGAACGGTAATTGTGGGCTTTGGAGTGGATCGCTCGATTCTGTTTGATTATGTGCAGTAAGCTAGGAAGGCTTCGGGCTGTAAGGCAGGATGGCTCTTCGACATCCATGGGTATGCTCCGCGGGGTGGCTTTTGTGTCGTACAGAGCGATAACCCCCCCGTGATCAGGTGGATGGGGTAAATAGGGTTCCTATAAACACGGTTGGGATGATTTTGCCTTTATCACACGGGAAAGGTCTTCGTCATATATTTCGGGGGAGGGGCATGAGTCAAGAGGAAGACTACGACTCATGGTAGTATTCGAGGTAGGACTGGGAGGTGAAGAGGAAGGCTACAGTATAGCCCCATAAGTGCAGGCATGAGATGATGGCCAACTAACTGTATGAGGATTTATGCGAGAACCCCACCAGCGACTGGGGGGGAATAGTAATCGATTCTCAGCCGTTTGAGCTGACTGGTACAATCGGATAGATGCGTAGGTTGGTAGATGCTAGCTGGATCTGGATCTTCATGACTACTGTAGGTTCTTGACGTCGATGTTGTTGTTCATCTTTATTGCTGTCCGCACCCTTGTGGTTCGATCCATAATATATAAGTGATAGTTGTTACTATCTAGACTAAATGTCCCAACCATGAGTTTCCATAAGAAGCCCTAAATTTGAATGAAAGTATCATAACTATGGCCTCGGCAATTGAACTTATGCGGATTGGTGAATCTCTGCCTTTGAGAGAGGGCTCCTTCTGCCCTATTTGCCACGCGCCCTGGGGCGTTCAGGACACGCACCTGTGATGTCGCATCCGGATGCTTGTTCCCTCCTTTGTTTCGGTTGTTTGCGTGAAGGACTGCCGCAATCGGGTGGTCTTCCTGGATGGTCTGGATGCGAAGATAATCCCCAATGACACCTAGATAGAAACAGGTGAATTCATCGTTCGACAACAGCGAAACCATGTGAATTTGAATCTAACTAAACAGAAGTTGGTTGAATCGATCGATGCATGGATGAAGAACAACTTTCCAGGCACACACGGCCACCGGACAGATCCAAAGCACGCCAAAGCAAGCATCAGCACGGGATCGGCTGGCACTCCATTGATAGCGCGTCGTGTCATCTTAAACTGCCGGGTCGCGCTTCAGCTGCAAGCGCTCGTTGGACGGCGCATCTTAGTCACTTTTTTCCTTTTTGGACCCGTTCTAGTTCGGGGATTAGTCGACAGGCCTTCAAGGGACTCCCGACTGGCCATCGCTTCATGGAACGGAGCCAGTCTCGATCCGTGGACCAGACCAGACGAGACAGAAGACGGTCGGTCGGCCGTCCTCAGTCAACTTGCTTTCTCTCTCTGTCCCTCTCTCTCTGACGCTTTGGTTTCCTTCCCTCTTTCGCCCCCTTCAACTTTACTCGGTTTCCTAGTATTCTTCCCACCCCCCTAAAAGTCCAAAAGGACCGGCCAGTCCACTCCCTAAATGTAAAAAAGGACCGTTCCGGAACTTGACGTTCATTCATCTTTTTCTTCACCTTTTGATTAGTTAATAGTAGTATTTTATATTATTATTTTAATTATTCTTTATTATTTTTATTTTTATTCGCATTAATAGTATTATTCTGTCTACGCAGTACTACCAGATAACTACTCCTACGTACTTACTACTATCTACTCCATAGATACACTACTACCCATTTCGCCGGATCCTTTCTCACCATTTCCAGTTTCAGTTCCTACGGTTCCTTACGCCGATTGTACGGCAGCCTTTCCTCTTCCTCTTCCTCTTTCTTCTTCTCATTCCCTTTTCCATCTCCCTCTCTCCCCCCATCTTCATCGTCATCATCGTCATCATCTATCCATTCCATACATTCATCCACCTAAGAAATCGATAGATCGATTTCTTTCTTCATTGATTACTACAGTCAAAAACATCCCGATCCCATTTGATTAACGGATTCGCGGGTACTACTACAACAAAACCATTTGGACATTGATTTAATTGATTACATTGAGTCCTCTACCACTAAATAACTACTACTGCACTACACCACGAACTAAACCACTGCCACCACGCATTCTACCAACGACTGCCTACGGCACTTACTTAACGCGCCTCCCCCTCCCTCTTTCTTCCCACCACCCACTCATTCCCTTCCCACCACTCACTCACTCACTAAACCCACTAATACTACTTACTACTTGACTTGCTACCAATCTCTCTCCCCCCCTCCTCCCTCCCTCCCTCCTCCTCCTCCCCCCCAAAACTCAACCCAATCTAACTTTATCCTTCCCCCGAACGGTCTTCTTGGTCGCCGTCCTTCCCTTCCTCTCTTTCTTCCTTCCTCTTCCCTTCTTCCTCACCCACCCTCCCCCAACTTTCTCCTCCTACTCCCCCCCCAATCCTTCGCCATCTTCCCTTTCCGTTCCCGTTCGCGTCTTCCATCCTCCCCTATTCTACCTCCACCTCTACCTTCCCAACTTCTGCCTGTACCATTTACATTTTATTTCTGAGTCGCATAATCATTCCTTTTGCATTTGATTATCAATTCATTTTTCCTTCTTCCCTTCCCATCGTGTGTGGCCTACTTCTTGTCTCTCCCTCGGACACTCGGTCCGTCGCATCCTTACCTCCTTAAACACGCATACCGCGAGTTCAATTGCGCGTGTTGATCCATCGCACTTTTGCTTCCTCCCAACGAGATTGCGTCAGAATTCTGATCCTATAATCTGGTTGATTTACCATTTTACATTATCGACTTGTTCCTGACACTCTTCTGGCTGAGCCCCTCCAGCCTCTGTCCCATCTGTCATCCGGTTGCCTCCCGCACTCCCTTACCTTCTTGGAGGAGCCCGTGCTCCCGTCCGCTCGTGGGGTTAATCGATCGAGTCAGACGCTTTTAGAATTTCGGTCCGTGAGGCATGAGTGGCAGTTCGAATCAGTCAACCCGTACGAGTCCAGGCTCCTACAGCACTACTCAGCGCACGCCCTCGGTCTCTTCGGGCGCGTCGCCTACCCACCAGCCGCTTTCGGCCTCTCAAGCGCCCGCGACGGCCCAGAATGCGATGTCGACCGACGTGTACAATACGCCCGCATCGCAGGCACCAACTTCGTTAGGTCCTTCGTTTACATACCCTTTCTCCCCGATCGGCCCCTCTTCCACTTTTGACAACGTTTCCTCATCTGCTATGCGTCTGGGCGACTCGGATCGGTCGGCGCAGGGCCTGAATGGCTTTATCCGACCGACAAATGGAACAGGTGGCGGCGCGATCCTTATGCGCAAACTCCCGCGCAACACCAGTCGCGATGCTCTGCGCAGCATGCTACTCTTTGCCAAAGATTTTGTGGATGCCGACTTTGTGCCTTCCGACGCTCCGGAGGACAACGGATACTTGTGTGCGGTCGCGCGCTTCAGCACCCTGGCTGCTGCGGAAGAAGCACGAGCACTTCTCGACGGCAAACCGAATTCGAAGAACGACGCCACCATGATTGTGGAAATGTTTTACGGCTCAGTTGGTTCCTCCTTGGTGCCCAGACGAAACACGATTGACCACACCGCGACTCGGGGCTTACTAGGACATGTTAATGGAGGTTTACCGCGACAGTCGTCGCGCTTCAACGGGACTTTCCAGACCTTGGAGAAGTTGAACGCGACCACTGCTACCTCTGGTGATGCCCTGCCCCCATCTGAACCTGGCTCCCGTCTCCACAGTCTCTTCTCCCCCCAGTCCCCGATCGGCAACGGCGTTCCCGAGCTCCCGCGAGTCAGTGGCAAATCGATGATTGATCAGGATATCGATGAAGATACTGGAGAGTTGCTTAAGGATCCCGTGGGCTATGCCGAAAACGGGCATTCGTCTTCTGTCTCTGTCCCTCGACGTTCCACGAACCCTCAGATTCTGGGTAACCAGTTTGCCAACATGTCTTTGGCTGGCAATCTCAATTCTCCTCCACTACCGAATTACAACCAAGGAGGAAACGCGCACGTCGGCGTTCCAAACCCTCCATCGACCTTTCCCCAACCGATGAACAATAACATCGGGACGGGCCATGTGTTCCCTTATGGTAATCCGCATGTACCTCGCCATAGTCTCCCTGCAGCCAACCCGAACGACATGAACCCTCCATGCAATACATTATACGTGGGGAACTTACCCCCCGATACCTCAGAGGAAGAGCTGAAGGCTCTGTTCTCTAAGCAGCGTGGATACAAGCGTTTGTGCTTCCGAAACAAACAGAATGGGCCGATGTGCTTCGTGGAATTTGACGACGTGGGCACCGCTGGCAAAGCCCTGAACGAGTTGTATGGCGTGAAGTTATCCAACAGCATCAAGACCGGCATCCGTCTAAGCTTCTCGAAAAACCCCCTCGGGGTCCGATCAGGACAGCCCGGCTCCATGAGCGCGTCTAATACCATGGCCTCTCAAGGTGGTGTGCCTGGGGGTAGTAGTCTCGGTGGAATGCATAACCACATGTTTTCGACGGTCAGTGGACCGCCACCGGGCCTGTCTGCGCCTCCAGGCTTGGTCCCTCCCGTGGCAGTTAGGAGCAACGGCGCCATGCATCCCTCCGGGAGTCCAAATGCACCATTGCCCAACAACGGTACTTTCAATGCCAATTCGGGACTTGGAATTCGGACAAATCCGATGAACGCAATGGTGTCCCCGCCACCTCAGCTCACCGGCGGAGCTTCGGGACCCAATGTGGGTGGCTACAATTCCTACTACCCGGATTATATGATGGGTCGGTAGGAAGGTGCACGTTTCTGTGGAGATAATGTCCGACATGCTTGATGATCACTGGGCTACCTGGCGCATTGGGGATTGTTATTGTTTCTATTTCATGAGCTAGATCAGCATTTGGAGGCTCGCCTTCCTCCTGGGAGTAAGGACCACGGGGCTCTCGCTTTTTCAGCTTTGCTTTCTGTGATTGTATTCCATTCGTTTGCTGTGCACTCCGATAGCATGGGATCAGGGGCGCTGTTACTATACATGTTGTGTTTGTTGTTGTTGTTTTTTTTTTTTTTTTTTTTTTTCTTTTCTTGGGTGGGGAGACATTGCATTTGTGCGCGTATGGGTTTCTCTTTAATACGTCCAGGAGCCCGTGTGGATTTTCATTGCCAACTTCGCTTGTTTCACTTGCCCTGTCGTCATGTTTGCACTACCTTCATACCCTGTGCCGTGTTGTTGCGTTATCTATTCAGATGTTTTCCTAATAGTTGCTTTCTCTGCCTTTCCTTCCTATGAGAGGGGAGGCTTCGATTGCCTGTCCGTTCTTCTCCATTCTTCTGTGCGTGCTATTGTCTACATGTGGGAAATTGCCGATCGTTTTTGCTTGATTAAACCTTTCAGCCCTTCGTTTGACCCCCTCAATCACGCAGGATGGGAGAAGGATGCGTTGGCCGAGACCAGAACGCCAGAGATCACGGAAATCCCAGAGGGAAATCCTTTGTACTGGATCTGGTTTGAGCTACTGACCACCCTCCCGTGTTGTGATACATTGTTTGCAGCCTTCATCTGGACAACAGCTAATCATTGTGCGGGGCGTTTACCTGGGTACCTATACACTTGAGATACATTTCTGGGACGTCATCTATCTGTCTTACTCTGATCATTGGGCAAGGGGTGTATCCCAAGGCATGTGTTGGCTGCTGCTGGCCGCCTGGGATTGTAGCGCATTGTTCCGTCCCTTATTCGCATCGTGTTTTGCAGCGTTGTTGCTCTTCCGTCATTGCTTGGGTTACATGGGAGTCATGGAGGCTATTACTACCCTATTTATTTCTTCGTCACCTTTGCTAGTCTTGATTCTTCTATTTGTTCCCTTTGCCGGGGGGGATCTGTTGATGAGCGGGAATTTACCCTGGAAAAGAGGCGTGTTGAATTTGCTTCCCTTCTTTTAACTTCGCGGGAAATTGCTCTACATGTACCAGCTTCAACAATGGAATTGCACCGGTCATTCACTTCAGAACGTTTTGACAGTCATAAACCTGGAGGGAGAAAGTTCGTAGTTCCTGTTGGGAGCCCGTGGGGAATGAAGCCGAAGCCAATAGTGAGAATTGCCGGCGGGACCGTCCAGAGCTTCCTCCCCAATCGGGCCAAGCGCCGCACCACCGGTAGCTTCACGTGACCACCACCGCGCCGAAAAGTTTCTTCCTTTTCTTCCGTCGAGTTCGTGCCTTTCTTTCCATCTCGAACCTCCATATCATCCACCTTCCTCCTTCCCCTCCTACACTAAACTCCCTACCCCGTCAATTGGATTGCTTCTCCTCGGAATCTGGTCCATTGACGTCGGAGATCCTTGTACTCTTACCCACTCACCCCCTGTCCCCTTAAACAACATGGCACCCCGAATACAGAACTCGGTCGTCTCCAACTCTCTCCTCCCTTACCTCACCACATCATCTACCTCATCCTCCTCCACATGTCTTCCCAGGCTAGCTACTACATGCCCCTCATCACAAGAGTCATGGCGTTCGTGTCGGTCATTTTCGTCCACGCCGGTCCCTCAAACTACTAGGCGTCGCAGAGAGATGTTTGCGTGGCTCAACACCGACGCAGCTAAGTTGAGAACCCATACCCCAGGCTCAACAAACTACCTCATGCGGACCAATCCCAAACTCAAGGATTCACCGGCTGTTGAGACCAGAGTTTTTCCGGCAAATCCTGCCTACCGCTCAGAGAGCATCCTCAGTGAGGAGCTGCGGACGGAGATCTACAACCGGGTAGTAATAAAGAAAAAGAGTGTGCGTGCTGTCAGTGTCGAGCTGAAGGTCGACATGAGGAGAGTCGCTGCTGTAGTCCGGCTGGTCGAGTTAGAAAAGCGGATGGAGAAACAGGTATGTTTACAGATCCTTCCAAGTCATCAGCAATGCGTTCCCCCTCCTACCCTTCTGCCTTTCAAAGCGGACATACCCGCGGTGTGCAATGATGAGAAAAATTATAAATTCGATTAGTCTTTATGACCCAGTTGACTGGGAATGGTTACAACGCCTATTTTTCTGATATACACCGATTCTCTCTTGTTGTTTTTACTATCACAAGCTCTGATCATGCTGCCTGTACTTTGGTCGAACGCAACTAACAGACTTGTTGTTTCAGGGTAAACCCTTGGCTGTGCCCTACGCTCGTGCCATTCACGAAATGATTCCCGTAACACCTCCCGAGCAGGCCCATGAAGAAATCAACGAACTGCCCGTCCACCGCCTCACCAACCCTCAAATCTTCTATCCCGTCTCTGAATCCCGCCAATTCAACCGTGTTGACGCTGGCCGTGTTTTCTCCGCTGCCCCGGCTTTAGAACACGAGAAGCTTGCCAAGGATGTTGCTAATCCGTCTGAGGCCATCAGCCGGGTTACTCAGAATCCCTCGCGCATCGAGCTCGTCGGCAAAGGCGATGAAGAACATCAGGTCCTCCAGGCGGCGGACGTGCGTATTCCGCACCCGCACATGGTCACAAGTACCCGTGACATAAATGAGGTACCGAATGAGATTCGCCAACACCCCAAGCTCTACAAGGCTCGCCTCAGGGCGCAAGAGGCTGCCGATCAAGAGCGCAAGCGTCTCGCCCAGGAGCGTAAGGAGGAGCAGACGCAGCGTGTACAGCCCGAGGATTCTCGCTTCGAGTTCCGTATCAACGACGTTGTCGTCAGCCAGGAAACCACCGGCAAGGATGGTCGCAACGCTCGCGCTCCTGGTCGCAGATACGGTGTCCCCAGCTACGACCGGAAGAAGGGCCAGGTCAAGATCCCCACCCGTGTGGAGGTCTAAGCTTGCAAATCTTGACCTTGGATTACAGCCCCCCTTATTCCTTCGTCACTCATGTTTATTTCCTCCCCAAATGACATGAAATATCCCTGTATAGCCCGTCCATCTCGCAGTGCGGTATGGATGGTGGATGTATTTGTATGCCCCTCTTGGTTGCCTTGTATTTCAGCTGTACGATACAGTCCTTTTCGACTGGTTGATCGATTGATATTTCCTTTTCTCTTTTTTTTTTTTTCCGAGGAGCTTGTTCGGTTACTACCCCACCTATTTTACTTGGAAGCCATGAATATGTATCTATAGCCCTTTTACTACTATCTATCACCTACTTACCTCTCTTCGAACTGGATACATCAATACTACACTACATATAAGAGTTGAACAAGATACCTATGTCTTTATAATGTCTGTTTAATTCACACCAGTCCATGTAGAATAACAGAATAGAGAAAAATAAGTTACATGATGGTGATAGTATATAATTCAAGGAGGGCAAAACCACCCATCCAATCGACAAAACGGTCTATGTACATCAAGAGCAACTCTACGAGGCAGACACAAGACACAAGAGATATAAGGCCAAGTCCCTTCAAAGGCGGCATACACGTAGATGTATAAGGATGATAAGAATGACAACAGAAAAAACGACAAAAACGACATCTCGATTCGTATGCGTGAGTATGCCACCCTCTTCCTTCCCTTGCCCTTTTCCCAAAGCAACCAACCATGGGAAAACACATATCAGAGACGCCTGTCAAGTTGAAAGTTGATCACGAACGAACAAACAAAGGGAATGAAGTGTATGGCAACCGCGTACGGGGGCCGCGGACGCCAGGAAGGCAAAGAAGTATAATAAGAACATAAGATCGACGATGGGCTATGCTGGGTATCCATTGGAAGACGCAAAATAGCGGGAAATGCGGTTTTGGAGATGAGATGAAATGAGAGAGGGAGAGGGAGAGGGAGAGAGATAGACGATCAAACATGCACGTGATGTGCTCAAACATACAGGCGCGCAGCGGTCTGACAATCGGTCGAGGTGATATTATCCCAATTTGGAGGAAAATTGTATAGCATGAGGAACAATTAGAGTGCATCAAGATCTGCAGGACCGTCTGGAACAGGGACTGATGTTACCGGACTAGCAGGTGAGTCCAAGCCCTCGCCGCTACCACTGCCGGAAGAGTCTTCGGGTGTAACGTCGATGGGTTTAGGGAAACTGGGGGTTTTGCGGTCCTTCTTGGTGGCTCCGTGACTCAAAGTAGAGGATGGCGAGAGTGGTATAACAGGGGACTGTTTCCGCGAAACTCCGTCTCCGCCAGTTTGCATGGGACTCGTATGGCCATCAGACGTGGGCGAAGGCTGAGTGTCATCGGCGTAACCGCGCCATTTGCGCCAGCCTTCAAAGTCGATCAAGGCTTGCATGCAACCCCATTCTGTCACTTTCTGCTCCAGCCATTCAAAGCGAACCGGCTTCGCAATATGTTAGCATGCTGCGATAGAAACGCGAAATGAATGATAGTCCGAGAAGATATATGCATACCTTGGTCAAAAAGTCGTTGCAGCCAGCTGCAAGAGCCTCATGACGATCGCTCTGCAGACTGCTCGCGGTCAGGGCTACAATAATGACGGGACTTTTAAACAGAGACAGATCGTGTAATGTATCCTCGGCCTTCAGAGGTTCCCGACTGCCCGCAATTGCCGAGGGCGAGGCCGCATTGGCAGTGGCAGCGCTCGACCGCCCGTCAGCAGTCTTGGGAAACACACCGATACCGTTCAGGCGTTCGAGCCTGCGGATCTCCTTGGTCGCATCCAGGCCGTTCATGACGGGCAATTGAATATCCATCAAGACCAGATGAAAACCACCCTGACGCCACTTGTTCACCGCCTCTTCACCGTTCGCCGCGCACTTCCAGCGGACGCTGAGACGTTTCATAAACGCTTCCAAGAGACGTTGGTTGATGTTATTGTCCTCTACGATCAAGACGTTGATGGGCGGTACCGTGCCCTCGATGAGGCCTCCAAAGACCCCGCTCAATGCTTGTGCTGCGCTGGTCTTCTTCGGCTTCGCGGAGGATGTGGAGGGGCGTGGACGCGGGGATGCCCCGCGGGCTGGAGGGGTGAGAGATTTGGCCTGCGGGGATTCTGGCGGCGGGCCTGGCGGAGTAGGGATGGACGGAGCAGGCTGCGGAGGGATACTGTTGGGGACGATCCCGGGGTCTACTCACAAAATTAGCAGGTTTCTTAGCAGTTGCATGCGACGTCTTGTCGCTCTTTAAAATTTAGATTTGACCGACCTTTCGCTGTTGGCGCCTGATTGAGGATGGTGGGTGAGTTTGTGGCATGACGAGTTAGAGGCGGCCGGCGGGGATGTCGAGTCCCGCGACTCCCTGGCGAGGGCAGCGGAGGGGCCATTCCTGTTGTCAGTATTGATATTGATGGGGCGGGATGAGCATTAACACTGGCGGACGAAGTAGACGGATGCGTCGGCGGCGTGGGAACACTGGGATTCGCCGGCATGAGCGGAAAGTACTCGCCATGCTCGCCCGGCTCGGAATGATGGTGGTTGTAGTATACCGAATGGCGTGGAGAAGGCTTTGGAGTGCGACGCGAAGGGATATCGATAATCAAAGCTTCCTCGATAGCTTGACCACCCGGGTAATATGAGTCCACCACGCTTGCCAGCGGCTCCTCCGGGCTTAGCATCCGATCAGGAGTGGCCTGCCTATTCGATCCATCTCGCGGAGTAATGCGAATGACAATATCGGGGGCATCGAAGGTTCTGCCAAGCGAGTTCGAGTACTTCAGGATCACCTGGTCCCGTAGCTCGTCCACCAAGCTATCGAGCGAGATGGGGACCAAGGTGGCCGACCCGCCTGGCCGCTTGACCCAGATCTTGCGAGACATGCCTGTACTGTAGGTGGCGGAGCGACCGTTACCGTTAGTCTCAGGCTCTGCGGTCAAACCGGGATCCAACAGGCTGTTGATCAGGTGTTGATGAGACGGGGCCAGCAGCGACTGACGACGGGAGCCTAGACTGGGACGCTTTGGGAAGGGAGGAGCGGGAGTATGGTTGGAGGAGAGCTGAAATTCTGGTTCGACCGACGGATTCTCCGCAACGACATCCAACACGGGCAACTGCGGCTCCGCGACCGTAGGCCCCAGGCGATCGGAGCCTTGAGTTTGGCCAAACTGAAAGGAGGCTGAAAGAACACCACGATCAGAGACAGGGGGAGGAGGGGTAGGAGAAGGCGAAGGGAGCAGATCTGGCGATAGAGTTGTCGGGGGTGGGGAAAGGACGTGCTCGGAAAAGGGACCGTGACTGTGACGCCTGTAGGGCGCGGGGCGAATACGATCGCAAGAAGTCGTCGCGTCCAATTGCTGACGCTGGGGGGAAGCACTGGGACCAGCACCAGCACCGGCACCTGGAGGAACGAGGAGCGAGTGCCGTTGTCCCTCACGTTGTTCCGCGACTGGTTCGGGGGGAGAGGAGGATTTCGATTTGAAGTTGCAGTTCTCCAACTTCTCGACCTGCTTTTCTTCCTCCTCCAACGATCCCCTCGACCGCCCGCCTTTCGAGCCAATCACCGATGTCCGCCTCCCTTCAGCTGCACTCGCCCGATCGTCCTCCTCTTCTGGCCTTTCTTCCTTCTTCTTCTCCTCCTCCTTCTTTATTAGCTTCAAGGCTTGGGGCACAGCTTGTAATGATACCGCGCGCCGGTTGGAACTGATAGGTCGCGCTGGGGGACAATCCGCGATCGAATCGTTCAATTGTCCGGGGGCGCAACTCTGTTGGGCGTGGGCATCATGGGGATTGTTCTCGGCAATAATGTCGCTGGTGGCGGCGGGAACGGACGATGTTGACGACGATCGCCGCAATAACAGCTTTGCCTTGAGCTTGGCCCAGCGACGGTCTGGCATCGTGCAACTGCATAAAATTGTCCCTCAATTCCCCGTGTGACAGGTCGATGGTCCTTTTCAAGTCTACCTCCGTTGCTTACCGCAATGCAGAGGAGAGAAAAGAAATGGACAACCAGCAGCTGACGAGATAGAAACCCAAAAAGAAAAGATAACGAGAAGCAAGAAAAAGCAAAAGAGGATACACCCCCGAAAATAAATAAAAGATCGTGAAAAGAACGACACGCGGGAAAGGTCAGTGAACCCTCCGCCGGTCCAAATGGCATCCAAGCATGAAGGAGAGACGGGGGAAATGTGCAGCAAACAATGGGCCACTCGGCATGGCTCGATCCAAAGGAGCAGTACTAAAGTATGGAGTAGATGGGGAAGAAGATGGTAGTAGATACGATATTGAAGAGAGGGAGGGGGCGAGACTAAAAAAGTAAACTAAAAAATGAACGACGGCAGAGACGCGGCCGGATGGATCGGGGGAGAAAAAGGAAAGATGGATGAGGAAGACAAGGAGAGCGAGGGAGGGACAAGAGAGGACTGTGCTGTTGTGCAATACAGAAATAGTATAGCGACAGTAATCAAGATGGAGAGAAGTGGATAGCTTGAAAGATGACCACAAAAGAGGAGGAGGGGGGGGAGGGAAACAGCCGTTCTAGACTGGGATTGAGGAGAGGGGATGCGCTAACAGCCAAATAATCAAAGGCGAATAATCATGATAAAATAGATGATAATAATGACAATGACAATGACAATGGACTACTACACCCAAGACAGCATCAGAATGATTATCATCCATCCACAACCTTTAATATTACTTACTCCATCCAGTTCGAGAACTTACAACAAAGTCAGGGGAACCCGGAATAGAATCCCAAAAAAATAGCTCGATTTTTTCAACCCACGCTTGGACCCGTAAGAGCACCGGGCTTCCCTTGCCATTTAAATAAGTGTCAATTTGAATAATAATCTCAGCTCAAACCCTTCAAAAAAGACCTAAAAAGTCTAGGTAACTTTCAATGCAACCCGACGGCAGGCGCAAAGGCTTGTTGTCCGCGTTCAATTGCATGACTAGCGACATCCCAAAGGCAAACTAAGATCCCTTAGTACCGTCCAGCTGCCACGGCGCACATGCATCTCTGTCTCTGTCCAGCGGCCTGTCCGCAACATTCTCGCTGCGTTTCAGGCCCAGAAAATGGGTCTCGATGCATGACTATCTATCTATCCATCCATTTCCTTTTTCTTTCTTTTCTTATGTAGTAGTAGTTGCCTCGCATCTTTCGGACCGTTGGGCGGGTCTCGGGTCGAGATGCCATATCTCAGATCTGTACTCCGTAGTAGGGTAAGTTTGGAAGTAAGTACGTTATAGTAAAAAGTATCTGATTCGGCGAATGGCAGATGCACCCGCAGCGCCTATCACCTGCCACCCATTTTCCGCTGCCACGGATTTCAGGCATCGGCAACATTTCCCTCCGAAATGCTTTGCGTTACTTTTGGCTCTGAGTGCTGCTGCTGCTGCTGCACAGGGCTGTTGTTCCCTCGGTGATGAGAAACGATCCCATCTTTCTTATTATCCTGAGACGTTTCGACCTGATTTCGCTCCTCCAGCACTTCATCGATGCTTCTGCCAGATGCCTTGGCTTCCTTGCGTACTGCGCGGTATCGAATCCGCCAGATGATATGGCTTGCATATATTCCTGCCTCAAGGACGACCCTATAAGTCACCCACCCGGGTCAGCCAGTCCACAACTAGTACAAGCCCGTATATCCATCCAACTTACACGAGGATGTACATGATCCCTCCGAGAATATCGAACGAACCCTGGGCAGCTAAAAACCCTCGTTAGACCTCACATGATATTAAATACGGTTCCATGCCGGTGCAAGCGAACCTAAAGCGAACAGCGAGAATAGTCCTCCCAGCGTATCAATGGACAAGAACACCCAATCTACGGACAATCAGTAATGTTTCAATCGCGATAAGACACAACTAGATACTCACTGAACCCAATGACGCGACCATCTCTCTTCCACAGTTCAAAATACGGCGGCACAAGCCCAGATGCTAGTAGAATCGCCGCAACAACTCCAACCACCAGGTCCGGCCAGGTCACGCCCTTATTATATGGTATCTGAACAGCGAGAGAAATCAGCTATGATTTGAATTGCAGGAAGTAGCGGGGACAAACCCTCAAAGTGAGAATCAACAACGTCTCAATCCCACCAAACAACATTGCCGTACCCACAACTAACGACGTTGCCTTGAGACAAGTATAACTACTATAGTAATCACACACAAAAATCATCAACATCCTCCCAAAGCCAAACCCCCCATCCCAGCAGCAATAGCAAACGAAACAAGGATCACATACTGATTATAGTATAATATCTGCCCCCAGCTCACCAGCGAAAAGAAGCCGAAAATCTGCGGCTGAATCTGTAGCGGTAGATTGACCTCCTGCGAGCGCCCTCATTAGCTAGTAGATCAATCACCAAGAAACGTGCTATTCACCTGCAAAACCATATAAGCACCCATCGGTACGGCACCTATCCAATAAAAGCATCAACTCATCAGGTCAATTTTCCATCCCATGATATATGCAGGCTATAACAATCACAAAAGCGCGCAGAAATCAACATGGAGTTTGTTCCGAAAAAAACGTACAAGAAGCCCACAAAAGCATCATCAAAGGCGGAAACCCATCGGTTTTCTTCTGTCGCCAATTATACCAGATCTGAGGAATTAGCTGGATGCACCAGAGGACGGTGCCAATCGTGCCTAGGACATAGGAGGCAACCGTGATGTTGCCGTCATCACTATCGCTAGCAGTCATAACGCAGTAGGTGGTTGGTAGTAGTGCATAACAACTAAATAAGAGACCGATATCGGTGTGTAAGTGCACAACGACAGAAGTACTACTTAGTAGTATGGCGACTTTCCGAATACTACCAGCAATGAGAAGTATATATACAAAAGAAGGAGAAGAAGGAAAAAACAGTTAAGGAATCACTACTGCCATTATCACTGCTTCCCCTGCAGAACTTATCAAGCGGAAACGCTCGAGCGAAATAAAGCCTGAAGAATTAAATTGTCCGGGGGAAGTTCCGCCGTCAGTGGGTGGGTGGGCAAAGAACTACTACTTATCCGCTGGGTCTGATAGCGGAGGGGATAGGGAAAAGGGGCACATCATTGGACAGAGCGGGGAGATGGAGAAAGCAAGAAGCACCGAAACTAGCACAAGACGGGTAAACCAGAGGAGAATCCAGGGAGAAAAAGTTCTAGACGGGGACTGGGCTCGGGCGGAGTATTCGGGAACGGGTGGATGAATAGTTCCAAGGAACACACAACATGTCTGGATGGGCCGCTTCACGATGCGGGACTGCGAGAGAGAATGGGCTTGGATGCAGCGGTTTTTCTGATACCTCATGTCGGCCAGCAGGGAAGTCAATCGCTTGACGCACGTGGTCGCGGAATAAGATCAGTCAAATGGAAGTTTACTTGATTTCTATATATCTATCCTGCTTATCTACCACCATTTCAATGCAGGAGATCGAATGCGACCTGTCTAATTTGACTTGTGCGACGTATCGTTCATTTATAATGAACAGTCAAGAGGTGAGAAGATAGCATAGCATTTAAACACGGACTCATTTCCAATAGTAACACGAAAGAGATATAACCGTCAAGGATGAGGGTGCTTCTGGGCATGATCAAAACAGATCCGAAGGCCATACATAACATATCAACAGCACAAATTCCCGCTGAAGGAGTCGGGGAGCACACATAATTCAAATATGCCAACACGCACAACAAAACGAAGAGAAAGGTCTCTAGTGAACGACAAATAAACCAACAGAATACACAGGGCCATCAAAACGTAACATGACTTCGCGAACCAGAATCACGCCGAGTGATACTACTCGAAGGGTATCAAAAACTGATTTTTCTCTCGCGACAAAATAGCGAGAACCATGACAGACCAGAAAGACAGAAGAAGGAAAGGACGTGACACCGTGGATTGCTCTGCATCGATCACAGCAAGATCAGGTAGTTGGATGGAGCAATACCGGTCTCTCCGGTGGCCTTCCTGGCCTGCCACCATCTACCGCTCACATCAGACACCTCCAAAATCTCATGCTTGGTGAAACTGATCTCATTGGCGTCTTCGGGGTTGGCCTCATACGAATAGATGGCCTTCGCACGGTACGGATATTCCGTTGGCTGGGGAACCTCATCTGGTGTGCCATTGTTAGGCAGGTTCGTGGCGGACGGGTTGCCGAAGCGGGGCTGCGAGGAGCTGCGGTGTTCGGAGCCAGGGGCTCCACCGGGGTAGCCCGACACGGGGGAAGAAGTCTCGAAGCCATTGAGTTGGGCGGACGTGTACATCTGCGGGGGCTGGCTGGATGTCGTCTCGGGTCTATTGCCGAAGGCGGTTGACATAGGCCTGCCATTTCCATACGAGCCAGCACCTTCCTTCTGAAGGGCGAACGAATCGATGAAGCCGCGATGCGAAGCCTGAGGGCTAGATCCGAAGTAGAATATCCAAATGATCTGCATAAAAGGTAAGTCACGTACTGCCTAGTGGGTCTGTGTCGAAGCCGGTTATCACTTACAATAACCATAGCCAAAAGAATGAACCCAGCACCGGCAGCTTGCGATGCGGCGCTGTTCGCATAGACTAACGAGTTGATGGAGATTGTTGTAATAACAAGACCAGCGGAAAGATACCCCACGATCTGCCATAAGTCAGTACGAAGGGTTGTCGAAAGATTGGGTCAGAAGGCATGGCGACATACCGCTATGTTGTAGACGGTACCAGTATCGGTGCCGAAGACAAGCGCCATACCAGCAATGCAGCAAAAGGAGTAAGCAACAGCCCACCACGAATAGGTGGGGTATCCGCCATGTACGCCAGTGACGATGGACGAGATGAATGCGATCAACCAAGCCAACTAAACGAAGAAAAGGTGATTAGCCGTGAACCCGAGCCGTCGCACCAGAATGGATTGGAAATCATACAATTGAGATGGACGTGGTCGCGAGCGCAAAAGGGTCGCCCAGAATATTGCTGGCTCTGAAGCGCGCCATTCTTCGTGGAGGCTCAGGATAGGTATATGGCTTCTGGAAGGAGGGGGAACGCGAAGAGTAAGCCACCATGAATGTGGTTCGAACGAGGTCGCGGAAAGTTATATAGAAGCGTCCGGAATGGGAGGATGCTGTTCAAGACGCGATGCGACGATGACTGTGAAAGCCCCAATGGTGTATATGGATAGTAGCAGAGAAGGTCCTTCTATGCTTTTGATTTGTCGAGTCAATAAACGATTTAGGTCGGATGTGATCTGTGAATGGGAGACCCGTCGAGTGTGGCAATGAGCGTGAGATCCGACCAAGGTGGAAGAAAGTGTCCGACTACAGAGCAATTAGCCAGGTGCTCAGGTGGGCGAACGTGTATGATCAAGGAACATGCAAGTTGATCGACGGCGCACGGAGGACATCGTGAGGAACGACAACAACGCGATCCCCAAGGAGCCTCATGCAGGGAACAGGACAGAAAGGTAAAGCGGATGAGTGCGACCAAAACTCGAAATAAGATTTAGAGGAACAAGAACAAGGATCGACGCATCACATACTTCTGAGACAGACAGGTTAAATGAATGTGGAATGGCTGAGGGTCGGCGAAAGGGGAGGAAGAGAAGCAGTGGCACCGATCGTCTCAAACCGGCGGAGCAATCGAAGGAGTGATCGAGGAACAAGTGCTCGGAGAGGTTGGCTTGGGTTGGTGTGCAGACAAGCCCACGGAATGCCCCTTGCAGAAGCACGAAGAGAAACAGCAGCACCAGGCTGGAGAAGAACGGATAATGATGAAACGTTAGTGTCGAAAAGAGGCGGATGGAGAAGCAGAGGAATGAATCAAGAGAAGCGGGAGACGGAGGAGGGTAAAAAAAAAGAGGGGAAAAGAGGGAAAGAAACAAAAGGTGATAGATGAAATAGAGATAATAGAGAAGATGATGGGGGGGAGGGGTGAACGAGTGAAACGAGTGGGAAAGGGAAAGAAAAGTCGATGGGGTAGACAAGCCGACCGGATAGAGGAGAAGGGAAGGATGAGAGAAAGAGAGGAATGGGAACGGCTGGAGATGGAGAAAGGCGAAGCCCAAATCTGGAGGGAGCCGTGAGCGAGGCCT
This sequence comes from Aspergillus piperis CBS 112811, assembly GCF_003184755.1. Lineage (NCBI taxonomy): Eukaryota > Fungi > Ascomycota > Eurotiomycetes > Eurotiales > Aspergillaceae > Aspergillus > Aspergillus piperis. Next base: position 244,841 of record NW_020291592.1, read on the forward strand.
ACTTAGTTCCAGGTTCGAGGTCCGGGAAAAGGAGATGATGGATGGGGTGGGTGGATGGATGGATGGATAGTGGATGGGAATGGGGACAATTGGGTGGAAGGGGAAAGGGAAAACAAATGGGATCGAGTTTCAGAGCGACGGTGCCTGGCCCGAGTGGCCCACGCGAACCGCAGAAAGACAGTAAGTACTTACCCTCAGGCACTGTCTTTTTGGGGGCCCCTGGGTTTAGTGCGTGGCCTGCGACGTATGGCAGTTTGGCATACATCTATCTGTCTATCTATTAAACTAATAGTTCTATTTCTATTATTCTGTCTACCTAGTTCATCAGTCCATAGATAACTACTACTCAAGTCTACCAATTAACAATTGGGTACTACTAGGCCGTTTTTCTGCCGTTACTATTCTTATAGTAACTCGGAGGATGTTCTAGGGAAGGGGGGGAAAGAACCGGGCTGTGAAGGATGACGACTGTCTTGGTAGGTAACTAAGTATTTACTCCGAACTTACAGCAAAGATAGTATCTGCTGTCATTTCGTTAATCGCAAGTTTGTAATTATTTTTATTTTCTCAATTACGGTCGCATTAATCTCAATGGGTGAATACATTAAATGAAAGGATACTTAAGCTCAGCTTTAGTACGTCGTCCCTTTCATTGAGATTTTCAAGAAAAAAAGCCTAGACTAGACTTCACAATAACAATGATTATATTTTAATTGGCATGTGCACGTCAAACAATTTCAATTTTAATAATTCATCCCGTTAGACAAAAAAGTAAAATTAATTTCCACGGGCCATCTCAATCCCCTCTCACTACTACCACTTCGGTTACTAGTAGTACTACTAGGTAGTGTCAATGTGTCTTTTTTTTTTACACCCTTCGGGAGAGAGAATACTAATGAGATCGATGCATTTTCCTTATGAAAACTGGGTCCCGGCCTAATCCGCTTTGAGGCGGCACGACACGCAAACTCCGGCCATGATTGTTGTTTGATTAGTCGATTTCCCGGAGGGCCTCGTCGCCCCTCTTTTAGTGCCGGTGGTGGATTCTCTTCGTCCATTCTGGCCCCTGGAAAGGCTGAGGCTGAGTTGTGGCTCTCGTGGCGGCGTCGATGGCCTGTGTCCACCGTTTTGAACAGTTAGTTTGGTCGCTGAGACCTGCGAAATTCAGTAACTAGTTACTACTGCAGTAGTCCGAATACATAACGAGATCATTGGTAGCGATGTGCTCCGTACAACATGGGCTCAGCGAGGATTCACCCAACATTCTTATACCAGACAACCAACGGTTTCTTTCTAGAAAATAAAATCCTCTCTAGATTAAGCCTTACACTGACTGCCACGATTCCAACCCTGCTGATCATGTTGCTGCTGCTTACGCCCCAGGTGATCCTGGGAATAAATGATGATAGTGTTCTTCCCCTTCGGTAGTTGGTTACTTTGGGGATAACATGACTCGTATGGAACACTGGTCCAATTTTGGTTTAATTCTAGCATAGCACTCATTATTACTCACTACATAACGACTAATTAAGCAGGAATGAATTCATAAACATAGTTGCAAAGGTACCAAATTATCATCATCATCATCCATATCTCAGACTGCAAGGCTTAGACCTGCAGATACCCCCTATCGGACTGTTGCTGACCAGCCAGCCCCATCACAAGCAACCTTGTGTAAACACAGAGTATTCATATCGTACACAGTAAGCAGGTGAGACACACTGGCTGTGCCCGACACAGTAAGAATCACGAGTTACCTAGGTACGATTATAGCAATCCTTATACCTCGTATCACACTCACACACACAGACACACATCTGATCACGAGCTCATCTTCTTGTTGCTCTCTCCCCTCCGTCAAATTATTACCTCGTACACACACATATAAGGTAGGCCAAACAAAGAATTTCCCACGACGATATATTCTCCTTCTCATCACAATCACAATCACAACGCACTTTCATGCTCCGCATGCAAGGATCGAGCTCATGAGACAGACATAAATGTACCCGGTCGGGATTCTTCCCCGTGGGTCTTCGTCTCAACATAATATGTACCGTGTATGTACTCCGTAAGGTAAGGTGACTTGTTGTGTCCTTGAAATGAGCCAGGTACCTTTGAGTTCTACTTTCAGCAGGTATTGTAGATACCCACTAACTAATACAGTTAAGTATGGAGTACACACGGATCGCAGTGACTAGTGCTTGATAATAGGGACATGCGCCGTTCTTCCTTCCGGGTTTCGGCGTGGTCGATCAGTCAGTTCTGTCGGGAGTCCAGATCCTCTCCGTGCGTCGTCGGTATACTGCAATCCCGGCTGCCGGTCTTTGTTTGATGGAACCCCCCGAAGGGAGCAAGATCAGAGTGCCGGTCGGTCTGTTTCATGTCCAGATGAAAGAACAGAAGAAATGGAAAGAAAGGACTGACTGATGATTTCCAACGGCTTTACTATCCATTCAGTAATCGTTGCCACACAAGATGATGTCTCTCAATGGATGAATGGATCGTTCGTCTACATACAGTAGAAAGAAAAGATTTACTTACTACACACTATTCTCCTCTATAACCACTATCCTTAACCATGACCAGGACAAACAAAGAGGTATCATATCATATCACAAGCCAAGCACGCTAAAAGAAACATGGGAACCAGAACCAGGAGAAGAAAAAAAAAAGCAACTGCCTCATTCTCACAACTCCTTCGCTCGCCGCTCCCTCACCACTTCCTCCCGTTTGACCTCCCTTTCCACATCCTCCAGTCTTCCTTCCCATTCGGCCCAGCATTCACCGCCACTAACCAGCGCCACTTCGTACCATCGCTGCAAGACTCGAGCAGACCGCACACGTAGCTCGGAGATTTGTTTGGCCTGGTCCTCCTGAGTTTGCGCCAACTGGTCCAGTCGTGGCTGGAGCTGGATAAGCGACGCTGAAGTCTCGGCGTCCGGGATGGGGAGGTCATTCAACGAAGTAAGTCGGGAGGCGGTTTCAGGGAACGCAGAAGCGTAGGATAGGACGATCGAGGCGAGGTTCTGCGTCGATAGATTCTCAGGGAGTGATTTGGAAGGTGTTTGGCGGAAGAGGTCGGGGAAGCGGTCGTCTGGACGAAAGTATTAGTTTAGCTATTGATCCACCCCCCCTACGTACACAGTTCATCAAGTGTAAAAAAGGTCAATCATACGGAGACTCAAAACATCTCTAACGGCGGGGATATTTCTGCTCAGCTTTTCCAGATCCCTTTCTAGGCGAAGAAGACGGCGCGAGACGCTGTCATCGAGAGATGCGGGCTTTGCGGGCGGCGTGGGATTGCCAGTCCAGTTTGCATCGCCGGTCAAGAGGTATGTGAGACGCCGCAGACGGGTCTCGAGGAGCTCAATTGTGGCACCGGCGACCGCGTCGTTTTCGAGGGTCATTGTGTAGGTTGCTTAGTAGAGGGGGTTGGTTACCCTGTTCGGACAATATTGCTAGAACCACGGTTCTCGAATCTCGAATGCTAAGGGGAGACGGCGTCGTTGGGGGTGTGGACAATGCAAACGTGACATACAACATCAACAAACGGCACGTGGGGGAGCCATTCTTTAGTCCCAAACAATGGTCAAACAAAACCCTGTTGATCCTAATCCATCGCTCAGCCTTAAGTTGCTTCTCATTTGACATTCCAAGCGCTATATCTAACTGTGCCAGGTTCTAGATCTCGATTGCGGGACGCCTAGGTATCTAGTCTCTATGACAATAATTACGGATCAACTTATGACTTCAGCCCTGGGTGTCATGTCGCCTTGTCGTCGACTTGGTCCCACATCGCGTCGGCATTCTGCGAAGGTTGCACAGGTCCAGCTGTGCTACTCCGGCTGAGCAAAGGGCGTCCACCTCTTTCCTCCATTTCCTGCCCCCGACCCACTCCCTCGTCAAATGATGGAACCTGGTAGTCAAACACGTTCACATTTGGCGTCGTACGACCTTCCTGTTGGTTGAGCGGTTCCTGTTAGATGCGTCAGCACATAATGTCCTAAGGTTTCAGCTATGGCTCCTGGGAACTGACAGAAGCACTCAATGCACGGTTCTGGCGGCCAGATTGGGTCCTAGTACTATCTGCTTCCTGACATTCGGCCTCAAATGCTTGATTGTCCAAGTGCACAAATTTCTGTAATGACTGCTGTTAGTTCCAGCCACTCTTGCCTCCAATTAGTAGACGTTGTCTTACCTGAAGTTGACTGGGAGCTGGCTCTTCCGGCACGTTCATTGCATTATTATTGGCGTAAACAAGCAAGACATTCTTAGATTCTTCGCGGGCCGCTCGAAGGACCTCAATTTCCCTGACCTTGCGAGCGGTATACCCAATAACGTCGGACTTGTGCAGAGCTGCATCGCCTTCTGAGCTTGTTCCAGCCTGGCGATTCTTCGCATCGTCGGTCGAAAAGCTGATCCGCCACCATTGATACTCGTCATCGGCTGAGGTAGCGCATCCATTCGAGGAGCCTTCCGACACACGGCGCTTCAGGACATAAGTCACATGTGGCTCAGTACACACGCCCCGCAGTGTGTACTTGTGATGTGGTAATTCGCCCGAAGAAGAAGCTTCAGTGAGGATTTTAGAATAGCTCCGGAGGCTTTCCATAGCATCCTGCTTCTTAGTCTCCAGCTCTGTTTCAGGGACCAGTTAGCGCTGAGTGGCAATCATACGGGTCTTCGGGATGTTACCTTTGAGCTTGGCTTCTATTTTACAGGATATCGCTTGCAGCTCATCAGCCACCCTCTGTGCCTCTGCATTCGCCGACTCTGGAGTAAAGGCAGTCGTTTCATTTGACAAGCTCTTGGGCAGTGTCGAGGAAACCGCAGCAGCAGCTTTTTCCAGCGTCTCTCTAGAGGTCAATCCTTGATGAATGACCGACTTAGATGTTGAGAAGCGATTCATCAAGCCCTCTAGTCTGAAGATTTTTTCGTAGATCTGGAGCCTTTGCGCACGGAACTCCCGCGCGAGATCTCGGTTGGCCGCAAGATACCGATCAGGATAGAAAACTGCAGGGATCTTCACATCAACGGGTTTATTAGAGCCTTCCAGCTTGATTGTGAAGACCTCTGCGACGTGTTCTAGCCATACGTCGTCAAGATCTTCGCCCGGCCTGTCGGACCACATGGTGTGATCGATAACATCATAGAGAGTCTGACCATGCTCTTGCTCCACGTAGGAATCTAGTAAGAAGAACTCTTTATCCAATGGTGTGTCATAAATCGAAAGAGGTCGCTTATATGCAGTTGACGAGAATATGGTCGCCAATTGATTGTCTGGGTCTGCCCGGACTGCAGCTTCTTGCCACGATTCCAAAAATCTAGCCGCGCTGCCCTCCGAGTCGTAACTGGACATGCTTTTCAGGTTGGCTAATGCATCAGCACTTCCAAAGGCGCGATCGGTAGTGTCCAAAAATGCTGCCACACGCTGGGCTTCGTATATAATATCATCCCATTCAGTATCACCGTCCTGCGCGTCATCAATAGTGACAATCTTAGGAAGTGTAATAGGCTGGCCGTTCCACCATTGTGGATCTTTTCCATAGTCCGTGAGAAGTCGGTTCCTGAGCAGAAGAGCTTCTCTCGCCAGAGGGATTGAATGAAGGATCGTCAATAGTCCACCCAGGTACATGTTGTCATGGGATGGTCGTATGAAGGCCGGTTCACCGTCTTTCCTCCTCCGCTCTGCTGGATCGGGGCTTATGACAATTTCACGAGAGGTAGAATTGAACAACGTCATTGCCCAGGCGCCTTCATCATAGTGGTCACGAGTAGCTCGACCAAATTTCGCTTCATTCGTTGTGACACCCGTCTCTTGCTGTCCGAGATTTTGATTCAAAGACATGGCCATGGCTTGTTGCAGTTCCCGCTCCTCTTGCTCGGCCAAGGATAAGCCCTTGTTGGCGTCTGCGTGAAGCGGGGTTAGCCTAGCAGGAAATCAGGCAGTCCCTCAGTGTGCCCTCACCGTTAGCAGTCTGTGTTGATGCAGGTGCGCTATGCTGATATTCAGAACCAGATGCCTGTTCACTCGAGTTTAGGGCTGATGGCGGGCGTGAAGGAGCGGTGATCGAGGAACCGGGGGCCGGGTCGGCGTGTTCGATCTGGAACGCTTCATCAAGGCACATCTGTCAGTACTAACTCAAATACACATCACTCTGACGAAAGAGATACAATCATACCAGGAACGGCAGAATCATTTTGGTATCCGATATTCTATATCGACATATGTCTGACAATCAGTCGCTGCTCCCAACACATCGTGCGCAGTTTCAGGACGTCACCTGCGTCTGAGGGCCCGTGGGGTCTTCAAAATAGGCATTTATGGCTTGGTTCGAGTTTAAGTTATTCGCCTACAATCCGATCTAGTCAGTTAAGCTGCAATGGTCCCAACTTAAATCAATGTTCACCTTGAGAAAGCTTATTGCCTGTTCGCGGGTTGAGCTGGTGAAGCTCACGAAGTTCGCAATAGCTTCCTCCGTTGGTTCGGAGGCCATGTCGGAGCCTCCCCGTCTCAATCCCACCGGCTGGAGCAAGTCGCCCTTGCAATAACCCAATAAGTAGAAGCGCCCGATAATAAATTCAACAGACCAAGTGAGGGGCGACTTCCAAAACCGGTCACAGTGCGAAAGCCAGATGTAGCTGATGGTGGAGGATTGTTTGAATCGATCGGGAGAGCTTCCCCACCACATGACATGCGGCTGCCAAGCCCCGGATAGCCAGGCACATTGCCTGCAGCAAACATGCGTCACGAATTCACTAGATAAATCCTAAGCGAATACTACACAATCCATCTACGTGAATATGATATAATTTTCTATCACAATCATGAACTACTACTAGAAACAGTGCTTGAGTGCAGATTGCAATATTTTTGACGGCGATTAAGCTAGGGTTTCGCCTAAGCCGACAGCAGTTCTCCTTTAAGATCCTCGGGAGCACTGCAAATAGCGGACTGATTTGTGCACTTGTTCACTAGTCAGTCAGTGACGATGCTCATTGATAGGCATATGACATGCCTAAATATTCTGCGCATGTTCTAGTCAAGTAATACCTCATGTCAAAGATGTCATCCACTTTGTCGCGTTAGGTATATAGGTATATATATATATATAGTACTTATATATTTTTAGGACAGCGACCTTTTTAACGAGTACTAGTAATATCTGCACGGTGAAAATCTGGCTGCATCTGCTACTAGTAGTAAGTAGTAATTGTACTTATGGTATAATCAAGATCTGGTATTAGTGGCATTAGTAGTACTGGACAAAATGAAAGACTGATGCCATGAATTCAATCGATAACTAAGTATAAGCAGCTCGTGATCTGGCTGGTCAATAGTTACTAGTATATTCTATGATTACTAGCATAATAATCACGATTTTCTTTTCTTGGGCCGAGTACCAGAACATAAGTAGTAAGTAGTAGTCTCAAAGTAATAGAAGTACCAACCAGTATTCAGTACAATACCTTTGTTAGTATGACCATGCCTGCTAGTAACTCAGAGAGACTACTTTACTTACCGCCTGCATGAGACTTGACGTACGGAGTAGATTGAAATTGATTATTTTATCTATATAATGGTAGAGATGATCTCGCAGTTCTAGTAATAATCGGTTCCATTTGAGTGATGGGCCTCAAAGGATGTTTATCTTGTTTATCTTGGTACATCAGTTAGTTGCTTCATTTTAGACCAATCCAATGCCCCGGTCAAACCCAGACACGAGCCAACCATCAGCAGGACAGAGTGTCTGTGCTAAATCTGCTAAATGGATTAGTCGCAGTTACTTTCCATCTAGCCTAAACCCGCCCCATTTTTCCTCTCCATTCATCTGTCCCTTCCCCATTGTCAGCATTATTCCTACCACCGTTGAAGCTACTAGACTAGAGTCCATTTCGTTCGGGATCTTCTCCCACTCTCCAATAATAACAGAAGTTGCACTAGAGAGGTATGTTCAATAGTCCGCTCTGCTATCTATCTACTCTAACGAGACCAGCCAGCACATCAGGGATCATCGTAACCACGGTTACCCAAACCCCCTCCCGCTCTCCTCAATAACCTCTCCGCCCCTCCGTCCGCCCCGCTAGCTGGTGCGTTGTTGATGGTTTTCGGTGTCGACCAGACCGATTCTTCTCCAAGCGCTCCACTTCCACCAAACCTGACCGGTTGTGGGGGAGACCCGATCCTCTATCCACAGCCCGCCCTTTTGATCATATTTTTATTGGGTTTTTCGAACCCAAGCTAGTGAGGCGTCGACCCGAATTCCACGAATCATTCTAGAGCTGCCATCAGGGCGAAAAAAGGGGAGGGAGAGAAAACTAAGAAGAGGGAAGTGAAAAAAAAAGGCAATCTGCCCAAGCGCGGGACCACCCCTCCGGCCAAAATCCATCACGTCACGTTGTCCTCCCCGTCCTTGCCGAACCGACGTCGGCCGTCAACCTCCAGTTCTCCCCGTCAGGATGGCCGCTGCTTTCGACGACGAGGATCTCTCTGTCTCGCTCCCACCCATCAACAATTCCGATCGCTCTCGTGACCGTACCGCCGGGACTGAGCCTCCTTCCAATTCCAACATCCCCGCCATGGCGATGCCTCCGCCATCCCGCCCGATCGGAAAGGGCGGCGAGCCTCCGATGCAGTCACCAGCAACCACCCGGGACATGCAGCGCCTCGACCAGTACCAGACGATCAAGATATTGGGGGAGGGCTCCTTTGGCAAGGTGAAACTGGCCATTCACCAGCCCAGTGGTCGCCAGGTCGCTCTGAAGATCATCTCCCGTCGCAAATTGCTGTCTCGTGACATGGTTGGTCGTGTTGAACGTGAGATCCAATACCTTCAACTGCTGCGGCACCCGCACATCATCAAATTGTACTATTCCCTGCATCATGCCGCAATGGCGGACAGAATCCGATTCGAAAGCTTCAACAATGGCTAACTTGCTGTTTTCCCGACAGGTACACCGTCATTGCCACCAAAACCGACATCGTCATGGTGTTGGAATATGCCGAACGGGAACTTTTCGATTATCTAGTCAAGAGGGGCCGGTGTAATGACGCTGAAGCCCGCAAGTTCTTCCAGCAGATCATATGTGCTGTGGAGTACTGCCATCGTCATAAAATCGTACATCGTGACCTCAAACCGGAGAATCTTCTGATCGATAGCGAGAAGAATGTGAAGATCGCAGATTTTGGTCTGAGCAACATTATGACGGACGGAAACTTTCTGAAAACCAGCTGCGGAAGCCCTAACTATGCAGCGCCAGAGGTTATCTCCGGGAAGCTTTATGCGGGGCCGGAGGTAGATGTTTGGAGCTGTGGTGTCATTCTCTACGTGCTCTTGGTAGGAAGGCTTCCGTTCGACGACGACTATATACCGGCCCTTTTCAAGAAAATTGCCGCGGGCAACTTTCATATGCCTGGCTACATATCCCCCGGAGCTGCTCGGTTAATTAGGTCAATGCTGCAGGTACATCCTGTTCATAGGCTTACTATCCCTGAGATCCGTCAAGATCCCTGGTTCCTTCAAGACCTACCCAAATACCTACAGCCGCCGCCCGAAGAATTCATTGCTACTGGTGTCGATCCGAATAAGGCCATTGATCCCCGCAAGTTGGTCCCGGGGAAGCCCCTGTCAGTGCAGCACAAAATCCATCAAGTAGCTATCTCCAAGCTGGAGAGAAGTATGGGTTATGCCCGCGACGATATCGAGGATGCGCTCAAGAATCCGGAGCCCAGCGCCATCAAGGACGCTTTCTTTATCATCATGGAGAATGAGATGATGCAAACCAATTGTGAGTACTACAGAAGATCTCTTTCTATGGGTCTTTGCTATTGTTTCTGTCTCATGTGAAGCGTGCTGACACTCTCCAGCGCCAACAGACGATAATATGTTGGTACCCCCGGTAACACCCTCGCCTCCTCCCGACAGGATACCTAAGCCTACTGCAACGTCCGGACGAGCAACTCCTGTTCCTGCTCCGGGAACCCCACCTGGTCCTCCAACAAGAACACGTAGTGGTTCGCAACGCCAGAGCTATCAACCGCCTCAGCAGAGCGATGCCGACGATTTAAACGCACCTCGCGTGAGCCATGTTCGGATTTTACCAACGAGTTTACCTTATGTCCACGACCAACTCATGGAACAGCGCGAGCGCGAGCGCGAACGCGAACGTGAGCAAAGAATCCAGGCCACTGACCGGTTATTGGAGGAACAAGCGCAACGTGGTCCAGAATCCGAGGGAGACTCGCGCCGTGGTGGCCGCTCCCCGGAGGAGCAAGAGGCGACTGCAAGGGCTCTGAAGCCGCATTCTCGTAGTATTATAGACCTTGACAAGTTGCGTTTGGAGCCGCCTGAAGGTCGGAGTGCCCCGCATCAACCCAAGAAATCTCGCAAATGGCAGTTTGGCATTCGTTCACGCAATCAGCCTTACGAGGCAATGCTTTACCTTTACAAGGCCATTGAAGCACAAGGCGGGATATGGGAAATCCAGCCAGCTGGTGCAGGTGAGTCCACACTAGATCCACTTCTCGACTCAGGGTGATTAATGTATTTTCTCTTCAGACGGGTTGCAGATTGGAGTCAAGCCGGCCGACGCAGGACAGCCGCAACCGCTGCAGAGCAAGTATCCTGACCTACCATCGGACTACTACATCCCGAAAGAACCGTGGTTCATACGAGCCCGCCTTTTGAAAGAAGGCGTCAGAGCTCCAGGCCCGTCGACCAGTGTCCACAGCAGTCGAAGTGATCTAGAGGAACTTCGCCGCCGCGTCAACCTCTCAAGTGCGCCGGCTTCCTTGGATGACAGGAATTTAACCCCAGAGCACGCGAGCATGTCGGGTCCTTCCTCTGCGACGCAGCATCATTCCATTTCGCGCATCTCTTATGGAGTCTGGGTGTTCGTCGACATCCAGCTGTACCAGCTCGAAGAGAATAATTACATGGTCGATTTCAAATGCGATGGATACCAGAATGTGATCCGTGGCGAAGGGGATGCCGATTGGCATCCCATCAGCAAGCGGTTCTGGAATAAGGAGAAAGAGGTCACTAGTCCCTATCCGTTCCTTGACGTGGCATCGGATTTGGTGGCTCAGCTTGCGGTTGCTAGCTGAGGTCTCAGCGAGTTGTTTCTGGATTTGTGAAGGCGTTCGCATGGGTGTTTTGGAGCATATAATAGGCAGCATTCGGCGTTTCTTGATTGTCCAGCTATGCACCACTGTTTCTATCGGATGCATCTATTTAAGCTGGTAGCTGAGCATCATACCGACCAACCTTTATTTATAATATATTCCACATTTTCCTCATATCAAATAGATCATGTTCAACAGCTTCTTCATGAGTCCGGTCTGAAAGGCGGTCACGCTAGATAGTTGCTTGTCTCCGCATCCGAACTATTCCGCTCTCCGCATTTCTTTTCTTTCCCCGCAAAGACCGAATAGCCTATGGTTCTTTGCTGGCTAATGCGCAAACGCCCTGAAACTGATGGATCGAGTCAAGAAGTTCAAGTGCCACCAATGCAATAGGTCATATACCAAATTCGAACACCTTTCAGTACGTTTTGCACGCCTTTCCTTTGCCAGAGAACCCTTGTTAACAAGGCCCAGAGACATGAGCGAACTCGTAGGTTCTGGGAATGACATTCATTATTGCACGAATCTCACGCTACATAGATACCAATACCAGGCCATTTCGATGTGATGAATGTGGCAGAAGCTTTGGACGAGGTGATGTCCTTGGCCGACACAAGAGGCTCCATGCCCGTTCTCGAGCAAATGCCTCCTCTGATGCTACGCAATCAGTAGGCGGCACAAATGAGGGCAATCTACCCAGTCCCAAAGAATCTGCACTGAGTCTTCTAGGGATGTCTTCGTTCGAGCAGTCTCCATTGTCCGGGAATCAGCAACTGCTCGGCTCTGACAACCTCTTGGATTGGTTTATGCCCGACTTTTGGGGCCCATCGGCCATCCCGCTACCATTTACCGAGCTTCCATATCAACCGCATCTGCAAATATCCAATGGCCCGAACATCCTCTCTGCAGAGGACTCCGGAGTTTCTCAACAAGAACCTGGAAAGATAGCCATGCAGCAAAGCTACAATTTGATAGAGGACCTGTCAAAACGCTTGAACTCGGAATTGCATAGCTCGGGGATCACATCCGCCTTCCTCGACGCATGCTTGCAGCAATTCTTCGAATGGCTTTCACCATGCTTTCCCGTCATACACAAACCGACATTTTCAACACGTGAAACCATCCCACCGCTTCTGCTGAACATGGTAGCCCTCGGTTCCTTGTTTGTATGCCAACCAGATTCATCTCAGAAAGGAGAGATGCTCTGGCGCCTCGGCCATACCGCGGTAGCAACCTCCTGGCAAACACTAAGTAGCCTGCGGGGGCCGCGAGATGCCTGCGACGGTGTCCAGTTGGTCATGACGGCGCTTTTAGGGCAACTATTTGCACTACTCTCCAGCAATGAAAGCATACGAAGAACTGCATTTGTATGGCATGGACTTGGCTTCTACTGGGCGCGAACATCTGGCATGTACGCCGCAGAAGATATGCAACAATACGACATTCCAGGACGAGAAGCCCCAGGCTCGACAAAGCACGCGGCATGGTTGACATGGGCGGCCATTGAAACTAAACGACGCGCAATCCTAGGCCACTATATACTCGACGGCCTAATCTCACAAGCTTCGGGGTCCCCGGCCAGCACTCGTCACCTAATAAATTCCATCAAAACCGCATGCCCTGATGCTGCCTTCCTCGCAAAGACCGCAGACGATTGGATCGTCGAAATGGAAAAATCGAGCCCAACTCAACGTCCCTTCAGCGAAGTCTTTGTCTCCGTCTTCTCACCAGATTATTCGAGTTCCTCCCCACCACGTCTCTCAGCATTCTCTACCCTTGTCACCCTAGAGGGTCTACAATCCCTCATATCCGACCTGCACGAAACCACCGGACCGGTATTCGGCGCAATTTCCGAAAGGCAGATTATCCAAGCTTTGTTAAATATCTACGACAAAAACATCAGTGAAGAATCACCCATCCACGACAACAACTTTCAACTCACCCTCCGATGGCACACCGTCTGCCTTGAACTAGCCGTTTCTTCTGCTTCCTTATGTCGAAGGATATGTCGGGCATATGGTCTGCAGCAGCCACTCGGAGGAATGGCCACCAAGGAAGACCAGCTGTCATTTGACCTTAATCAATGGGCTAGGAGTGCTGGTGCTGTTAGGGCAGCTCTACATGCACTTGCTATTACTCGAATCGTCAGTCAGATTCCGATCAAGTCAGCCCACGCACCTCATATCCCCGCTGCTATATATGCCTCAGCAGTTGTGATGGGTGGATGGTGTTTATCCCGCGAAGAGACGATCCACGTTGGGCCACACACTCCATGGCATGTTATCTGGCGTGAGGGACATGACATCGATCAGTACCTCCGACACGAAGCTACCGACAGGACTAAAGTCCCACTGCTCAATGAGATGAACTTTCTCCAGATCAGTCTGAAAACTATCACGTCGCGCTGGAGCGTGTCTCGTCCTATGGCAGAAACAATTCAACAAATAGCCACATTGGCTCGACAATATCATTGATTGATGAGAAAAAACATATTTAACCTAGGTCATATATATATATATAGAGACTGATCATCGTTAAAAGTACTTGGAAGTTCTCTTCCTGATCCACGGCCCGAAGAAATATAATGGTAATCCCAAAGCGAGGACCGCCCATTGTACAGCAGCGAATTCATAGAACATCTTGTCCACACCCTGGGTGGTCATCCAGTCCACTGATCCCTTGCTCAACCCGAAGGCAACGACGTTCTTGCTAGCATTCACCAATACTAGCGCCTCGCCGCTAGTGTCCGGGTATGAGTCGACAACATATGACAACATCACCGAAGGGACTAGCGTCAACCCTGCTGCAGACATGGCCGAACCTACTGCCGGTATCACATACTGCATGTGGCGGGAGACGGTGTATCCAAAGATAACCAGACCAAGTGGAGTGATGACGAACGGGATAATGAGGGCGGGAACCCGATGCTCCGGTTTATGGACGCCATTATTGCGTTTGCGGAGATAGGCAGAGAGAGCGTCAGTCAGAGGGCCCGCGATGGGCCATACGACGAGAATGCCGACGAAGCTACCAAGCGTCCAGAGGCCGAGAGCAGCAGAGGAGAAGTTATATGGCGGAGGGGAGAAGATGTTGGCAGAAAGGGTGGATATAGAGACCACACTGTCGGCATAGCATAGTCAGATCGCTTATTCCATGAAACAACCTGGCTCAGAACGGGGAGTGGGGAACCTACCCTCCTAATACAACACCGTACATCATCGCAGCTATCAAAACTCCCGGGACTAGAAGCATAGGCAACGGTAGCCAGAACAGCCGAGCCAGATGCTTGAAGACACCATTTTCTCTTGCTGCATCCGATAGGCCAACTTTAAACAAACTCTTCCAATACCCTCCGTAGGAGAATTGTTGCTGCTGCTGCCGCCGCCAGGTGTTGACGTCGGGTACGGCCTCCACGTGGCTCTGGTAGGCCTCGGCCTTCTCCTTATCGTCCACATCCAATTGCTCCTCGGGACCAGGCTCGTAGAGCGTCTCTGGAAGAAAGAAGAAGGTAGTTACGAAGTTGACTGCAGCAATAATGAGACACAGGATGAAGAACCAGCGCCAGCCACGGGCAGCAACGAGGTAACCAGCGATGAGGGGACCGACTTGGGAGCCAGCCGAGAGGAAGAGAGCGTAGATTGCCATTGCACTGGAGTAGTTGCGTTCGTAGAACATGTCTAGGGCAGGCTTGTTAGTGGATCTGCTCGCTTCGTTTTATATGTTTTCTTGGAAAAAAATGGAATGCCAACCAGCAAGGATACTAGGCCCCAATGACTCGATCGATCCATAGCCTGTGGCTGTTAGCAAAGACCCCTAGGGATTCATCACACGGACAGAATTCCAGGAATGGTTATATATCATACCAAAACTAGCAAACACTCTAGCTCCCATCAAGCTATTGTAGTCCTTTGCGACGACCGTCCAGATTATCCCAGCGACAAACATGGCCATGGACACGAGTACAACCGGGCGTTTTCCGAAGCATAGTGCCAGCGGCATCCAGACCAGATTGGCTAGGCCCATGGACAAGACGGACCACGAGATTAGGTCAGCGAGCTTTTGGTATTCGACGTGGAGATCGGCCGCGAGGGAGTCGAAGCCGGTCGCTATCCCTGACTAATGTGGAACATTGCGTGTGAGTAGTGCTGGTCCAGACAACTGGGATTATCCAGATGGTGGGTAAGTATCATACTGAGTACATATTGCCCATGAAGACGAATACATTGACGGTGAGTAGAGCTGCATATCGGACTCTGCGGGGATAGAGCTGTAAATTCCCAATAGGAGGACATAGAACAGATGGTCAGCGCTTGTTTCCAGTTTGTTTATTTTCCGATTCGATGATGAAGAGGAGGGAGGGACACACCCTAGGATCTATTTGGGATGCCATATTGTACTATGATAGAAGTACTAGTACTAGTACTAGTAGCAGTACTATTGGACAATTATCAGGCCACCCAGGGTCCAACTGTTGTGAGGAACAGAAGAAAGGTCATACGATGCCAAGTTCTATATATCTAGAGATGGAGCGGATCATATATCGGCAGTTGGGTTGTTGTCACTAACTACCCCGGTTTTACCCCACACAATCTATTCCATCATCACATGGGCTAAACCCACCGGAATCTCCATGAACAGGGTAGTGACTGGCGTTGAAACGCCACTTCATCCCGGGATGTGGCCCTCGGGTTCCCCGAATATTCGGGACCACGTACGATCCTGCGCCGTAGATGGATTGTGATAGGAAGAGCGAGATAGAGTACACTAGTGGCGTAAAGCTACCGAATAATAGTGCCCCGTCCAGAGGCCCATGCTGCTCAATAGGAGAGCCTGTACGGTGTTCTCTCTATATTAACGGCGGCTGGGGGACTGAGTCGAAGTGCCTCTGGGAGGGGTCGTATCTAGGCGTTATGGCCGTAAAGTCTGCGTCTCCGCCCTGCGCGGGTTCTTCCCGACGTCATGACCTCAGTCTTTGTTTGCTTTATGATAAAAAAGAGCTTTGCCTCTAAGTGCTCCTGATAGGACCTTCGAGCAACGGACACGTGGGATACTGGTGCCTGGTAAGTGGGGAAGGTCATGCTTAGTATTCAGTGCCAGGAGAGCTTACCTCGGCGAATCAAGTCAAGCATAGACCGTGCTTAGAGCGTTCCCAACTTTGGGTAAGCTGTCTGTGAGCTCGTCTATTCTTTGGCTGTCAGATGAGTCTAGCCTCCGGCAGGTCTGGTAGCGAGATTCCAAACAGCGAAGCTAATCTCCAGTCGTACTTGTCAGCACTTGCGTGAGTGACTTCATCCCCAAAAGATTCCTGGTCGATTAACAGTTTCTTCGGTTGAGACAGATATGCTTTCGGATATTTCTGCCTGCTTTAGTCGATCCACTTCGCAGAGACGACATCAACCACGAGCATGAATTGACTTTACCTATGGACCATGGAGTGTACCATGGATGGCAATTCGAACATGGGGTTGGGGAGAAAGCACAATGAATTCAGCAGGGCGAAAAGCAAAGGCCCCACGTGACGGAGTCACCTGCTCTGCCATTCTCGACTTGTGGGGGCTTCTCTCTTTTTCACTTTCGCGCGATGGCTTCGTATCATAGCCCTCCACGGAATTTCCGTTCGCCAAATCCCAACATACGTTACCATTTCCGTGCCAGCCAAGGCACTAGACCCCGGATCCCCCGCAAGTTGCTCAAGATGAGGAATGGGGATGAACGTCAGCCACTGGAACCGTTGCATCACACCCCCCGGATATCCCGACCCTCGGGAAAGCCGGGGACTTCGGGGCTAATCCTACAAATCAGCCCCAGTTTGAGCTCAGGAATTCTCTCCTATCTGGACCAATTGACGATTTGTGATTGCGGATAAGTGCAGCTCCGGCGGCAAAGCGTGTCGTCGTGGATTTAAAGAGCAACAAACATCGCGATTGCCTCCTTACTTGCCATTCCGCATTGCCATTAATATCCCAGACGCCTCTGCCACCATGGGCATCTTCAACAGTGTTCTCGGGAGAAGTGAAGGATCCACAATGGTGTGTTCTATCCCTGAGTCGTACCAAGTAACTTTAGAAAGGGGAGGTGATGAAGATAAATACTAAACCATCAAATAGAGCCATCAAGACTCACACCTTGACATCATCGTCGTGGGCGCAGGCCTCAGTGGCCTCGCCACCGCCATTTCCTGCGCCATGTCCGGCCACACCGTTACAGTTCTCGAGCAAGCGAAAGAGTTGGCAGAAGTTGGCGCTGGTCTTCAGATCACTCCCAATGCTTCCCGCTTGTTCTCACACTGGAAGCTCCCCGAGAAGCTATGGACCGACGCTGCAGAGCCCACTTCCTTAACAGTCCACCGCTACACAGGCGAAGTCCTCGCCCATGAAGATTCATTTAACCGGAATATCCGTTCCAAGTACTCTGCACCCTTCATCGACCTGCACCGCGTAGACCTGCAACAAGCACTATATGCGCGAGCCAAGGAGCTCGGCGTGACCTTCCATCTCGACGAGAGAGTTAACACCATTGACTTCGATACTACTACCGTCACCACCCTCAGCGGCAGAACTGTTTCCGGGGATCTAATTGTCGCCGCAGATGGACTCTGGTCCCGGTGCCGGGAATGCTACTGCGGGAAAAAAGACGACCCCATTCCCACGGGAGATCTGGCGTATCGGATTGTCCTAACGGCAGACCAGATCTCAGACCCGGACCTGAAAGCTTGGGTTGAGAACCCGACGGTACATTTCTGGATCGGACCTGGGGCACATGCAGTAGGGTATTCCCTGCGCGGAGGGAAGATGATGAATATTGTTCTCCTGGTACCGGATGATTTACCCCCGGGAGTATCTCGACAGACCGGCTCGCTGGACGAGATGATGCGCTTATTCGTAGGTTGGGATCCAGTGTACGTTTGCTTCCCCCACCACAAACACTTCAATAATCCCCAAGAAACTGATATAGTACAGCTTAACCCGCTTCCTGGGCTACGTCAACGGCGTTGACAAATGGAAACTCATGCACCGTAAGTACACCAGCACCAGCACCACCCCAACCCGATCCCCCTGTCATCTACTAACCAACTGGATCGACTCAGACGCCGAAATGGAATCCTGGATCAACGACAAATCCAACCTCGTCTTCATGTACGTAGTCCAATCCCCCTTTCCCCCAGTCCAACCCACCCACCAACTAACCAACCCAACCAAACCTCCAGCGGCGACGCCTGCCACCCAATGCTCCCCTACCTCGCACAAGGCGCCAACTCATCCCTCGAAGACGGCGCCGTCCTCGGAGGTCTCCTCGGCCACATGAAACACAAATCCGACCTGCCCGCTATCCTCCGTTTATACGAGAAGCTGCGCAAGTCTCGAGGTGAAGCTATCGTGAGGGAGACGTTCAAGCAGGTTAGTTGGCCACATACAACTCCCACCCCACCCCACCCTCCAGGAAAGCACAAATATACTAACCAGTGGTTGTTTTCTAAACACAAAAGCGAAACGACTTCCACATGCACGACGGCCCCGAACAAGAAAAACGAGACCAATTATTCCTTTCTCAGCTGGGGAAGGAGCTCAAAGGGGCTTTTCCGAGTCGGTGGTATGTACTATTACTAATCCATCCCCCACCCCCATCTTCTTCTGGTTTGAGAAGTAAGGGGGGTTAGAAAGTCAGCATATGCTAATACGATAATGTGTAGGACGTGTCCTGAAGTTCAACCATGGCTTTATGGATATGATGCGATCAAGGAGGTGGAGAACGTGGTGGAGCAGAATCCGCGGTTGTTTGGTGGTAGTAAGAGGAGGGGGGTTACTTCGCATCTATAGAATAGTAGTGTTTTAGTTGGGTATAGATACAGTATGGAGTGATCAGTGGATCTATAAATTCATCTATTCTATCTAGGTTTTTTGATTCGGTGGAGGGGCGTGATTTAGTTACTTGTCTTCAATTGTTCTAATTACGTGGGTCACTAGGTAACTATCAATAGCAGTTTCTTTAGATCACTACTAGACCAGATCCAGGAGGTAGACAATGAAATAGTAGACTATGAAGTCATATATGAGTTCCGCTAACTAGCTATATACAAGTCAACCCCACTATACAAGACCCCCAAGTCCCTAATATCGACCAATGGAATTGCATAGCACATGGTAAAATATAGTAGTAATACATGGTCACCCATCCAACATCGGCAACCCTCCCAAATCATCGAACAGTCTAGCGATGCCTTCAAAGGAACAATCCGGGAAGCCGAAGCCATACGCCCATTCCTATACCCCCTGTATTAGCAACTCTGTTTCTCCATTTGTACATGAAGCGGGTTGAAGGATCGAAACAACATACCGGAATATCAAACCCTGTCTGGGCAGTAGCCGAAGCAGATGCTGCTGCTGCAGCTCCTGGGTCAGTAGTAAAGTCGGCAAGTTTGGTTCCATCGTTGCTACTGGATGGTGTGGTAGCGGATTGAACATCGATGGGCCGGGATTCTCGCAAATAGTGTTTAATAATCTCGACAGATTTACGCGCCACCACGGATTCGTCCATTGCTTCGAGGATCTCGACGGCCATTTCGACGGAGCGGCGGAGCGGGATGGTTTCGGCGCACATGCCTAGTTTGGACATGGGGAGGAGGAGGGTGGACGTGGCGAACATGACATATGTGGTGTTGTACCACCTAATTTTGGGTTAACTGGAATATAGAAGGGAGGGTGTAGGAAGAGGTATAAGACAGGCGTACCAGCAGCGGAAGAATGTGTGAATTCGGTAAATATCGTAAATGACTTGAATGGTTTTCATTGCTGCGTCGAGACATTTGGCGATCGTTTCTTCTAGTTCCATAGGGGTATGTCGTAATTTGCGTGTGAAGTAGCTGAGGAATGGTCGGAACAGGAGCATCTTCACGTTGTAGTAGCCTGGTCGGGAAGGTTTAGTGTCTGTGACTGAAACAAATGATGAGGACGTGTAGGGGAGGAATGCTTACGAATACCGAGCACTAAGCGTTGCCTTCGTGCCCATTTCGGATCTCTCAACGCCCCTCCTGTTGCTCGTTGAACAATGTCTGGTTTGATCCTGTCCGGCAGTCTCGCCATCCATCGGTCTAGCTCATTTTCAATTTGGAGTGCGAGATGCAGCTTCTCTTGTAACGTAATACGCGAATGGTATATCTGCACAGACACCTTGCGGATGATGTATGCAAAATCCACCATCCATGGGATAACAGCGTACTCAGAGTCGTCTCTCTCAGGTAATGCCCGGTTGTGGTACTCATCCATGCCTAGAGTATCTGGACGGCCTACAGAAAAGCTCATTTCACTGGTGGGGTTAGGACCATGACTGAACCGGATGTCCAGAAAGACTTACATCTCCAAAGAGAACAGTCCCCTGCCAGGGTTAGCGTGAGATCTATCCAAGCAGGGCACGAACCTACCACCACGTCTTTGATATCCACTCCGAGCGTTGCTCTGTCGAACTGCGCACCTCACGATTGAACCCAGCAGCTAGACATGTGCGGATAGCCAGACCCAGGTACATGTACGCCACTAAGCCATGTCAGCTTATCAGTCGCAAAAGCAAGTAGCGAAGTAGTTTACTTACAGTTCGGATTCAGCTCGTTCTGACAGATTTTAGCCTAGACCAGGTCAGCCCGTACTTCGCCCAGGAAGAGAATATCTCATACCATAAGGTATAGACATTGCACCGTATCCAGAGTATTCGAGAACTGCAGGTAGTTGAGGTACATCTGGGCCTCCCCAAACAGCTTCCTACTCCATTCGAACCGGGTCAGTCCACCCAGCCTGTCCTCATCCCAGACCCGGACCAGGGCCCCGAACGACAGGATACTCAGATACAAGGCAACAAAACTCGGCTCTGGCTGAACGCCACGATTGAACCAGAGACTGTGCGCCCGAAGCAAGAAGTCCTCCTTATCAATAAGAGGATGAATGAAATGAATATTCTCAAAATAGCCGTTGATGAATGCATGAGCCTGCTCAAAGTAATAATTCTGTTCCCGTAAGGTCAAGGGCTGGGCGGAGCCGGTACCCGAGGGTGAAAAGCTCGAGTTGTGCAGCGTCGAGACAATCGAATATCCCGGGTCCTCGAGACGTGCATCCCGACGCTCCAAGGAGCGTTGCGGCTCCCGTGCCTTTTGGAGATGACCGAGGAGAGCCGTTGAAGAAGTGCTGCCGTGAAATTCGATACCGTTGGTGTGGTGATTTAGTTCGCTGATTTCATCCCCCACCGACTCCCCAGCTTCGTCATGGTGTTCGTAAATGAAAGGCGCATCTTCTCTCGGCGTGGATGCAGCGCGAGGCAGCGACAATGGAGTCGCCTCAACGCCCACTGGGGGAGGAGGAGCTTGCTTGGGTCCCGAGCTTGGTTGTACTATTACCTTCTGGGACCGCGAGGAATGCTGGGACGTAACGTCCGCCTCTGCCAACCTTAGTCGAGCCGTCAGCTCGTCTACTTTGCGCTCTAGATCAGCGACGTATCTGTCTGATGTATCAGCAAATACCAAGGCACGAACTAGCTAGCTAGTTACTATATTGGCGAACGATAATATACATACCGTGCAGACCTGCTGCTTTCGCGTTGACGGTAATTCCCTTGATAGACGCAATTGAGTTGGCTTTCTAGAAAGGAGGTTAGTTCAGGATGGGAACAGCTTATCGCGATAGTCGGCATACTTTTACAGTGCGCGCAGGGATACTGCTCGTCGCACTTGTACTTCTTGGCCCTGCAGCGGTCGCATGCTTGTGCAGCGCGAGGGCGTTTGGCCCGCGGCGGGGGAAGAGAATCATCACCCGCGGTGTGAATGGGGGGCGACTCATCCATCATCCATCTAGACGAAGGTAAACGACATAGGGAAAACTGGGGTATGTATCCAAAACGAACTATAAGGACAATAGTGGAGGCAAATTGAAGATAAGGAGGAAGTAGTCGATCGTAGTAGAGGCCGAAGTTAATCGCAAAAAGGATGAAGTTGGAAAGGGAGACTCGGCCGGGATTTCCGATCGTGAGCATCACGTGGGAACCCTCTGCGGGGTCCCCGCGGGGTGCAGAAGAAAAAATTAATTAAATGAAATGGATTCGATTCCTTTCCACTTTTCTTAACTAACTAATACAAATAAGGTAGAGCATGACAGGTATCGCTAATAGTTCCAGTTCCAATAGTCGTCACAAGGCTCAATTGAGCCACGCTAAGTTCATGCATCCACGTCATCCACCCTTTCCCCCTTCCTCCTTCTCTCTCTCCCCTCTAGAGTTCAATGGTCACATTCAACTCGGACGCCACAGACCCAACCTCCGCCGGGTTCCACTCCGGCACTTGGTCAGGTAGAACGGCACCTTCGAATGGTGTGCCCAACCGATGGATCAAAGTCTCAATGCCATCGCCATCGGTAAATGACCAGACCCGCACATACCGACTGGCGAATCTTAGAGCGAACGCCTGACCGGCCGGGATCACAACTGTCTCTCCTTCGCGGAAAGTTGACTCGGGGCCATCCTTCAGCTGGACGGTCAATGTCCCCTCCTGAACACATAAACAGTGATCCACCGACTGGAAGGTCAGGAATTTAGAAAGTAGAGTTTCGCCGTATGTCTTAGAGGATTCAATGCTGGAAATGGCGCAGACACCCTGGCTCTGACGGGTGGTGATAAATGGTCGGGACATGACACCTCCCAGCATCCATTTGGGACCCGTGTTGGCGTGCAGGAAATATGGTTGTGACGACTCGGGGAGCTTCTCCTCATCTGCACTCCACTCCCCTAGGGCAGGAGGTTGGTAGTGTGGTTGGAACACGACGTCAAAGTCCTGCTTCGCAGCCATCACTTTGGGTATTAACAGAGCCTTGAGGTCGCGGTCGTCGTTCTCGGGAACCAGGATACCCTCATAAGGCTCGGACACGTAGCGGAAGAAGTCGACCCAGTCGCCGGGAGTAACGACGCCGTAGGTCTCGGTATGTGGTCCCAGCAGTTCCGGGTTATGAACCACAGTCTATCGTAGACATTGGAGAGTCAGTCGTGAGCGAAGAAAGGGAGGACAGGAAATGAAGCATAGCAAATAGCATCTGACATACAGGAGGGACATAAGCGAAATCTCCAGGCCCCATTATCCGACATTTGTCTCCATTCCACAGTTTCAAGAAGCCCTTGGTCACCAGGAAGACATCATGGGCGTGGTTGTGATAGTGAAAGCCCGGGGCGTCTGAAAGGACAGCCCCGCTCTGAAAGACAGCCATGAGGCCATTGGTCTGCTTAGAGGAAGCCAGGATACGAAAGGCTCCTTTGCTCCCCGGAATCGTGATGCGTTCACCCTCCAATTGCGGGATCGCATAAGGAACCCTCCCCTGCGGGGGCTGTTCAGTGAAAGACAAGGCCATGTTGTAGGAAAATCAGAGCGTTCCTTAATGAGTAAGGAAAGGACAAGCAGATTTTGAGTTCAGGGGCAGTCATGGTTCCTACATATAGGTTTCTGGGGGAAACAGCATTCGGAACCTGAGGTGGAGTGATCGTCCTCGCGTCTTGCCCCAAACTCCAGAACTCTCATTGCCGGCTGTCGGATATGCCGTGGGATGGGTGGAGGTCGGGATATCCGGGGGTGGGAGTGACAGAGGCGTAGCGAAAATGGTTCCTTAGATTATTCAAGAGGATTGTGGAGGGGGCGAATGAAATGACCCTTGCACTTCTTCGCATCCGAGGCAAACCAATGGTCCTGAATCCAATATGGAGAGAAGCTCGGGAAAACTCACCCCGGGAGCTGACGTCACTCCATCCAAGCATCTGGCAATTCATTTCCCTATTGGTATCTGGCGTGAAACAGTAAATACATCGAAACGAAGTGCGACGACGATGGACTATCGTGACATGGTGCGCAATCAATAATCCTCAACAGGTTTCCTGCATGGAAGGCCATGCTTCCCTCTATGTCCTGATGCGCCTGCACTTCGCCAAAAAAGAAACCGCCGCAGAGCCGTCCTTATGGTCCTTCATAAATCAAAAAGGGTACGATAGCGCAACACATGTAAGCAGTCGAATGAGTGTCCGAAAGCCAACTGGGCACACGGGCGGCCAGCGCCCTTTTTACGACGTCCCTAAGAATCCTCTATACCGTCCGTGGTGAATTAGTCCCTGCTCCGACGTGTCCGCCTGAAGAGCTCTCGTCGCTGTCCCCCGACCGCCTTCCGTTCCCAACGGGCCTGGTATCAGAGGATAAGGTGGATGAGCTCCTGCTCAGAGATGACGGCGAAGCAGGGACAGATGAATTCGGTGTGGTGCCTTGTGAGGATCCAGCAGAGCCCTTGAACGCTGCCGCCGCAGCGGCCGGATTGCAGTGAGGACATATGAAGACATTAAACCCACGGCCGTTGCAGCTACTACAAACGGAGTTTCTGATCCCGATTAGCATTGGCAACACGATCCAAGAATGATTGGATGCATCGACTGACCGTGGTGCGTTTCCCGCACAGCTTCGGCATGTCACCACTGTTCGCCCCCCAATGCAGGAGGTATGCCCCGGGTCTCGTTGATACATTAGTCCGGCTTGATGAGACGTGTCTTCTGGAACGAGGACGAGATGGTAATATGTAGTCCAAGAATAGGCTATGCTCAGAAACTGGTTCCACAACCTTAAAGAGGGTTGATACGTTGATCGGACAGAGAGAAAGAATCAAGAGTCGGATATGCTACTTCCCATGACCAAACGCAGTATTTGTAGGGGGGCCACTGGGCTTATCAATCATCAAGATGAGACATAGAATCGGCGAAGATTCCCGGATAGGAAGGTAATGAGAAAGAAAAAAGCAAATGCGAATTGCTTCAGTCAAATCATCCCGCTCCCTGCTTAGTGCCAAGGGCAAGCTCGCGGGGGACGGGAACTGTAAGACTCATTCGGTCATCGATGTGTGCTACCAGCTCTCGAGTCACGACCACTTCGTATCAGCAACGTCAAATTATCTGTCAAGATTTCATCTTCCGAGCAAAATTCAAGGCACGAAGATTCAGTCACATCCAGAGATTTTTTATTTTCGATATGCCGCACCAATAACATGAGACCGGACGGTGCGGCATGGTCCCAGGATCATGAAGGGGCCGCAGAGACAGCCCCAGGCCACCTGAGGAGATGCAGGATGTGCCTGTCGGACGTGTCAACACCTCCGATTCCTTTAAGGAAAGACTCCGCGCCCCAGTGGAGCCTTTTCTGCAATCTTGATCCATAGGGCCGGGTCCAGTTTATGGGCGTTGTGCCGGCCGTTGCCAACCAGACCAGGTGCCTAGATGCACGACTTGCCCAAGCGTATCGGACAATGATGGATCTCGATTATCATTGCTTGGGCGACCGAATAGGTGATTACGGCTGCATGGTGCGCTTAGTCGAAAATACAGACGTCGGTTCAGGCTCGAGTATGTGACCAAGCAGAAGCCGGAAATGTTATACGGCGGGATACAAGACCCAGAAGCATGGCAGCCACGGAGAATTGTGTTACGCGACTAACAAGAATCGCTAAGCTCGGCAAGCATTCCAGGTCAACTGCTTCCAATGCGACGTGGCCCTTTAAGCCTTTCGCTGACCTCCCATAACGAATAAGCGCAGTGCGACACGCACTTACACGATCATGGCTGGCAACATATCCTGATAACGCGGAATTTTGTTCCAGCGATGTGTTGTGGTCGTAGTGACACTGGACTAGCAGCCATACAGAGTCATCGACGTTCGTCAATACCGTATGCCTTGAGTTCACCCTGGGCTTTTCCCTATATGTTGGTATAGTCGTAGGGTGTTCCATGCACGAAGCTGCGTCTCAGCCGGGCTGTTCACCCAATCATTTCATGGCACATGAATAGGCTTCGGGATAGTCTTGACACTTTCTGCCTAACTCTGTGGCCCTGTAAGCTACGCCTCAGCTTATATTCTAGGCGGAATACTCCGTGGGCCTTCCAATGTGCCCGCCAGCGATGGAGCAACGGTCGTGCGGCGTTTAGGCCAATTTAGCGGCAGCGCCACTGCCCATGCACTAAAAGCCGTCTTCTTATCCCCTGAAGTATAGGGCATATGGAGACTGAGGAAGGCAAAGAAGAAATAACGAGTCAAACCCGCGAAGAGTGAGGGAAGGGGAGGGTTATTCATGCGTGCCTGTAAACAATGGGCACAGTGTGACGGGAACCATGAAACCGCAGGGGCACGAGGACACGCGGACAAGCGCCCTCGAAAGAAAGAAAAAGAAAATAATTAGATAGAAGAAAAATCAAAATAAATATAAAAATAAAATGAGAAGGAATAATCACGGGGAGAGGGAACAAATGAGAGTAGCAGATTACTGGACGATCAGATAGTGATTTTTGCAGGCCGTAATTTCCGCGCCTCGCAAGTGGCAGTCCATTCCCGATTTCTGCAGGTATCCGGTTCTCACTTCTCAAGGGGGTAAGGAAAGGGAGATGGCGATTCCATCGCAACCGCAGTGCAGCGATGATTGCTCGGCCTTTTGGGGCATTAATCTTGCGTCGTCCTCATTAAAAGGCAAAGGAAATTTTCTTGCCTGGACCAATGGCCGATGATCCTGGAGGTTCTTTGAGTGGCCTGCGTCTGCGGATTGGTCACATGTTATAAGAACCCCTGTCCATATTATGGGATTCGAACTGCGGTTGGAACTCACGCAGTTCATGGCGGGAAACTTTTGCTTGACTTTGATGCTCCTGCCGCAGGTACGGGGTACGGAACACCTACTTGAGCCCTAGTGGTCTTAAAGGGACCAATCTGCCCTTACTCAGGGATCCTAGACCGAGGCGAAGGATGGCTAAGAAACCCAGTGACAATGCCATCCATGTGGTCCATTTCTGTCTCGGTCACGGGTGGATCCCACAGCCAGGGAAACAGAAAAGACTTGTGGACAAAGAAAAGAAATGAAATGAAAACCAGAAAGAAGAAAAGATGCAAGGGTGGGTGGCTTACAGGTAAGGTAGGAGTGGAGGACGGCAAAGTTGGGTCTCAGTCAGATCAATGGTCGGTGAGCTGCAAGTATCCGGCAGGCATCACGCGCACGACTGAGGACCCAACTTGGAATTTTATTAGGGCACATAATCGTGGCCATTGTTAACCTGCCCGAGTCACAGGAAAAGTGCTGGCTGGGATACAGATCCCTGGAAGGAGAAAAAGCAAAAGCAGGGTTGGCGAAGGAGTTCCAACCTTGAACTCAAGGCAAGGCCACGGGACAGGGACACTACCGAGGGAAACTGGATGCGACTCGCGCGCTTGACGGAGTGGAACTGCTGCTGGAGGCACCGTTTGTTGTACAGAGAAAAGCAAAGCTGGGAGGAAGAAAGAGTGACGTACGGCAACTTGGCCGGCCGAACGGTTGGACACCTTCAACCTGGTTATTGCCCTTGAATGATAAGTTCCACTCTGGGTGTACGACGACCCCGACAATGAGGGGAAGTAAAGGAGGGGAGGGAAGGTGGGGAAGAAGAAGCGGTGGCAGCTCCTCTACGGCAGATCAGGATAGAGAGGAAAATGCAGAGACGGAAAGAGAGAGGGAGAGAAGGAGAACGTAACGAACGAGAAGCCTTGATAGAGGCGCCGACGTGGTGGTCATGGTCGACTTCATGGCGGTCACCAAGCCAATAGGCCAATAGGCCAATAAGCTCCACTCAGCAGGAAGAACCAGTATGACCCTCCGGTCATAACTAAAAGCCGGCCCACCGATCATGAGAGCGAGAAGAGCCTGCCTTGCGGCCGTGGTTACATTGGCCCGTCTCATCCACCCCGGAACAACACCGACTAGTGTGCCATCGGAAGAACTGGCTGTATTATTTGCTAGAACAATAATTACATCCAGGTTTGCGGGGGCTGGCTGGTTGTACCTCGGTTCTGAAGAAGCCCATTAGAGCAAGGAAGATAAGAAAACAGCGAGAAACACGCCCAAATACCAAACATAGGAAAAGTGAACGAAAGATAGAAAGAAAAAGAAGAGAGACAGAGAAGCAGCACCCGCCATATCCCAATTCGGAAAGGTTTGAGAAGAGAACGCCGATAGCACCACGTACTCGGTGTGGTTCATAAGCACCGTGTTTCATAGCAGAAGCGCATGGTTTCCAAAGCGAATGGCCAATTTCGGGACAATTCCTATTCTTTACTGAAAGTAATCCGGGGGGAGCGACGCCAACGCAGCGATAGTACCGAAAGCACCGATGGCTACACCCAGAGCAGCACTTGCAGCATGGCTGGCAAACCTCCCCGTACTAGAAGTCTTTGCTCGCTTTGTAGGAGGTGCGGTCGTCTCGGCATCATTAATGGAGTCGTCAACTGACGGCAGCTCCTTCGCACTGTCTAAGTCTGCCAACTGGGATGGAAGTTCCTGTTGGTCCGTTGGCATCTGTGGCTGAGCATCCGGATAGCAAGTCTCTTGGTCAGACGATTGGCTATCGCTTGTCACAGCTGAGTCAACCCCGTCTCGATGATGAGTAGCAACGTCTAGCTCGGAACTCCCAGACGAGCCATCAATATCCTCCGCCTTCCTTTTCAGTGGCTTGTTTGCGGGAACGCTATCTAATCCTATCTCGGACCTTTGCATCTGTGGCAATGGTGTTGGAATGGGATCTGGCTGTTTCTGAGGCATGGGTGTCTCCTGGATTTCTTGTCCGTCGCTCGAAGGTGCTTCCTGGCTTACAATCCCAGGGGTAGCCATAGACGCAACGACCGAATCACTTCCACGGTTACAAGCAGGATCAGTCTCACCAAGCAGGAACGACTCGTTGTTGACAAAGGGTCCGTCAGCGTAAGGCACTTGCGGAGTTGGGGGGATATGCAGGGAGTATGAAGTGTTTGCAGTGGTTCGTGGATTCCACCAGTCCATGTGCATCATTGGCGGGTTATTCTGGTAGCTAGGTAGCGAACGATCGACTGTCTTTCCGTATGGAGAAGATAGAGTTGGCTGCAATAAGATTGGCGGCGGTGGAGCTTCGGTCGAAATTATTCTGGAAGGGCCAGTGCTCTGAGAACGCAGATCTGATGTGGAATTCCTAACGGCGAGCAACTCCGGCTCACACGTCTCAGCGTCATATGCCATATCCTCCCCATGTCGATCGTTAAATTCGGGCTTGGACGTATCATTTCCAGTTGGCAAGCGGGCATTTGTTTCCTCCACAGCATAGCTCGCCTCTGATGCTATCAAGTCGCGAATCCCCAGAACATGAAGGCTGCTCGATCTCACAGACTCCTCATCTTCATGGGAATGTTCCGCATTAGATCTGAACGACGACTGGGAATCAACCTCGTCATCTTCGTCGTCATCCGAACCAGCATGGTAATCTTCGCCCCAGCTGGAATCCTCGTCGTCAGAGGTATTCATTGCAGACGCACTGTCCGCCTCCTGGATGAAATCATCAAAATCATGAGCCGCGTTACTTGGATCGTCGATAAGGTCTATGACGGAGGGTGGGGTCATCCGGGGAGTTACCAGAGGCTGTTCATGTTGTCCATGCTCGAGATCAATAGGGCTCAATTGGGATCCTTGCTGGCCATCATGTCTACCCACTTGATCTGTATCTGAGCAGGCACCCACGTGGGAATTTCTTGCGTCGTCCCTCTTCAGAGGGGACGTCAAAGGCGACGAAACCTCCATGACGGATTGGCCGTCTGAATCTGAATCGGGGGTGGAGTTGTCAATATCGGAAGCACTGTCGGATGCAACCACCATAGGAACGGAATCTTCTTTTGCATCACTGTCATCATCGTCAGGAACACAAAAGGTATTGGTTGCAAGGGCGGTTCTTTGGCTGTCCATGGTGTCAGCACTGCTCAAACTAGGCGGTACACATGGGGCATACAAAGGGTCAGGCCATTCGAATTCACAACGAACTTTAAGTGGAGGAAAGGTATCTTATATGACACGTCAATAACCCATCTGTACCTTTCTCAGCAGTCGGGTAAGACTCACCAGAGCCACGATACACTGTGGAGCCAAAGGTGACCACGTCATCATGTTTGATGACAGAGTCCTCCTCTCTTGGAATTCTCTTCCCATTTATCCAGGTACCATGCATCGACCCACCGTCACGAATGTAGACGAGCTAAACAAAGTTCAGCCTATTTTGGCCTGAAGCCCAACTACCTGTTGAGGTGATAGCCATATAGAAGAACATACCTGCTTGTCGAAGCACACCCATAGCTTGGCATGGTTGCGCGACATGACCCTCGATTCAAATAATCCATTGTTTCTGGCGGGGATAAGATTCTTTGATTCACGCTTAGAAGCCCGACCAATGTTGATTTGGTTATTGGTAGAAGTAAACTCCAGGGATCGATATGGCAAATCATCGGATACGGACAAAGGGCGGAGAGTCACAATAGCTGCCCGAAGAACAGGTATTAGTTCGATTTGGCTTCGGTGCGTATAGACTAGTGCAGAGCAAACACTTACCCTGTGTGGCAGGCATGGTGATAAGTGGTGGTGCCGTCAGCACAGAGAGATAGAGCGACAGTTATTAAGACGTGCAGTGCAGTCTGGATCGAACCAAGGTATCAGTGTCTTATATCTCAGAATCCCCAGCGCTTGAACGGCAAGACCGGATGCCTGAAACCGGACAGGCTGCCTGAGCGCTTACCTACTCAGCATCAACATCAACCAACAAGACGGCAGAGAATGAGAAACGGATCTGAGTGTAGCCTTTGAAGGTAGATGAAGACCACGATAGCGTCGAGAGGGGAAAGGCAGGGAAGTGATGAGGTGTTTACAGCAGGCTGACGAGGCGGCCAACGGGGGAAGCCAGGAAGCTTTGGGTAGGAGGGGCAGGAGCATACGACCGACCCGATGGGATCAGCCTGAGGTCAATCAATGGGCGGTCGCTGTCAGGCACCCGGGTAACGTAGAAGAAAAGTCACTGGCTATGAAAGCGTACCAAAGTGTTAGTCCCAGCAGTGAATGTCAAAGGCAGCCTAGACAGTCCCCAGATATTGCCTGCAGGGAAGGGTTTGACGGCGATCAGGCAGAGGGCGCTGATTCATAGTTGTATTTGATAAGAAGAATAGGAAGGGGCCGTATCTAACTTACTACCACTCAGGTTTGGTTCACGCAACAAATGTGAAAGAGGGTAGTTTAACACACCTCGGAGGGGACTGAGACAGAGTCTCACTCACAAGAAAGATGGAGAAAGAGGTAGGAGAGGCATCACTCAGCAGACAAGCTGTTGAATGAGTGTCAGATAGGGAGTAGATGAGTCGAACGATAACATGTTCGGACAAGATGGATGACGCCGATGCGGGCGAGAGAGCGAGTGCTGATAGGCCGACGGGTGGGGGGAATACCCGTCAGGTGGACCAGCACCTTTTAGTTTAGTCGGGCGGAGTACAGGAGAGGTAAGATTAGAGGTGCAGTGAATACTAGAAGTTACTCAAAATGGTGATCCAGTGACTTGCCATCTAGTATCTCCCCCATCATTTGACCCGACCTGTCACCATTACTTTAACTCTTTCTTGACTTGAAGTTCTTCATCCCACACTTGGCTTTCCCTATACTATGGTACATACATACATCGCTCGTGCTTGCCCCTCTTCCCAAACCGACATGCCGGATAGAAAGTATATGTGTATCTTCCGGTCCGCAGACCTCTCTCATCTCTCATCATGCCCGCATTTCTTCCTCGATAAAAGAGCCCAGTGTGCCCCCTCCCAGAACCAATGGAGAGAGCTTGGAGACAAACAGAGAGGGGGGAGAAAAACCATCTCGCAAACAGAAAAAGTGGAAACACGGTCGCAACAGGAGATAAAACAGTATATCGGCACAAAATGAAAATAAAAGATCCAGGACGTCAAATAAATCGAGACATAAAAAGAAAAAAAAGGAAAAGAAAAGAAGTCCTTATAGTAAATACACACAGATGAATGGTTCAGGCGCCCATGCACCTACCAGAGCAGACCAGGCATAAGCTACGGCCTGCCACGCTTCAACCACCGAATTCCAAGACAGAAGAGAATGAGGGGAAATAGATTAGGTCGTACACGTCTTTTGGCGTCTTGACGGGTGTAAATGAAGATATATCAGGACTCAATCTTACAGAGAGGGAGGGGGGGCAAAGCCAGCACCCATGCCTTGCAGACGGGCAGCAAGCTGGGGGTACTTCTCCTGGACTTCCAGCTGCGTGCGGGTGGCCTCGGCATAGGAGATGGCATTGATAATCTCCGCCTCGGTACGAGCAAGCTCAGCGGCGCGCTCGAAGTACTTGAGGGCCTGCGAGACCTTGCCCTGCTGCAGCAGAAGCTGGGCCATCGTTCCTACGGCGATATCGCATTCGGGGTCGACTGCAAGCCGGTTAGTGTTCCAAGATCTCTCCACTATACAGCGAACTTTCGCAAGACTTACTGATCAAAGCTTTCTGGCAGAGGTTCTCGGCCTCCTGGAAATCGTGCTTCCACTGGAACAAGGCAAGAGCCTTGTTGATCAGGGGCAGGACGTTAATACCCATAGGCTTGCTCTGCTTCTCCATCTCCACGGCCTTGTCGAACTTCTCAATTGCCTCCGAGAAGTTCTGCTGGTCGAGGAGAAGCTCACCGTAGTAGTTGTAGACATCAGGCACTTCTTCAAAGTTCTTCACGGATCTTCTGAAGGTGGCCATGGCGGACGCAACGGAGCCCATCTTGTACTGCGTAACACCAAGCTGAATGTGGGAGTAGATGAAAGTACGGTCGAGGTCGATAGATTTCTGGTAATCCTTAGCAGCCTCGGCGAACTCTCCGAGGATGAAGTGAAGCTGGGCGCGGTGGTAGTAGATGTCGGGGTCATCCTTGTTGTGGGTGATGGCGAGCTCGAAGTCGTCGGCAGCGGCGTCCTTGTTTCCTTTGGGACATTGTCAGCAAAGCATCTACCAAACGAAAAGGGCGTTTAACATACCGAGCTCGAGGTGCAAGCTGGCACGCTTGATGTAGCTCTGAACCAACGACGGCTGCAGCTCGACACTCTTGTTGAGATCCAACAATGCGGCCTGAGCGTTACCCTCGAGATAGGTGAAGGTGGCTCTCAGGTTAAGAGCAAGGGCTTCGTATTCACCCAAGTCTCCGAGCTCCAGAGCCTTCTCAAAGGCAGAAGCAGCCTCCTCGTAGCCATCACCAGTCTTCAGGGCCATTGCAAGCAGACCCTTGCGGAGTTGACCCTTACCGGAGTCGTCGCTCAGATCCGCAGACTCATCAAGGCCTTCGGGCAGTGCCTGGGGGCGGAAGCTCTGGAGATAGTTCGAAACAAAGGTCGGGCTAGGGAGCTTCTTGCCCTTCGCCTCGATAATGGCCTTTCCTTTCCTCTCGGCAACCTTCTTCAGGAGTCTTTCCAGAGCAACACGGCTGATCTCGTTGGAGAAGCCGTCGATGATGCAGCTGGCAGTGAAGTCAAGAAGAGCCTCGCTGAACTTCTCCAGGTGTTCGTATGCAATGGCTCTCCGGTTCAGGGCCTTGACGTACTCACTGTCCATGGCGAGAGCGGCACTGGTATCTTCGACGACCTTCTCCCACTCCGACAGAACGTTATAGCAGGCGGCACGGTTCGAGTAGAAGACCGGATCGGGCTTGCAGAGAATGGCCTTTCCGTAGAGCTCAATGGCATTGTTGTAGTCCTTGGAGCCATACGCCTTGTTTCCAGCAGCCTTGAGCTTGGCTGCGTAAGCCTTCCTTGTCTTTGAATCCGGTATTAGCATTTGCGGTATCGGCGACCGAAGGTGTTTCCATCGTAAAAGGCCAAAGACTTACCTCTTCCGACAGCTGTGCAACGGATTCCTCGTCAACTTCTGGGAGTTCTTCAGTGGCTTCCTCCGTCTTCTTTGCGGCAGGCTCTAAGGAGATCGTCAGCCCGAATCGGATGCTTGTCGACGGGAGAGGCAGAGTGTGGTTCTCTTCAACATACCCTCTTGAACGGAAGCAGCCTTGGCCTTCTTCTCTTCTTCTGCCTTCTTCTTCTCCTTTCTTCTCTGGTTCTTGCTCTTCTTCTTCTCTGTGGAAGGGGCCGGGGTAGTCCGACCTGAGTCGGAGAGGTAGTAGACGACACCCGCGCTGGTCACGACCACAGCAACACCGGCAATGGTGTAAACGAGGGCCTTATTTTCCGACACCCATTTCGAGATGCGGTCCCAAACTGATGCTGATGAAGATGGGGGAAGAGAAGTCGTGTCAAGAACGACGTTCTTCGTAGGCTGGGGCAATGGCGATTGGCTTGACATGATGACCCGACAGAGGAACCCGTCTTCTTATCGCTTTTCCTATGAATCTACAGAGGGAGCTCGGTCAGCATCGTGACAGCAAATGGGCCTGGGATGGAATTGATAGGGAGTACGGACGGTCCTGAGTGCAGAGCAAGTGCTTGTCGGCAGGGCGGACAACTTGTCTTGGGGTTGGGAGAGAGCGAGGAGAGATGCGGCTTGAAAAGTTATGCGTTGCGATGTTCAGGTTCCGGCGACGCAGCGGGCTTTCCGAGCTGGTTTGGGCCAATCACACTCGCCGCAAGGGGATGGGCTCCGTCAGCTCCTGCTTTCTCCACAACATCATCATCCGTGATTCCAAGGCAAATGGGACCAATGTGTCGTCTTCTGTGCTGGGATCATGACCATCTCACATAGCTCAGGCTGGCGCGAATTAATCTTCTCAAATGCGCAAACCCCCTTTTTCTAGTGTGCGACCGTTTAATGTGCCGAGGTGCCAACAGCACGGCTATCACTTGCTAACAGCTCGGTGCTCTGTCTAGCTCATACTTACAACTGTCTTGTCTACTACCCTCGGTCGCAATTGCCGCGACGGCAAAAAATGGCCTCGGAAGTGCTGCCACAGGAGTTCAAAATCATATCGTCTCTACGCTACGATCCTGCTCTTTCAACGATAGGCAAGCGGGCAGCGACTAGAACAACACCCGATCCATTGACCACACCGTATTATCTCCTCCCTTACCATCAAGAACGCCTTCGAAATGCAGCGGCATGTTTCAGCTGGGGAAAGGCTCTCGCCTTCCTGAATCAAGACACGAATCAGTTCGTCGAGTTTCTTAACACCTTCATTCCGGACAACACCAAGCCATGGCGCCTCCGAATTCTCCTCGATAGCGCGGGCACTTGCGAGGTTGAGGTCAACCCGACGACGTCCATGAATCCGCTGAATTATCTAACTCCTACCGAAACGAACCTTCAGTCCACTGTCTGGCGTGTATACATTGATTCCGAACGCATATCCCCATCCGTTTTCACCACACACAAGACTACGGCTCGGGACTTCTACACAGCTGCACGACTCCGATCGGGAATAGTTTCTTTTGTAGAGCCTGCGGAAGTACTTCTGGTAAACCCGGCGGGTGAGATCATGGAAGGAAGCATTACAACACCATACTTCAGGCGACGAGATACGACGGATGGGGAGGGAAAGCCAGCTTGGATTACACCGCCGCTTTCCAGCGGTGGCAATGCGGGTACAACGAGACAATATGCTTTAGCACAGGGATTCTGCGCTGAGGATACAATTGCAGCTACTGACCTGATGGATGGCGAGGAGTGCTGGCTCAGCAATGGTGTCCGAGGTTTCATCCGCGGTCAGATTGTACTAAGGGGAATCGACGAGCCACATGCCTAACGTCTATCTAAGCCAGACAATAGAAGGATTTCCGAGTAAAGTTGAGGATAACACCCGGATATCTCGGGCCCCGACCTTGTGAGAGACCAGGATTTCCCTATCGGTCATGTAGGCGTATGAGCTTGCAGACATGTGTCACACTTGTTGACACATCTTATGCATAAAAGCGCCAAATAGTGCTCCGCACCTATTGTCATTATATTGCAGGGCCACGTATGACTGTACTGCACCCTACTATGACGAAAGGTTGTTATGAGATGGAGCATAAATAGTACAGGCAGAGCACTGTTGAAGTTATGCTAGTACCTTTGTGGAGTCCGAACTGGGTGCTCACTACTACAGTAGTAGTACTACCGAGTAACTACCCCTCATTCTAGTATGCTATACAATTGAGTGTGACTAGCAGTGGGTACTACTATTAAGTATTCTGCTGTTAGCCTGTTACTACTACTAATTATACTGGTACTAGGACCAAAAAGCTTGGCTGTCATGGCTCCTCCGTTTCGTCACAAGTCGGCACTAGTAGTAGTTATGGTTAGTGATTGAAGTACTTAAAGTTATACTACTAGTACTACTAAACACTATTGCTGGAACTACAGTATTTGTGGAATAGTGAATAGTTCAAGGTGATGATACTTCTTGTTATTCCCCGTATACAACCCGAATATATAAGATGATGGAAGATTGGCTGGTAGTCCGTTGTGTGTTGAATAATACTACTATCACAAGCAGGGTGCTTGTCCTGACGTCAGAAATTCGATACCGCAGGTATGATCATACGAGGATCAGCAAAGACTTTGCTGTCTGCCACGCAGTCCTGGTCTATAGTAGTGCTTTGTAGCTGAAGAAAACCAAGAGGACTACTAAGTACTACATGATGATTGGCCAGACGGGAGACAATCAGATGATGCACCGGCCCATCCCCGCATTACCAAACAGGCTTAGCGGCGAGCGGCCAGAAGCTGACAGAAATTCTTCCCAGTCGGAGGCTCGGGCAGATTCGTCCGGCCACTGAGAAAGGCGATTGAGCAGGCGAGCACTGCAGTTCACTTTAAACCAAGCAGCATCCCCAACGCCACCCTGTGCTCCAGTTCCATCCTCTCTCTTCCCCAAGTTGGTGTGACTTCCTCATTCCAATTATCCGATCCACTCTGTATGCATCATTCGCAATTATGAAATTCTTCGAGAATGTCTTCACCTACGACTATTCCTTCCCGGCCGTGTCGCTGGCCTACTTCCTTCGCTATCCCAACCCATATTCTCGCCATGTGCTGACCACCGATGTCATTGACCGTTATGTCGATCCGACGACTCAGCGTCTCCACACCACTCGCCTCCTCCTCAAGAAATCCAAGGTTCCCTCGGGAATCCTCAAACTCCTCCCCAAGGGGATTGGCGGCTCAGACAATTCCGGCCAGAGCTATATCCTCGAAACGACTGTTGTGGACGCCAAAGAGGGCTGGATGCAGACGGAATCTCGTAACATGGAATGGACTGGGATATTGAGCGTGGTCGAGAAGCAATTCTACCAGCGTCAACCCGAAGGTCCGCTCGGCACTCTGGAAGGGCTTTCCCTCGATGACAAGAAAAGCGAGCAGACTACGGTGCGCACTACAGTCACTTTCCGCTCTAAATTCGGACAAGGAAAACTGCTAGGCAGAAGGAAGACGGAGCCGAGTAGCGATCACACCGGTGATTACGAGGAAGAAGCTCCAAAAAGAGGCCTTTTCACCTCCTTGTCCACTGCGGGAATCCAACGCACGATTGAGCTGATTGGATTGAACCGCACTCGGGATGCCGTGCTCAAGAGTAAGCAGGGTATGAACGTGGTCCTTGAGCGCTTGCGCAATGGCGGTATCGTAGGTGTTCTCGAAGGGATGCGTCAAGATCGGGAGGCAGCGTTCGGGCCTGAGGGCGGTCCCTGGAAGCGAGTTTGGCTTTCCGGCCATGGGCACGCGTCTATTCAAGATGACGACAATTGATTTCGAACTTCTCATCGAACTGGAGAAAAGGCGACCAACACGGGAAATATATGTGCGACATTCAAGCGTGGAGCTCTGGCGTTTTTGGGGGATTCTCATTTCTTTCTTGCTTTTGACGGACAATCTCCTACCCTTCTGAAACTTTTCTTTTCCTTTCATTCAGGGTTATACTCTGAAATTGCTGACTATTTTGACACCTGCATATTATCTCACCATATATACAACGAGAAACGTCACGGATCAAAACCTTGTGTATATTAGGAAAGGGCGGCCAGTCGGATACTCTTGCTGAATTCGGTTGCACCTCTGTACAATATCGATGCAATTCACATTTACTTCTTTCACTTGCTTCTATTTCCTGTAGTTGCATGTCTTCCAAGACGACCACATTGGCTTTCTTTGAAAGCCCTGTTCGGTTTACACTTCCCTCACTGATACTTCATCTTGACTTCTGCCCGACCATCCTTTCACGGAAGATTGTCTCTCACCCTTGAAAGATCCTCTGGCAAGCAAATACCGCGAGACAATCTGCCGGAC
Source organism: Aspergillus piperis CBS 112811 (assembly GCF_003184755.1). NCBI lineage: Eukaryota > Fungi > Ascomycota > Eurotiomycetes > Eurotiales > Aspergillaceae > Aspergillus > Aspergillus piperis. Next base: position 283,065 of record NW_020291592.1, read on the forward strand.
GCCATCGAGGCTCGCCAGCAGGGACTACAATTGATTGATTGCAGGGAGACCACGGCCAATAATCAGAGACGAACGGTCTGGAATTGCACGTGACCACTACCTGAACCAGAACGTGGTATCCTTTCCGTGAGGAACTCCTTGAACAGCTGGATGACAGTTGGTGTGACCCCTGCGGACTAAACACGAGCCCATGAACCTTCTTCAGGAACTAACATGAAACGATTTATTCCAGCTGGCTCATAAGCTGTTGTACTATCTCGGTTCCTGTCTCTTCAGACCGTCCGCATTCAAACACCCCAGGAATCCCTACATAGATTAGACCCGACACCGGAAGATGGAACGGCAACTACCGACGCGTGGGGTACGCGTTTTTGATTCTCAGATAGCACCAGAACGCCATGGAGTGAAGCGTGAATATGAAGATCCGGTTACGCCTTTTGCGGACGGTACACAAGTAAGCGAGGGTTTCAGATTCCTACCTGTGCCTACCGAGACGGATGATCTTCAAACGACTTGCACGAAGCTTGAAGAGCTAGCTAAAATAGTCGAGCAAGGAAACAGTCTCGCACTATTCACGGGACTAAAACTAGCAGCATACCCATCAAAAAGCGACCCGGAGAGCGTGGCCATGAGCCAGCTGACATCGCAAGAGCTGTGGATGTATGAGACTTGGAAGGAGATGAAGACGAGACAAGACACCGAGTATAAGAATGGTGACCGTTCCTGCAACGAAGGGGATAGCAATGGTATGAAGCTACCGTACTTCGACTGGGAGCAGAACGTGGCGCCGGTGCCCCAGGGAGCTCATAGTCTCAAGAGGTTTACGCAGCGGGCGGCGGCTATGGACGTGGTCTTTGGCCATCGAGGCGCTACACCTGAAAATGCTTCCTGGCTTACGTCGCACATGATATTTATGCTACCCCTGGTAAAAGCTGTCACCAAGGTTACCAACATTACAAAGAACCTTCAGAACAGCCACCTGTCTCGCCAGACACGTGGGTTGACAGAGATGGAGGTGGCCGAGGTTGAAACGGCACGCAAATTGGTTTCTATTGTGAATAAGAATCGGGCCCGAGAAATGGAAAAGATTCGCCGGTTGATGAAAACGATCGAGGGATATGCGTCAGTACTCAGAGAGCGCGCTGAAGCACTGGAGAGACTGAGGCACACCTCGACTCTGCAGCGTCGATGAAAGTATACTGTGGGATCTATTTTCTATAGATCAGGCAGAAGAAACCCAGACAAAGGGAGAATAGGTCAAGGGGTTGTGAGAAACATCTCCAAGGCACGCGACCTCGTATAGAGGGCCTTTTGCAGACGGAACCCGTAGACTTGCACTTGTTACCTTTTGCATGTGCTTATCAGGATACGAAGGGAAAGCAACGAACATAGGAAGTTATAGTACCATAGTAGTATTTAGCACCCGCTAACTAGTTACGACTCCACAGCAAATATGAAATTGGGGCATGAGCTCCCCATCTCGTCTTCTTTGACTCCTTAGATGTCCCTGTCTCATCGATATGTTTATAACGACTCAATACGTTGGGAGACAATCCGACAAAGGCAAAGCTCGAATCCACAGGCAACCTCCAACCGAAGAAACCAACTATGGTCCAATTGGTTTTTGGGAAAATACTCCTACTTGGCAGCATTAGGCAGCTGCTGAACTTAGTACCTACCTGTAGTAAGTACTATACTACCATGCTAAGACCCGATTATAATATCACGATAAGAGGAGAGGAACTTAGGGGGGGAAGGTATTCCGGAATGAGTCCCAAAGTAGTCCCTCACCCACGCACTTCCGAGAATCCCGAGGCTGAATGAGTGAGTTCTTCGAACGAACCGGAAGCGAAGCGAAAGGAAGTGTGAAGAACAGGAGGAGTTTTCTTCCTTCTTTCTTTCCCCTTAGCTTGACTAGGCAGCCAAGAGCCGGATGATGGATCTATCTACTAATGACCATTGGCATTTAGGTATGCTGTGAATGGATTTGGGAAACGAACTGTTTGTTAATAATAATAAAATAGAATAAATTAAATTTTAATTTTAGTTACTTGGTGATATGATGGGTAGGGGGTTCGCGATTGACTAGGCAGCAAGCAAGCAAGCATACCTTACCCGAGAGAGAGCCAGCCCACTTGCTTTGGTTGGCCGAGCGAGCGAAAGAGCGAGTCAGTCAGATAGTGCAGGCAGGCAGGCAGGCAGGCAGATGGATGGTTGGAGAATGTATGTAGTTAGTAAGTTAGTTATTTAGGGCATTCCGGATGGATCATGGATGACCTCATAGACATCATTAGTATTGTCGCATAGTTAGTACTACGTACATACATGGATGGCATTTCATTTAATTGATCCTGATCCTGGGAGACGGGATGAGATGGGATGAGATGGGATTATGAGGAGAGGGGTAGACTAGGACTGGGACTGGACTCTTAGCTCCCCATGTGCATGCATGTAATGAATGAATGCATGAATGAACCCTTTTTCTTGAAGGGAACAGATTTCATTGCTACTTATTACATTAACGAATAGATTGTCGGCTGACTGAGTATACTATGCGACCTGTGGTTGGTTGCACATGGTATGGTAACTAAGTGTAACTAAGTAAGTAGGTGGTAAACCAACAGACAGAGAGAGAGAGAGAGAGAGAGAGAGAGAGAGAGAGTGAGTGAGTGAGAGAGAGAGTGTGTGCCTCCTACTGTGTAAGTATGTAGTACGTAGTAGAAATGATGCATTCAGACTATTCCTATAAGAGAAGATCGCGGATGTTTGGAATGCGGGTTCGTCGTGGGTGATCAGGGATGGGCATCACTGATGTCATTGCATATTTTTTTTCCACCACCCATCCATCCATCCCTTCGGTCCATGGGAAAAAAGGGAACTAACTACTACTAGGGAATGGGGGGAAAAAGAAAAAGGTTGAACAAATTCCGCAACCCCACCTCCTTCTTTGGAAAGACATCATAGTTTAGGTAGTTTAGTTGAGAGAGGAAATTGGCAAGCAGCAAATGCGAAACAATAGTTAAATTCTACGAAGTGACGGAGTAGGTAGTGCTGCTATCTTGACTACTTGGTATTTACTGGCCGCTTGGGCCCCTCGAGTTGGTGCCGGGTTGGTTGGTTGATTAGTGGTAGACACTAAAGTAGTAAGTACTGATGGTGGCTCTAAAAACCAGGGATCAATTTCAGTCCAAGTTAGTTGTTAGTTCAACCACTTTCCATAGTGAAAAAGGGAAAAAGGAAGTGTCAGCTTGGGGTTGATTCCACATGGGAAGTAATCAAAAAAGCCGCCACCGAGGGTCTTGTTCTTTCTTTCTTTCTTTTTTTTCTTTTCCAATTAGGGTAGACTGCGACCCATCACAAACTCTTTTGGGGAGGACGGAATGCTTGGAATTTATTAATTCCCTGCTTCTATTTCTCTGCCTGTTCACCTGCAGTGAGATAAGCAGTGTCTGACCACTTTATAACTGGAGTAGTGAGGTAGTAGACATATCACACGCCTCTTCTTAACTGTACAGGGGTGTGGGAGTGTGTGTACCAAGCGATGAATGAAGAATGAAAGAAAGTGAAAATGGTATGCAATCGATCGCTACCTACGTACATTGCATGCATGCATACAAACAGAGACTTTTTCCGCAAGCGAAAGCGAACCCAAAAAAACCAAATCCTACCCACCTACCCACTGGTGGCAACAGCGGCAATAGCCGACCCAACAACAGCACACGATGAGCTATGAAGACTGAAGAGAGAGAGCCCGAGAGAGAGAGGTGGGGGTGTTGAGCGAAAAAGCAACAAACCCAAATGAATTAATTTCGGGGGTTCCATTCAAGGAACGGTGCTCATTGCTCGGAAATCTTCATAGCGGCCACTAGTGGCCCTTGTTCCTTAGCTACGATGGTCGAAAAGAACCCCAAAAGTGCAACCCCGAAAAATCCACTAGTAAGTATTGTCTAGCTAACTAACTAACCATTGGATGGAATTATTTTTGTCGGTCGAACCCCATCGCAACAGGGGGAAGGAGGGAAAATCAGGGACTTTGCTGGCTAAGACGCTAAGTTGGGCAGGCTACTTTAGTACTGTTAGTTTAGTAGATGGCTACTAGTGTGGTGTGCCTGTGAGTTGAGTCGACTGAGTGTATCAGGGACCACTAGTATCTAGTAGTTACTGAAGGGAAAGTGGATCTCTCCGAGGGACCGCGCTAGTCGTATCGGTCAGGCTAACTAACGGTTCTCCGACAATCAACAAACCCCCCTCTTTGTGCTTTTGCAATGGAAAACGGTCTACCGTTCCAGACATCGTCTCATCTATCGGATAGAGTGGATGATTGACATTGTAGTAGCATGTGATACAAAAGTTGACGTCTTGAGTTGCTTGGTTCTGATAACTGGTAACATCGGCAGCTACCGCTACAGTAAGTAGCTTTGGTAGGATCACCAGCCACGCTCAACCATCCTGTAGATCAAAAGGTAAATCTATAGCTCGCTGGCATTCATGATTATGCCGAGAATTTGGGAAAGCCATGATAGGTTATAGCTAGCCTCGGGTCAGCTTGTCTTGCTGGCTAGCTGTATGGACACTTAATAACCTCACCTCACTTCACCTATTCCGATAATATCACTCTGATTAATTGGCCTATGGGTCTTCCCCCAATACCATTGGTGCGATATCTGGGCCTCTCTCTACCAGCGGCGTGCTTCAGAGTGACTCCTCCGGCAACCATCACACTTGACCTAAAGCATAACAAAGTCAAGGGTGTTCGGACATCCGACATTTACCCGTGTTGAGTCCGTTTCTCGTTACAGCGAGACCCTGCGGGCATGGCCTGAGCTCTGGGCTGTATCGCTGAACTCACTATATTCTAGCCATGCTTGTTCGAGTAGGTATTTATCACAACTCGCCATGCAGCAAAAAACCTCCGAGACTGGGCGCATTGATTGGCAAAAGCAATATTATACTAGTAGTAGACGAGGGAAAGGCCAATATGCCGATACGCTAGCCACGTGCGGTTGGCATATAACCATTGACTGCTCAGATATTGGCAGACTCACCGTACTTGGGGTAAATTAATCTGTCCCGGAAACATAGTAATCGAGGCGTGGGTGAGTGGGTTAATGGGAAATACCAGGTATCAGACTGAGAGCATCTAGTCTTTGGTAGTTTCGGGAACCGTTGTGTACGAACTGAGTAGGCGGATCCGAGGCCGAAAGAATCGTGAGACCTGAACACACGCCGGTAGTCATCCACAATTGCTAGTGTAGCCTATCCAACAGCTCAGCAGGGTTCTGCAGAATTCTCCTATAAACTACTATCAGATGAATGGAAAAAGCTTGTTCGACGTTTACCGCAGAACACGAGGGATTGATGAAAGTAAGGCCAGAAAAGTTCACGGGCGACAGGACCAAATTGGGTTAGTGGACAATTCGGCCGAAGTGTCAATAATTATTCACAAGCTGTCCACTGTAAAGTGTAGATTAAATGTGCCGGTCCTTCAATATCCCCCTGCGAGCAGACTTTATCCGCTCTACTGTACTGTACTGTTGTGCTCTCAGGGAATTGATTATTGGGGGTTGGTGAGACCAATGTGTTGAGCCTTGACTACTTCCTCGAAAAGTGGGAAATGGAGATGGACAAATCATCGAGCATATGTGTTCGGAAGGAGCTCCGAATAAGTCGAAAGGCAGGTCTTGAAGCATTCTCGATGTCACCGGAGGGTCCGGATGATGATGGAAAAAGCCAAAAGCGTTTTAGTTAGCGTCCCAAAAAAAGAAATTGTAATTTATCACCAGTTGGTGATTAGGACCCGCTACCGGCCACTATAGTCAGGCAGATATTAGATAAGTAATATTATTAGTCGGATTGAGTGACCAGACCCTGAAACCGGAAGATCATAGTGTTTCCCAAACCGTAAAGAATAAGGATAATAATCATAAAAATAATCAGAAGAAATCATGTCAAACGCTGGTTCCAATACGGGGCTTGGTATGAACTACCACACAATACCTGAGATACGAGATACCGACCGTACACAGAACAGCAGTCCGAGCAGGTTCACACCGACGCTGCTCATCAGCACTACAGATTAACTACTAGTATCTTGTTGGTTAGCTAGTTATATGGAGACAACTTGGACCCTGAGTCAGAAAGGAAATCTCACCAGGCGCACAGCTAAATAATTAGTTACTCAGTAAGTATTTAACTAAAGACGCGTTTTCTGACTGTCACTGGGCGTGGGAAGAAAGAAAATAAAATACCACCTAACCTCCTAGTTACGATGGTGGCTGGAACATAAGCGAGTCTATTGGCCCCTGAGGAGAGAGGAGGAGCGGCGCCAGTCCCGAAATATGTGGTGAATGGGCCCTGTGACTGGCTCCCTGCTGCGACCCTGGGCGGGATTACCCTCCGGAATTACCGCATTCGGCACAAGGTATGCGGGGGCTGCCAGTTAGCGTCGGTGACCGGGCAGCGCCAAGAATGCCTCGAGGATTCTGGGAAGTCAGGGAGTCACCGAAAGCCAGGCACCTTGGACCAATCCCCATGCGTATCCACACGCCTTGTTTCACGGGCAAGACAGTCCAACTCGCCCTGGCAAGAAAAGAATAATCTGTCCAGGACGGAGCAGCATCATACTACTACTACTCCTTCCGACTTGACCTCCAATTCCTCACTACTGCTAACTAATTCACTCACTCTCCCTCTCTCTACTGGCAATCACACCCTGATTACCTTATGCTTACCCCCTCTCTCACTCTCACGCTCTGGCTAAATACCTCTGCTTGATTCCTTCTCCGCAACCGACCATCGGCCCCTGTCGCTCCGTACACACCCATCATTGACCGTCGCTCATCACCTCCCACCACCACCACCACCCCCTCCCTATCATTTCTAACAGAGACCCTGGCGCCAGGGACAATTTAAGCAGTCTGCCAACCGCCAGAACCCCCACGGCCCGGTCTGTTCTTCCAGCCTTGACTTGATAACCTTCAAGTATCCTTCAATTCTGAACGAGTACCTCCTTTACCTCCCTACCATATCTACCGATAAGCCGTCAGCCTGCCGCCCTGTCTGTCGCGACTCCTGCACCCGATCGTCGCGGCTGCGAACGCGAATAACCCTACACATATCTACTGCCCATAACAAGCGAATAACCGAATTGAACACGTCTTATACACTTTCGAGAATTATACACGACAGCTTTGGACTTCTGCGAATCCGTCTTGTTCCGCGCCTTTTATGCGTTTATAGCAAATCCAGTTCTGGCATGATTCAGGCGGCCGCCTCCCGACCCTGATCATTTCCAAGCGACCACCTATCCCACCGCCTGTTAATCGACCTTGATATACACCGAATCACGGTTATGAGCATGGTCTTCACCCGCTCAACGGATCCCATTAAATCATTATTGTGTCTGTGAAGCAGATCGGTCTCTCTTCTCAGCACGATTTCCGACCGTTCGTGGTACCAAATGGCCGGCCCTATTGGAATGGGGGCAGTCCTCCGATCTTGTGTAAATGCCTTCGTTCTATTGCTTGTTTTCGGATCGCCCGCAATAGCTCAGTTCTGCTCATTTTGGAGTGGTAGCTGTCTTGATGCCCTGGCTCAGACTGCCGTCTCCTTCAACTTCCCGCCTCTGTTTGAGGAGAGCCTCAACCTCTACTATGGATTTGATGCCAACTCTCGAGGAAAAGGCCAGGAACCTATGACTAAAGTCAGCTTCTGGCTTGGATACAGTGCTCATCTCAATAACTCTGTTATCAACTCCAACCGCACCTCCGAGATTGCCTTGCGGGTGGGAAATCTTACCGGAACGCCGTCAGGTTCCAACAATGGCTGCGATGGCGTGTGGGGCGCACAGTGCTCGTACGACTTGATCACTATGTTGAAGCAGGCCTTGTTTGGACTCACTACCAGTGGAAGCTACTACGATGACCCTCTGGATACGGTGTTGAGTGAGATGCTCATCAACCAGCCCGTACTCTCCAATTGCCCTCCACCTCTATTCGACGTCGCTGCCATTCCCTCTATTTGTATGTTGGCTCCGGTTTTTGTTATACCTCTTTTTATTAAGTCTCTTGTACTGACTAAAGAAAGCTTTTGCTCAAGAAACCGATATCACACGAGTTGCAACCCTCCAAACGTCCGGGTCTAGCAGTGAACCGTGGAAGACTTGGTTCATTGATAACATGACTGCCAATGACCAAGCAGCTCAAGTTGCAGTTGCCATTATTAGCAGAGCTCCATCCTACAACGGCCATCCCCCCAAATATGTGGATGATATACAATTAGAGCTCGTTTGCACTCAGGCCCCGTCATCGGGCAGTTCGTCGTCAAGTCAAGGTTCCTGACCTATGATTCACCCCGCCTTTCTGGCAAATAAGCCGACAAGAATGAACGCAAGGAATATGCCCGTCACAATTTTGGAGATCACCCACCAACTATTCTATTACACCAGAAATATCTCACATTGACTGAGATTTCTCGGCACGAGCTGTGCCTGACCTGGGTTGGTTTCGACGAACAGCAGGGTGCCCACCCTTACCGGACATTATATGACACAGCTCTGTGATGCACTTCGACAGGAAGAAACGAGGCACCCGAAGATTGGTGACATGATACTGCGACAGACGTGAATAATCCCGTCAGTCATTGAGAGGTCAGCTGCTGTGATATATGCCGCTGCGAAGACATCTGAGGGAAAGGCCAACGGTTACGGATGATGACTCGGCTCCCGACACCTGATGTCTTCTAAAATCCGACCGACTTCTTTCCCCTCCGTGAACCCCGGTGGATTCATACAGATGCACAAAAGGGGGTAACCCATGTAACACCCAATTGAAAGGAAGACATAAACGAGACAAGCATTGCATGTTTGCTAGTTAAACGTCAAGATTCTAAAGGGTACACCAGATATCTGCGAACTAAGCACAAAATAGAATACCATTTCAAAATAACCACCATATTAAACCTCCTTTCTCCTATAATCAATTCTCATTCAACCGCATAACCCCTCTTGCGGTGCGTACGTTCCCGCGAACTTGCCTCGCCTATAATGTCGGCCATTCCATGTCAATCGGCTCCAAATCACCAGGGCCTCGGAAATCCTCGAGGATGTCTGCTTGTTCGCTCAGGAGCTTCCGATCCGTTTGCTTGCCAATCGTGGCCAACCCCCTCCATCTTTCTAGATCCTTCGCATTCCGCTTGTCGCCGTGAGCCGCCTCCGCTTCCTCCCAATGTCCCTTGGAGAAGCCCAGCAACGTGGTGATGCGCTTCCGTGGAATGTCGTACACCAGCGAACATATGGTGCCGGTCTCCTCCAGCCAATTGCACTGCCAGAGCTCGCCCGGTCGAATGCACTGGTACGTGGCCATTTGAAAGTTCTTCCGGCCGGCCATGGGACCGCCATGGATGGCGTAGACGATGCGGTCCTCGTTATAAAACCACATTTCATAGCGCCATTTCTCGGGGTTTCCTTGGGCGTCCTGCGCGGCGTAATCATATATCAAATGACGGTCGCGAATGTCCGTGTCGAACGGGGTGTCTTTCAGCGAAGGAACGACTGGCATGATGGATTTGGATTTGGATACGGATACTTTTAGAGGTGGATATGGGATGGAATGAGAGGTGAGATGGAGATAGTTATGCTCTGTGAATGAGACAATCACCGTGATATGGAATTTTATTTAGGTTTCAACTTGAATCTCAGTCGCACGCAAAGTATGCAGATATTGACCACCACTACCACCTTTATATATAGTTCTTCCTCGTATATCCCTACCCTATGAGATTAATCCAGTAGTCACTGGTAACTGCCATCCACCTTTCCCGGTACCTTCATTCAATATTTTTGTTTTGCTTTGCTTTGCGTGCTTGCTTTGCCGGGGATCTCTCCCGAGACGACAGCGATGACATCACGACCCAAGTGGGACGGAAATCCCCCCCCTTTGCTATATTTTTTATTTTTTTTTATTTTTTATTTTCTTTGGTTGGGGTGGTTGTATCCTGTATTCCCTTGCCGGGTTTGCCGTTTGGCTCTCTACCCATCTATTCCAAGCTGCCTGTGTGGATTTCCATGCTTTGGTGAAGTATGGATCCACCCTGGATTACTACTAGGACGACGGTCGTCTTATGACAGTGGCGAATCGAGTAGTAGTTCAGGCGGGATAGATGATTCGGCAATTGGAAGGCTTAACTTTCGGGCGTTGTGAGCCTAGGCTTAAATGAATGGGTTGAGTAGAGCCTAGGTAGTTTGATTGCTTCTGCCGGCTGTTTCGGTACGTGTGCAGGAGTTGTGGGCTAGTAGGTGCGTTGTGGAACATAAATGTTATTGTTAATGTTATGAGGTAGAGCAATGGATATGTGGCTGTTTGGTTGGTCTTTAGATGTGGTTGTTCAGGAATGGATGGTGTATTAATCTAAGTGTGTAGGGGTGATGCAGTGGTATATCGTGTTGCATATGTAGATATTGTACTACCCTACTAGATGAGAGGAATCTAATTCTGCGTCTGAAGAACGCTCACGTGTGATGCTTGGTTTTTCCAAAGGGGAAGATGAAGGGTGAGTGGGGGTTCCTGTTCTTCCCTCTGCATCTATTGTGTCTATAGTGTTGATCATCCATTCCTCTCAGGAACATTGATATTTTCTCAAGTGAGGATTGGTCGTTTCCTAAGATGTATGGATACATCTGCTTGAGAGCCATTAGCGTAATCGGGTAGAGTTACCTGCTCAGTGAGTTACTTCCTTGCTTCCAAGGGTGATCGGGTGTAGTTGTGTACTTTCTTAGGAGACGTCGGTGAGGGGTGGTTGTAATGGTTATTTGGGGACGACATTGGACTTAACCTGCCCTTCATGTTGCCAGTAGTCTAGCTCGGTATTCTCTCATTAGCTGGTTAATCGTCATTTGTTAGACACCGTGGGCTGTCAGGCGTTCAAATGCTGCTTCTTGCTCAGTGCTAAACAGGGTCAGATGATTCACGTCCAGAATACGTCTTGTATACCAGGAAGAGCAACTCGAGCACAAAAGCGCAGAAGAGAAAGCGAATCAAAGATATAGAACGTGGTAGCGGCAGTGTTCTCCGCTATACGAACATTGCCAGATGCTTCAATCATCATGAGATTGGCTACCAGCAGGAAGGTGGGTATATACTATATAGATCTTTCGGCACTGGGTGTGCCAAGCCTGTTGATCAATGCTTAAGTTGATCGTCTCTATGGCTTCTCGTTGGGGTACTATATTGCCGGCTAGCATTATCCCCCCTATTACATTTATTGACCATTCAGCAGAGAAATATGCGCCAACTGCTGCCCACATGCTAGATATATCAAGCCGGAGCATCTCCTACAATCATATCGGCACCAATTGAGTTTTCAAGACACCAGAAGCCTTGTACACAGAGCCAGGAAATACGGCACGCATTCCCAAATGATCGACTTTGGAACAGCCACAGATGGATTTTAGATTGGGCTGGACCTTCGGGCTGCCTGGTTGTGGGTGTTGTACCACCGGAGCTAAGTCGGTGGGCTATCCGTCATAGGAAGGTGGGTATGGAGATGCTGCTCTCTTGCTTCTTCCACCTTCCCTGTGATCGTGACTGCTATCTATTTAATGAATTTGTGAACAGGCTTATTCGACCGAGGCGTGGTGTGGGTGGGATCCTCTCATGTCCCGCCGGAAGAGAATGAACAATTACACTTGCGGCACAAAGCAGATCATCCGGTCAAGGATCTGTTGGCTCCTGTTTGCTGCATGTGTGGTTCATGAAAATCCAGCAAGCTCTATGGTCGGCCATCATGCTGGCCAGTCGAGAAGCGACAAGCTCTTTCAGCTACAACGTTTAAAGTTTGCCGGCCCACTGGTTGGAGAGCTTAATGGGGGATCGCATCCCACCACAAGCTTGAATGGCTCCGCCCATGGGTGACGGCATTGATGTTTCATGCTCGGATGACCTCGGAAGTGATGATTGCAGAGTGGTGCTGTCTATGTATCAAACGAAGCGTTTGCTCGTCTTGAGGGGAAATCTGGAGATAATAGTGTTAGGCATTTCTTTTTCAACGTGAATGGGGAATGCGTGGAGCAAACTGCAAAAGCGCCCAACAGCGGCAGGCTGGGCACCTTTGGGTTCATAAGGGGACCACGAGTCTGTGCTAAAAGATAAACACCTAGACCGCTGTCCCGCTCCATCCCACCTGCTGGACGATCTGTGGTGGAAAACTTCAATGGTGCAGCAGTGGTGGTGATTTCATGATTCGGGCCGGCGCATGACGTAGCAGATCCCTGGACCGGCGCATATCGTCATCGTTCGTGTTGCCCGATCATCCCGCACTGGAGATGATTATTCTTATAATTATCACTCCTTCTAACTAATGCTCTCTCGTCCCGATTCATTAATTTCCCGGTGCCGGATCTACTGATTCAGATCGATAATCTACAATCTGCACAACCCACCAAGCGCGGTTCCCCCCGTCAAGTCTCAATCACCACCACCCATCACTCAAATCATACAAATCACACCACCAAGATGGTTGCCAAAGCTATCCAGCTCGGTCTACGGATCTGGGAGGTATGTCGATCTTTCTCGAGCCATGAGCACCTGCTCTTGCTGGATCTGCAAAGCAAGCAAGTGCCGCAGATGGAAATTCTGGACTAACGCCGATAATGCCATCAGTTCCTCTGGACTCTGCTCGTCATGGCCCTGATCGGTAACATGATCGCTGAAGCATTCGCTGGGAACCCGTCGACCATCAACTACACCATGTTCGTTGCAGCTTTCTCGATGTTCACACTCTTCTATCTATTCCCAGCGACTATCAATATTGACTGGGCCATCCACCCAATCTTCTTGATCGCTATCGACACGCTCAATGCGATCCTGTTCCTTACAGCCGCCATTGCTCTGGCTGCGAAGTTGGAATGCCACAGCTGCAGCAACGATGTACGTATAGGTGCATGATTTTCTGCCTTATCAGCCGGGGAAACTATCCACTAAAAAGTGGAGAGTGGAGTTTTCGTCCCGCAAAACCCCCAAAAGATGATGCACTACAGTATTATCATCTTAGGGCAACGCTGACTTGTGGATACTTACTCTAGTCCTACACGCTCCACAACGAAATCACCAACGGTGCCCATAACCGCACGAAGCGTTGCCGCGAGGCTCAGGCCTCGACGGCATTCCTGTGGTTCGCCTGGGCTGGCTACACGGCCTCGATGATTCTGTCGATCATCATGTCCCGCCAGACAAGTGTCAACCTTCGTGGACGCACCGGTCCTGCTCGCGGTGTTACTCGCCCCAGCATGGCTCAAGTCTAAACAGTAGTCCATATCCGCTTCTCCGCCTGGGCTGGGATCACGTCTACCGAACTAAATGTCGCTCTCAGGAATGGAATGAAACGAATGACAAAGCGCGACTGGACCAAATATCACATGAGATGCAATTGGACACAGCGCGCTAATTTTTGACTGATGAAACCAACCTAACGATTCTCATCACGTTCACTACTAATCTAAAGAAAAAAAGAAGTCCTGGCAGTACTTGACCAGGAACTATGGCTGGGGATAATCATAATTGGGGTGGGAAGGAGTTCTGTGTGTAATTCTAATTGTGTGTTCTATTGATATGTATTTGATAGTTTGTAATACCGATCGATCCAATGTGTCGAGGCTGTTGGATACTGTCAAAATGTCAGATGATATTATTTCTGTCATCAAGTGAAGTCAGATGCCTGTCCATAACGTACAACTCTTTGATGACGCAGGTAGGCGGGGTACTGCTCTGAGGTGAGAAACTGTTAAAGATACTCCGAGACGCCGTTTGAGAAGAACCCATATGCCGACCGGGGAAGAAGCAATTAGATCGAGCAGCTTAGAAATCCAGGCAGGTCACTTCGGAGACACGGGAAGCTGCATTTCAGCTCCTCACTAGTCGCCGCATGATTCGATTCGGAGAAGTCAAGTACTTCCCTCTTCCCCTCTCGACAGATACATACATAAGGCTCGATCATCGGTCATGCTCTCTAGGACCTTTTTAACACAAAACCATTCTATAATCTCCCCCGCCCCGTGCATCATTCTCCCTAGATATCACCACCATGGTCAAAGCCATTGCCGTCACTGCTCCCGAGACTATCTCCGTGGTGAGCGACTGGCCCAAGCCTACCCTCCGTCATGACTGCATCCTCGTCAAAGTGGTGAGCGTCGCGCTTAACCCCACTGACTGGAAATTCGCCCTTCGAAGCACTCCCATCGTCACTGTTGGCTGTGACTACGCCGGCATCGTAGTAGACGTCGGCCCTGCAGTCACGAAACCCTTTCGGGCCGGTGATCGCGTCTTTGGCGTCATTCGCGGCTGCAACCCCAATCTCCCCTACAATGGAGCATTCTCAGAGTACATCCTCGCTCCAGGTGACCTGCAGTGCGCCATACCGGAAAACCTCAGCTTCCAGGAAGCTGCAACCCTAGGTGTCGGCATGGGCACCATTGCTCAATCTCTGTACCAAAGCCTGCAGCTCGCACCGTTTGATCATCCTTTGGCCCAGCCGGAACCGATTCTCGTCTACGGCGGTGCGACGGCCACAGGGACTCTGGCAATCCAGTTTGCGAAGCTGTCCGGGTACGAGGTGATTACGACGTGTTCGCCCGAGACCGAGGAGCTAGTGAAGAGCCGTGGTGCCGACCATGTGTTTGACTACAAGGATCCCGAGGCGGCTGACAAGATCCGCGACGTTACGCAGGATCGTCTGAAGTTGGTGCTGGATACCATCTCGACAGACGAGACGGCGGCATTTTGTGGACGGGCTATGAGCTCCCAGGGCGGTGATTATACGGCGATGATAGATAGCAAGGTGCCTCGTGCAGATGTACGCAGTCGCTGGACGCTGGGTTATACGGTATTCGGTGAGGAGTTGACGTTTCGGGATGTGCGTATCCCTGCGAAACTGGAGGATCGGACTTTTGCGTCAGAGTGGATGGAAAAGGCGGCCAAGTTGTTGGCGGATGGCAGGGTTGTTCCTCATCCTGTGCAGCTTGGGTCTGGAGGCTTGCAGGGTGTCATTGAAGGTCTGAAACTCTTGAAGGAAGGTAAGGTCAGGGGGTGTAAGTTGGTGTATAATGTGGATGAGACTGCTTGACTTGGTGGTTATATGCAATCATGACTGCTATGATTGCTACTACCTATGAGAAGACGTGCTTCCATATGAATGCTCCACGCGTTATCGTTGGTCAATACAGGTATTTTTGGCTGTACGGAGCCCCGACGGCTTAAAGACCTATTAGAGGTCTCCTAAAAAGAACGGTGGAATTCAATCGTGCGTAGCAGCCTTACAGGGGGAGTATCAGGCAGACATGTGTGAGTAGCTAGAGGCTAAGACCCGTCTAGAACCCAGATTACCACCACACCGTGGATTAATGGGTTTGGAGGGGGGACTAAGTAGTAGTCTTGCGACAAGGGTCTTTTCACCCAGTCACCTTATCGCAGTCACCTAATTGCTGGATTTGCAACACCATCCAAGACTAAAGAGGCGGATAGGCCAGCGAGATTAGCTCCTTAAAGATACTGTCTGCTTCGCTTCCACATGACACTCAGCCTTCTCTCCATCTCAGCAACCCCCGCCAACCTCAACTTTCTACCATACAATCCAAGTCTCATTGCCATCTAGCGTTCTCTCGTCACTTATCTGAGTATTGATATTCCATCAGGATGGAGAACATCCATACTTGCGGAGACAATGGATTCGGTCCTCGAGTGGTCCACTGCCGAGGGGACTTCGACTTCACCCTACTTTTTGAAGAATGCTTCTTCTCGATCGCTCCTTCAGCATTACTTCTCCTTGTTCTTCCATTGCGCTACAAACAGCTATGGAAACATCGGACCGCCATCGTCTCTCAAAGCTGGGCATACTGGGCTAAACTGGTACGTGAGTCGTGTCACTCAATGAGCTATCGCTAACTAATTATGCGCAGGTTTCGGCTCAAGCCTTTGGTGCATTGCAATTTTCACTTCTAGTTTTATGGCTCCTCCCTCACACGCCACGGACGCAGACTTCCCTGGTAGCTGCGGTTCTGACCTTCATCACATCTGTTGGCCTACTGTTCCTATCACATCTGGAGCACCTATATTCTGTGCAGCCCTCTTCTCTTCTGAATCTTTTCCTATCATGGAAAATTGTCTTTGATGCCGTACGTGCAAGGAGTCTGTGGCTGTCCTCGTACACCGTTCTTGCTGCCCTCTACATAGCGAGCATTGCGGTCAAGTTGCTCTGGTTCTTTCTGGAAACAAGGCCAAAACTGGCCTATTTCGTGAACAAAACCATGCAATATGGCGACGAGGAAACTAAGGGCTTTTATAATCGCGCCTTCTTCTGGTGGGTTAATCCTTTGCTCTTCCTCGGGTTCAAGCAGTCAATATCCCTCGAGGAACTGCCGTACCTTGATCGGGTTCTTTCTGCAAACGAATTACATCGGAAATTCTCAGCGCAATGGAGTGCAAGTAAGTAGCAGACAAGGTTGAGTTTCTGGGGTTCGCTGACCATTTTAAGTGCCGAAAACATATGAAAATGCATTAGCCTATTGCGCTGTCCGCACATTCAGAGCTTCGGTCTTTTACTCTTTCCTGTCGAGGCTCATGAGAATTGGGCTGGATTACACGCAACCTTTTCTGATATCCAGATTGACTATCTATGTTGGCCAGAAGAATTCTAGTAAAGACGATGGGTATGGCCTGATTGGTGCATTTGCACTGGTCTTCATCCTCAAAGGCGTATGCTATTTACTCCCTCCTCTAGAACTCTATTCTGATGAAATCCGTACAGGTCATGAACTGTCTTTACGAGCACTATGTATTTCGTCTCATAACGCAAATACGCGGTGCTCTCGTATCTGTCATCTATGATAAGATACTTGAGCTGAAATATGACGAGTACACTGACTCGGCAGCGCTGACTCTTATGAGTAATGATATGGATAACATTGCATCGGGAATCCAGAATGTGCATGAGGTCTGGGCGAGCCCCATAGAAGTGAGCATTGCATTATACATCCTGCAACGTCAGGTAGCTTGGGCTGCTACAGTTCCTGCCGTCCTTTCTATCGTGGTCTTCTGTTGCACCCATTTGTTGTCGAAGTCCGCACCAGGAAGACAAAAGATCTGGATGCTGGCTGTCCGTGAAAGGGTTGCATTTGCTTCGAGTTATCTCGATGCGAGTGTAACTATCAAGATGTTTGGCCTTAACAATCATTTCTCTAGAATGCTACAGCAACTCCGCATTGACGAGCTTGATCGACAGTCGAAATTTCGCCACCTGATGGTGAAAATGAATTTGCTCGGTAAGTTCAGTCTGAGTACGAATATTTTGCCAGATTGAATTCATGAGACTAATTTTGTTTTTAGCGGGCACAACAACCAACCTCAGCCCTGTTCTCACACTCAGCCTTTTTACTGGTGTTGCACTCCATACCGGACGAAGTCCATTGACAGTGGCTGAAACGTTCTCGTCTCTGTCAATAATTTCTCTGTTAAGTGGTCCTTTATCAAACCTGGTCTATTCCGGCCCAAGAGCTAGTGCAGCCTTGGAATGCTTTCAGAGGATCCAAGCTTACTTGCTGGCAAGCCCCAGGCTTGATGATCGAGTTATATCGCAAGGCCATCATAAATTCTCCAAGAAAGGAAATTGGGCTGAAATTAACGCTGAGGGGACAGTGTCCATTGAGCTTCAGCCTCCAAAACCATTGGATCAAGGACTTCTGCACGATTCTGTCGCAGCTGAGTCGGACTTGCTGCATATCCACCAGGCTGACTTTGGCTGGGATCGCAGTTCGTCAGCTACATTGCAGAGCATTGAACTGAAATGTCCCCCTTCATCGCTTACCATGATTACTGGGGCCGTTGGATCAGGAAAGAGCACTCTGCTTCGAGCGATTCTCGGCGAGGTTCCCTGCATAAAGGGTTTCACTTACAGCAATGTTTGTGAAATATCCTTCTGTAGTACCAAGGTTTGGATTCGCAATAGATCCATCCGTGATAACATCTGCCAACCCTTGCCTTTTGATGAGCAATGGTACCGAACAGTGCTTTATTCAACTGCGCTTGACCAAGACATAGAAAGCTTTGCCCACAAAGATCACACAATCATTGGCAGTAATGGTATGGCAACTAGTGGCGGACAAAGACAACGGATTGCTATTGCCCGTGCTATCTATGCACGCAAGCAGTTAGCTCTTTTCGATGACGTCTTAAGTGCTCTAGATGCGAAAACTTCAGAGCAAGTCTTTCAGCGCGTTTTTGGGACACAGGGCATCTTGCGCCGTCATGGAGTTGCTGTTATCTTAGCCACTCATGACCAGAAACTTCTTGCCTTTGCTGATAATGCTGTCTTGCTTCAAAACGGAGAGATTAGGGAACAAGGTCCTCCGCAATTGCTTCAATCACGGGATCTATCGGATGGACCAGCAGCCACTTCACGATCAACCGACGAGCGCCAAGTAGCATTGCCAAATCAGGCAGCTCCAGGCATTGTGTCTTCAGATGCTGACGATATGAACAGGAAGACAGGCGACCTGAGCATATATGCATACTATCTCCGAGCTGCCGGCCCTTGGCATGTATCAATCTATTTTGTATCCTTGATTGTAGGAGTGTTTTGCTCTCAATTTCCCAGTAAGTCTACCTGCCTTCATGGTTGACTTTCACTGATAAAGAAGCGAAGATCTTTGGGTCCAATGGTGGGGAGAAGAAAATGCTCGGACGCCGTTCGGAAGGCTTGCCCTCTATATCAGCGTATATGCTGTTCTGGCCGCTGTAGGAGCTGCACTGTGGGCATGGTGCATGTGGCTGGTCTTTTGCCGCATTGTCCCGACGTCCTCCAACAGGCTCCATGATTATCTGGTGATGAAGGTTAACAAGGCTCCTTTGCATTGGCTCACCTCCACAGACAGCGGTATCACCCTGAATCGCTTCAGTCAGGACATGACTCTAATTGACCGATCACTTCCTGCTGACTTTCTTAAAACATCGCGGAACTTCACACAATGTTTAATGAGCGCTGTATTTATCTGCGTTGGTGCTAAATATATGGCTCCTCTGATCCCCCTATCAGCCATTGTGGTTTACTCAATCCAGAAATTCTACCTCCGAACATCACGACAACTTCGCCATCTGGATCTCGAGAGCAAGTCACCACTGTATACCCAATTTACCGAGACGCTAAATGGACTTGTCACCATACGCGCGTTTGGCTGGCAAGACAGCTTCCGTGAAGAGCACCAAGGATTGCTCCAAAGATCGCAACGGCCCTACTATATGCTGTTTGTCATACAGCGTTGGCTTATTCTTGTTCTAGATCTTTGTGTTGCCGGCATTGCAATCTTGCTAGTGATACTCGCTGTCTTTGTGCGCGAGATTGGGCCAATAGGTGTTTCGCTTATCTCTCTAATCACATTCAGCCAGCAGCTGTCGGAATTGATCAATTTCTGGACATCCATGGAAACCAGTATTGGTGCAGTTACACGCATTCGCAGTTTTCAGAAGGTTCCCTCAGAGGACCTTCCTGGTGAGGAAGCAGTTCCTCTTGCTGATTGGCCATCAGCCGGCCATATAGCTTTCCAAAATGTCAGCGTAGGCTACGAGCTGGACTCTTCACCTGTTCTTCAACAACTAACCCTGACCGTCCCTGCTGGATCCAAGCTAGGAGTATGTGGGCGTTCTGGAAGTGGGAAAAGCTCTCTACTTCTTGCCATTCTTCGCATGGTGGAGATACAAAGTGGAGATATTACTATTGATGCCGTGAGTCTACAGTCATGCCCTCGTGACATCATCCGCAGTCACGTTACAGTGATACCTCAAGAGCCCGTCCTCTTCCGGGGCACTATCCGTGACAATGTCACTGGGTTCAGCCCCATGAATGATGAGAATGTTCTCAATGCACTACAAAAGGTGCAATTGCACGAGCATGTCCAGAACTCCGGGGGACTCGATGCTAAGATCGATCAACTCCCCTTATCAGCCGGCCAGCGACAGCTCATTTGCCTCGCTCGAGCTATTGTTAAGAAGAGAAAAATCTTGCTCTTGGACGAGGTCACAAGTTGGGTGGATAATGAGACAGATTCCTTGATGCAAGAGGTAATACGCACTGAATTTGCAGGCTGCACTATTATTGCAATCGCGCATAGGGTTTCTACTCTTCTGGATTATGATCAGATTGCTGTCATTGATGGAGGTAAGATGGCTGAATATGGCACACCTAGTGTGCTGTTGGAAGCATCAGGCTCGCTTTTTCGGCAATTGTATGATCAGCAGATGTCCAGGGTGTGATGACACTACAAGTATAATTCTTATGCTAGTGCCTGCCGGTATGGGCTACAGCGGAAGATGCTCGAGGGCATCAGAGACACCGGGAGCAGACTGAGAGAAGGGTGCTCATCCTTTTCATCATTACCTAGTATCAAGGGTTCGCTTGTGTTTTCAATATCCGTAAGCATAGATGTGAGTGGGGGGACAAGCATATTGTGTATCCTGATGTTGAGCAGAACTGGCGAGACAGGATTATATATATGACTTCATTAGTAGCAGCTCGGTACTTATGGGTCATACGGGCGCTTCTTTTAAGGAACTTATTCCCACTTTTCTCATACAGCTCTGGGCCTGAATCTTTGATTATATATAAACTAATTAACCGATGGCCGCATACTGAGTTGTGCCCCACTTCATTTTCTAATAATGACACGGGTGGTACAATTTATACAAAGCTCATACCCTCTTTTTAACAGACAAATGGCAGCATGATTGGAGTTCGGGCTTTCAGTGTAGCCAAAATAGTTCTCGAGGCATCAGGTGACAGTAATAGTCTGGTTGTCATTGTGGCCCCCCTGCCAATCAGGTAAAACCGCTGCCAACGTGACCGGCACTGTGCAACCTCCAGCACCTCTTGCTTCTCTCTGTCTTTCCTCTCCCCACAGCAACATATGAAACTGTGCAATTATTTACTTTACTATATTGAAGCTTTCTCGAATTATAGCTCGTTATTACTTCTTCATTAATGGCTGAATTATCGCCAATGCTAACCTGATTGCAAACAAACAATTACCATGTCCATATTGAGTACCCACGCTGAAAACCAATTACCCGCAACATAGACAAACGCCATTGAATAACCTGGGTAATAAGAAAATTGTCACCATCAAACGCGCAAACACCTTGAAAACACAGACTCGATCAAGGACTAGCCGCTGTCTACGCCATGGACAGCTTAAAGTCGGCGTTATTGCTTCGCACCGTCACATATCCGGTCTTTCGCACTTGGTCGTTTGCTTTCCCAAAGTATCGACCCGATCGGAAGCTATGGCATTATCGTCAGTATTCTGGGTAACAACGATCATTACTCAGCACCTACCTCCAGTGAAGATTGGCGCGAACGACATTCTGCACGCCTCGGATATATTCCTGAACGTCTGCGTCGATTCGCTCCCCCCAGGTTGGCAGTGCCGCCAAAGCAAGGTACCAGTCTCGGTAGCGCTCAATGAGCATTTCACCCGCATGGTTAAATGCCACCTGCGCTGGCATGCCATTATGACGGCAGATGGCCACTAAATTATGGCTTACACCTTCTTTCTGTATCCCTTTGTGAGTCGTGCGTGATAGAGCTTGTATTGGCAGGTAGAAAACTAACCTCTTCCTTGCAGTATGACAGTATGTCATTTTGCCTGGGATGCATTAGTTCAGTCATATGTGGGAGTTTGGGGCGGCATACAGTAATACAATGTCAGTACCGATCCTCTCTATCTCCTGGATGCTTTTGCATTCAAAAACATGATCTGGGATGTCTAGTTTGTGGGCATATCTGCAATCCCGGAGTTAGTGCTGATCACAGGCCAGCAGAAGTGATGACATACTCTACTAAAGCGAAGAGGGGCGAAACGCCTGCAGACTGTCTGCGCAGAGACAGCATCTCTTCAAGCGAGGGCAATTCCCCCTTGGAGCATGAGCGTACTTGGGCCATGCATCCCGTGCAGTAGTCATTCATGGCACGTGCAAACCTGCGACGAATTCCTTAGACAACGTTAGCAGATGTCCTAGAGTATGTGGGAAGTTCAGCGCTACATACCGATAGGTTGAGCCTACAATACCGTTAGACGTCAATGAGAACTCCCAGGACAGTATACTGATCAACGTACCTGAGTGATTCGATGCCATACTGAGTTGTGCACCTGTACTATGGGGTAGTCTGAGAGCACTGGTCTCTGCCCAGTTTCGTCGGCCATGCCTGCTCGCAAATCCTCAACAAGCACTTGGGCCCGTTCCGGATCATCCTTGAGGCTTCCATTATCGAAGACTAGAATCAAAGCTCAGCTATCATACACATGCATTCCGAAAGAATGGTGCTTACGGTCATCAAAAGGGAACACCTGCTCGACAACATCGGTTTAGATTTAGTCAGTGGACCTTCATGTGGTGTCAATCATGGGCAATGAACGCACCCAGTTTCCCCAATCGATAACTGTCCGCAACTCCTCGGGCTCAGCATCTGGAGCTGCTATGGAGCAGAAATAAGCGAAGTCCGTCTTTTGTAGTCGCCTTTGGCTTCTTTCATCGAAGTAACATTCTCTATTATGACGGTGGTCTAGTTAGAGAAAGGTCATGCCGACATTGGGGGGTCATATGCACCTTGAGATCCATGCTTCTGACAGCTCTTTCACACACTTATAGTGTCGGTTTACTGTTGGTTCGCCTGACAAGAACAACACGAACATTTCGGGGAGGCGGATGGAGAGAGAAGTATCTCGCCGGGGTGCCTTGACCGTTGGCGAAGATACACTCTGCTGGACTCTTGTGACGGCCATGTTCAACTGACACGAACTGTGATGGTTTAAACGCAATCGGGAGGAAAGTAATGAATCGGTCGCTGTTTATATGAAAGCAATGTGGATCAGGACAGCACGTCTACAGGTGCCAGTGCATGGTACTTTATATACAGACGAATGCTACGACCTACTTTTGGAACCGTACGAATGGCCAGGTGGATCCTACAACTGACCTCCCTGTTCAAGGCCCAGACTTCGGGCTTTGGTGACGACCTGGGCCCACAGGATCGTCCAGCCTCAGAATATCGTTTCCCGGTATTCGAATTTCAATGGCGCCAAACAAAAGGATTAAGGTTTCCCATCGACAACATGCAAAACCCGGAAGTTAGAAAAAAATAATGGCCTCTGTTATACATCAATTTAGGTCTGCAAAAGTCTAGCGCTACTCAGCCCGAGGAGCTAGTGCCTGGGGGTTCTCCGCCGCCGGAGCTGAAGGCTTCTCAAGAGCAATGGTCAGTCGTCCACCAAAGCGCGGTATGAGTTTGACGATCCCTGCCCGAATACGTCTAGAGCACCCATTTGGGGCCTCAGGATCTTGACTTTTGATCGGCCCGGAAGCCGGATCTCTCCCCGGTTTCCGGGATTTAGCACGGTCTCCCCATCTTATTCTTGGAAACCTCTCCCGGGAGATTGGCTAACCTGCATGCTAGGACGATTGGGCATCATGACAACGGGGCCCAAGAACATTGATTAGCGCCTCCAGGTCTGAGAGCTGGTACAGCTTGTTGCTTTTTCCCTTGCCCTTGATTTTCTCGCCGGCCTGTCCATTCAGTACCGGTCTGGCCATGGTGGGAACGAGCACATCTGATCGTGATCATACCATTGGGCCACTCTGCTGGGGCGCCGCAGTGGGTCCCACGAGGTGTCTCGCCTCGCAGCCACGGGACTGGGCTCGAACATCCGCCCGGAGCACGATGCATCGTTAGTAGCTTTCACTAGACATCATGTCCCAAAAGGACGGGTGAACGTGAGGGGTGGTCCAGAACCCAATTGCTTTTGTCAGGTAACACTGGCGGAAGGCAGGTCCGGTACATGGGGTGGCCACTGTTGGCTCTCAGCTCCATGAGCTCTATAGTTTGTCGATTCCTAGCTTGGTATCCTGGATTGCGGTATAAAATGCGGGTGAAAGGCGCAATGGTCCGACTATCAATCGCTAGGCATTGGCCTATTAGACACCTTATTGCACTCAATATTTGCAAGCATTGCTCGTTGATTCTTCGATATGGTCTCCTCTCTACACCCACAGGTTGGTGACAGAATCAGTAGCTGGGGCTACTCCTTCTCCTGGACAAAAGATCATCTCTCCAAGGAAGAGTTAGAGCCATTGCGCCAGCAGTATGATAGCTCTGCGGCTAACGCGCTGGAGAGGCTACAAGCAATTCGGGCTACCCTGATGGAAGAAAGCAAAACAAAGGGGACAAGCGCACCACCTAGTGATCTTTACGTCCTCTTACGGGACCACCGGGGGGATGACGGTGTCCTGGCCAAGTTCTGGACCGAAGTGAACACTGTTCCTGAATGGGTGGATTGGGAGCAGCTACAACGCGGCCAGCAATTCTTCTATCGCTATGCCATTGCCAATATTGTGGGGTTCGCTTTGCAAGGGTTTGTGGCGGAAAACTCGGTATGTTCTTAATTGTACAACTATAGACAAGAGACGAGGGATCTAATGATGCTCATCAGGCGGCACCTGGGGTTGTCGAGGTCCTTGTCCGAACGGGGGGCTTCTCCACCCGTATGCTTTTGGGCAGATTGCTCGAGACCTTCCAGTGGCTGATCCAAGTCACCCATTGTATTGAATCAATTCGCCCCGGCGGCGAAGGGCACATTGCCAGCGTCCGGGTCAGATTGCTCCATGCCTCCGTCCGCCAGCGCATCGTTCAGCTCTGTCGAACCAGGCCGGACTACTTTGATCTGGCAGGCTTTGGAGTACCGGTGAATACCCTGGACTCGGTCCACTCTATCAGCACCTTTTGTTGCAATCCTATGTGGCTTCAACTACCCAAGTTTGGCATACAGCCTACTCCGGATGAGGTCAAGGACTATATTGCGCTCTTTCGGTACCTGGGCTTTCTCCTTGGAACGCCCACATCGTATTTTGAAACGGTGGAGCGGAGTAAATGCACTATGGAAAGCCTTCTGGCGCACGAGCTCCGTACCACTGATACATCGCGAACGGTGGCATTTAACTTTGTGGAATGCGTGACGAACTTGCCAGGGCCATTCAAGGTCTCCAAGGGATTCATCGAAGCGGGCAGTCGGTGGATCAATGGCGACGAGCTGTGTGATGAACTGGAACTTGGCAAACCAGGACTCCTGTTCTATCTGGCGTTTTGTGGGTATTGTGCACTAGTGGTAGCTATGGCGTGGGTCCAGCGGCTATTTCTCAGTCTGGATGAACTACTGATTGCTGTGAGGTGGAATCTTATCTTGATCAGTGTGCACGGTTACTGACTCTGTACAGGGGTTCCGAAGTTTGCTGTATGGTGGAGTGGTCCAGCGAAAGTCGCGCACTCGTTTCGAGTTCAGATATGTGCCCCGACTCGGGAAGCAGACAGGGAAAGAAGCATACAGGGGTGGTGATGCGGCTACGACAAAGGCTTCCTGGGTTGCTCACCCGGTGTGGACGATACCCACAAAATGCCTGGGAGTGGGCCTCTTTGAGATGGTGCTTCTCGTGATACTTGGTGTTTCTGGAGTGGTGATAGTGGGAGGTGCGCTCGGAGTCATGCAGGGTATGCATAGGTATTACAAGACGCATGCATAACATGCTGGACGGTGATGACGGGTTCATGCGAGATGATTTGACTATAACTATGTTGATACTGACATTTATGAGAACAACAACAATAATAGAATTGACTAAGATTATGATATATACCCCAATTCATTTCTCCATTGAGTGTCCTACATGTAACGAAAGGGTTAGTATGAGTAGTAAAAGTGAAGCTGCCGTGTGATTCGCAGGGATTTGATCAATGCAGGTGACCAAATTGGCCAAGTCGGAACTCCCAACAAAGGAACCCTTGACCGGCACGACCGTGCCCTCAACAGGGCAGAAGAAATACCTAGTTAGATACTTTGGGCCAAAACTGGTACTTACTGACTAAAGTTACTGGATGACTGATTGATTGATCGCTGGCCCAAAGCTAAGGATTGCGCTAAGAGAAAATCCGTGGGGTAAGATCCCTGCTACTTGCATCTGGCGGTAGATCCTTTTCGATGATGTCTCTGCTCCAAAAAGGACAAGAAAAAGAAAAAGCAAAAATCTAGACTATGCGCCGGTCCTTCAGCGCTTCCCGGTTTTCGTCAGACTGAAGCGAGAAAAAAAAAAGAAATTAGATGGGAGGAAAGAAGGGAAAAAGCAAGCCTACAATTCCTCCGGTAAATCGCCATCTCTTCCGCTCCCGAGATTAAAAATAAAAAGAAAAAAGACGATGTATCAATTCCATCATCCTGGTTGTGCCCGATGAAATACGTACTACGGACTGGTACTTTTCCACCATCCCCCATCGTTTACGAAAGATACTACTACTAACTTACCCACCGGTCTATTAAAGTACTTACTTTACTTTGGTTTGGTTTTCTTTCCTCGAGGGAAATGAGGCGCGCTAAAGAAGGCCCGATCCACTCGGAAACTTAATCCCCCTCGTGCTGCTACTGCTGGCTACTGCTACTGCTGCTGCTGTTGTTTTGCGTGGTTTTGTGTCTGTGTCTGTGTCTGTTTCTGTTTCTCATCCACCAAATCAAAAGTACAATCTGAGGGCTCGTTGGGAGATTCCTTCCGGAGTGATTATGATGATGATGTATATTTTCAACAAGTACTACGGCTGACTTCGCCTCAATTTCAGTCCTATTATTCAGTGAATGCATCTGTCACCGACTCCCGGAATAGGGATTGATATCATATAGTACTATACGATGTTGACAAAGTACTATACTCTCTACACCGGTACTCTTCATCATCTCCTCTTCTGTCTCCACTTTGTTTATCGGTCTGTTCTGTGGCAATTCCTTTCTTGGGAAACCAGAATTTGCCTCCAAAGTACGATGTACTTCGTTTCATCAGTTCTAGGCTATATGGAAGTAAGTAGGTTCACTAAGTACCTACCTAACTTACATACTACGAAGTATCTATCTAACTATACTTATCGGAGGTGTTGCCTATCTTGGATAGTACTTATGTAAATACTAAGTCTTGAATCCTATTTCTTCCTTTCATCCATCCATTCATTCGTTTAGTTACCCTCGGGTGGAGGCTTATCCCTCGTTCAATTTTCCTTTTCCTCTATCCCGGATATGATCGTTGCCGAGATGAACTTACCGATTTAGTTACGAACTACAGTAGTACTAGGTATTTCCGGAGACTTGGGAATGGGTGGGTGGCCCTAATCTGCCGCCCGCACGATTGAGTTATGGTGGCTCTGTGTGTGGCGCATTGGTGATCCTCGCTTTTTTTCCTTTTTTTCCTTAATGTCGTATGGTGGTCTTTTTGGTGTGGGAGTGTTCATGGAGGTGGTGTGTGGGAAGGTTGGAGGTGTTTGTGATCCGTACGGTGTGGATGGTTAGTAGTCTGGTTGATGGGATGATGATGATAAGATGGGATGAACCTTGTTGCTTTGTTGAGTGGGGGGAAGGGGGGTGTGATGGATCTCAAAGTTAGAGAATTTGAGGTTTACTGTTCATAATAGTATACTAGTATACTGCTAAGTAAGGAATAGGTGAAGCATAGGTGGATGGTGTAGGTGGCTACAGGGGTTCATTGTAGACGGATGCGGAAACAAAGGACTCAGTTTTATGGCGAAGAGTAACTAACTTATAGATGGGTGATGATTCATGCACGAGATAACCGATAACAGTATGATTCGGACAAAGGGGAATGAAGTTCAGTGTTGCCTTGATTCAGACACATTTCCACTTCTTTTTTCCCTTTATTTATTTATATTTTATGTAGTTGAGTTAGTAGTGGTTCATATCCTGGATTACACCGCAAAAACCTCTCGGCACTGACTTACTTCCTTCAGTCATATCTACAATATCATGTAGGTATCTCCTTATGGCAAGTCAGTTACTTTGCAAGTACTTGGGTATCCCCTGTCAAGTTTCCCAAGTTCAAGTCACAATAATTCTGGGGAGCCAAGAGCCAGAGAACGTGTCACTTCCATATTGATTGGGGGCTTTTTTCTTGTTCGGTCGACGACCATCTCGGGACCCATTTCTAGTCCAGATTCCCCGTCCAGGATATCCCTGACAAAGAAGAGCATGTCGGAAGGGATCACTGATTACTGTCTTGGGACGCGTACAGATATGGTCCCATTCTTTTCCTCTCATTTCTTTTTTCTTTTTCCTTCTCTGTTTCTTCTTTCGGTATTTTGTTCCGTATGTTGCGTATGTGTGTGTGTGTGTGTGTGTGTCTGAACTATGCGACTTGCAGATAGATACTACTAAAGCAGTAGTAGACTTTAGGGCGAGGATAGAAGTGGATACTCAACAACCACCAGCACCAGACAAAGAGAAGTTTCGCTGTGATCATGATCGTGATAGTGTAGTGTGTGATCTGACTGACAGCTGCCAGGTTGGCCTGAATGACTGATGGGTCGGGCCGAGTGGAGTCATTTCTTTCTTTGTTTCTTCTTTTTATCTTTCTTGCTTGCTTGTCTTGGTCGTTATTGTGCGACATGCCTGGTTTGGGAATGTTGCAGGATTGCTTTTTCCCTTCTTGGGGTGAGTACATGTTTCTTTGTTCGAATTGTGCAGGATTTTGGGCAGTGTGCTATACTATGGTGCGGTGGTTATGGTTATGGTTATGGGTTGGGATCAGTGGTAGATAGTAGTAGATAGTAGATGCCAGTTAGGGTAGAAAGTGTATTGGTGGATTAAGGTGAGGCTGAAATATATGCTAGCATTGTTTGCTACGGAGTAGTAGTTATTAGTGATAATATACATTCCTATTCCTACAAGTAAACAGGGAACTGCCAGTTACTATCGAGTAGTAGTACTGGATGTGCTTACCACACTACTAGAGTATGCTGAGATACTGAGCACATCTTGCCATGAGCATCCTTTAGTGTCTATCTACCTTCTAGTCAATCCTCTGCAGTAAGTTACGCTGAGAACTATCATGCCTCGAAGGTGTCCATATCGCTGACTACTGTTCCATAGGTGCTTGGGTACCTACCATTATCAAGAGAATGTCCCTCTCGATAAATAGCCCTTAGACTAGAGTTGCTTCTCAGACTCGGCATTATTGCCTCTTTACGAGCATCAATGACTCATTGTTTTGTTGCGAGGCTGAAGTACTTGAATACACAAGAGCTTGGTGACGGTTTGTTTGGAGTCCCTCATCGGATGTGGTGGTCGAAATGGTCGATGCACTTCAATTTCTTGAAAGCCTATTCTGGAGTTAAAGACTCTTCTCCTGTTCAATAAATTATCTGATCAATCTCTACCTCTCCATGATCAATTTGTGTAGCACCTATCGAGTAGACAAACGAGAGGAAAAGGCAGTGAAGACGGCGGGGCAACAACACCAGGGCGGCCCGTGCAAAGAATTTCTCCAGAGCTCGGCCGGCTCTCCCTCTTCCTCCCACAACTTCCCTCGTGGCCTTTCTGCCTCTCTACCCCCCTTTTCCCATCCCCACTACCAAATATCTTTCGCACAATGGCAATCCAGTGAGTCCCTCATCGGCTACTGAATTGGCCGGAAATGCGCTAACCTCTCATTCCCCCAGCTACTTGATTCTCCTGTCGAGGCAGGGCAAAGTGGTTCGTTTCGTGGCCCACCCAACTCTGTGACCTGGCTGGAAGCGGAGACTAACACAACAAAATTTCCCAGCGCCTTGCCAAATGGTTCACTACTCTCTCCCCCAAGGAGAAGGCCAAGATCATCAAGGATGTGACCCAGCTGGTTCTGTCGCGTCGCACCCGCATGTGCAATTTCCTCGAATACAAAGGTTCGTCCGAATCATCTTCCACCCCCCACTTGGATACTCCCCCGCAGCTCGCCCACTACCCCGATCGGACTGTATCTGACTTTCTTCTTCTTCGTCGTCACCAGACACCAAGGTCGTTTACCGTCGCTATGCCTCCCTCTTCTTCATCGCCGGTTGTGCATCCACCGATAACGAATTGATCACCCTCGAGGTCGTGCATCGTTACGTCGAGCAGATGGACAAGTACTACGGCAATGTGTGCGAGCTGGATATCATCTTCAACTTCCAAAAGGCATACTTCATCCTTGATGAGCTGTTGCTGGCGGGAGAAATGCAGGAGAGCAGCAAGAAGAATGTGTTGAGGTGCATCAGCCAGCAGGACAGTCTGGAAGACATGGAGGTAAGTCGAGAGCGTCTATTGCTTCACAACACCCAGCACCCCCTATTTGGAACATGAGCACGGAACACCTGTCTTTGGAGCGTCCAATTGCTACGTTTCTTTTTTCCGGCCCGCCCCTTTTTATACCTGCGAGGTTCCGACATCATGATCAATTCCTGCGGCAACCTCCTTGTCCTCCTCCCCACAACATCGTTTCCCTCCGCCCTGCCCCCTCAACCAATCACTTCATCTCAGCGAGCCATACCATCATCTTCTGTCGACGTCAGCTAATGCCGCCTCAGGTTGAGGAAGACGTGGTCACGAAGATTATGTAGACGCCTCTCCGGCCCGCGAGCGTTTCTTTGTTGTTTATACTGTTTGGGATGTTCGTTTTTGTTTCTGGGGCAAGCTGGACTGCTATACATACTGGCGTTGGACGTACATAAGCGTTGTGTTCTACTGTCTCGCGACTTTTGTTGCCAAGAACTAATTAATACCACCATGACTACATTCAGGATTCCAAGGAAGTCGTCAATCATTTAGCCAAGGAAGGGCTCCTGTGAGGGGATTCACAGAATGGACGGATCATCCGGGAGAATAATGGATGATTCCGCACTTTGCCTCATTATCTGGGCTGGTTGGCCATCCTTGGTTCAGTGCGCAACCCGTGAGGTGGGTGCGTGATATCACTGGCCCGACCTGCGCCACGTGACTGGGGGCTCCCCCCTCGGGGCGCAGCGCGCATCCCCCATCCCCCCCAAGACCAGTCGTCGCTCTATCGCGCTGTCCATCTCCCATTCCTTCCCTGAGTCTTCTTCCATCTCCTTCCGTCTCATCTGCATCTGATATGGCGACTTGGCTCTCCATACTCACCTATTAACTCACCCATTCTTCGCTCCTGTGCTGCCACCGTAGCAACGGTTCCACTCGCCAGCTCATTCACTCTTATCGCCGGATTCGTGACGTCTCAGGAGACAACGGCCCCGGTTTATTTGAACCCAACTGCTGCGACAATTGCTCTGATCTGCTTGTCGCATCACCTTGAGTCTTGATCACCGACCACGGTGTTCTCCGCTTATCTATCATCACGCCTTATCGTAATCAGCGACTGCTACACCGCAACTCTGGCTGAAGATGAAGGTATGCAATCTAGCCCTATTGCGCCGCTGCAGCCTCCCCTAGAGTGGCCTGATACTTACCGTGCCTGTTCTTTTCTAGTTTCTTCCTTTGCCCGAGTTCGAAGACGTGACGAGTTCTCTCAATTTCGACACTGCCGATTGTCACATTGTTGGGGGATGCGATCTGTACACTACAAAGGCTGCTCGAGCCGATCGGAAATTGTACAAGAACATTGAACAGTCGCTCGAGTCTCAATATGAATCGGTTCTCCGTCTGTCAGCTTCGCTGTCACCCCCCAACGCATCGGACGCGGCCGCCTCGCTCAACCTGTCCCGGTCGAGTCCTTTCGGTCCCCTGAGCGACCACTCCAGTCGACGAACATTTGCCTATTTGATCGCGACATTAAATGCCAGTCATCCGGATTATGACTTCTCCCATGTGCTGCGCCCATCAGACTTTCATCGTGAACGGAATCTGAAAAGAGTTATGAACACGATCGATTCAACATTGTTCAATCTTCGGCCACGCGAGGCCATTGATCTCACACCTCCATCCCCCGTGACGATATCGGGTTCCTACAATGCGGGCGCGTCTTCTACGTGGGGGCCGAGAATGTGGAGGGTGATCGATGAACATATGTCTCTTAAGGAGTGCTCCCTCTATTCGTTTTCGCCGGATGAGGATCCGTCGGATGCGGACGATGGAGCAATCTGGAGTCTTCATTACTTCTTTTTCAACCGACTACGGAAACGCGTCTGTTATCTGTATCTACGAGCGATCCCAATCCTCAGCCACACGCCCAGCGAGGGACTTGCCACGCCGACAACGAAGAGAACGTACGACGACGGATACTTGACACCGGAACTTGGCTCGAGCAAGCGGGCCCGCTACTGGCTGGGCGAGGGTATTGAACTCGAGAGCGAAAGCGACGAGGAAGCCAGTGGGTCGAAACCGGCGCATCCAGTCGTGGACGAATACGACCACTACCTGCTCAGCGATGAGGAGTTTCGCTCCCGATCGGGCAGCAAGGGCACCGTTCGGGCCATGAGCGAGGAAATCGCCGACTCGATGGAGGTCTAATCCTCCCCTCCCTTCTGCCTTACCTGTTTATTCTTCCATTTCAACCAACCCGGCCCTTCTTGTTGCCATGGGCCGTTTGTTCAGTTGCTTGTTCTCGTTTGGTTTTGACTGCTCGGCGTAATTGTGTTCTTGTCTGCTGCATTCAACCTGCATTTGCACCGGCTAGGGGCGTTATACTCGGCAACCGGAAGGAAGGGAAGGAAAGCCCCTAATTGTAATTGAACGGCTGTTGGTCTAATGATGATGATGACGACGAACGACGTGCTGCGTCACGGCAATCCGATGCGGCGCTCAAGGGCAGGTTCCACAACGACGGGCGTTGTCATTCTTCTGTTTCCTTCCTGTATTTATTACAAATTGACATTTCACTCTCTGAACTTGATCCGCTACGAGTAGACAGAAGAAACAGCTATTTATAGATCAGACCAGCTATTCAGTAATCAAACAGTATTAGTAGTGAAGACCAGCGACTTGGTACTCCCCGATTGGTCCGTGCACCGCGGCGGCCAAAGCTGTCCTCCGATCCGACTATCACCAAGTAGACCATCTATCATCATCAACAAGCAACCTCCGGAACACACTACCCATTCCACTTCCCCCGCACGCGCATTTCCGCAATTCTCACACAATGGCGGATGACGAAGAGCGCATCAAGGCTGAGAAACTAGCTGCCGCGAAGAAAAGGGTACGCATACCCCTTATGAATGCACATTAGCTACCCAACCTACCCCCGGCCCATGTACCTATCCTTTGCCTGTCCATAGAGACAGCACACTCAAGCGCAGCGCGAACATATTACTAATGGTTTGAGTTTATAGGTAGCTCA
Organism: Aspergillus piperis CBS 112811; assembly: GCF_003184755.1. Lineage (NCBI taxonomy): Eukaryota > Fungi > Ascomycota > Eurotiomycetes > Eurotiales > Aspergillaceae > Aspergillus > Aspergillus piperis. The sequence goes on from NW_020291592.1 coordinate 316,238, forward strand.
GCTTCAAAAACAGAAAAAGAAAGCAAACAAGAAAGCCGCCAGCGTCGATACCTCCAAAGATACCACCCCCGCTGCTGCTGCTGCTGCCGAGTCCTCAGAACCAGCCAAGGAAGATGCGCCCGCGGCCTCGCCCCCGGAACCTGCGCCTGCGCAGGCTACAGAAAAGGAGGGAGGGGAGGAAGGTGCTAGTGCTGCAACGGAGGTAGAGAAGACACAGACAGAGAAGGCGACAGAGCCAGAAACGAAGACAGAACCTCCAGTCGAAACCACCACATCGGAGGAGAAAGCAGAGAAGAGCGAAGACAAGGAACAAGAACAACCCCAGGAGGAGAAGAAAGAAACCGAAGCCCCCGCAGCAGCAGCAGAAGAAGAAGGGACTGAGCCCATGCCCGATGCACCCACGTCGCCGGGTCCCGAAACCCCCGCGCAACCCGCCGTGAAGCCCGAGTCATCCGGAAGAGCGTCAGCGCACGGTCGACAGCCCTCTCTATCTATCCAGTCGAAGATGCGGTCATCGTCGTTCCGGAAGGGGTCCGTGTCGCAGGGGAGCAGTGGGTCGCCGTCGCCGGCGGCGAGTGCGATGCTGAAGTCGCCTTCGTTGCCGCCGTTAAGTGCGGATGGCGAGGCGGTGCAGGAAGTGTATCGGAAACAGTCGACGCGGATTGAGGAGTTGGAGAAGGATAATAAGCGGTTGGAGAAGGAGTTGGAGGAGGGGAAGGGACGGTGGAAGAAGACGGAGGAGCAGTTGGAGGATCTTCGGGAGGCTAGTGTGGATGTTGCGGAGTTGAAGGTGAAGTTGCAGGATGCGGAGGCGAAGGTTGGGGAGATTGAGGAGTTGGTGAGTTGACCTTTTATCTCTAGATGGTTCTGAAGGGCTCTATCGGGGAATTCTAAGACTAACGGTCTACTGGGTTTGTAGAAAGCAGAAATCGCATCCCTGCAGAGACAAAACTCACATCTGCAAACCCGCACGCATCGAAGCACCGCCAGCGTCTCTGTGCCCGGCCCATCGGAGTCTCCGCCAGCGGACCTGGTGCAGCAATTAGAATCCAAGTCCGCGACGATCGAAGCGATGGAACTGGAGATCTCAAACCTGCGCGCACAGCTCGCATCTAGCAGCGCACACGAGGCCCAAATAGCAGCCCTCGAAGAGAAGCTCTCCGGTAGTGAATCCGCGCTCGAGAAAGCCCAGCGCGAGCTAACCGATACCAAGAGCGCGCTGACCCGCGCCTCAGAAAAGGCCGTCAAAGAGGGCGTGGACAAGACCTCCACAGAGACACTAATCAAGAACCTCCAGCGCGAGCTCGAAGAGCTCAAACAAGAGAAGACCACAACAGACAAAAAAGCCGAGACCCTCGAAAAGAAGCTCGAAGCCATGGGCAACCTACACAAGGAATCCGAAGCCCGGCATCAAACCCGTCTGCGCGAGACCGAGAAGATCGAAAAAGAAGCCGCAGTGCTCCGCAAACGACTCGCAGACGTAGAGAACGAGAACCTCCGCCTCAAAGAAGAACAAGAATCCCTCCGTAAACGACATGCCACGGACCACGGCAGCGCCGGCGCTGACGACGACGCCCTCGACGAACTCGAAGACGAAGAACGCTCTCGTCTGCACCGCCGCATCCGCGACCTCGAAGGCGAAGTCTTCGACCTCCGCCGCGGCATCTGGAAAGAACGTCGCGAGGAACTTGACCATGCCCATCACCTTCACTCCCCGGACACTGCCTTCCCCCATACATCCTCACCATCTGCCGCCACAGCAGCAGCAGCAAACACCTTCGACGACGTCGACCTCATCGGCGGAACCCCCGACCACGCCCGCCGCCGCAGCATGGCCGCCAACAACCACAAGTCCCAACAGCAACAACAACAACAACACTCCTCCTTCTCAACCGTCCTATCCTCCGGACTCGCCGCCTTCACCGGCGGAAACACCTTCTACGGTGGAGGCAGCGGTAGCGGTAGTAGTGCTACCCGCGGCCGCGCTTCCTCAAACCAGCAGCACCATCAGCCCGCCACACGAGGCAGTCTGGAGCTCCTCTCCGAGGAGAACTTCGATGATGAGTTCGACGAGGCGGAGTTTGCGCGCGCACAGGCTGAAGAGGAGGCGCGGAAGAGGGTGGAATGGGTGCGTGAGATTAAGAAGAAGCTTAGGGATTGGCATGGTTGGCGGTTGGATTTGGTCGATAGTAGGGCTGGCGCTGAGGGAGCGGGTGTGGGTATGGGGGAGATTTTTCAGATTTAGATTCCTTATTCTTTTTTTCGCCCTTTTCCTTCCGGTTTAGTTAGTTTATTCTAGTTTTTGTTTATTGTATGGGAATGATACCGTGGGTTGCGGGGATTGGGTGAAATGGACTTGTGTTTGATGTGAGCGGGTTTGTTTGTATGTTGAGTTCGCTCATCATGGTATAGGTTAGCGGGATGGGGACATGCACTGTGAGTATAGATGATGGATACTTGTGTAAGTGCCCCAGTGTAGTAGGACGAGGTCATATGAACGGGTATTTCCTTTCGATATGCTAGTTTCCGGAATACAAGATCAGATGTTAAACGAGAAGTACAATATGCAACGCAAAACACATATCTCTTTATCTAACTATTCAGTTTTCCCTCGTATTCTCACAAGAGATATACACAATCCGAGACAAGGACGTAGACTTAGACAAAAGATGATAATGCTAACAACAAAAATTGATGATGATGAGTAATCTAATCCTCCGCATAGTGCTTCCCCGTAAGCACACCCTCTGACTTTCCTCTACCCCGTTTCCGGTTCACCAGTTCTCCAACCCACCCGGAGATCTGGTAGACCCAACCGCCGGTGACCATGACTCCCGACACGGTGTTGACGAGTCTGATCAGCAGCGAGAGGAAGCTCGTCCGCTCTTCGCTGATCATCAACAGGATCGGCTCGATGTTGTACTTGAAGAAGATGCCGGGGATGAAGTAGGGGTTCTCGGGCAGTTCCTGGGCTTGGGTAGTGGCAGCGTATTGGTTGGTGAAGACGAGGTTCCTGTTCCTGTTGGTGGCGATGAGATCGGGGTGGTTGGTGTAGGTGTCGAGGGCGCTGGCGCCCTTGGAGTAGAGGGTAGGGACGACGGAGAGGAAGTATTGGTACTTGTAGTAGTGGGTTTCGGTGGTGGCGATGGTTTTATCGAGCGGGTTGAGGAGAGTAGGGTAGTGAGGGCCGAAGGAGAGTTCGGTGACCATGTGGGAGAAGTTGAAGACTGGGATTATATTAATTGACTGCGTTTCATTTCTTGAATGTGTGTGGATGGGAGATTGAATGAGTGAGAGCGTACCTCCATGATCCAAATGTTCTCCAAAGTTCCTGTAGCCATGCCCGCGAGCCGTAATGTGGAAGTCACCCTGGACCTTGTTGCCCTCCAGGCTGCCGTAGATGCGACATGAGTCGACTGTATCGCCGCGCCTCAGCCTGGGTCCCTTGGCGAACTTCCGGCGCGGGTTCTTCCTCACTTCACCGAGGACGTGGTGGACGTGTGCATCGGCTTCGCGGGCGGAAATCCGGTCTGAGTCTTCCTGGCTGAGGGTTTGGTATTCATGGACGCCGCCGGAGGTTTCGCGGTTGCGCTTGTCCATCCAGAGCTTCCAGCTGGTGCGCTCGCGTTGGAGCAGGTCGCCGGCGAGGATGCGGTCGCCAGAGGCATCTTGGATGTTGACGTCGAGGGTGTCGCAGGGCATGCGGACAACGAGGTCAAGGTTCAGTTGTAGGTCATGGCCGACACCCTTTTCGACGCTGAAGTGGTGGTTCTCGGAGCCGTTGAGCCAGGTGCGGAATTCTGAGAAGGTGAAGACTGTGCAAATGACGAGAATGAGGACGGTCCATTGTCCTCCGCGGCGGGATGGAGCAGTGTATGAGGGTTTTGTCTTGGCTGGATGAACAATGCGATGGTTAGTTCGAGGTGTAGCTGGCTGGTATGGACCGGCAGTATATCCATGCGCGGCTGTTTACTACAAGGCTTGGGCCATAGTAAACGGATGATTGTGGACATTGAAATGATCCATGGGTACGAGCTCAACGTACGAAAAGCGTCAAATGTCTTCAGGCCGCCCTGCAGCCCAGACTTCTCCCCGAATGCATCCTCGTCGAGGCCGTGCGATGCGAAGCCATTCATCACGAATGCGTGTCGCGAAGTGTATAACAATTCAATCGATCAAGGCATGAATAGAGGGAGGATAGAAGAGAATGAAAGGAAGGACAGAGTGTAAGTTCGATGAGGATATAGGGAGCGACAATCAATGGAGCTCAAAGCTCTCGTATGGAGGCCGAGGAAAGCAAGAGGAAGAGAGGGGAGCGGCGGAGGGATTGGCGAAAGGAAGCCGAAAGGCCAAGTAGTCCGGATTCCCCTTCAGTTGTTGATTCTTTCTCCGCAATTCCCCTTCCCGCCCTTATCGATAAGCCTTGATCATCCTCCGTGAACCATATACTACTACGTAGCTACTGACTAACTAACTTGTATCATAAGAACCATAACTGCATCCCAAACATGCCAAACCTCCAAATCATCCACTTCATTCCCCCATCTCGCGAAGCAATCATCCTCAACAGCCCAGTACATAGCATCACCGCAGTACCTCACACCCAGACCGCCGGCACCAACCACTGGTGTCTCTATCTCGCAACATCAGATACAACCTCCGTCTGCATTGATTGCCAGCCAAGTCATACCGTCCCAAGCACAGTCCTCCATGGTGGCTCCAAAGGATTCATAGCTATTTCAGAGCTTCCATATCTATGGGCACCGGATGCTCAGGCCCAGTTCAAGCTCAATGTTCCTCCAAACCTGAAGGTCAAGGACGTCTATAATCTCCTCATCCAAAATGACCGCCACAAATACGAATTCGACTCTACAGGTGTCGGATGCAGATATTGGGTTACGGACCAGCTTGGTCTGCTTCAGCATCAGGGGTTACTTGTCGATCCGGAGGAAGTAACGGCTGCGAAGACTGGAATCGTACTGTTATGGCCAGATCAGACACCTCTGCCGCTTGACCAGGGGGCTTATTATCAGTGAGTGCTTAGCTATAGCCTGGAGAACGTAAATCATATCAAGAACTAATATTGGTACTCCGATCAATACTGAGCCATACAAGCAGTCACTATTGTATACCCATGATAGCATCGTTTCCCGCTGTAAAGCTGGGAATAGACAACGGCGGGACTGTAACCAATACTAGTAGATAACATCACTACAGAAAACACAAATCCACAGGCGATATGCACGGTATATATGCCTATATGGTCTAAGTCATAACATCACGATCCTCCACCACTGGCACCATTCGTGTCACTGCCATATCTATGATGAGGGGAGGCCAAAGAATAAGAGACAACTGTACAGATGCTATCCACGCATCATCACCACATTTACCCAGACCCGCCCATGAACACGGAACACCGGCCATCAGGACCCGGTCAGGAAGGAAGAAAAAGACATAGAGATAAGAAAGGCATATAAGGGGGGAAAGAGTGACAAAGGAAACAAATGCAGGAAGGGGAGTAGACAGCTCCCAGGGTCATGACAGGATTGGAGAACAACATGCTCGGAAAAGGGCTCTAAAATCGAAATGCAAATCATACGGAAGGCATGCAGATGCTCAATTAAGGGTATACCACGAACCCCTTGGACGTCCACCATTCGGGGCCCATAACGGTTCAAAATCAATCATGACAACGGGAGACAGAACCGCCGATGCTTCCACCCGTTTATGCAACCTTGAAAACAAAACAAGAGACAATTATTATTACAGATATGCAAGAAGTGAAAATGGGGAGGGATGCGAAGCCGTATGATACTGCCCACTTCATTTCGTCCTCTGTATGCACGTTAATGACCGGCTCGTGGCGTTTCGTCGGGCTCTTCGGCACTTACCAGGCTGGTCGCAGCCGCCGCCGTCGCGAGGTCTGGCTTGCCACTAATACTCCGGGCTGCAACGCGAGGTAGCGCTGAGCCAGGAGTACTGGTAGTGCTAATGCTAGTCCCTCGTTTGGCGGGCGTCGACGGTGGTAGTCCACTCACAGTCGAATGGCGTTTACCCGCGGGTAGCTTGACTGGAGAGGTTCCCGAAGCATCCCGGTTGCGGATCAGCGTGCCGGATTTGAGGCTGGTCACAGGAGGTTCCGGTAGAGGCCGGCCGGCAGAAGGGTGAGAAGACGTCGTTGCCCGCTTCGCAGGAGATTGCGTCGTCAGTGTATAGGTTCTTGCTCGGGACGGCATCTTCACCCCCGTAATGAATTCGTGCCTCAATGCGTCCTGTGGACTCATACGGCGGCTGGGATCCCATCGAAGACAACGGGAAATGAAGTCGAGGAATGCCTCATCGTCACATTTCAGGACCTGCTTGAGCTCCTTGGAGCTGGGACGACGTCGTCGACCCTTGGAAGAGACTGTAAGTCTCGGCTTGCCCAGTGAGTCAAAGAAGAGTTTCTTCCGAGTGCTTTTCTCAATCAAGTGTTTCTCTGGAGGTCCGAAGACCTCCATGATGCAAGCAAGCTGTTCCTGCTCGTTCTCTCCGGGGAAGATGGGGTATCCGGTAAAAAGCTCTGCCAGAATACAACCAACACTCCACATATCGATGGGCATCCCGTACGACATGCCGAGAATGACTTCCGGAGAACGGTAGAATCGACTCTGAATATAAGTGTACACCTTCTCATTCTCAAAGCAGCTGGATCCAAAATCGATGACTCGAATCTCAGAGCTCATTGGATGCACGAGGAGGATGTTTTCTGGCTTGAGATCACAGTGAATTACCTTCTTGTTGTGTAGAAGCACCAGTGTACCCAGCATCTGCTTCGTAAAGCGACGAATCAGTTTAAGAGAGAATCCCTTGAAGTCGTGCGCCTTGATAAACTCGTAGAGATTCATGCCGAGCAGCTCAGTCGAGATGCAAAGATGGCCGCGGAAGTAGAAGCTTTGGGTGAAGTTCACAACGCTGTGTTTACGATGAGGATCCCATTCCTTCAGCTTTTGGAGAAGATTGACCTCAATCAACGCTTGCTGATGGAACCTCTTCTTATTGCGGATAATCTTCACGGCAACCAAGCCGCCTGTCTTGTGATCGATGCATCTCACCACTTGACCAAAACTACCCTTGCCCAGAACATCAATAACCTCGTATCGGTAGGCCAAATGGTCTCCAATAACAATATTATAGTCGCCACGGTCGTCATCGTAGCCAAAGTTCGCTTGCGCAGTCAGATCACCAACATGCTTTTTCGCATTCTGGGTCCCGCAAAAGTAGATATCCTTGAAGTCGATGATCTCTCCACGCTCGAAGATGTTCAGACTGGCGACCCGCAGAGCCTGTGCCGGACTGACACGCTCCTTGGGACTGGCTTTGCGGCGCAAGTCATCCAGATTCCTGGCCGCGGTCTCAAAATCTTTACGCTTGCTGCCAAGCCGTCGCATTTCTTCATCAGCCACGCGTATATCGGCGTCTACATTAGACTCCGTGGGAACTGACGTGGCCCCGACACTCGACTTGGCCGAGCTAATAATCTTGTGTACAGGCGATAAGATCGACGCCGCTGAGCGGTGCGCTACCACATCACTATCGCCTGACTCATTGGAAGGACTTGGCTCCAGCGCGAGGCTCTGGTCGCTGCTGAAGCTAGGGTTCCTCATCGGCTGGTTGGTAGCGGTAGACATCGATGCTTGTCGCCGTGATTTGAGATAGGACGGCTTGAGCGATGGGCTAGAGGTACTCACTGTTGACATGTTACTCCAAGTTGCAGAGGCTGGGAGCTTCGGTGGGGGCATCTTTTCATGTTTTATAGGGTCGCCATTTGACTCGGGCCCCTGCTGGGGCTTGGAACTGCTGCGGTTCCGAGTGAAGGTGATCTTACTGCGGAGGGAGGAGCCCGACACGCTGTTGTTGTCGGGGTCAGAAGGAGTCGAAAGCTGACTGATGGTCTCGGCATTGGAAGAGAAGGCGGATGATCGTGTTTGGGGACGAGGCCCAGTGAGCTTGTGAGACTGAGTCACCTTGGGAGAGCAATCATCGGTAGCTTTAGTGCGCAAAGCTGTATAGTCGCTAGTGCTTTTCGGCAAGCTGTACGCGATGTATGGCGAAACGGTTCTTGTGCCGACAGAAATGTTGTCAAAAGCCGCCAGCGCACTAGAGCTGCTGGCCGTTCGAAGAGCCGCACTGCCTGATGATGTACTCAAGGCGAAATGCGACGTGCTACTTCTAGCCTGGGTAAGTGGCACTGCATCCTCATTGTCCTGTGGTGAGAAAAAGTTTGCCTTGGAGGCGGTTAACGGAGTACTGGGGGTTTTGGACAGAGTCTGTGCCGAAGGCGTGTAGGATTTGACGTCATCATCCCGGTCCTTCAACGCCTCGATCTTCGTCGTCATTGGGGTACCCAGAGGAAGTAAATTCAACGGTGGTAACTTTAAGGGCTGTAAACTCTTTTTCGCCAGCCCGGCGGATGGCTTGGCTTTCGCATCCGGTGTTTTCAAAGCTCGTTCGTCATTGGCTCCATGTGTATCATCTTCGGTCGCACTTGCTGTTTGATTCGTGTCTGAGTCTTGTTCTACCTTAGGCTTGGGTTCGACGTCCAAGTACAGACTTGGCTTTCGGGGGGTAACATAATTTGGTGGGTCAAAATCGCCTTTGGGTGACTCGTACGCCTTTGGAATTGCAGGAACAGGCGGAACCTCCTCATCGGCCGCCGCATGTTCCATACGAGGCTTGGGTGTAGGCAAACGTGACGTGGATGAAGACTGAGATAGCCTGGTCTGCAATGAGCCCCCCGAGTTCCTTGCGGAGTTGTAGCTGGTGTTTGATGATAGAGACAAGCCAGAGCTATAAGATTTCCGATTTGGGTCAGGCGTAGTACGAGTAGACGAGGGGGTTACACTGCTCTTTCGAGGAATATGCGAAGGCGATTGCGCAGTGGACCTAGGACGAGTAGGCATGGGCTCTGTCTGAGTCGGAGGGGTAAACGGTGCTTGTTGCGCCGATGGTACCGTAGACATACGCTTAATTCGTCGCGCATCAGTGGGGCTTATGGTCCGAGCCCCTAAGCCAGTAGCATGTGGCGGCATGACCGAAACCCTTTTGGATGAAGATGATGGAGTTGCCATGGGAGCTGCCGCGTTCTTGACTGGAGTTCGAACAGCGTTTGTGGAACAAGAACGAGAATGCTCCGCAGGGCCAGATGCTGTCAGGTAGGTCTCTTGGGGTTCCCTCAATGGCGGTTGCAGCGACTTGGCTTTGATGCTCCGGGAAGTGCTAGAGAGCTTCGTGCCATCCTGTTGTCGGGCCGGTTCGAAATGCTGTGTCCTCGGACGCAGAAGGTTGCCTTGATCCATCCGTGTTGTGTCTGCACTGGCCTTTCGTGCTGACAGGCTTTGCCGTCTGCCTGTCCCAGTTGCCGAGAGAGAGCCAGGGCCGATGGACTTTCGAGGAGCGCGCGAAGTAGTTGTGGTTGTGGCTGTAGGTTGGGCAAGGCTCTGGCGACGGCTTCGAGCAGCCGTGGCCGAAGCTGGAGCTCGAGCCGAAGCTGGTTCGATAGAACCGTTGACCAGGCTTTTCCTCCGAACGGAATTGCTCCTTGACCTAGTAGTCGTGCCATTATCGTTACTATTGTTCGGAAGCCTTGGCTCAAACCCAGCCCCGGCCTGTCCAGGAGTGGGAAAGTGACTGAGACTCGGCTCTGTTATGCTGTTTTGGAGATCGTCGAAGTTGACGGGGGCGAGGAATTCTGTGCTGTCAGGAGGGGTTTGTTTGTTGTATTCGATTTTTGAGAAGTTACTTATGCTGGTTGATCGGAGGCTGATGCGGGAGTTGTTGCTCTGCGTCGAGTCGTTGGTGGAATCAATCGAAGAATGACCGGAATGAAAGAAGGAACCAGACATGTTGCTAAGACATCAAGATCAGCCCATCGTCACACATAGAGCTCTTGGAGTAAACTTGGCGCATAACCAACAAAAAAAACGAATTGTTTGGGAAAGGGGGGCAACAATCCACCAGAAAGAGAAAAAGGAGGTCCAACTACCTTGTTCGCGAGGGATCCTGCGGTCGCGGGCCCTGCGGCACTTTCTGGTCTCGAATCGAGAGTCTCCTCTTGCTCATCACCCCAGTTCGGGTTCCAGCAGCAACTTTAGGGGAATGGAAGGCAGTATCTGATAGGAACGGGGTTGAGGCGTGTTTTTGCAATCGTCTGCGCGTAGTACCATCTGCTTCATTGATAGATAATGTTAGCGTCTCGATATTCAGCCACCCGCAAACGGCCTGGATTCCATTTCCAAGTCAAGACTTACCTGCCGAGCTTGTATCATCAATGTGAGATGGGCTAGATGGCCTTGATTGTACCCTGCGCGATTGCCCCTTTCCTGGAGTTTGCTGGAAAGCTAGATTTTCCGACATCCTCAACTCCGACCGAGAAACAGCATCCGACGAACAAACGGGCAGGCAAGAGGATGGTAGCTCGGATTGGCGAAGGAATCGAAATGAGATCCCAATCGCAATGGCGTTCAGAAGTAAACGACTGCTTAGTATCTAAACCAAGCAGAACCTTTATCGACACCGTCGCGCGACCCATCGATAGTTGCTACCGGTCCATTGCGGGGATCAAGAACAGCGATCTCTGTTCCGGGATGTCGACGAGGAACCTGGGCAGCAAGTTAGACCGTCGAAAATCTCCCAGAAAGCGTTGACAGATGAGCCCAAGCGCCCTTCCCAGTTAAGAATATCAAAAGGAAGAACCAAGCGTGGGATTGCAGAGGAGAACTCTGGCCGAGGACAGGAGTTCTGGTAGACTTGGCGTTGGAGAGAAAGTTACGGGCGCATATACCTTAGCAACGGACGAAACCAGACAATAGGAACGGGGCGAGGGCAAATGTAGAAAGACACCGAAGAGGTAAAATCGGCCGGTAGCAATCAGACAAAGAAATGAGCAACCCTCCCGGGGCCTGTTAGGAAGCGTAAGAGGATGAGGAAGTGGGAGAGGAAAATGGAGGAAGAAGACAAAGCGGTGGTAAACAACAATAATAATTCCTAGCCCAAAGCGCTGTTTAACGTATCGCGAAACCAGTTGTGCCCCCCTGCTCCTTTTTGCTTCTACAAAAATGGGGCCCGGTGGGTTTGCAAACCACTCAAACACCGCTGGTTTTGCTGCTTAATGTTCTGTCGATCTTGTAACGTACCGTGCGTATGAGACGTATCATCTTTACCAGTTGGATACAGGTGATACATAGTAGTTACTGAGTTTACTACAATTACTGCAAGTTTCTTACCCGCCCGCCATACTGTCCATACCAGGCACTGACATTGGTGAGCCACCGATAAGCTCCCGCGGCTCTCTCTGCATGTGCTTCTCTCGGAGTTACCAACCAACCGAGCCACTGACTTTCTTCTCTCCTGAGTTGAACCGTCTATCATCAGACATGCACCTTCGCCTCATGCGACTCGCATCACCTTGGATGGGGCATCATGGAAGATCACACTACGGACGGCCTCGTCAATCGTGACGAGCCTGTCCCAGTCATCGCCGCTGGGAAGCACAATGACGATGCCGAGCGATCAAAACCTGGGGTACTGAAGCGATCAGTGTCCAAGGCCGGTCGCTCTCTACAGGATAGGATTTTCTCCAAGTAGGTAAACTCTTAATGATCTCTTCTCATATCGATATCGTGTGAATTACCTTGGCTGACTGAGTCCGCAAACAGGATCTTGGAGCAAGTTATGCCCGTCGAAGATGTCGATGCTGAATCAGTGTCAGTCGGCGACAAGCCAATTGCCATCGATAGTAAACGGCCGGCGTTTAGTCTACCTCTGATGGCCAACAATTTCCGCCGATTCAATGCAAGGTAAGAGAGACTCTTCTCATTCTCTGGCTGATTCAAACGCTGATTTCTTCGATAGGATTGGCATCGTTTTCCTGTTTCAAACCCGTGTGGAGCGCCTGCTCAGCTGGAAACAGACCTCCCACACAGTCTCCTTTCTCTTCATCTATTCCTTCATATGCCTAGATCCCCATCTTCTCGTCATTATTCCATTTGCCGTACTCTTGTTCTTTGTCATGGTGCCTGCATTCCTCGCACGCCACCCTCCACCTCCCTCGACATCCACTTCCAGCATCACCCCTTACTACTCATATGAAGGCCCAGCCCTTGCTCCTGCCAAAACCATTAAGCCAGCGTCGGAGACGTCTAAGGATTTCTTTCGGAATATGAGAGATTTGCAAAACTGCATGGCAGACTACTCCGATGTACATGATGCGACAGTTTCCGCGTTCGCTCCGTTGACAAACTTCTCCAATGAGAAACTTTCATCGACAGTATTTCTTACATGCATGCTGATGGCAGCTCTATTATTCTTAACCGCCCACCTACTCCCGTGGCGACTGATTCTCCTTGTTGGTGGCAATGCAGCCATTTTGTCAATGCACCCAAGCTTTCCAGACCTGGTACAGAGTCTTGCAGGGGATATGTTAGATCAGACAGCAGAAGAGGGTCCGGCAGCGGATAGAAAAAGCCAGGAATCATTCAACCTCAGCGGTGTGGCTATGCCTGCTTCGCCCTCAAAAGCCGTGTCATTGATGGAATCACTGGCCAATATCTCCTTGGACTCCTCCCCAGAGGAGCGGGAGGTTGAGGTATTCGAGATCCAATATCGCTCCCTTGCTCCTTATTCTGAATCGCAATGGGAGCATTTTCTCTTCAGTCCTATGCCTTACGATCCGCTCTCTCCCTCACGCATTGCCGGCGATCGTCCTAAGGGCTGTCGATTCTTCGAGGATGTCCAGCCCCCGACTGGGTGGGCGTGGAAAGGTAAGAAGTGGGAGTTAGATTTGGACTGTCGCGAGTGGGTTGTGGAGCGCATGATCACGGGAGTTGGCTTCGAGGTCTCCGGTAGTCCATCGGAAAGTGGCATGACCAGTGGCGAGATTGGTGGTTGGGTCTGGGACCTGCCTCCGGCCTCCAACAGATATGAAGAGGCAGTGTCTACGCTAGCATATGATGTCCTCGAGTCATTAAACCCATCGAAAGGACATGATTCTAAGGGCAGAAAGAAAGGGAAAGAAAGGATCTCCCAAGATTATGAGGAGAAGGTGCACACCGGATCCCATGTAACGGGGGAATGGAGAAGGAGACGTTGGATTCGCATCGTGCACCGTGTCAGTTTACCAGCTGCCGATAAGTATGATCAAGCAGCTGAGGACGATACCCGCGATACATGATAACATGTACGATCGCTGAACGATACTGGCGATGAGATGTATCCATCGGATTGGGGATTATATTCAGATCAACATCGTACATGCCCAGAAGGGCGTTAAGCAAGTGGACATGTATAATCCGACCCACGCAGACCAAGTTGCAATCAATAGCAGTCACAGGTCCACCCTGATACCGTACGATTACCAGGCTTGTGGCTAGCAGGAAGGCTCCACAGCACTGATGGATTCGCTTCGGGCACTATCGGACACTTATCGATTGTTGTTTTTTTATTCTTGTACCCTACATACACACTGCAGGTTAATTAGTGGAGACACAAGGTAGACCTCTCCTTGTTGAAAATATCTTCCCTCTATTTAGGATAAAATCTGGGTTCCTGTAAGGTCTTCTTTCATAGTAATAGTTGCCATGTGAAACCTGCCAGATGCTGGCACTAATGTGGGGAAGCGCCCGCATCCGGTTTAAGTCCTGCCTAAGGCAGCAGGGTGTGTTTCGGAGGCAACGCCGATGATCCGCCGTTGCGATAAGATTGAAGGCGGACTTTGGGGGCTGACAGCTTCCAATACCTTGCTTCCTCTGGACAGTCCCAGTGTCCCAGGATACCCATCCCTCGATATCTTCCTCCAATGCCGGTTGAACAGCACTATGGAGCAGTCATCTCCTGCAAGTGGATATGGGTAGGTCAGAAATTGGGAGCGACCACAATGATAATGTTGAAGTTACTAGTCGTGGTTCATTGACATATTTCTATGTTACTAGGACTCGCGCGGGGCGCGGCTGTCTCCATGTGCTATGGGATACATGTCTACCATACCCGCAATTGTCATCTCAATTGCTGTACTAGGCTACGTACTCCGTAAAATATCGATTGCAAAGCGTCCCCAATGGACCAAGCCTTTCGTTCCGGAGCAGCCTATGACCTCTGACTTGCCAATTGATGGCTCAAAACAACGGATGGGCTGGGTGATAACCCTGTTTGCCATCTCATTGGTAGGGCTATCATCTGAACTTTCTAAAGTAGTCCTTATGGGGTGGTCGTCCAATCTTTCTCTTTTCATAGCCTGGGTAAGCCAAGGGTGTCCCTGCAGGGAGTCGTTACACTGACGCTCAAGTAGATGGCCGCAACTTGTTTGATCGCAATAGCCCGTCCGAGGTCTTGCCCTCTTACTTTACTCAGTTTCTTTATTAGCATACTGGCAGTAGAGACCGCCTCTATAACGATCTATGATGCGCATGAATCTACCCTCGCCCCTCATTATGTCGCAGCCGGTACTGCTTTGGTTGGATGTCTTGTAATCCTCGTGATGCCGCTTCGAGGTCCTTTACTTCCCTGCATGGACATTGGTGCTGTTGGCCAACCCCCATCCAGTAAATACCGCAGCCCCGAGGACAATTTACGGCTCTGGCAATTTCTGTGCGTGTCGTGGATGGCCCCGTTGATCTCCATTGGCAGGAAGAGACAGTTACAAGAGGAAGATGTTTGGTTCTTGGGATTCGAATTTCAGCACCGCAAGCTACATGAAAAGTTTCGCAGACTAAAAGGGTCTGTTATTGTCCGACTGCTACAGGCTAATGGAATAGACGTCCTGATAATCACCACCATTGCCATTGTGCAGATGCTTTGCGGTCGGTCTTTGATATAACACACACCTAATGTGATGTTGCTGACGAAATAGTAGACTTTTCTACACCGGTACTACTCCAGCAGTTGCTACAAGCCATGACTGACCGTGGCTCGTCAAACCGTGTTGCCTTGATATATGCTTTGCTGTCTCTTGTCCTTCGCTTGATTGCCGCGCAGTCGCAAGTGCTAAGTCTGTGGTACGGGAGACGTAGCTACGAGAGAAGTCGAGGCGAGATGATCATGATGGTATATGAAAAAGCTCTCTCTAGAAAGAATGTGTTCGATCAGCAATTGGTCGACAAAGCAGAGGAGGATGGGGTGCAAGATGAAGGTAGCACTGCTTTGAATGCGCAGCCGGAACAGCGCAAATGGTGGCAATTCTCCGTCTTCCGACGAGCCACGCGCAAAGAAAAGGCCAAAGAAACTGCTTCTATGGGGAAGATATTCAATCTTTTGCGCGGGGATGTCTACGAAGTGGCCCAGCGTTTCTGGGAGATTGACACGTTGGTCGATAAGCCCCTAGGGCTGGTTATTGCGGTTGTGCTGGTCTGGAAACTGCTTGGTCCTTCATGCTTTTTGGGAATTGTGGCAGTTTTGATCGCGCAAGTCCTGAACGCATTTGTCACTCGTGTCCTGCTGCAAAAAGAACGGATTCGCCGGCTTGCAACAGATGGTCGACTACAGGTCTCCTCCCAGTTTGTGGAGGCGCTGCGCCATCTTCGGTGGTATGGATGGCAGAATCACTGGTTGCGCCAGGTTATGGACGCCAGACAATCTGAACTGAACCTTCGTATTGTCACCATGCTATGGGGTATCGTTATCCGGTTCATCAACACCTTCGCCAGTGGCCTCTTCCCTGTAATAGCGCTATACGCATATACTCTTTTGGCGGGAAACCCATTACGCATCGACGTTATCTTCCCTGCTCTACAACTCTTCACTATGCTCGAGACTCGTCTGAGGGACATCCCGAGTCTCATAACGGTGCTGATCAATGCGTCCATCGCTATGGAGAGAATTGAGGACTTCATGGCTGAGCCAGATAAGGAGCAGAAGGAGGTCATCGAGACCGAGCCAGCATCGATTCAGCTGGACCATTGCTCTTTTGCCTGGCCTGGTAGACAGTTGCCAGTCCTTCGCGAGGTCGACCTGAGTGTACCAACAGGGCTAACTGTTGTATATGGCAAAGTCGGAGCTGGTAAAACGGCTCTACTCCAAGCCTTGCTTGGCGAACTGGACAGACTCGCTGGTGTTTCATATGTACCAAATGAAATGATTGGATACTGTGCCCAGACCCCCTGGCTGCAGAGCATGAGTATACGAGACAATATTCTGTTCTCTTCACCATATAATGCGCAACGTTACAGACGGGTGCTGGATGCGTGTGCCTTATTACCTGATCTGTCTGACTTCAAGCATGGAGATTTGACCTTTGTGGGTGAAAACGGTGTCGGTCTCTCTGGTGGACAGAAGGCACGGGTGGCTCTTGCACGGGCGATGTACAGCACTGCCAGGATACTGTTCCTTGATGACCCCCTGTCAGCTCTGGACCACAACACAGCCGAATCTGTCGCTCGCAAATGCTTCTCAGGTCCCTTGATGCAGAATCGTACAATTGTGCTGGTCACTCATAGAATCCACCTGGTTCGACAAATGGCAGATCAGATTGTCCTCATACAGAAGGGCCGCGCAGTTGTCGAAGATAAGCATGAGCTCTCGTCGCATGAGAGTGGTCAATCGGAATCCAGCTCGTCCGATAGTTCATCTAGTACTGAATCTGAGAGCGAAACGGCACCCACCGACGAGACTGCTGCAGTGCCGACAAAGTTCATAGAAGAAGAGCATCGAGCAGAATGGGGTGTCAAAGCTAGAGTGTATTGGAAGTACATCAGAGCCAGCAAGTACAGATGGTGGATAACCCTGATTCTCGTGCTTGCTGTGTACCGGTTCACATCCGTGGGACAATCCTGGTTTTTGAAGGAGTGGGGAGAAGCCTACAATGGAACACTTCTATTGTTCGGATACTCCGGTACGAACAAGAAGTCGTTCTCGGGGGACTGGATAACACCGTCGGCCATGGTGAAAATGCTCAACTGGAGACCTTCCAACCCTATTGACGAATTCCCGGCACCAGTTGAAGATGTCCGTCCGTGGCTGCTGGCCTTCTTCATCATCACCACTTTCCAATCAGTCGTCCTCCTGGTTGCGCAACTTGTGATGCTTGTGATGGTCTATAGTGCAGGAAAGACGCTTTTCCAGGAAGTCATGGTGCGAGTAAGCCATGCTACCTTTCGGTTTTTCGATGTGACTCCCATTGGCCGATTGATGAATCGCTTGACCTCGGACATCGGCGTTGTTGATGGAAATATCAGCGAACAGTTCCAAATGATTGCCTTCCAGGCTATTACTTGGATCTCATCTATTGTTGTGATCGCCTCAGTGACACCGATCTTTCTCGGATTCTCACTTGTACTAACGGCAGCATTTGTCATGGTTTTTCTGCGTTTTCTACCAACGTCGCAGAGCCTTCGGCGATTAGAGATGGTGTCACTAAGCCCATTGATATCTAATTTCGGTGAACTGCTTCACGGCCTGACCACCGTTCGCGCATTCCATGCCGAAGGACGCTTTCAAGATCGAGTCATCGCAGTAGTGGATAAATTCCAAGGAATGGACCACTTCTACTGGTCTCTCCAGAGCTGGCTCATGTATCGGTTCGAGAGCCTCTCCGCTTTCTCGACATTCTGCCTTACTGTCCTGGCCTTATACACGAGCGTCTCGCCGGGTCTAGCAGCGTTCGTGCTCGTGGCAGCCAATAACTTCGTCGCGTCTACCCATGCCCTGTGCAAGCAATATGGCCAACTGCAAATGGATTTTGTCTCTGTTGAGAGGGTAGACGAGCTGCTTCACGTCGAGCAAGAATCACCAGGAACGATAGACCCCCCTGCATCATGGCCCAAGTTCGGCCGTGACATCGTTTTCGAGGACGTGACCATTCGCTATGCGCCTCACCTGGACCCGTCACTCAGAAATGTTTCTCTTCGCATCCCAGGGGGCTCCACGACAGCTATAATCGGCCGAACCGGTAGCGGCAAGTCCACACTGGCCGTGTCCCTACTAAGTGTCATCCGTCCTGACTCGGGACGCATCCTTATCGACGATCTGGACATCACACAAGTCAGTAAACAAGCTCTACGCACCCGAGTCACGTTTGTTGCGCAGGACCCAGTTCTCTTCCCCGGAAGCATCCGCTTGAACCTCGACCCAGTAGAGGAGTACTCTGACGCAGAGTGTGCAGACGTCCTGAAACGAATCTGCAGTCGACACGGCTGGAGTCTTGAGACGCACGTTGAAGCTGGCGGACGGAACCTCAGCCAGGGAGAACGCCAGCTAATCGGTCTCGCGAGAGCTGTGTTGCGCCGAAGCTCTATTGTCATCCTGGACGAAGCGACTGCCTCAATTGATCATGAGAGTTCGCTCGAGATCCAGCAAGTGCTACGCGAGGAGATGAGGGAGTCGACCGTAATCACCATCGCGCATCGGCTGGAGGCCATCAAAGACGCAGACTACTATATCATGTTGGACCAGGGAGGAGTGTCCAAGCAGGGATTCGTGAAGGACATGTAAGCGTCCGATAGATAGATACGTAGAGAGAAGAAGAAGAAGAAGAAGAAGAAGCTTTTCCATTTCCATTGCCAGCGAATACATCACAGTAGAAGCCAAGGCAGAAGAAAACTTTACCCTCCATAAACGCCCGCTATTCATCTTGAACCGAGACTCCCACAAGCTCCTACGCTGAACGCAGGCATAAACCAGGAGATCAACTCCGCAGTAAAAGAAAAAAAAAGAAAAACAACCCCCATCAACCTAACAGCAATGACCGATATCCATCGAGTCGAGTCATGAATACACACTCCCCCATCACACGAAAATGTACGCAAAAACCACCCACATAACCCAGATGACAGCTAAATCCTGGAAAACAATACTATCATCCAGCGCACGCATTTCCGACCCACTCTCCGAAGTATGACTAGCGTCACTTGTCTTGACCGGGGTAGTTTCTGTCTCAGGATCACCGTCCCCCACACCCGTAGATGATGTCGGAGTGCCCGTTTCAGTAGTAATGGTTGTGACGGTCTCCGGCGCTGCGACTTCTGTAAGCCCACTGGCGTAGATAGTCGAGGTTGAAGTTGACAGAGGCCCATCATGATCACCACCAGTAGTAGCAGTGGTAAGGCTATCCATAGTGGAAGTAGGATCAGAGGACAAAGTAGAGAACCCCATATCCTGGATGGAGAAGGAGGATGGGGGTATTCTTCCCGGATCAGAGCATGCGCGTTTACGTAAAGCTCTTTTCTCTTCCTGCTTGATTTCCTGCGTGGTTGCAGTTTCGGTTGCAGATGGAGAAGTAGAGGTTATGCTCAGCAGCTTGATCAGGGTGAATGATGGTTTAGATGTAGATGAAGCCTTTCGCAGATGAGTAGCCGGCAGAAGAGGAGGAATAATGGGGAGAGTAGGGCCAGCGGATGGATCTTCTGTCGGAGTGAAGAGAGGATAACCGTATGCTTCTTGCTCATTGCTGTCAGGATAGTCTTCGTCGTAGTCGTCATCATAGTCTTCGTCGAATTCTTCGTCGAAGTACTCGTCAAAGTCGTCGTCAGAATATTCGTCAAAGTATTCGTCCAAGTCTTCGTCCTCGACATCCTGGTCGAAAGTATCCTCTGCATCACTGGAATCGTCCCAAGTCTGGCCATTAACCTCATTCTCGTCATCGCAGAGAATAGTCTCCGGCACAGAGACAGGAACAACATCTCTGGACTTCTTAATGATGGCATAGCCGGTTCCATTGAAGGCGCAGAGAGCGTCACCAGCCGATGAGGTGGTCTCATAGCCTGCTCTTTCATTAGTACTGGGTTATATATATATATTTTGGGTGTAAGTACAAGTAGCTTTTTCCTCATAGCCTTCGGGGAGCAGGTCCTTCAGACTATATATCCCATTGCTGTGAGTATCACATCTGTTCGTTAGAAGGAAGAAGTCCAGCATACAAGAGGTTGCATGAACTGATCTCCACCGTGTGCTGAGATGCACAGGTGATGATAGTCGGGCCCTCAAGGGAGCCGGAGGCGCAGTAGCTGCCGCCAGGCTTGGAGCAGACGAGCGAGTTAGTCTCAGGGTCACTATTGTTTCGTTTCATTTTTGTTAGATATCTTGTTCGTTGTAGGAGATAGAAGGAGAGGGAAGGCAGACTATGCTATCTGCGCAGCGGCAGTGAGCAGGAGCGTCAGTAAGGTGATTAGGGCAAGGAAGTTGGGAGCCATGGTGATGGTCCTGATCCTGGCGTTGGGATACTGGCGTTGTTTTGGACAGAGATGAGAAGGATAAGGGGGAAAGAAGGTGTAGAGAGATCTGGAGAACTACGCAGTTTGGATCTGTATGTTTCTATGTGAACGCGCCAGGCGTCTTGGACGCGTCTGTGGATAGCTTCGCGACTTGTGTTGCATATAATGCAGTGAATGGACATGCTAATGGCTCATGCTGCTTGTGCTTGAGCTCACGTGGTAGTACAATTAGTGTGATAATGTTCATAAGCAGGAACGGCAAGTTGGATGACCAAATCAAGTGTATTAGCATTTGCGACCTGTGCCAGACATGCACAGATGGAGTCTATAAGATGGTATAACCGCAAAAGCAGAGACAAATCGGACGTGGTCCAACAATCCAGCCGCAAGCAACTTTTGATCCCAAATCAGCCCTGTCAAAACGCCATACTCGCCGATAGAAATGCATCAATTCAAATCCCAATCATGACCGGCTCTGCTGCAACTTGCGGATCCTCCGCTTCAAGTCTCCTTCCGTCTGCTGCATCGGGTTCAATTTCCGGTCGCGAGCCATGGCCGAGTAGTTGTCTCCGTGCTTCTCAATCAATCTCGTCACCCACTCTTGCTCTCTGGTGCTCTGATGGCGCGGCTTCTTCGCCCGGACGGCCACTCCCTCCTGCGCAGCTTGGCGCTCGAGTTGCTCAACAATGCCATTTCCGGAGGCGTTCTGGCGGGGTTGTGTGACAATCTCATTACTCGACAGCTCGTTCAAGGGGTCGTTCAGCGGGTTGTTGCGCTTGACCTTGCGTCCGGCAATTTCGACCTCTTCGTCGGCCGCACCGCGAATCACACGCAGAATCTTGCCGGTCTCGGGATCACGCTCAACCTTAATTTCGCTCGTGGCGGTTTGCTTGGCGAGTGCCTCAGTGCTGCTCTTGATGTACAAGGAATCTTCGGGCTCTCCTTGGATACCGTCCGCGGTTGCGCGCTTCTGAGAACCACCGGAGGGAGCATTGAGGCGGTGGACGAGACCCAAGCGGCGGTAGTTTTGGGTGAGAGTTTGCTTGCGGTCCCTATCGAGAGCAGTATTAGTATACAGTCCAAAGGTAACTCTTCTTCCTGGTTTGTTCTGTCAGATCATAAACGTACCAGTTTTCCGCAATGATAGCATTTCCCAAGACATTGATCTTCTTCTTTCCGCTCTTAAGGAGACCGGCTCTCTTGGCCTTTGCCTTGGGCAAAGAAGATCTCTTCTTCTTGGCTTGTCTGATGTTAACCATGGTGCCAGATATGGGATTGGAATATCAAAAGTGGGGTGATGTATTCAAAGGACCGGAATTGAAGCTCAAAAAATTGCGGCGACAGAAAACGGATCTTATCGAGTTTGCATGTTTGCACTGATAGGGGCTTGGCGTGTTTGCTGCAGGGTCCCGATACGGCGATAACAAATCAAAGCCGGGATTTGGAGATCCGAGAACGGCGCATCGTATTTATCTCACCGGCAGCTATTCCCCTCTTGTTTTTCTCTTTCTATCAAGTCCTCTTCTACTATTGTCTGGGGTAGCCTACAATTGATCAATTGCTACTATGGCGCCCTCTCTTCTGGCTCCAGCTCGGCGCATGGGCCTTGCGCTCGCCGCGGGTCTCGTTCTCTTCTCCGCACTAGCTGTTGCGCATGATGCTATCTCTGTAGGGGATATGTCCGTGGGACAAATTGAGGAGGAGTTGCAGGTACGCCCGTGCCCCCTTGCATCCTTGATATTCTGTCTGGGATGGAGAGCCATCGATCTCCCCATGACCCCCTCAACATACCCATTGGGTACTAATGCCATGTAGAACTGCCCCCTCGTCGAGTCCCTCAATGAGCATAAGCGCGCCGCAGCCCCCCAAACAGCCAGCTTGACGTCCAAGATCTTCTCCATCCTCTTCCCCGGCAGCCCTGCAGTCAATGCTATCCTGGCGACGATCTACATCTCCGGCCCACCCAGTATGTGACTTCTCGCATTAAAACCTCCAACAATCATAACCATGTCCCCCCGCACTAGACTTCCTCCTGGCCCTATGCCCTCCAAACATCGACCCTTCCTCCCTGTCCGTCATGGTCGCCTTCGCCGTGGGCGGCCTCCTAGGCGATACCATCTTCCACCTGCTCCCTGAGATCTTCCTCGGCGAAGACTCGCCCGACCACGTCCGCTTCGTGATGGTCGAGCCGAACCGCAACCTCCTCCTAGGCCTTGGAATCATGGTGGGCTTTTTCACCTTCGTCGCAATGGACAAAACCCTACGTATCGCCACCGGAGGAGCAGGACACGACCACTCCCACGCCCACGCCCACGCCAACAACGACGACGACCACAAACCCACCAGCACAACAACCGGCGCCTCCCCGCAACCCTCCACCTCACTGAAACAGCGCAAGCCCGCAAGCAACAACAACACCACCTCTCCCCAACCCACCGACGACGACGAGAAGGAAATCAACCCGAGCGTCAAACTGGGCGGCTACCTCAACCTAATCGCCGACTTCACACACAACATCACCGACGGCCTCGCCATGTCCTCCTCCTTCTACGCCTCCCCGACCATCGGCGCAACCACTACCGTCGCCGTCTTCTTCCACGAAATCCCCCACGAGGTCGGCGACTTCGCCCTCCTCATCCAATCCGGCTTCTCCAAGCGCAAAGCCATGGGCGCCCAGTTCGTCACAGCCATCGGCGCCTTCCTCGGCACTTTCATCGGGATCGCCGTCCAAGAGCTCGGCGGGAATACCTCCTCAGCAGCAATCACCGATAGTAGCCTGCCCTCCTCTGGCCTCCTCGGAACAAGTCTCACCTGGGGCGATATGCTCCTCCCCTTCACAGCGGGGACCTTCCTCTACGTGGGAACAGTCTCCGTTATCCCGGAATTGCTGGAAACAGGCAAGGATAAACGCACGGAGATTAAGAAGACCATTGTGCAGTTCTTGGCTGTTATGGTTGGGGCTGGGATTATGCTTGTGTAAGTTTTTTTTTTCCTCCCCCTCCTATCCCTTCTTCCTCTCTCTCCATTGGTACCATGCATCGTGATTTGCATCGCTAACGGGTTGGAATAGCATTTCGTGGGATTAGATGATGAGTATTAATGTGGTAGCTTTCGATTGATTGACGATTATGAGAAGAATGCATGTTGAAAGATGAAAGATGAGAGATGAGATGGCATATGGATATAGAATTAGTAAATAATGATGGTGTGGACTGTCAAAGAAATAGACAATTTAATATGATCGAGGTGTTATAGATTACTTACTATACTACTGGTGGGTTAGTTCGTCTGTGATATAGTCCGGATCAGTCCTACGCTTCCTTCAGTTATTGACTGTCTACTCGTAGTTACGCATGTACATAATGGGCGAGCGTAGTGTATAGCAAACAGACATAGAACATAAGCAACTATATATAGTAGTAGTACCAGAACACCAGAACCACTAAGCGCCCAGCGCGCGGACGGAACATGAAACTAACTCCCCTGGTAGATGTAGATGGATGGATAAGTGAGGAGACGTGAATCGTCAACCAATATAGTCTAATCAAAGCAAAGTAAAGCAAAGCAAAATACATTCTTCATTCCGGTCTATTGGTGGTGTTCGCTTCATGTGAAGTCATCTCGTAATTGGAATCTATCATGCGAAATCACTCGTTATAGTGATACACCTGTGGGCATGGCGTTAGCGAGGTCAGTCAGAGAAAAGAAGGGAGGGGGGGACATACAAAGTAATCAGGCAAGCCGTAGACAGAATATCCCAGTCGCTTCGCCATCTTGGCGAAGCCCTCCGTCTCGACGAGGTGATAGAATGGGAAGGCGGGGAACATGGCGCCGTCGCGATGCACGTCCGCCTTAACAAGGAGTGCCGTTCCACCGACGCCGTCAAGTTCCATTTCGCGGCTAGGACGGGGCGCCCCGGTATTTGCCATGTAGGCCATCAGGGTGCGGTAGGTGGGCATCTCGGCGTATCCCTCGAGGAGGATCTCATCTGGCCCCATCATTCCCGCCAGCTCTTCGGCGGTCGAACTGTCGATCCACGAGTTGAAGTCGTAAGGGCGGACATCCATCTTCTTGGTATCCTTGTTATAGTAGCGCTGGAAGCAGTTCGGAACGATCACAGGTCGATTGTGGGCGGTCAGGTCTTGGATAAGGGTGGCTGGAGTCTCGACAATGTCGGAGTCGAGCCAGAGCACCCAGGAGGTGCTGGGACCGAGGGTGGTGAAGAGCAGGCTGTTGCGGGCGCGACTCATGGACTCACGACGTGCTTTCTGGTTGGACATTTTGTGGCGCTCTTTCTCGTCCTGCGATTGAATGGGCGGGTCGAAGTCCTGGCGAAGGATGCTGATGCTGGCGAAGCGGCTGTCAACCGGACCGGACTGAGTCTCGCTGATGGCCTGTTCCAGCGCGGTGACAGCGGCATCACCGTCCTTGGTTTTGGGGACGATGAATCCA
Organism: Aspergillus piperis CBS 112811; assembly: GCF_003184755.1. Lineage (NCBI taxonomy): Eukaryota > Fungi > Ascomycota > Eurotiomycetes > Eurotiales > Aspergillaceae > Aspergillus > Aspergillus piperis. The sequence continues at coordinate 340,870 of NW_020291592.1, forward strand.
ATCGAGATAAACTCGTGTGGGTAGCTCAATTTCACGACATTATCCCAGAACTCTTGGTAGAAGCGGGCCAATGGGGTCAAAATCAGCACCCGTTCCCCTTTCTTGATGGATTCGCTGGTGCTACTGAGCTCGTTGAGATTGTAGTGCATCACGGGCGGGGGTGCTTTCTGGCCATCTTCGCGGACGGCTTGAGATTTGAGGAAAGGTTTCGTCGGAGGAGAAAGGGGATGTTCGGCGGCATCTTCTCGTCGTAGCTGCGAGGAGGAATCGGTGACAGGAGCGGCGGCGGCGGCGGAGGAGGAAGGGGACAGCAGGAAGCAAAGGAATCCGAAAGCTAGCAGGGCAGCCAGGAAGACCGTAATGGGGCTTGTGCGACGCATCGAGCGTGCGACGGCCATCGTAGCCGTTTGCTGATCGAGGGAGAAGTAGCAGGTTCGCAGTTCAAGGTGGTGGTGGTGGTGGTGGTTGTTGAGATGCGCGATTGGATAAGGCGGCGACGGCGGAATCGATCTGGCCCGGCGAGAAGTCGAGAGAGAGCTCTTTAGCCAGCAATCATAAGGGGAATGATCCGGGCCCCGGACATAGCGGAAGAGACTGTAGAAGGGAAGGAGTGTAAAATGAAGAAGTTTTGAGGTGGATGAGCGGAGGATGAGGCGGGAGAGAAGGGAGGGCAGATTGGAGATGACGGGATGGAACGAACCATGGCCAGATTGAAGCTGGCCGGAAAAAGAACACGCGGAGCCCGAACTCTCGTCTCTCTCTCTTCCACTCACTCCTCTTTCCTGCTTACTACAACATCCTGCGTCTCCTCTCACCGATCTGAATCAGCCAAACCTGATTCCTTCGCAGATAAGACTCCCAGAGTTGTCGACCCATGGATTGTACGAGGTAGTGGAAGGTGCCGCAGTGGCTGCATTGGGCGAGGCATCGCCGCATGCGGCCGTTGCACCAGTCTAGATTTGATGAATATCCCTGCTGTGAGACGCGCCACGATCGGGCCCGCTTTATGGGTTGGCTGGAGAAATCCATTCTATTTCTATCGTCTATCACATTACAACGTAGCTTTTTTTGGGATCTATTGGAGTCCCGTTCATCTTGATCGTTCGGGTATAGCCAGAGTTCTGTAGCTTCATCGTCGCCTCACGGCAGCCACCGCATCACACCCTCAAATGCAACCAAAGCCATAGCATTCGCCGGGAATGCTCGTAGGAAGCATGGCACAAACCCTCGCCAATACCCTCTCCACCCTCGTTCCCGATAAACTGCCACTGCAGCATCCTTCCACCACTGGAACTTGCGCTGCCCGTCGCCCAGTGCGCCTCCCATCGGGTCTGTCATGAGGCGTTGCTTCACCACATCGGACGGATACGACGTGATCCAGAAAATTTGCGCGGAAATCCCCCCGGCCCAGAAGTTGATGGCAGGGGCAGACAGGCTGGTCTTCTCCTTCATTAACCGGGTCAGGACGTCGTAGGAACCCCACCAGAAGAAAAAGAATGACCGAAATACCATGGTCGCGCAAAGTCCACGATATAATCCAGCAATGCCGTGGGTGCGAAGCTATAAATGTCGAGTCAACCAACCAACCCGGGCGCTTTGAGAATCTGTATTTCTTACCATCTTGCGAACGCAATCTATAGGTCCACTGTACAGACGTTTGGACTTATCCGCAGAGTACTGGATCTGAAGACGCGCCTTGACGTGCTCCACCGGTGCGGCAATGAAACTGACTGTCGTTCCGGCCATGATGCCTGCAATACCATGACCAAAGCTAGGGAGCGTGTGAAGATCCGTCTGCTTGCCAATGAACGGCATGCTTGCACGAAACTCCGGTTTCGAAAAGACATTTTCCAGTAACAGTCGGCGATACAAGGTTAAGGAACCCAGCATGCTGTGTTTGACCGATCAGTCCTTCTGTGTCTTTATGGACATTTTCCAGCCGTCGGGCAAAGCTACTCACACAGAGTCCATGACCATCCAACCGACCAGCGGCGGAGTGGCTCCCTTATACAACCCACTAACACCCTCCTTGCGGACTGTTTGTAGCACGCAGTCCAGTGGACCCCGGAAATGCCCATCATGGCTCGTTTGTAAGCGCACCTTGATTGTGTCGAACCTGCGAAATCCATCCATGGTCAATTTGTGACATTATATGGGCGTTGTCCATAGAGAGGTAGTAGAAGTGGTAGGGAAGAGGTAGTAGGAGCGTGATCACGTACGGATGGCCAACTATGGATAAGAATCTGTTAGCGATGGTCACTTAAAGACAAGACGAACGCTCGCGAGCTATGCTCAGCGCTGGCAAGGACATACCACTTAGTTTGGCAATTCCGGAGAAGACTCCTGCTACAAAGCCTTTATAGTCATGCTTCGAGCTTTGAGGCTTTGGCGGACTGTGCTTTGGTGTATCGGCCTCGGTCATATTTCCGGAAGAACGTTGCTCTGGTGTCCCGGACGTTGTGGCAGTCGCCAGCGGTGCGGACGTCGACGACATTATCGACAGTGCAGTGCTCGTGTGCCGTGAAAGCCGGTATGTTTCTCCCCCTCCTATTAAGACTGAGTGGGAGTGTCAATTGGAATTCGGCTGCGTTGGACCGAGGATCAAAAATTCGTGAAGGTCTGTCGGGGTCCGCTATCGGACAAAGCAATGGGCGGGATTAACGAGCGCACGAGAGGTCCATTGATGGTTGAGAGCCACCACTTCTAACAATGATAGGGAATGAGGGGAATAGTTCTCAAGGCATGTAGATGATGGGCAGTTGTAGGAGAGAAAAAGATGCCCCAGCGGAGTCAAAGGCAAAAGACGGGGGAAGAGGAACAAGCAGAGCAAGAAGATGATGCGCCCCGCAAAACCCGGCGGTTCGGGGAGCAGCAGCCCAGCTCCGACCGGATAGGCGGCCGATCGGGGGGCAAATGGGTTGGGGGAGCCACTCACGGCGCTCCAGTTCTTTGCGACTAGTACAAAAGATGGAGTACTAGACTAGTAGTACAAAGTAATGGTCACTAGATATGCAGTAATCATCTACATTTGCAATTCATGAGCAGTCGGCAGGTCAGTGCGTTTGCTTTTTCTGAAGGTTGATCGAACCCAGTAAGTTCATTGCCTATTTCGCAACTAGCAATGAAACACCTCTCTCTTCTTCTATACTGCTTGTCGCTTTCTTTAATCGACTTCTTGGTATATAACAATCTGAGCGAAACGTCGCATTCCAGTCCCACCTCAAGGATGACAGGCTGTTTCTGTTCAATCCATGATGATACAATGCCCGAAATAACACAGTGTCGTAAGAAATAAAAAGGCGCAATACACAGTTCTGGAAACAAGGGAGTGTAGTAGCAGAACAGGACGGGAAATACAAATATCCGGGAAAGCCCACGGATCAGCTGCGGGGTATAGTTGCATAATTTCATAATACATAGATGTGGTTTTATAGAAACGTGAAAGGAAAAAAATAAAGCGGCACGAATGGCCTTGAAAGGGAGTAGAATCATATCATGCATTAAGCACATAATCGATGCTGTCCTGCAGGCCACCGATGGCACTCAATGTGACCCGGAGTCCGAAGTCCGAGGCCTGAGTCATGTCCTAGTACATAACTGTGCTGACAACCAGATGTAAGGGATGGTTGCCGCTTGGATGGATGGATGGATGGCTGGACGACAGCTCTAGAAACCTTTCAGGGGCTTCATAGCTTTCTGTCGGTTGCGTTCGGTCTCCCGAGCAATTAGCCTGTCCACCATATCTGGGGCCGGCCCAGCGTGTTCTCGAGAGGAGAAGTCGGAGGAGCTAGAGGGGCCCGAGGTCAGATAACCACTGGCCTCTTCCAGCGCCAGCGGGGTTACCGGGCCAGGGCTGCGAAGAGGGTCTAGTCGCGGAGCGGATGGGCCCGGCGATAAGGTTCCAGGAGTCTTGGGTAGGGCAGCCCCATCCACAAAGTCTCGATACTGCCACATTCCATCACGGGAGCCAGAAGCCGTGCGATACCCGTGCTGTCGAGGCTGGCGTGGTGAAGAAGGCTGGGCTTGAGTGCTGCCGGATGACTGATAGACTGCCGGATGGAATCGTGGCAAGCTTCCCAAATGGAAGGCAGGCATGGACTTGGAGGTGCTCTGTCCCTGCGAGCGAGAGGGCTGCGGGGAGGAGGGACGTCCAGCTGGAGACATGGCGGGGGAGATGGCGGACGGGTAGAAAGTTGAGCTGTCAGAACGCATTCTGGACGAGGGTGAACGATGAGGGTGGTGATGACCAGATCGACTGGCCTTGCGATGGAAGTCCCTTTCTCGCTGCCCCTCGGGGGTGTGGTCACGATGGGCAAAATAATAGCCTTTATCAAAACGCCCTGTTAGAGGGGTGACGGGAAAGTCTTTATCGCGGAGGGAGGGAGACGGCTTGGGGATGGGAATAGGCCGGGAGGTTGACTGAGTGAGAGTGAGGGTCTCGAGGGAGTCTGATGTGTCTGAGCTCGACGAGTCGGGGGAAGGAGGATTATATGTAGATGAGGTTGCGGTTAACTCCTGGAGCGATGACAACGAAACGCGGGTGGGGTGACCGTGTCTGGCAATGAGACTTTCTAACTGGTCTCGGGCACAGAAGCTGGACGGCCGATAGGAGGGCGACCAGGAGGAGGAAGAGAGATTGGCTAGTGGCAGCACGCGATCAGCATGAATCATTGGGAATGTGCAGAGGTAGATGCCACACGTGTCAGGTGGGGATCAGCTTTTTGGGATCAGTGCCAACAACTGAAACGCAACAGCAAAGCAAGACTTTGACCAGGCAAAGAAGACTAAAAAGTAAGAAGAATGCAGAGGGGCCAATCAGGATGTTGACGTTGGGAGGAAAAGAAGGGTGAGATCTGCCTGAGAGGAGTGGGGAAGGCAACGAGGCATGGTTGGACGGAAGGTTTGATGGAGGGGGAAATAAAGATGAACTGGTTGATCGCAGAAGGAGAAGGAGAGGAGGGGAGACTTGAGACTTACTGCTGAGCAATGGCGGAGAGTGACAGGAACTGTGTGAGGAAGGATACAGGGAAGGCGAGGAGAATGAGGCGGACGGAGAAGAAGAGGGTGGAGAGGTAGCCATTGACGGAGGGGGGTTCCCTTTCCCTTATGAATGATTATTTTTTCTTTTCTCTCTTTCTCTGTCTTTCCTTTTGCTTTGTCTGTTGGCCCTTGTTTTTTTAATTACCCTCTTTTTTTTTCTTCCCCAGTTGTCAGCACCGTAAGTGGATAAGCCGGATGGAACGATGCCAATCCAGGCACCCCCCGGATGACTTCTCCCTGACAGTGACAGGTACACTGTGTCTCTCTCTCCCCAGAATACGTACCCTCCGCGGATGCCGCCGTCGCCGTGATACTATGACTCAGGGGAAAAATCATGCAACTCCCCTCTTTCGGTCTTGCCTCACTCTTGATACTGCCGTTTATGTTCTCTCTTTTTTTTTGTCCCTTGTTTCCTCTGTTTTGATCCCAAACTCTACTTTGTCCTGAGCCAAATTTCTTTTTCTCCTCTTCTCTGCCCACTACCTCCAGACTAAGAAATTCTAATGGATCGTCAGCTTGCGGGGAAACTCAAAACCGTCACAAACAGCAGCCGAACCCATGGCGTCATGGCGGGAGACGCGGGATCCAAAGCCTGGAGAGAGAGGGGCAAAGCGGAGCTCCCACGGTACGGTACGGTATGGTTACCGCCCATCCGGGTTCCACTCCACTCCGCTGCAACAAGAGAAAAGAAAAAGAAAGAGGAAAAAAGATGGCCGTGTAAATGTAAGAGGGTGACGATCTGAGGTGATAGTACGCTGGGAAGGCAAAAAGAAGGAAAAAGAGGAGATTCCATCCACTCACATGGAAGCAGCCTCCTTCTCACCACACACCCTCCAAACTGCAGTATTGTTTCTATAGGCCGCACAGACAATCAAGGCCAGTGTCGACTATCGTATTCCACGACGGGAAGGAGGGGTGATTGGTTCCTGAGGAACCGACGGGCACTAGTCGTGATCGGGGCTAGTAAGTTACTCGCTAGTAACTTACCGCCAGTGGGAGGGAAAGCGGTCACGCTGAGCAAGAAAAACGAGGAATGAAACCTAGCCAAACAAGGCAAGAATGCAGACGGTGACAATAATATAGCAAGATAATAATTATAAGGCAGGTCACGTTGCAAGGTTAAAGGAAGGAGTCCAAGGCAGGTAAAATGCCAGCGAGTGGATGGTTGAATCGGCACGTTCTTGGCCGGTCTGTTTGGAATCCAGTAGGAGACACCAAAGGAATTTTGCCCTAGTCCTTGTCATGCAAATAGATGAACAGGGAGAAATAGATAGTTGCTAGTCAAGCTATGAGTAACCCTGTTCGAGGAGCGAACGATGTCACTCACCTATCAGCCGCCCCAGAAAAGAAAGGCGAGAAAAAAAATAAAGGATGAAGTAGACGTAACTAGCACTCCGTAAACTCGGAGAAATAATAAGCAGATGGATTCGGACAAAGGATGAAGTTTGTACAACATAAAAAAAGACCACCGCCAGATATCATCTGCTCTCCTCTGGCATGGACTCCGTGGATGTTTATATTCACCTCCAGGCTCCTCAGCAGCACTTCCCTCCGCCTGATACCCCTGTTCAGCCGATGAAACCTGTTGTAACCACACGCGGGAAACTCGGGTGACCCGGCCGGCTACCATCGCAGAGGCACAATGGAGTCAGAGCACACTTCTACTATAACAATACGCTTGAGAATAATGGACAAAGCCAGGATCGCCTGGGCTTGGAGGGAATCCGAGCGAGACACTCCCCCTCCCCCAAGTGAGTCCACTGTTGCCCGGGTTTTTTTTTGGTCGAAGCTGATGGGAATCAATCCTGAACGGAGACTGGCTATCGGTCTGGAGGGGATGGCCACACTATCGAGACGCTATCAGGGACTAACTGCTGCTAGCAGAAGAAAGAATACTATTGCTGCGAGTCATCCATCCAGTAGCGCGTTGTAACCCCAGACCCAAACGACTCTCTACGCACAGTCGATCTGCAGCTGCCGGTGTCACAGAGCGCCCTGGCCATCCCCCTTCGAACTGCGGAGAGCAGCAACTAGGGCTGGGAACTTTTTTCATCCTTCCAGTCCACCCCTTCGATCGGTCCAGGCCACAACAACCGAGAAAATTCAAGATGGTCTAGATAAGACGGTCTACAATGGTCTACCCACCATGCCGTTTAGCATCAACACTTGTCGACTTAGTTCCATTCAAGATGGCTGAAAAACCATCACAAAGAATGTGAGAGGGCGGGAGCGTCATTCACGCCGTGCTGAGCGATCAGACGACTTCCTCTAGTCTCCCCTCCATCACACTCGCTCGTCCAAATGCCCCGCCCCAAAAATTTACCAGCGACGCGTCTGGATTCATGATCAGATCTGCCTGGCTACTTGAGGTCTACTTTGCATTGACCTTTTCGCTTGGTGATTTCGGCCGTTTCAGGATCCAATGATGTTGGGTGGAACTCGATTCCCAGAGTGGCAAATGCGGTGTTCCTGGGGCAGGAAAATACCCGTGACGATACAATCTTTGTGGGTTCCATTTGCGCTACAGAATATCATTTACTAGCCAATCTGTCTTTACAGTCTGCTCAATAATCCCTGTTGCCGTATGCTTTCGTGTCTGGTCCGTGAAGGCTCATTGTCCCGCCCTGCCGGATAGTTAAACCCTCGATCCATGGCGCAGGCACCAGCATAGATCTTACACCAGGATGTCCTGACGAAAATTTATTTGCTCGCGGGTCTGGAGGGTAGGCTTCGTCAGACGCAACGTTGCCCCCTCCCCCCCCCCCCCGGCAGATCTACTCGAGCTGATTTGTCCGTTGCCTTCCAGCCAGCTACATATTTAGTTACAGACTGGTGGTGGTGACTGGGATGCAGATCAATCCCCCCCCCCCCCCCCCCCGGCAGATCTACTCGAGCTGATTTGTCCGTTGCCTTCCAGCCAGCTACATATTTAGTTACAGACTGGTGGTGGTGACTGGGATGCAGATCAATCACGCGTCACAATGGCTGCTTCAATCAATCAATAACCCCACCATCCACTGTGACTGGAATAACCCCTGCAGGGCTGACTACCTAGGCCGCCCTGGTGCTTCACCTCCTCTGTCACTTGTTGCTCGTCACACCTTCCCCTCCTCTCTTCTATTGCCTTTCTTGGATTTGGCATCGAGTTTGGATGGGGGCTATGCTAGACAACGTGCGCGTCCAAGACAAACAGACCCCGTGCTACGGTCGCCCCTCGCATCTGTCGATATTAAAGTCATGTCCTGACTTGCTTATTGGCCAGCATTGACGTCAATGGTCTGAAAAAGGAAGCTGGTCTTTATGCAACTGAAACACCTGGCAATGTCCTAACGTCCTGGGCAAGCGATGCCAGGTGCGGCTTGGGGACGAACAGCCGTTGGTACCAAATCCATCCCTGTCTCTGAGCGTGGTCTGGATCCATGGCTGGGAACGTCCCTCCGACACTAGTATACACTCCGACATAGCGGCATCCAACAGTGAGTGCAGAAGCTTTCATGAGAGCTGCCAGGGCCGAGTCTGTGCGTATGCAGCCTGGTAATGCATCTGTCCCGAGCAGGATCTGGAAGTGCAGTACATTGTGTGAGCGATTTACCATGACCTTATGAATTGGCATCTTATGAATCCACTTGAGTGGACTGTCGCAAAGCCTCGTTGACTCATTCGCATACGGTCCGGCCATGTATAGCCCCCAGACAAGGCCCGGGCATGATGTGGATGTCTTGGTCTGGATGCTTACAGTCAGAACCTAAATATGAGCACGCCAACTAAAACAGCCACACCTACGGGACACCTGACACCAGCTCGGCTGTAGACACACCACTCTAATTCCCGAACCAACATCTTCCGGATGTCCTGATTTCGAGCGAGGGTAGCGTCGGATACCATACGCCCCCTATCTTTAGCCAATCACTCCTCCAATTTCGAACCTGATAGCTCTGCTTCGAACTACTGCGCTTGGAATCGGATACTATGGCGCTCAGACAATAATAGCTTGACCGGACCACAGCCAATCAAACAATACGCAGCGGTGATGACCAGACATTATATGTCCGTGCTAGAGTACATACATGTAGAAAGACGACGATCACTCAACATTTAGATGATCTTTCAATCGAGGTGTGTGAATCATCTAGAGCTGATAGTATCCCCTCGGTCAATACTGGGGACAATGCTCTAAACTGTGACAAGCCATCCCGGCAAAAACAACAATATATCGAAGCCGCCAAGAAATATATCCACAGTACTTCTAAAAATTAAACCTACAGCAACAGAACTCGGAGAACGTCCGCGCCATATCCGGACTGACGCATGAGCTACCGTGTCTAGAGCATACTGTGTTTGTAATCGACGCACAGAATGCTCGTAGCCCGTATACCCCCGACCCTCTTCAAGAATTATGCTTTACAGGGGACCTTTTGCTCAATGTATTGAAACAAAACATTATTGGACGCAGGTCGCGTCTTACCCGGGTGGTAACTGGCCGGGAGTTACCAACCTACCACCCACTAGTAAGTACTAAGTAGTATGTATGTACTAGTTAGTAGTGTAGACCTCTTCTATGTCCACCGGTAAGCCAATGATTCGTGTCGTGTCTTTGGGTAACAGGCTGAATAACATATCCCGCATTGGCGATTGGTAATGATTATGTGGCACCTCAGTTGGTTGATGAAGATGGCTTTCCCTACAACGCAGAAAGAGATTCCAGCCATGTCCTTGAGACTATTTGGTGGTGGTTGTATGTATGTGGGGTTCGACTTGTGCGGAAGTTGGTGGTGATTACAGCTGGGGTGTTGGGGTGAGGTTAGGGTTGTGAAGGGGTGGAGGGTATATCCGGGCGAGCTTTACAATGTTCGTTATAGTGTTAGTAAGATGGAGGGGTTAGTGGGTGTAAAGTATTTACATTGAAGTGAAAATATACAGTCGGCTGGGTAACATATAAATCAGAATCAACCCAACACTCCTGACATTCCATGATCAATCGGGATACACGTCCCGTTGATAATCTCCGCACCAGGACCACAAGAGATAGACAGACACAGCTCAGCAACGCGGTTGATATCGCACATCGGAGCCGCAGCAGCAGTCATTAGAGCGACAGCCTTGTCCTTTCCTTCCAGGTTGATGTTGGACATGAACGCGTCCGTGATGTTCGTCTCCATGCCGCCCATCATCAGCGCATTGCATCGGATTCCCTTGTTGCCGTAGTAGGAAGCCGTGTTCTTGGTCAAGCCAACGAGGCCGTGTTTACTAGCGGTATATGCGGCACCTATACTTGTCAGTCAATTCATATAGATAATAGGATCCATTCGGTAGGAAACATACCCGCCATCCAACCCGCCTTTCCAGCAATGGAAACGATGTTGACGATACTTCCATTGACAATTTCCTGAGCAAGCATATTGCGAACAGCCAGTTTGCTCAACAGAAAAGGCGCAGTCAAATTCACAGCCATGACCCTGTCCCACAGCTTCTCGTCCAGGTCACCGACAGCATGGAACTGATCCATGATTCCGGCATTGTTGATGAGGATATCGAGTTTCTGGAATTGCGCGACGATTTCATCAAACAGGGCTTGCACCTCTGTCGCAGAGGTGATGTCTGTCTTGATGACCTTGAGTCTTGCGTCGCCGCTGGGTCCGGCAAGATCCATCGACGTCTGACGAAGTCGCTCCTCGTTGACATCGCAGATGACCACGTTGGCTCCGGCGGCGAAGAACCGGGTAGCGATAGCTTTGCCTAGGCCTCCGGCACCACCGGTAACGAGGCAGGTTTTTCCAGTGAGGTTGATGGACATGGTGATTGTTAGGATCTCAGTTTGATGCTCTTGTGGGTAATGGTCAGGGGACGTCTATTCCCTTTATAGTTCGGATCCGGGCCTTGACAGCATATCCGCATGGTCTAACCGCTGGAACGCAGGCAGCCGTTTCGCTTCAAGGGGCCATTCTGTGGGTGCGTATAGACAAGGGCGTAAGGGTTCGGATACTGTGCTGTAGTACGGGCCATCCGACCGGACCGTTTGTCGTATTTGCGTATTCGGCGGGTTGTGTGGGTCAGGGGACCATGGGAATTGCCGCGGCCTTATATAGACATGTCGCCGACGTATAATGCGTATTTCGTATAGGGTACGATTAAGTAGCTGTAGGGGTGTATTGGAGGTTTGTGGCTACAAGTGACGCGTCGTTGACCCGTCGGAGGCGAGGATTGTCCAAGTTTCTCATGCCGTCCTGGAATATATCATAGGGGGCTCCGGTCCTCAGAGAGTGAGAAGCTCATCATGAAGTTCAATCTCTCGAGCCTGCCTTGATATTCTACCTGGACATTTCATCAATTTTCCACTGCAACTACAGGACATGGTTAACCGATTACCAACCTTCAATGGCATGGTTTTGATCAATCTGGACCCAAACTCATGGGCTGGTGAGTTGACATGTCTGGGGCATGGGAAGCGAAGGGCAGGACATACAATAGGAAAGACAGAGGGAGAGAACCGAACAGAAAGAAAATGGAAGAGAGGATGAGGCTGAAGGGTCACATGTCCATATCTCGTCGTCCTTCCCTTTTCCATCACCAACATCTCCACCTGCAACTAACTTCAACTTCAACTACCTCCTCTAATCGACACAATGACATTCCGAAATTCCTTACGGCACAAATCCTTATTACTCACACTCCATTATCCCAGTCGCATTTGATAAGCTTATCAACTTGGGATAGCTTATGACAAATTGACATGACTGGAGACAGCTGCTCGGTCTGTCTCGTCTGTGGTCTCCCCAGCTTTTTCTAGGCGAAAAGTGCTCCACCGGCCATCGCGCAGACCTTCTCGATCTGGCAATGCTCGCTGTCGGCTTATCTTATCGCTACCCCGGCTATCGCTTCCCCGGTTCCTCGATGCCTGCAGAATGCATCTATGACCCTATCGCTCATGGTCCGAGGCGCCCATCCCCCTCCTGTAGCATGGCAATAAATACCCCAACTGGTGGCGGCGACCACGATGAACTCAATTGTAGAATTGTCTTTGTATTCCCAACATTGCCCCAACAATGGCGATATCAGAAGATGAGATCCAGCCTGTGGGCCCTTCTACAACAGGAGAGGATGTTCGGCTGGAGCATTTGGGCTATGAGCAGGGTATGTCAGCCAAATTAGGCCAGTGGAATTGTGTTAACGTCCGTAGAGCTCAAACGGTCATTTGGCCTCCTGGGTATGATTGGCTTCAGTTTCAGCGTTGTCACCTCGTAAGTCATTCGCTCGGAGATATAGAGCCCATCGTGCTGACTCTGTCTCAAGATGGACCGCATTAAGTGGTGTCTTTATTGTTGGCGTCACGTCGGGTGGCCCCCCAGTTATGGTCTTCAGTTTCATCGGTGTCAGCCTTCTCACCTTAGCTGTCGCCATTCCCATGGCTGAAATGTGTTCGATGTATCCAGTTGCTGGAGGTCAATACTCGTGGGTGGCTGCTTTGGCTCCCCCCAAAATCTCCCGCCAGTTATCATACATCACCGGATGGTTCATGCTGATAGGTATGGACCCACCAACCATACTCTCCCTGTAAATGCACAGCCAAACTCACCAGGAAACTGCTAGGACTGCTCGCCATGGGCGCAACCAACAACTCCATTGCCGCACAATTCGTACTCGGAATGGCGAATCTCGTCTTCCCATCCTACGAAATCCAGCGTTGGCAAACGGTCTTAGTAGCCTACCTCGTGGCGATCCTCGCTGCTGCCATCAACATCTGGGGTCCTCATCTACTCAACCGAATCGCCCGTTTCATCCTGATCTGGAACATCACCGCTTTTTTCATCACTGTCATCGTCCTCCTCGCCACAAACGACCACAAGCAGTCCGCATCATTTGTCTTTGTCGAATTCCAGAACTTCACCGGCTGGGACCGAGCCATGGCCGCCATCGTAGGCATCCTACAAGCCTGCTTCGGTATGTGCTGCTACGACGCCCCCTCCCACATGACTGAGGAGATGAAATCCGCCTCCAAACAAGCACCGCAAGCCATCATAATGTCCGTCGTCCTTGGCGCCATCACCGGCTTTGCGTTCCTTCTAGTCCTCTGCTTCTGCATCGGAGATATCACCACCACTCAGAACTCCCCTACCGGAGTCCCCGTCATCCAGATCTTCTACGACTCCACCGGTAGCAAAGTAGCGGCCTGCTTCCTAGCCAGCATGATAGCCGTGATCGTCATCGTCGCAGGGAACAACATTCTCGCCGAGGGCTCCCGCTGTGTCTACGCCTTCGCCCGCGACAACGGTCTCCCGTTCAGCCGGTTCCTCGCCAAAGTCGACAAAAAGCGCCAGGTTCCTATCAATGCAGTCCTGCTCACCTTGGTCGTTCAGCTCGCCCTGGATGCAATTGACTTTGGCACCTCGACGGGGTTTGAGACCGTCATTGCTATTTCCACTGAGGGATTCTGTACGTCTCCCCCATACCCCCACTTCACAAAAAGGAACTAACAGAAAAACAAAAGATCTCTCCTACGCCATGGCCCTCGGAAGTCGCCTCCTAGGCTACGTAACCAACCACCGACGAACCCTCACAGGCCCATTCGCCCTCCCCACCTCAATGTCGATCAGTCTGAACGTGCTGGGCCTGTTGTTCCTGCTTTTCGCGTCCATCACGTTCAACTTCCCAGAATCATACCCGGTGACGAAGGACTCGATGAACTATACCAGCGCTGCGATCGGAGTGATTGGAGTGATTAGTGTAGCGACGTGGGTAGTGACGGGACGAAAGCATTTCACTGGCCCGGGGGCGTGGGATGGGAGTGGTAGTAGGGTTACGGAGGGGAAAGTGGTTGAGTTGAACGAGGAGACAGAAGTTGAGATGGAGAAGAGGGGATGAATCTTTCCGAGTCTGACATGGTTTCTCTTGTATGTTGAAATTATGTGCAGAATATATGTGCGCAGTATACCCATTTATGTACATACATACCTTATTCTTTGAACACTAGTTACATACTCACAGTATGCCTTTTAAACAATAGGGACTAACTTGGAAAAAGAAAATAGTTACTCATCACCCCCAACCGGCCGCGCAACCATCAACGCCAACAATGAGTTAGCCACCTCCGCCGCTGCAAGCGTGGTCGTCTCCCCGGCTGTATCATAAATCGGGGCTACCTCGACCACGTCGGCCCCAATAACAGGCATTCCTCGCAGCGCGTCAAGAATAGTCAGGAGTTCACGGGTCGTAAATCCACCTGGTTCCGCAGTGCCGGTGGCTGTGCATTCTCATCAGTTTTTCTCCAACGTCCTTTATATTTTCTCGTAGTGAAAGGGAAGCTAAAGTGGACATACCAGGTGCATAAGCCGGGTCCAGCACATCAATATCAACCGAGATATAGACTCGGCTGTCCCCTACGCGGGATTTGATTTGTTCGACGAGGCCGGAGACACCGAGTCGGTCGAGGTCACGGGCGGTGATGATTTCGAAGCCGCAGCGGAGGTCGTTTCGGATGTCGCCTTTGGGTCGGACGACGGGGGCGCGGATTCCGACGTGGATGGAAGTGTTGCGGATTAGGCCCTACTTGATTCTTAGTTTGTTGTTGGGGTGGGGGGAGGGAGAAATAGTGAGGCATGGTGTGGTTACGTACCTCTTCGTGGGCAAGGTGGAGGAATGTGCCGTGGTTGACGCCGCTGTGGTTGAGGATGCGTTAGTATGATGGGATTTATTGGGGATTGTTGGCATACGCATAGTGGGAGACTCCTCCACCTGTAGAGGACATTTCAAGTTAGTTAAATATATATGTGAAGTTGGGGGAGACTTGGCATACCGAGTACTTTGGGGTCCCATGTATCTAAAAATATTTTGTTAGCGGTTTATACATGTATATCATGAGGGGTGGAATGTGCATACCAATATGACTGTCAAAATGAATCACAGAAACAGGACCCCAATTCTCGTACGTCGACCGCAGAGCCGACAAGGTCGTCGTATGATCTCCACCTAGGGTAATAATACGGGGGATTTGGCTGAGATGCGTGGAATTGGCACGACGAGACGAGACGACCTATTCCTCCCATTATTAATTGACCACCATTTTCAGAACAATATACTGTATACCTTGTGTGCCATATCAAGCTGCTTCAACGCTACAGTATTATCCAACCAGGTTAATGGTGCATCACCGCAGTCAACAAGCTTCGCCCAGCTAGCAAAGGCGTTTTCTCCTGTGTAGATGCTCCATCCGCCGAGACGACGAGAACCGAGACGAATACCTTTGGGTCCGAATCGAGCTCCAGGGCGAGCTGTGACGCCCTACGTGTGTGTCTATTAGTTGCGATCGATGGCAAGGTGAATGAGGAGGGAATGGCTAACAGTGTCGAAGGGAGCGCCGAGGAAGGCAATGTCATAGTTGTTGTTGGTGGTTGATTCATCGTCCACGAAGCAATTGAGGTAGGGCAGGTTGGCGAAAGTAGTCAAACCAGAGAATTGGCTACCGGTGACGATGTCAATGGGGTCTTCGTGACTGAGAAGATATTGGTGGGAGGAGGGATTGTTATGGACTGCCGCAACGGGAGGGAAGACGATATCCCTAGCGTAGGCTGGGAGAATAAGAAGCGAAGCAGCTACAATAATGTGAGAATACATGATGTCTATCTAACAGTCAGGCAAAGACCAGTTGAGCAAGTATGGACCCATAGTGGAGAGAGACAGGACGATCCGAGGAAGTTATTATAGTTTTGCTGCTAGTTGAAGCTAGCCAAGGGCAGTTTCTTATCGGAACTGGACCCAAAAAAGCAGTTGCATGCGATGAGGGAAAGCTCCACAGCTGCAGCCAAGCGAAGGGGTCCAGCCCGACAGGGGTTGACTTTATCATTGATTGATTGATGATTGCTTGAGTGATAGATTTGATTATTCATGGAAATACTGTTGTTACTTATGGAACCGGGATGGATGGATGGTTGGATGATGAATGGCGATGAGGGGACGGCGGATGACGATCGCAGAATCTCGTGCGGAGAGAAGAAGGAAACCCCACTTTGATTTTTCGCATCGCTGCTTTGCTTTCCTTTCGCGTCATCCATCCACTCCCCCCCATTCTCAATCTGCTTCATCGCTTAATTCTACTTAGTACCATATTACAATGGTATAGTTTGATACCCTCGCTTGCCATCTGCGGGCAATTGATCTCCCGAATTCTTTACTAGCATACACTAACAACTCCCACCAGCCTCACGCAGACTCCTCTTACTTCGGCGCCGGCAATGGCTCCAAATCCGAAGTCTACACTCAGGTCCTAGAGCAAGCTCGTGGTTTGGTATACGACCAGCGCAACTGGGTACGATTTTCTCCTCCTATCCTTACCCCCTATACCCCCCCGCCTTCATTGCCAATTCACCAGCTAACCACTCCCCCCACCACGAACAGGTCAGGTAAGAACACAATTTAAGCCCCAACTATCGCGCCCACTTTCACCCAAGCCTAACCCTCTCCAAATCAAAATAGTAACTTCTCTAACGTCGCCTCTCTCCTCTGGCACGCCTACGCCGCTCTCCCCGCCCCCTCCTCCTCTGTCAACTGGGCCGGATTCTACATCCGCCAGGATAAGTTCCCCGTCCTCGGCGCCGCACCACCCTCCGAAGAGGACAGCAACAAGAAGCCCGTCCTTCTCCTCGGCCCTTTCCAGGGTCGTCCGGCATGCCAGGAAATCCGCTTCGGGCGGGGTGTGTGCGGAACGGCGGCGGAGAAGCGCGAGACGGTCGTCGTGCCGGATGTCGAGAACTTCCCGGGGCATATTGCTTGCGATGCGAGCAGCCGGAGTGAGATTGTGGTGCCGATTTTGAGTAAGGGGGAGGTGAGTACATATCTTCTTTATCTTTTGGGTGGAGGTGGATGGATGGCTGATGTGTGTGAGCAGACTGTTGCGATTATCGACATTGATTGTGCGGAGCCCAATGGGTTCGATGATGAGGATAAGAAGTATTTGGAGGAGTTGGCGGCGTTGTTGGCGGAGTGCTGTGATTGGTAATTACTACACAGTAGTATGGTGTGATGTGTGTATAGATCAGTCGTTGTGGGTATGATGATTTGGGTATGGTTTTATGATATATAGATTGGTGGAGTAATGATGAGATGGTAGTCATGATGGCTTAAAGCATATATTCCCAGTGCGAGATTGCATTATCCTGGGTTGTTCGGTTCTTCAATTTCTATCGCAACGTGCATAAATGTAACCGTCTAACGCCTGTGCATCGCTGGGGTCTCACGGACCCGAATGTGTCTTCCCAATATAGTAAAACCAAATATAGCGTCTAAGTCAAGGCCCGCTATGGCAACCAAACATATATCCAAAAAGTCTATCAGGCGTCGCTGTATCCCAAATAAAAGAAAACGAAAGTGTATGTGTGCCGCTGTTCCATGGAACGAGAAAAGGATGCGCGTGCGCCAACCAGGGTCGCCGGTGGAATGAACAATATAAAAGGGTGTATCCGAAAAGACGGGAACAATAGAAGAAAACTGAAGCATAACCCCAGAAGAATGGGGTGGTGAGAATGGGGAGGACAGCATCTGAGACAATGATCGGCTTAGGTGCTGAACATGCTCATTTGCCGCTTCAGAGGACTGTTCGATCCGGCATCGCCATCCTCACTCACCCCCAAGCCACTGTCCGTGCCAGTTAACCCGGCATCGGTATCGATGTCCCACTCCGTGTCTTCGTCATCCTCAGTGGCTTCGAGGCCGGCATCCGAAGCGCTGTGCCAGCTCTTTTGCACGGCACCGCGTGTATTCCATCGCAGTGCTCGCTGAACGCTCTGGAACCACTCTCCGCCGCCCGCTACGACGGTCGGGAAGGGGTATTGACTTGCTTCGACGGTAACATAGTCGCCTTGGCGGAGTTCCACACGACCCTTCCCATCGAACGAGCAGTACGCGGTCGACCGGGACCCGGCAGGAACGGCAATACGAAGGAGCAGCGTATCGGAGAGAACCATGGGACGGAAGGAAAGTGTATGGGGGCAGATGGGGGTCAGAAGAATGCCGGGAATAGAAGGGTGAATCAAGGAACCGCCAGCGGAAAGAGAGTATGCCGTGGAACCTGGAACCACATGTCAGTCGGCGATCAAATCAGTCTGTTTTGCGCGTCACACGTACCGGTAGGAGTAGAGAAAATGCACCCGTCCGCTTGTACCACGGTGAGCAGATCATTATCTGCGTACAGTTCGAGGTTTGACACGTATGGTGATGGCCCGCGATCAATCACGAGCTCGTTCAACACCTCGAACTGTTCCCCTTCCTCCACAGCACCCGCCTCGGCGCCCTTGCTGCGGTCTTTACGGAAGACCGTGCAGGTGAAGCGCATCCGCAAGTTCACTCGCATACCTACATCACCCATGACTGCATTCAAGTGAGACTTGTAATTCTCAAATTCGAAGTTCGTCAGGAACCCTAAGCTCCCCAGGGAAAAGCAGAGGACCGGTGGGACAATGCGTTGGAAGAGCCAGGATGTGAAAAGCACGGTCCCGTCCCCTCCTAACGTGAGGACCAAATCGAATTTCTCGGGGGCTGTCCAGCAGAGATCCGGGGTCCAGTAGTGTAACATCTCCTCGAATCGGGGCTCCTTGTCCAGAAGCCCCTGGGCATTGAATCTTCGTGAGTTGCGAAGTTTAGCGTCTACGTAGACATTCACACCCAGATCGTTGCCGTAGCGAGGGGTGGAGAGAAGCCACTCCGCCAATTCGCGGGTCAGATGCACCAGACTGTTATCCCGCGCCTTGGTGACGATCATAACATTCTTGACAGCGCGTTTGATTGGTCTTCGCTGCAATTGTTTCGACACCTCTCGGACGCCTGTCGCTGTCTGTACCAGACGGGAGTGCGATAGCCACTCATCATCCGCAATCTCTTCCAATACTTTCTGAATATTTACGGCGTCATCGAAACGCTGGTGGAAGAAGCATGGTGATTGCATGACCAACCGTGCTGTCGCAGGAGAACGGTCCAGGTAGGTCCCTAACTGAATATTGGAGAGAGCTGCTGAGAGCATCTGTGACGACGAATTGCTGGAGGTGCGCTCCGTTTCTTCCGACGAGGTAGGGTTCGTGTTGAGAAGCCCCAAAGAGGCCGCCAGCGGCATATTTGGACTTTGGTGGTTGCACATGGATGGTCGTGATGCGAGAGCTTTGAGAAGGGTTTGGCGAGGGATTGAATCGTTAGATAACGCGTTCCGATGATGGCCCGCTAGAGAGGCCGTCTGCCGGCGTGGCAGGAAGGACGTCGTGAAAGCGGGAACAGCGGCGCCCTCACGAGGATGATCAGGTTTCTGGAGAGTGCCAGTGCTGGGACCCAAATTGGGAGTCCCGGGAGCCGAGTCGGCCGTGTGGATATCGTTTGTAGTGTGAGAGGGATCTATGTGCGAGGCATAGTCGCGGAGGAGCGACGCTCCCACAGTGGCCGAGCGATGAGGAGGAGGAGGGCGCACCGGAGGAACTGATAGTGGTGGGGCCGCGGAGGAGGGCGGTGGTGGTGATGAGGGCAATGATGTTGAGGAGGACGGCAGAGGGCCAGTTGCGGACGAGGAAGAAGGGTGGTTCATCGAGCCATGGTCAAGCGGGGAGGACGCCATGGACAGATATAGAAATATGACAGATTGTGTGATGCAGGAGCTGGTTGGTTCAGTCAGACGGGAACACAGAAGAGAGAATTTCGAAATAAAAAAAGGGCTTCGATAGGTAATGATGGAATATGCTGGAGACGGAATGGAAAAACGCCGGGGGGGAAAATAATAATAATAATGGGAAGTAACGAACTCGGATGGAACGGGGTTTGGGCGGGCGCCTTATCCAGTGTAATCCACTTCAAGGTTCATGGCGGCTTTGACCATTGGTCAGGCTAAACACTTTCCTCTGGTCGCATCCACTGGCATCGGTAGTCTAGTCTGCTGGTCGAACTTCGATAGGCTTCCACATCCTTAATAATGAGAGTCAGAGCGGGTGACTGTCATCATTGAAGCCGGGGGATTCCAGTGCGGGTGGCAGTTAACTCCGCAACAGACACTCCGCGGGCCTGAGAAACCATTGAATGTACCGTAAAGTCCCTACTACCCAATCAGTAAACTCACCCAAATTTCCAAAGGCCATGGAACACGCACCGAATACAAAGAGACAGTAGTAAATAGCTGTCGGAAATGACGTGGGTGATTTCCGAGGCTGACGGAAAAAGTAATGTGGGATTCCTTGGTGAAGCGTAGAAGTAAGTCAAGCAAGAAGGTAGGGGGGAATGGAGATGGAGAGATCCTACTGGAGTTAGTCTAGTGTGGGTAAACTATGCAACTACTGCTCTCGCCCGTATTGTCATGATTATTTACATGATTATTTACCGGGTGAATTCATCCCATCCCTTCCCTTTCTTGTTCCACCCACCCCCATTGCCTGAAGACGCCGATTACACATATCACACACATTGAAGAACCTTCCCTTTCCCAGGTGCAAGGGAGCATCATACTGTGTAATGCACTTGCGGCATCTGATTGATCCATCAGATTCTTTCAGCTACTACTCTATTCCATTCAGCTGTGCAGGTCGACGCATGCGTCGGTCGCTCCTCCTTTTCACTGGATGTCTCTCGTCTTCATAGATTACGAGCCATTTATTACACGTTGCAGAACGCAGGGATGGGGTGGCCTACAGTAGTACTACTCAATTCCACTAGTAATCGTCTTCATCATCCCACGGAACAGATCCCTGAATTTTGACCAACTCCACACACATCCTTAGCTTTAGCTCTCTAAGACTAGAATGGTCACTTTCTATTAATATAAGGTGTATTGCAGCACTCCCCATGTGGCTGGAGCTGGAGGGTTCGCTTTGCCTTATCGCTGAGAATGTAACTCTTCCGAGACATCTAACTAATGGAGGTGGTTGGCTCCTTTCACGCACGTCCCTCGCCGTGATCCTGTTAGATGGCTTGTCGGTTCCTGCGACGAATTCCTCCCCTGCCATACCCTGCGTCCTTCTCTTAGCCTGCCCATCAGCCAGTAGGATATCGTCAATGACAATCCTTCTACACTCGCCCAGAAAGTCTCGTTCGTGCACATGGGCCCGCGTGCTGTGTGAAAAGCTTCCTTCGTGTGCAAGGGGCATGTGTACAAGCCACCTAAGAATACTGGCGATAGAAGGGACGACAATTCATGGGAGCGACCGCTCGCTGGCTGTAAGCGCCCGTCGCGACTGAATTTACTTAGCTGCCGTGGTATCCGCGGGGTAATCAAGCAGCATCGATCTTCCAGGCGTAGTCGCGGTGGACCTGATCCTCAATGGACTCGCGCATGATCCCCTCTAGGGGCTGGCCATCTACATCCTCCACCATGGCAATGTCTCCATCAGTGCCAGCAGCCGGTGTGCCGTGACAGATCGCTGACGCGCGCTGGTGGACCTTCTCCCACGTTTCAAAGTCAAAAGCCCCTGAGCTCTCATTCAGCAGCAGATGGCCCTTGGACGAGAAGGCCAGGGCGTGGAGGGATTTGGCGGTGGCTGCCTGTTGGATCGACGGCTCCCGGATGATTTCACCTGATGCATCGACGGCCAGAACAGTCGCAGAGAAGGTCATGGATAGAGGAACAGCGGCCGATAGCAAGGCAAGAAGGGCGGTATGAAGTAGCGCGGGCAGAAGAGTCAGATACTGTTATAGATTTAAGATAATGAGTTAGCCGCTAAG
Organism: Aspergillus piperis CBS 112811; assembly: GCF_003184755.1. Taxonomy (NCBI): domain Eukaryota; kingdom Fungi; phylum Ascomycota; class Eurotiomycetes; order Eurotiales; family Aspergillaceae; genus Aspergillus; species Aspergillus piperis. The sequence continues at coordinate 362,584 of NW_020291592.1, forward strand.
CGTCGCCAGCTGGACAGAAATTGTCCAAACTTCGCCAATTCATTGAATACGTACCGGTTCTCCTCTTCCTACACTCCCACCTCCGACGATGGCTAGCGTGACCACGACACCACGCCGAGGGTAGCCCCTCTCGCGTCCCAAGATCAATCTTCCGAGGACTCCCTTGATAATTCCCTCGACGTACCGTTCGCTCACACCAGCAGGTGCAGTGCCCGGCTTAACAAATACTTCCACGGTCGCTTCTTCGGGCTTCAAGGCATCTCGACGTCCGGGAAGTTCGACGGGGGCATTGACAGAGCCCAGGATATTGGATCCAGTGGAGGGACACAGATAGGAAGCCGAGCCATCAGCGCGAGCAAGAGGGGTCAGAGTTGCGGTTGGGCCGACCATGATGACGCGCAATGTATAGGAACAGTTGAAAAGGACTCGAATAGAAAAAGAATGAATGGGGATAGCTGGTTAGTAGTATTTCGCAACTTGATGAGTAGACTTGAGGTGATGCTCTGGACCCCAAAGAGCTTCCAAGGTCGCCTTGGAAATTTTTGGCCGCGGAGCCTGCCGAGTGCGGGCCAGCTTGTGATTGGTGGACTCTCTCCCTGCTCACTCACTTCATTCTATACAACCGAAGAACCTGAACAGTTGTACACCTCCCTTCTATGAATGTGCATTTAAGGCTTCCATGGCCTCACTGGAAATCCTCCTTTAGTCGCTTATGATTCTCGCTCTCTGCGCTTCGTATCATCTATACATTTCAGATTGAATGATCCGGTCTTCCCATCGAATCCTCGATCTTGCATAGTAACGATAACCCATCGACATCCGGCGAGTGACTTACCACCTTTACCAACGAGGTTGACTAGGAAGTTTAAGATACGCAAAATGGACAATTTCAAAGTACTGATCTAGCCTGCCATTTTCTAGACTTTACTTTTATTGAAGTTCATCAACTAAATTGCTGTTTGATCTTTGTTTAACCCACTCCGTCAGCCGGAAGGATTGCTTCGGATGCCGACTCAAAAGCCGGAGTGTGTGCGACCGAGGGCTTTTCGCCGAAGAGTTCAAGAGTGGCTCACTTTTGACACACTTGGAGTATGCTATCGTGGTTTCGGTGATTAACCATCGCCGAGGAATACGATATGACGCAAGGGGCGGGATCAACGAATAACTTCCGTGCTGTATCGCTGTTACACACCGATGGCTGGCATGCTCTTTGGCAGTCTACTATTCCGACAAGGATAGCCCGAATCGCAGGCACGAGAGTCCAAAGTAACTTCTCTGGTATTGCCCCCGCAGTGGACCTGAATCATCACTTCTCCGGGGGCACTGACTGTGTTCATGATTATAGTATGTATGTACTACATCCCACACGGTTTGGATGCCGAGATCATATAACCCGACCTCCCAGAGATAGATACTCCGGGTCCGACGATACCAGGGGTGGCATTGAGCATCAGCATGCCTTGTTTTAAAAGCCCGCGGTGCCCACTGGGACTTGCTATGCTGGCATCTGCACCTGTAGTGGGGGCGGTCTTCCTACCAACGCTGCATGCTATTCCTCCTTGGAGTTCATCTTCTCACATCTCCTCCTCCAAGAATTGCCTCTAAGAAATCCTGCAATAATGCCCCGGATACTCTGCCTCCACGGCAAAGGCACCAGTGGTGCAATCTTCAAGTCTCAAACGTGTTGGTTCTACGACCACTCCTCAGTCTAGTCACCTCTCAGCTAACTTGGCTTGTTCTCAGCTGCGCTGCGCGCTCGATTATCTGACCTACAAATCGACTTTGAATTTGTCGATGGGTTTTACTCGTCCGATCCGGCTCCAGGGATCGACCTCTTCTACCCACCCCCTTACTACTCCTTCTGGGAGCAAGACAATATCGAAGCCGTCTTCCACAGTCGCGACTGGCTCGTGAACTACCTAAAAACCAATGGCCCGTACGATGCCCTCATGATGTTTTCGCAGGGATGCGCTGTCGGATCATCCACCGCCCTTCTTCATTTGCTTGAAGAGCCAAATCAGCCCTTGCCCTTCAAAGCTGCCATCTTTATCTGTGCGGGAGTGCCACTGCGCGTGCTGGAAAAGGTGGGGTATAAGATTGCCCCCGAGGTCTGGGACAAGGACATTGTGACTCGGAAGGCACTGGCAGCGCAGGCGGACTCTTCGGCGATCTTGTCGCAGGGCTCGATGCGTTGGCAGGGGGAGAAGGGGATTAGTGCGTCTGAAGCGGATATCCGGAAGGAAATTGCGCCTTCAAATGTCCAGATCGACATCCCGACGGTGCATATATACGGTGATAAGGACCCGCGATGGTCAGCTGGCATTCAGTTATCCCAAGCGTGTAATGCAACCAAGAGGAGAATGTATAATCATGGCGGAGGACACGAAGTCCCTCGTACGAACGAGGTGACTACCGGTATGGCCGAGCTGGTGAGATGGGCACTGCGTGAGGCCGCGGTGATTGATGAGTAAACAACCTGCGCCAACTGTCGACGATTCCCTCTCGATGATTACTTTTTTATATAAACTGCTATAGATTTTCTCCTAATTGATCTGAATACACTATCTCGCGTCCGGCAACATGTGGGCCAATGTATGGGGAGTATAGATGTCTAAACAGCAACAGGCGCATGCGAAATAATCTTGACTAATGAACTACTCGGTCTTGCGGATTGAATCATCTCATGTATACTGCATCCTATTTTTTTTTTCTTTCTTTGGAAATTCCCATTTCTCTACTACTAACACCTAACTTACCGAGCCATTCAAGTTTCCAGAGTTCTGATCGGTCTCGTGATCATACACCCAAGTTGTCTTCGCTTGAGGATCGAAGCGGACTTGGTCTTTCTTCCACATCAGTGCAACACCGAACAGTTGGACCACGCCGCAAGCCCCCACTGCGTACATCTGACGATTATAGCCATGTGCATACGCGGTCCGGATCGCTTCCTGGACACTCATCGGCAATCCCGTGAGGTGATTCGGGTCTGCAGCAGCCTCAGCGGGCGCGAGATGCCCCTTGACGTAATTGGTCAAAATGCTATTCACAATAGCGATGCCTAATGAGGCACCCAACATGCGTGCCTGGAGGGTCAAGCCCATTACAATGGCTAAAAGGATGTCAGTTGGAGTTGGTCGAGAAAGTGAAGCATTAGGACTGGAACCCCTTATTGTTTTCGGACTGACCTTGTTCACGATGTCTGACCACCAAGGGAACCGCCATATACAAGGCAGCGATGGATATCCCGGTGCCCAGACCAGTCACAACCATGTATCCATATTCGCCCGGCCAGGCGTTCACAGTGGGAGGCACGGAAGACAGCAGAAAGGCCCCCACTATCTGTAGCACGGACCCAGCTAGCGTCAGATGCACAAACGGGGTTCTCAAGTGACCGGCGAGGACGCTGCAGCAAAATGCCCCCGCAGGGGATCCCACCCCAAAGGCAAGAACTCGGAGACCCGCCTCGATGGGGGTGAAGTTATTGACCGTTTGAAATCTCTGGGGCAACTCGATGTATAATATAGTGATTGCAGGCCCGGTTGAGAAGAAGCCACTGCGCGACCGTCAGAGCTCCCATGTCCATGTTTAGCGAACTACGTACTACTAGATGACTATTACGGGACGGAGAGGGGGAGTATCCACTAACATGATGATTCCCAACACCACCCTGCTTTTGAACAACCGCCATGGCAGCATTGGCTCTATGCGCACGTGCTTCCGGCCACTGAGGATCCACTCCCATGCCAGAAAGGCTGCCAGAAGGACACCCGAACCGGTTAAACACCCGATAATGATCCCCGATGACCAAGCATAGCGAACGTTGGCCTCCTCCAAGGCGGCCACCAGCAGCAGGGAAAATCCCAGAAGGAGCAGATATCCTAACAGGTCCGCCTGGGTTAGATATCGATGCATTTTGCTCTGCGCAGAACGAGTTGCCAATCCTCGAGGAAAGTTCTTCGGAAAGAACAGGCAGAGCATAATCCACGCCCATCCTCCCGCAGGCACACTAGAGACAAGGATTAGGAATAGAGCGACACAACAGGAAGGAGTCTAGTCTGCTATGATCTTACTTGAAGAGAAAAACCCAGCGCCACGAGCCGGAGCTGCTAATGCCACCTCCGATCAGCGATCCTAAGATAAGGGCGAAAGTCAGCACGCACGACCCCACGGCATTGGCAACCTCAAATCTGTTCGGAGGCACAATGCGCAGTAGGGTATATAGTCCAAGCGCGAAAAGTCCGGAGCCACCGATCCCTTGAAAAGTGCGGCAGATAATCCTTTCGTTTTGTCAGCAACAAGGTTCGATGCCCTCAAATCAGGATCCCCGAAGCCGGCTTACAGTTGGTCGATGCTTTGGGCGGCACCACAGCCTCCGGAAAAAGCAATGAATAGGAGCAGACTGATCAACAAGGTTGGCTTGAGACCAAAAGCAAGCGCACATTTAGACCAAGGCGCGAGAAATCCGGTGTAGGTTAGAAGGTATGATGTGATGACCCAACTGCTTTGATCGCCTCCTTCAAGGTGTTCGCTGATGGTGGCAAGCGATGTGCTGATGACTGTAATCTCAGCGGTGGCTAAGAAGAGACCCAGCGCGACACTAGTTATCGCGCGATAATAATCTGACTTAGCATGCATTCTACCAATCCCGGTCGGAGAAAAGACTGCTTCCGCTTACCTGACCCCTACAATCCATAGTCGAAGCCCGTGCAAATATCCCGGTCGGGATATCGGATTCTGAGGCTCAACTACCGAATGGTTGAGATTGTTTTTGTGAGTAGCTTCAGGCCTTGACAATAATGGCTCTGGGGTCACTGCTGGTAGATCTATCAACTCAGTTCTCGAGCCATGCAACTCAAAACTGCCCATTGTTCGGAGTTCGGAGTGAAGTGAGCCCCACTCAATCGACTAGTAGAGAGACGCCAAAATTGATCTGTCTTGATGCGATCAATAGTGGATGTGTGACTTATCGTCAGATGCGTTTGTACCTTCGGCCCCGATTCAATTAGTCTTCGAACCCCGTCGATGAAGGGCTAGAGGAGATCCGCAGGATTGGCTTTCTTTTCTGGGAATTTCATACGGAAAAGGTCATCTTCGTAGCTATGTCGATCGAGATCAGCCACCAATGCAATACGCAATACTTGGCTGCTCCCCAGCCGGTGGAACTACAGGGCATGTGGCTAATCAAGGAACTAAAAGGTAGTTGAGTGGTGTGTGGAACAAACGCGAAGAACCCTGAAAGGTTGCTTTGTCAAATGTTATGAACTCCTACATTCCCGTCCCCATCGATTGAACTATATAGTGTGGAGATCAACATAGCGCTGCCCCCTTGGGGTGCATCAATAAGTGGATGCCGTCTCAACTGCCCTGCGAATAATATTGACAGATTGGGTCACATCCTCCATGGACCCTCCGCCGGGAACTTCGTGCCCTCGACTATGAACATACACCCATCTCACCTCAGCCTTGCAGACACTATTTGTTGTGGCTACTCGGCTGGCTGACTCGTCTAGTGAGCCCCAGATGTGGGCCGTTGGGATTGGAATAATGCCTTTGGTAGCTTCAAGATCAACCGTCATCACACGACCTTTCTGAAGAGCTTCGTAGTCAAGAGGGGGATGGGTGATCGAAAGGATAATTGCAAATTTGAATGGCATCTCAGCCCGAGGATTCTGCTTGGCAAGATGAATCAGGTACGTGAGGATCATCGTGCCTGCTTGGCTGAATGCGATGACCCCGTCATAGGGCCCCTCTTCAAGAAGGTACTCTTCCAAATAGTGATAAGCCGCAAACCCAGTTTGGGGATTGTGCTCATCGAAGTAGGCATACACTGGTTCATCCTTCCAAGCCACCACGTCAATACCTGTGCCTCCTGCATTTAGCCGACTAGTTCGCGAGGGGTCTGTTCTCCGGCTACGGTACCTGGCTGCATCTTTGATGGAACGGTTCCTTCAACAAAATCATAGATGTGATTATCGCCCAGTTCATACCGAATGGCAGCCGTCTGGATCTCGAATATCTTTGAAGAAGAAGAGTATCGCTTAGTCCAAAAGATCGCATGAAAATGATATCGCTATCTAGGGCCAGTACTCACTCGAGAATTGGTACCCGCCCCATGTAGACTATCGAGAGGTCAGCATCAAAGAACTAATGTTGACAGCAGGTTCCACAGCAACATTACCAGAGAATGCGCATTCTGAATGGTCTAAGACAATGTAGATTATTGTTGAGGGTCCTTACCGTCAGCAACTGGACTGGCACATCCATTTATCCCCGCGGGTTTGGGTGTCTGGCATTCTACGGAGGGTTACACACATTCCTCTGTGAGCAAGATTGCAGACTAACACTTAGCTGCATGAACCTAGTACTCCTATCATATTTTAGGACTTGACCAGTTCCAATAATGTTCCACCAACATATTGCTTTTTGATGAATGGTCTTCAGGCTATGCAGGAATGCACGGCCATTTGTCAGACCTCACTGGCACACTGGCACGCTGGCTTCCGGCCAAGAGCATCGATGGCGGGGCTAATAACTTCGCCCTGCGAGCTAGATAATCAATAGCCATCTTCTGGCCTTGCTCACGGCGGTGATCTGTGATGTTCATCGGGAAAAGGCCATTTGAGTAAGTAAATCCCGAGCTCAAGGTTTTAGAGCTTACTGAATAAATAAATTCCTCATAAAAGCCTATCTTACCAGGTCCTCCGTTACTCAAATATAGTCATATATTGTATACCAGACATGCCCTGTCGGCATTTATTCATCTAGGCGACATTTAGTATATCGTTATTATGGTGTATTTTTCAGAAAGCAGAGTCCACGATGCCCCCGGGGAGAACATCCTCGCCCCTCTGGCCGTTGTTGGGATGTCGTTAAAATTTCCACAAGATGCGACATCCCCGGAAGCATTTTGGAATATGCTGATTGAAGGCCGATGTGTCTCGACAGAGTTTCCCACCAATAGAATGAACATCGATGCCCATCACGACGCTGAACGAGGCCGACTCCACAGCGTCACATGCCGAGGAGCACACTTCATGAAGGAGGACCTTGGTCTTTTCGACGCTCCCTTCTTTGGGATCACTGATGCCGATGCGAAGGCTATGGATCCCCAACAGCGCCTTGCGTTAGAGACAGTCTACCGTGCGCTGGAGAATGCCGGGCTTCCGATCAAGCAAGTTGCAGGCTCGAAGACCAGCGTCTTCGCGGGCTCCTTTTGTAGCGATTACCATATGCTGCAGATTAAGGATCCACTCAATGTGCCTAAGAATGCCACTGCAGGAACTGGTCGGAATATGATCGCGAATCGCATCAGCTGGTTCTATGACTTCTTAGGTCCTAGCGCGACTGTTGATACCGCCTGCTCAAGCAGTCTGATGGCGGTGGATCTCGCCTGTCAATCTATATGGGGCGGAGATGCTGCAATGGTTCTTCAATCCCTCTCCCTCTTGATCGCTGGCCTATTATAGACATGCTAATCTGGGATTGACAGGGCGTCGCCATTGGCTGTAATATAATCCTGGCTCCAGAGATGACCATTGGCCTGGACAATCTTGGGTTGTTATCGAGAGATAGCCACTCTTATAGCTTCGATAAGAGAGCCAATGGATATGCCAGAGGAGAAGGTGTCGGTGCTGTGGTCATCAAGCGGCTTGATGACGCTATAGCCGATGGAGACACCGTGAGGGCTGTCATACGATCGTCCAGCTCGAATCAGGATGGAAAGACGCCTGGAATTCTGCAGCCGAGCAAGGACGCGCAGGCTCGTTTGATCTGGGATACCTATCAAAAGGCTGGTCTGGACATGGGGGTCACTAGGTATTTTGAAGCACATGGAACGGGTAAGAACACACTCCACCCAACGTAGAAGCAAACCAGCTGCTTAACTTCTGCCAGGAACACCCATCGGAGACCCGATCGAGGCTCGAGCTATTGGTACGGCATTTCGCTCATATCGATCAGAGGAAACGCCCCTATATGTGTATGTACCGGAGCTGAGAACAACATGAAGGTGGCTAATTGGATTATAGTGGTTCTGTGAAATCCAACATCGGCCATTTGGAAGGGGCCAGCGGGATTGCTGGCTTTATAAAAGCAGTCCTTGTGTTAGAGAAGGGTGTTATTCCACCGAATAGCAGCAATCTGCAGAACACAAACCCCCAGATTGATGAAGATTATCTGAGGCTGAATGTAAGGGTACCAACGTCTATAATGGCTTTGATGCTAATGGCCACGGTAGATAGTAAAAAGCGCCATTGCATGGCCTACTACTGGACTACGACGAGCATCCGTGAGCTCATTCGGCTTTGGTGGTGCCAATAGCCATATTGTGCTTGACGATGCTTACAATTCCCTTCGACTGAGTGGCTCCGAGATTGTTGGCCACCAGACTGTAATAGTGCCTGCACTGGGGCAGATCAATGGTATACCACAATTAAATGGTCACCACAGTACTAATGGTGTAGACAAGTTCAACGACTCCACAATTGCCTGCAAAACAGTTCCGAAGCTGCTAGTCTGGTCAGCCGCAGACCAAGCAGGCATAAAACGTCTTGCCGAGAGCTGGAGCACGTATCTCGCAAGTTTATCAGTTGAGGAGCCGGAAGAGTACCTGAGGGATTTAGCACATACCTTATGTGGCAGGCGAAGCCACTGGGCCTGGAGGTCGTTCGTTGTTGCTAAACCAGGGGTACTTCTACAAGATCTGACCAACCAGTTTTCCCCCGCTACCCAAAGCGTTGATTCACCACACCTTGCATTTGTTTTCACTGGCGTAAGGATCCTCAAAGGAATGGCTCTATGGCATGCTGACATTGAACAGCAAGGCGCTCAATGGTACGCAATGGGTCGGGAGCTTATAGGTCATTATGAAGTTTTCTCAAGGACCCTTACCGAATTAAGCGCGTATCTCAAAGAGCTTGGATGTTCTTGGGATATTTTGGGTGAGTATACTGACTATATATGTTGCATCTCTCTGACCTTTATGCGATAGAGGAACTACAGAAATCAGGGCTGGATTCGAATGTGAATGATCCAACTTATGGCCAGCCACTATGCACGGCACTACAAATTGCTTTAATAGATCTTCTTGAAAGCTGGGGTATTTCACCTGCTGCAGTGGTTGGCCATTCCTCTGGTGAGATTGCCGCGGCGTAAGTCCTCCCTAGTGCTTTAGCGCTCATTACATCTTACTAAGCCTTCTTGCAACTACAGATACTCTTCCGGAGCGTTAACGAAATGGTCTGCGCTAAAGGTTGCATACTTCAGGGGTTCTCTAGCAGGAGTCCTAGGAAGATCTAGCAGCATGAAAGGAGCTATGCTTGCTGTAGGTCTGTCTAAGGAGAACGTGCAGAAGTACCTGGACACACTTGAGTTCCAGTCTGATGGTCCGGAAGTTGTTATCGCTTGCGTCAATAGTCCTCGGAGTGTCACATTATCCGGGAAACTGGAGCAGATTGACGCACTGCACGGCCTGCTAAATCGAGACGGCGTATTTTCACGCAAGCTGGCGGTCAACGTCGCTTACCACTCGTTCCAGATGCGGGAGATTTCTGATGCGTATTTGACAGCCCTTGGGGGCCTGGAGGCACCGCGCAATAGAAAGCGAAGGCGGCCATTTATGGTGTCCTCCATCACTGGGACATTGATCTCAAGCGAGCAGCTAATGGAACCGGAGTATTGGGTCAATAACATGATCTCACCGGTGCTGTTCCATGATGCAGTAAGCTATCTATGCTCCCAATCTGGTGAGAAGTACAAGAAAATCGATGGAAGTCACCGCCATGCTGTCAAGATTGATCACCTCCTAGAAATTGGGCCACATTGTGCACTGCAGGGGCCGTGTCGGGATATTGTCAGCGTCTTGGGAAAGAGCGACAAAGTTTCATACGTCCCTTTCCTGGTACGCAACCGTTCTGCTCTGGAATGCGCCATGGAAGCTGCAGGTCGCCTCCACTGCAGTGGATATCCGATCAAATTGACAGCGGTCAACGGAGATGGCGATGCGAAGGCTCGACGAAGACCGCGTGTGCTAGTTGATCTGCCCGAATATCCCTTCAATCACTCTACATCTTACTGGCATGAAACCCGATTGAGCGAGGGATACAGATTCCGTCGTTATGGCTACCTAGAGCTTCTCGGTGCCCCGGAGCCTAATGGAAACCCAATGGAGGCCACTTGGAGGAACATCATCCGCGTATCGGATATCCCCTGGGTGCAGGATCATAAGATCAATGGCACTATTCTATATCCAGGTGCCGGTATGCTGGTCATGGCAATCGAAGCCATCAAACAACTGGCTGATTCGGACCGACTCCTTACTGGCTTCAATATACGGGATGCCGTATTCTCTACTGCCCTGCAGATCCCTACGCACGCAGAAGGAATCGAAGTCAATGTTCACCTCAAACGCACGAAAGAGGGGAGGTCTGACGCCACCGGATGGTTTGAATGGCGCATATATGCATACGACAATGGGAACTGGGTGGAAAACAGCACAGGGTCTATCCAAGCTCTGTATGAGAGCCGAAGCTCAAGCTTTGATGCTGACGTTAGGGAAGAAAGAGAATGGGAAAATCATCTTCTTGAGACCTACAACAGTGCTGTACGCTCATGTACTTCGGCTGTTGATGCAAAGTCTTTCTATAAGCATCTCAACAGCTGTGGATATCAGTACGGGCCTGAATTTGCCGCGATTCAAAGTCTCGGTTACAGTGAGTCGGACTGCAAGGCGCTCGTCACAGACATCCGGACATTCCAGCCTACCGGCGTTTACCCGACTCATACTATACATCCTACAACACTGGACGCCATCATTCAGATGGCAGCCGGGCTGGAATCAACCATGGGCCAGAGTGCGACCAATGTGGCTGTACCTGTGCGGATTGACCGGCTCTGGTTGACCAACTCAGGTGGTCTCAGCCATCCATTCGCAGATGCTGTCAGGGTTTGTGCTACTTTCAGTCAATCTGTTATAGGATATAAAAGTTACTCAATGACAGCAGTAGACATGGAAGTCTCTAAAGCACTACTGAAACTTGAAGGCTTAAAGGTGACGGCCATTGTCGGCGGAGGGACGACCCCTGTCTCGGACCAATTCATGACGGACAGCCTATGCCACTACATAGCACATAAACCTGACATTGACCTCTTGACAAGTGAAGAGGCCCAGAGCCTTTATGGGGTCCACGATTCGCAGGTCAAAGAGCCAGTGGAGTACTACACTGAGCTTGACTTTCTTGCAGCAACCTGCGTGAGCAGGTATGCAGCCTCGTTCCGCGAAGAGGAAAGAAACAACATGCCACCTCACTTAAACAAATACATCGACTGGGCCCTCGAAGTCAAAAGAACACTTGATCAGGGTTTATCCGAATATAGCTCCAAACAATGGTTAGATCGCATGCATGACGATGACTATGTCAGCAAGCTACATAAACGAATTGAGAGTGGCAGTAAAAGGGGTCAGTTAACGAGTACCTTATGCCGAAATCTGGCTGGTTTCGTGAACGATCCGCTTTCCCATCTGTTCGGCAACAACCTGCTCTCGGATGTGTATCGCGAAATGGTAAGCAAGTCTGAAACTAATTGGATGTGGTCTGGTATTATTAACACGTTAACATATATAGCTTTGCGCCGACTCAATAAAATCACGGCTGGATAGGGTCATCGGCGCACTGGGACACAAAAACCCACGGATGAAAATCCTAGAAGTGGGAGCTGGCACAGGAGCCATGACTGACTCCTGCATCAGGGCGTTGAGCATGGACTCTCCAGCGGACCCAAATCTGCGTCGTTACAGTCAGTGGGACTTTACTGATATTTCGAGCTCCTTTTTCCCGGGAGCACAGGAAATGTTTGCAGCAGAAGGCCAGCGTATGCGATTCAAGATTCTTGATATTGAAAAGGATCCTGAAATACAGGGGTTTGAGTGTGGCACTTACGATATGGTCGTAGCATTCATGGTAAGATAGAGTGGGACAGGTATGGGTTCTCGCTAACGTTCCTAGGTAATACATGCCACGAAGGATTTGGTTGTTAGCTTGAGTAATGTGCGGAAACTATTGAAGAAGTACGTGAATTTGTCTTTACCTAAGAAAGGAATACCTGCTGATATGGGTCTAGGGGTGGAAAGCTTCTACTGTTCGAAATCACTCATCTTCACCCGCTCAGGCTCAATCTTATCTTTGGTTTGCTTGATGGATGGTGGAGAAGTACGTCATTCTTTACTCGCGTGCCGATCACCACTGACCATAGTAGGTACGGAAACATACCGCCAGACAGGCCCATGCATCAGTTCCGAGAAGTGGGGAGAGCTCTTAAAGGAGACAGGCTTCTCAGGATGCGATGTTGTAGTCGATGATTACAAGGCCGATGTTTGCCGTGAAGGAAGCATGATTGTGTCAACAGCCGTAGCTCCAGTCCCTACCGATATCACGGCAGTGAACATCATCATCAATCCAGAAGACCAGACACAGGCTGATCTGGCTGCGGCGATATCTGATCGGCTCGAGCAGCTTAGTATTTCAAGGATCACCCTGACATCCATGACTGACATCGCACAGCGAGAGCTATCGGCGAACTTGTTAGACATCAGCCTTCTGGAAGCGACAACCCCTTTTGTATGCGACATGGATAGCTCGGAGTATGAAAGCTTGCAGGCGCTGGTAGCTTCCACCAAGAGCCTCATCTGGGTTGATGAGGGCGGAGGGCGGCAGCCTCATCCCGAGTACCGACTACTCGACGGGCTGTTTAGGGCTCTTAGTGGGGAGATGTACCGGGCTCGACTGACAAACCTGAGTCTGGAGCGTCACTCCTCAAGGGAGCACAAAGCAGCGCAGATTTGCAAGCTAGTCTTGTCTGTTATTGGTGATGTTGAAAGGGGTGCAGACACGGAATACACGGAAATAGATGGAATACTTCACATCAGTCGCCTAGTAGATGCTAGGTCACTGTCCCAAGAGGTAGCCAGGAAGGCTCTTCCACAGCACGAGGAGCTGCTACCGTATGGTTCAGGGCCATCGTTGAGACTGAAGATAGGATCACCTGGTCTCCTAAACACGCTGCATTTCATCGAGGACAGGTCCCTGGAAAAGCCACTTGGCCCAAAGGACATACGAATCAAGGTCAAAGCCGCTGGTTTAAATTTCCGCGACGTGCTTGTTGCACTGGGAAGGTTGGAGAGCGATACCCTCGGGGCAGAATTTGCTGGTGAAGTTGTCCAGGTTGGAGATCAATGCCAGAAGTTCCGGCCCGGCGATAGAGTTGTCGCCTTCCATGCCTGTCGCTATGCTAATTATGTTACTTTACGAGAGGACATGCCCATTGTTGGGATCAAGGACGAGAAGATGCCGTTCACGACGGCTGCTGCTATCCCTGTAGCTTATGCAACGGCGTGGCTAAGTCTTACCAAGATAGCAGCGCTTCAAGCAGGAGAATCTATACTGATTCACTCTGGGGCAGGAGGTACAGGACAGGCTGCTATACTGGTTGCCCAATACCTGGGAGCGACGGTCTTTGCAACAGTTTCAACTGAAGAGAAGCGGCAGCTTCTGATGGACCGGTATAACATCCCAACGGAGCATATTTTCTCTAGCCGGAACACACTATTCGCGAAGGGTATCCGTCGGTTGACTGCCGACAGAGGTGTAGATGTTGTTCTGAATTCGCTTTCAGGCGACGGGCTTATTGCCTCGTGGGAATGCATTGCACCGTACGGTCGGTTTGTGGAGATCGGCAAGAACGATATCCTGTCGAACTCCAAACTGCCAATGCACCCATTTGAGCGAAACGTGAGCTTCACGGCTACTGACCTTGCTGGGATGTCGATCGACAGGCCGCATATAATCAGAGCAGCTTTGGAGACAGTATTCTCCCTGCTCGAAGAAGGCAAACTAGGCCTGATTTATCCTCTGCAGGTCCGGGGGATTGCAGATATTGAACAGGCCTTCAGGCAGATGCAGACTGGAAAGAACTCGGGCAAGACTGTGTTGGAGATGAGGGACACGGACGAAGTGATGGTAAGTCATGCGATTAAGGTAGAAACAACATATGCTAATCCAAACAGACTGTTCTGGACACGCAGCCTACATACACATTCAAGCCAGATGCCACATATGTTGTTGCGGGTGGCCTGGGCGGCCTTGGTCGAAGCGTTTCTCGTTGGCTTGTTGAGCGGGGAGCACGCAATTTGATACTGCTCTCGCGCTCTGGCCCGGCAAGCCTGCATGCCAGGAGCTTGGTTGATGAGCTGCACGCGCGAGGCGTACGAGTCATTACTCCTGCATGTGATATCACGAACAGAGAACTACTTAAGACAGTTCTCGAGGTCTGCAGCCAGCTGATGCCTCCGATTAAGGGCTGTGTGCAGGCATCAATGGTCATTCGCGTAAGCCCTCCCAGCAACAAACCTTGCCCCAAACAACGCACCATAACTAACTCTCTCCAATGTATAGGCTCATAACTTCGAAAGCTTACCCTACCAATCCTGGAAAGAGACCACATCCCCCAAGGTCCAGGGATCATGGTACCTCCACGAGCTCCTCCCACGAGGCATGGACTTTTTTGTTCTCATGTCCTCCGTCTCGGGCATCATGGGAGTAGTCAGTGACTCTGGCTACGCCGCAGGCAACACATTCGAGGACGGACTAGCGAGATACCGCGTCGGAATCGGCGAAAAGGCGGTCTCACTCGACCTAGGACTCTTCCTAACCGCAGGATACCTCAAAGAGAACCCCGAGAGTCGAGAGCTATTCCTCTCTAAGACGGTCCTTAACGAAATACAAGAATCCCATCTACACGCCCTACTAGACACGTACTGCGACCCCACTCAAGGCCCGATCTCCATGCAGGAAAGCCAAGTGGTCGTGGGCATCACACCCAGCAGACAGAAACTGAAAACGAACAAAGCCGAATGGCTAGACCGCCCACTCTTCCGACATTTATCACTGACCGACGGCAGCACAGAGAGTAGAGGAAACTCCGAAGACTCCTCCAACCTGGCAGCCCTGTTTGCGGGGGCGTCATCAACAGAGGAGGCCACGGCGATCGCCATGCGCGCAACACGGGAGAAGCTCTCCATTATGATGTCGACGCCAGTGGACGAGATCGACACGGACAAGCCCATTCACCAATACGGAGTGGACTCACTGGCGGGGGTGGAGCTGCGGAATTGGTTTGCGCGCGAGCTGCGGGCGGACCTGGCCATGTTTGACATTCTGGGTGGTGCGAGTCTTGCATCGGTGGTAACGTTGGCAGTGGGGAAGAGCGAATACCGACGATGATCGGGACGGTTGCACTGCAGGAATAGAATAGTCGGGTATTCAATTCTCGGATTTCTGCATCGGGTTTTGCCCCGACGGCAATTGACGGATATTGACTTTCCGTTTTGGGAAGTCATCCAGTATATACATACCGCCAGTATAGAAGTAGCCCTGATGAATCAATTCAACTCACCTATATCCTCGCAATCCCTCGTTTTCTCCATATACCCACCTCATACTCCATATATTTCACCATGTCCAAACCCAGAGTCCTCCACATCGGCGACCCGATTAAATACAACCACGACATCTACGCCCGCTTCGCCTCGCAATTCGAAATCATCCGCCCCAGCACCGAAGAACGCGCCCGCGATGCCTTCAAACAAGCCCTAAAAGAGCGCCGCTGGGGCGACTTCGACGCCATCTTCCGGCCGTTCTGGAACACCGGCGGCGAAATGGGTCGCTGGGACGAGGAACTGATCTCGTTGCTGCCCTCGTCGGTGAAGATCGTTGCTTCGGCGGGTGCAGGCTACGATTGGGTGGATGTAGATGTTTTTGCTAGATATGGTAGTCCATCCCCTTCCCCCCCACTTTTCCTTTCCTACCAGAGTATACTATACTAATAAGAAATTCGACAATGCTACAGGAATCCTCTACTGCAACGGCGCCGCGGCATCCTCCGAATCCGTCGCGGACATGGCCCTCCTCCTCATCCTCAGCGTATTCCGCAACCTGCGCTGGTCCCATTCCGCCGCGCACAGCATCAACTCTTCCCAATTCCTGGACGCGCACACAAACTCGCCCCTAACGGCACGGAACCCCAGCACGCAGGTCCTGGGGATCATCGGGCTGGGACAAATCGGGTATACAATCGCAAGGAAGGTGCATGCTGCGTTTGGGATGAAGATTCTCTACCATGATATTATCCGGAAGGAGCCCCGGACGGAGGCAGAAGTCGGGGCAGAGTATGTGGGCAGTCTGGAGGAGATGTTGGGACGGGTGGATTGTGTGGTTGTGGCGACGCCGTTTGCGGGGAGGGTGTTGATGGATCGGGAGATGTTTGGGAAGATGAAGCGGGGGAGTCGGTTTGTGAATGTGGCTAGGGGTGGGTTGGTGGATGAGGAGGCGTTGGTGGAGGCGGTTGAGAGTGGGAGGTTGAGTGGGGTGGGGATGGATGTTCATGCTCGTGAACCGTTTGTGCATCCTAGGTTGGCGGGCAATTCGAGGGTTATGATGATGAGTCATAATGCGGGGGGCACGGTGGATACGCATGTTGGGTTTGAGAGGTTGGCGATGGAGAATATTGAGGGGTTTTTGGTTAGGGGGAGGGCGTTGACGCCGGTTAATGCGCATTTGATTAGAGGGAGTAAGTTGTAGGGAATTGGTTCATGGTTAATTGGGAGGGGATATATTATGTGTATTAGTCTCGGGTACAATTGTATAAAGGAACCGGAATATTGAAGTATCAAACTTGGTTGAAGGGGTAGGTAAGCAAACGCAGAAGTCACCAGTAAACTACCATGAAAATGTCTCCTCGTAAAAGTCCACCTTCTTGTTCCCTTGCTTCGCCCTCACTACCTGACGCACATCGTCGCCCATCTCGCTAGGTCCACACACACTCACAGCCATTGCGCCGACCTGGTGCGCCATCTCGAGATCCAGAGTGTCCCGGAAGGATGGCCGGCCGGTGTTGATGCTTATTGCCACTCCCGTCGGGGCGGAAATGGCCCAAGGAGACTCCGGGGAGAAATCTTCGGGGCTGCTGTCGCGATTGCTGAGGTAGATCTGGATGGACAGGGCGAGCTCGGGGAGTTCAAAGTAGGACTCCTGTTTTGGCACGTTCGGCCCTTGCAGGGCTGGGTGGCTGAATAGGGATACCATCCAGGGCTGAATCCAGGACAAGTGGTCTAACAAGGGGTAAGTTATGGCTGCTTGAACAAAGTCCTGCTGGTCGACTCACCTAAGCTGCGGACGACCCAGACGAGGGTCACTCGTCGGACAGCGGTCGACCGGGATGCGAAACCGTTCACGATTTCAAGAAGGTAGGCGATTGGGTGCGTGATGCCAATGCCTCCCGCGACCAGAAGCACCGAGCCATACGAATCAAGTGACTCCAGGCCACCTGCTCCTGTTAGATACTGTCTGAGCTATACATGGGAAGGCTTACCGTATGGCCCTTCTGCAAGGGTGATCGCATTAAATGTCCGCTCGGGCGAATTGCCCGCCTTTTGTACGAGCTTACTAGTGAGTCCATCGCGTCCTTTGACCAGAAACGATACCGTCGTCTCCTGCGACGCTCCTACTGCACGATCGAGGGAGTCGTTGGAGGAGTTGGTGGCATCCTTATCAAGCACACTTGTTCCGTCTTTCGATGTCCAGGCTACCGAGAATGGATGGGAAGTCCACAAACCCACTGATGGCATATACAGGTACGCATATTGGCCAGCTTTGAATCTCCATGGCCGTGCCACAGTGACATTCACGCGCGCCACATCACCAGGGAGCATCTCCACGGTAGCCTTGGAGCATTGCGTGCCAATATTGCGCCAGATAACACATGCCAGTCGGGTTGCTCTCTGCATACTATTAGCCATACTCGATGAAATTTGACACGTGGAATGGACTATCTCTCATCCCTCTAAAGGGACAGAATGCTTACATCGAAGCCCCAGAGGACCACTGTAACCAGCATAACATTTTGATGCGACATGCCTTCCAGGTGGTACCATAAGCCCACGAATGCCATAATGGCCAAAGCGATATGGGAGTGAAGGAATGCTTCATAGAATGCATGTCTGACTGGCGACAAGGACTGGAATAGAATCGCCGTGAACGCAAAGATGGCCTGCATTCATCGGATTTATCAGCGATCGGCCTCAGCGTATTGCAACGATAAAACATACAACCAAGCCGCAGATAAAGAACTTCGTATTCCAGATGAGAAGTGTGGCCGCGGCCAAGCCGCCCTCTGTCGACCGTCAGTTTTTCTCTTCGCCCAGTCGCACAAGCATACTCACGTTCGAACACTTTCATCCTAACAGCAGCAATCATATGGACAAGCGCCGAGAAGATGATGGTCCGTCCAACCCAACGGTGCATGAGATTGAAGCAATCGAACTTGATGCCCAGAAGAGGTACCAAAGGGTTATTGCGGCCTGCTGCCAGAACCAGCCCGGGCAGGTTCAACACCGCCATACTACCTGCCGAATATTGAAACTCGAAGATCACTTCGTCCCAGTCTTTCCACCAGTCAACCATGACAAAGAAGAAGACAATGTTGATTGCTATGTAGACGGCTAGCAGAGCTGCTTCAAATCGCAGCGGAAGGATGCCCATATGGATGTTGTTACCGAGTTTCAGGTAGCGACTATGGCGTATGGAGAGGAGTGGCGCATGGAATACATGTTTGTATAAACTGGTCGAGATGGTGCTTCTTCGTTTAAATCGACCCTGTTTATCGGTTCGTAGAATTTCGCGTAAACGCCGGCGATGGTAAAGTCGTATTAGCGTACGGCCAACAAACAGAACGAACAATGCTCCAGCGAGAATGAACATGGGCGTGGCCAACGCTACATTCATCGGTGGGTGGTAGTCTATCTGTCGGGCCTCCCCGGGCTGTAGATGATCTACCCCCATGATGTCTTTGCCTTGAGGCTACCTGCGTAGGCGAAAAGTGTCGGGCTAGGTTCAGTGTTGATATCTATGTCGGGTTAACGGAGGCGCACGTTTCCAGAAAGTGGGAATGGAAGAAACCAAGTCACACCAACAGGGTATTCTCCAGCTACATATATGACAAGTCGGGCTACTATACATATGGTTCCGATCGTGGCGTTCCGAAGCGACTCCCGAGTATCTCTTCGATGCCGTCATGTAACCGGATCGGGGCTTCAGAGGCCATCTTGGATTGGGCCCGCAGATCTTCAGTGTGTCGTGCTCTCAGGATTTTGGCGCATCCAGACACTACATCTCAGCTTCCACATGTATCAGACGATTGCAACCTAGAAGAGTGGGGGGCTGGGAGGGTCCGCGGAAGCGTGCCTGGAAATTGTCTATCTCAGTGGAAACCAGGCACGAGAGCTCCTCTAGCCAGCATGGCAAGCTTCGATCTCGAGTATAATGGCCAAGGAAAAGCGGGTCTTTTAGATTTGGCTCCCGTTAAGCTTTCTTCAGCGTGTGGCCAATCAATTGTTGGTCTGCCGTGCAATGGAATGGCATCGCCGGAAACGGAAAGAAGGTGGATGTAGCTGCAGCGTCCACAGACCCGAATAGTCTCCAATCATCATCCTGTGGAGAGCAGATTGTTGCATTCGCCCGTCTTTCTAACTGGTTTACAAATACATGACTTGGTGGTGATGTAAGCTTCTGGCCTGGGTGGTGTTGGCTCCCAGCCTAAAATGAGAGGAGTTGAGCAGCTCAATTAATGCACCGAGTAGAGTATCCAGGAATACGTTACTCGCGCAACTAACAGAGACTCTGTTGTCGAATGCATCTAAAACATATCTGCATGCTGAGTGGCTGGCCATGCTTGACAGAGACATGTTCAATTCCATCCTTCCCATATCGACGCAGTCAATAGAACTGACGTCATGGACTGGCTGGATCCCCATGGAGAGCACGATTGACAAGGAGGGACGGGAATCTATGATCGCTTGAATGCCTGGGGAACCCGAGATAATGGTTGCATCCCGACCGATAACCATCGGGCATTGAAGCTCGACCTGGGCCGGTTGCAACGGCGCAAGCTTGGGACTGTCTCACTCACTCAGGGCTTCCGCCGAAAGTACCTGATTAGCTCATCACTGAGGCTTGTCGAGGCCCCCATCGACCATTCCAATGCCACCATATTTTCCACCATACCATGAGATTTTTTGTTCTAGCCAGGTCAACTGTCACCTGCCATGAATTACATCCAACATCTGGCTCTCGACACTTTCAGGCAATATGCGACGTAATGAGGTGAAGACGCCGCGCAGTGCAGTCGTGAAATGCATCTCTGGCATATAGGCACTGTCTTGTCTGAACCTTGACAGTGAAAGTTTGCTAGCTTAATGCCCGCAAGCTTAATGTGCTTACAAGGCTGGATCAAGCACGGGACCAGGGGTGCACGCCGCGTGGTCGGGGACTGCCAAAGTCTATTCCACATGCTGAAAGTTTTCGCCGAAAGCAAAAATGATCCTGGTCGACCCTGAGACATAGCCAGGGGTAAGTAACGGGCCTGAGACATGGCCCAGGAGAAACCCGACAACATGAGACATCCGCTACAGGAACCGCGACACAACTGAGACAGGCACCATCTTCAGTCATGGATACGCATGCATACATGAATGATGACTGAAATTCAAATATGCACTTAAGGAAAGATTTCAGCCCCGGGGCCACATTCGATACGATGATCGCAAAACATTATTAAGAATTACAGACAGATGAGGATGAAAGGTCTCAAACATCTATTTCCGTTCCATTCCGGAAGCTGAGGGAGGATAATTGAACAGACCAGTGTCACAATCCAGTAACGCCTTTGACCGGGCAACAAGAAATGGGGTAGGGTGCAAATCAGCGGTTGCGCGGCCCCGTCACACACAACAGTAAATCGCCTTTAAAGTAAAGCAAGGTGAAAAAAATACACGTAAAAGGAGGCCGATTCCGACTTAGTCATATCATTAATGGGAACGTAACCGTGATATCTTTGAAAATTTGTATCCGGGTGGGGAAATTTGTCACGAGATTATGGAACTGCTGGGCTCCAGGCGGCAGTCACTGTCATCGAGACCAGAAGCACCAAAATCGAAGAATCTGTCTTTGTTTTCTTGTCTATTTTGATTCGTCTAAACGACGAGTGCTCATGACCTTCTTGGGTACTTTTTCTTCTTTTTGTCTTTCAGTTGTTTCGACTTGATCTTCTCCTCCTGAATGCAAGAGTAGTCGGTCACATCGACCCCAGCACTATGGCATAGCGAGGTGCATTCGGTTTCAATGACCTTGACAAGCTGAGAAGTGAAACCGTAGAAGGCCGGATTGTATGCATTCCGCGCCCAGTACATGAGTTCGGATGCCACACGACCCAAATTCGGAATGGATTGCGGCAAAATCTCGGGCTTCTGCGACACACGTGGCTTGTCATTCTCCTCTTCATCAGAGGAAAGCGAAGACGACGGGGTGGAACTGCGCGAGGCGGGAGAAGATGGCGAAGAGGACTCGGAGGACGACAGATAGTCGGTGTCAGAGGCTAGGACATGGAGCAGATGGTACACAGACGCGAACCCGAGAAGTGTCAGATCCACCGGGTCAAGCGGCAACTGATTGAACCATGTGACAGCTCGTTGGATAGTGAAGGATGCCGGTAGAGAAGTGTCGCCTGTAGTCCTAGCCGTAAATATAGCCGCAATCATTGCACAGCGAACCGAGATCGCAATCTCTTCCCGCACAGACACAGGAAGAGATGAGTCAAGAAAGTTGGATGCTTGGTTCTGTTTGCTCCTCCCTTTATCTTTAGGCAACGCTGCGAGGACAGTTCCGATATTTGCAGCGCGGTCTTGCTCGAAGAATACTGCCTTCATCACCAACGCTCGAGTATGGGCGGCGGAGGGCTGAGGGGCGACGTCCAGGGCCAGTTTAATCTTCGCCTTGAATAGATCGCGACTCTTCTTCGCGTCAGGACCACCAGAGCTAGCTTCGAAGTATCTAAGCAGGGCCCGTTGCAAGAGATGGCTAGACCACCAAGCTGCGAGGGCATCCAGGGAAGATTGAATGGCAGGGTCTTCTTCCACCACATCCAGCAGAGCTTGGTCATCATCAGTACCTTCTTGGGTGGGACGATTCCAAGTGAGGTTTGCCGCTCTTTGCACGATGCTGTCAATCATGACTTCGTCGCAGTCCAGTTGCAACAACGCGGCTAGGTGGCTAGGCAGGGCATCGGGATGATCTTTCGGCATAGCCTTGTGCATGGTCCGAGCGAGGTCCCATTGATACCTTGCCAATGAACGAGCGACATCATTCGACAAGTCGAAGCTCCAAGAGCCGCGGTCCCCAACTCTCCAAAGCAGGATACGGCAATGGAGAGCTTTGAGCATCATTCTCATTGGACTCCTAGGCAGGGTACCTGCCGCAAAAATGGTAAGGACTAGACGACTCTTGCTGATTTCAGCGTCGCCACCAGCCAATTGTGCGTCAATTGCAATATCCCAGGTCTTGACTCGTCCCTTTTCGTCCTCCTCGGTAACCCCGGTAATCGAAGAATACAGTTTCCAACCCAGGAGACACCGCAGGACGTACTCAAAGCAGCGCGAGGTCACGACGTACCACTCGTGGAAAAAGCGGTGGCGCGGGACCCCGACCCGCTGTATGCTTGTCAGCCAGGCCTGACGTCGGAAATTTGACGATGTATCAGACGGTGACGAAGTCTTCAGCGAAGAGGACTGTTCACCAGGAGTAGCGTTGAAGAGGTAAACGAAGACAATGAAGGCACTGCCGACGACAAGGGTGGCGAGAATAAGAAAATGCGAGATGGCTCGTGCATGCCACGAGTACCAAAAGTTTCGAGCCATTACAAGCCAATATGCTGCGGTGGGGCTCTGAAGGGTAGCTTGCAGGTTTCCGAACAGGTTCATGGGCATTGCCAGCAGCCCCTTGGCGGTTGACTCCGTTTTCTTTTCGCTGCCCATACCCTCGACGATCATCAAACCAGCAAGGGCACCAAGCATGTACTTGTTGGGGTAATATGAGCGCCTGGTACGACCACCACATGGGGATGAGACATTGTTGTTGCTGCTGGGATATTGGATGTATGATTGGGAAAACGCGTTATCTTTGGCATTGGATTCCTCTCGCATGCGTCTGAAGGCATCGGGTACCTTTAGCAAACCTTCGGGGGGATATAGAGAGGTCGGCGAGTGGTCACTAGGACTATCCTCGACATGCGAGAACACACTGGGGGATGAGCTCGCGCCAGACTCTGTGGAAACGGTGTAGTTGCTGGGTGAGGAGACGGATGCTGCGGAGGTCAGTGACTGATCAACGGCCTTTTCCGCTTGACGAAGTCGGTTCTTCAAGGCCATGTTCTCATCCTCAAGTCGCTTGTTCCGGATCTCCAGGTGACGAATATACTCGGTGGCTTTTGAAAGGATAGAGGCCTTATTCAACTTGTTGGCGGGAGTGACCCCTTCGTCGTCGTCATCCATTAGACTACCCGACGCATTCTTCGACGCTCGGAGACTGGGTACACTATCCCTCAACTCGGCAATCTTCTCATTGAGGTTGGCTCGATACCGTTTCTCGATGACGTTGTGCGCTCGCTTTTTGGCCGGCATCTTCTTACCGGTCGGGACAACTCCACTCACGGTTGACCCATCATCATCACTGCCCGATTTGCGTTTGCGAGCAGTTCCTTCCGAGGAAAGCGGGGAACCCGACGTAGCGGAAAGCGCTGACTGGAGGTCGGTACCAATGGATCCGATCTTCGATTGGCACACGCCACCGTAATTCTGGTCGAGTAAGGAATCGAAAGGGATATTGGTACAGTCCAGGTTGATGTCGGGAGAAAAGTCCGACTTTTGAAAGAGATCTGTGTTGCCAATTGACGCATTGGGTGAGGTGAAGGTAGTATCAAAAGGGGATTGGGAGACGTCCTTTGCCCCATCGGCGAAGCCCTTGTCGTCCCATCTCATCCACTGCGTCCAATCCTGACTCGAATCTTCCGTTGTAGACTGAGCGAATGCGGTGGAGTCGGCCTGTGAGTCTCTTCGTTCCGAAGACTGGAGAGGGGAGAAGAGCTGAAAGTCGCTCCCCATGGTGGGCAGTGCCATTCCGTCCAGCGGCCAAGGCCGGGACCGCAATCGATAGCGTCAGTGCCCTGCGGCAGGTAGTACGGAGGTGAATTCCGGCTAGCGTTTAATGATAGGTTAGTGACCAGGAGACGGATATGAGCAAGATAGCATTGATCGAACAAAGTAGTTGTGGGTGACTGTTCTATGAAGAGGCAGGCATACCTGAGGGGAAAGAAAGGTCAGGAGCGATGCGGCTAGTTGCGGGTTGAAGTCACCGGCGAGGGTATCACCCACCCCAACCAGACGCGCTAACGAGACTAGATTATGAACAGTGGAGTCTGGCTCAGGGACAAGCAGACGAGCAGTAATTGAGGGTAATTGTGGATAGATGGATGATGGGAAACTGGGTTGGTTTGCAATAATACAGCCTGGTTGATGATCTGTCCAGGCGATGCAGGTAGTAGGAAAAGAGAGAGAGAGAGAGAGAAGGTTTGACGCTGACAGGGTTGTCGTGGCTTCCGGAGACGACCGTGGCAGGGCAGGGCAGGCAAGGTACGTTTTAGATCTTATCGAACCGTTGGGCGGTTGAGGGCGCGGCCAGTGACTGGATCAGTGGCTCTCCGTCCCGGCGGAGCAGATTTTGACTTCTTGCTATGTTATGCTAAAGAGGCTAAACCGAGAGAGGGGCGCGCAATGTACTTTGCAAAGATACCCCCTCGATGCTGTTTCCTCAGGGGCAAGTGATTCAAAGATGATGAGGTAGCAGAGGGAGAAAGGGTCCGAGGGAGAGTCGGTGGCCAGCCAGTCCAAATCACAAGCGACCGAGAAAGGAAAGGCGAGGCGTGGGACTGTGGACAAGTGAATTGAACTGAACTGAACTGAACTCCATCTCCAATTGCGCTGCCTGAAGGCAAAGGCGGGCGGTGATCCTCGGCCAAGATTCGGTGGTGGGCGTCGTATGATCGCGGGTGACGGCGCTTCCGGCAAACCGAGCCAGTCATGGAAAGTGGCACCAGATGGAGCTGGTGATTTCGGTATTATTACTTATCACGTGGGAGAAGCCGGTGCCTGCAATGAGTGCAACTCAGTGATGGAGCTGGTAAGTATGTATTGCACGTATGGTTAGATGGTGTATTAGTACCTTCCGCCTACGTAATCAGCCAATGATGTCGCCAAACTACTAAAAATAACATACCTCGGGGTCCCACTTGACTCAACTCTTCATGTCTTCGGGTACAGTAAGATACTCTGCTCGTAACCAAAGCAATGCAGCTGAATGCAAGAGGTGCATACAGCTACTATACTACCTCTGCATTCATTTCTAGTATCTCCTCCACCTGAGAGAATAAGCTTAATTGTTAGCCCTTTACCAGTTTGACTATGGTGGCCTCATTACCTTCCTGTCTACGGGACCGCTTGTCTGCCTTAGTCGATGATTGTTTGTCAACTAAATATATACTAACACACGTTGCAGTGGTGGGTCTCGCTTGGAGGAAATGAATCTATCATTGAGAACCCATAGACTAGAGAGCATGCCCCAGAGGCTTCAAGACGAGGTTCAATGCTACAAATACAATTCTAAAGTACATACTAACCCCCATATTTTAGTTCTGTCGCAATATGTCTCTAGTGACTCGATAGGCGTCTTCGAAGGTGATGGATGAGATCACGTTGATGGGGATTGTCGAGATGACGAATCTGGACACAAACTGATTTCCATCTTCCAGGGTGACAGTAACAGGATAATCGGGGAATTTTCCACCTGTCTGAGTGCTTGATGTCACAGGAGAACCAAAGATCTGGGCTCCCTTGTCGTCATCAAGGTTTGCGCGCGCGAAGGCCGTGGTGCCTCGTGCAATCTTGTATCTCATGGTGGCTATCTCCATCATGGCAGGATCAAAGTTGCATAATGCATGGGTATGAAGCACTTCGGCAAAGGAAACCTTTTCCGGCGAGACGCCATAGAAAGAAGCGGGATGCGCGCTAAGCATTGACATTTCCTCCTGGCCGCAACCATCGAGCTGCGAAATACGATCCGCTAGGCTGAGTTTATCCAGTTCGAGGTAGTCCGGACTCTGTTCGACACTTGAAGGCCGTACTAAACGGGAATCGGATTACACTGCGCCCGCCTTGCCCATCAACATTAAAGAACTTCTCCATCAGTCCTTCTAGTCGCTCCATAATGAATTGTCCTTCCGCAGAATCCTGCACTCTAGCAGGGTGAGACCGCGATTCCTTGACCATGAACTCACCGTTCTCAAGAAATGCCACGGTTTCCTGAAAATGAGCGAGGTCATATCGTTGCAGCTCGCTGAATACATGTGGTTGTTGCCAGTGCACCCTTGTGCCACCAAGCTCCATCTTGGTAGCGTCTCCTACCTCTGCAGTCCAACAACGACCTCCAATACGATCTCGAGCTTCAACGAGGAGCACCTTTTTGCCTCTAAAAGCAAGGTCGCGGGCGGCAGTGAGATCGGCAAATACCGCACCGATAACAATCACATCATATCTGAAAGAGAGGCCTGACGGTGGGGTAGATGGGACAACAGCCTCAGTGGTTATTCCTTCACTGTATACTTAGCCGAGTAACTATAACGACTCTGTCGAGATAAGTTACTACATACCATACTGAAAACCGCCTTTGGCAGTCCAGGTGAATTCTTCGTCCGATGTTGGCATTTTAACTGAATAGAATAATATCGATTGTGGGCGAAGTGTCAACAGCAGGTGTGTTGATTCTATCCAAAATAAGAGGCTGACGATCGGTCTCCACGGTTTCTGTTATCTCTCAACTTTCCCCACTTTCATCAGTGGAGAAAGAGGACGAATGATCACTGATACTACGAACTAGTGATTATCAGATCATAACAGTATGTCTACTGAGGCCTCTCTCCGAGAACAGCTGCTGTTGGGGTCTTTTGATAGCCTCACCATATTGGTTAGTGTGTTCCCCCTTGTTCAGAAGAGATTCGGACCAAAGTTGTACCGCGACACGTTGCCTGACGGAGGAAATCATGCGAACTGCAGCATCGCAATCAACGATGATCCGGCATGGCAGTGGGGTTGCGCGCCCCCGCTCTTCCCAACCCCGCGTATATTTCCCCATACGTCGAGGAAGGTATATAGCAATCGATCCATGAGTATGGCTTAAAAACTCCCAAGATGATTCTATAATATCCTCATAAGCCAGATAAGTTGATTCAAATCTCAAAGCACGTATTCAGAAACACGCTCATGGTTAATATGGAGTTACAACTTCCAAACCGAGGGGTCTACACGGACCCGGATCATAATCTCTTTATCAAGGAGGCAGAACCTACCCTCGATCACATAACCGATGGATCAAGCTTAGCAGAGGGAGAGGTCACAGTAGCAATCAAGTCCAGTGGAATTTGCGGGTAATTCGTGCCGTCAAAACCCATCCATCCATGATGAGAGCTAATCGTAGCGATCAAGTTCGGACGTGCACTTCTGGAAACACGGCGGGATCGGTCCGTGGGTGGTAAATGAAGCGCATATATTGGGGCATGAGTCTGCAGGCCTCGTCGTCAAGGTCCACCCTTCGGTCACGACACTCGCAGTCGGAGATCGCGTCGCGGTCGAACCTCACATTGTATGCAAGGCATGCGAACCATGCCTTACCGGACGCTACAATGGGTGCAAGAATCTGCAGTTCCGCTCCAGTCCACCATCTCATGGTCTCCTGCGGACCTACGTGAACCATCCCGCCATCTGGTGCCATAAGATCGGCGATCTATCATTTCAGAAAGGCGCCTTGCTGGAGCCACTGAGTGTCGCACTCACCGCAGTGACTCGTTCGGGGGTCAAGATTGGAGATCCGGTGTTGATTTGCGGCGCAGGGCCAATTGGGTTGGCGGTGCTACAATGCTGCCGCGCTGCTGGGGCGTATCCCATTGTGATTAGCGATGTTAACCCGGCGCGTCTACAGTTTGCACAACAGTTCGTGCCTGCTGCTCGAACACTGCAGGTTCGGCCGGAGGAGACGGACAAGAAATTTGCAGCTCGGGTGGTGCAGCTGATGGGTGGGGAGGATTGTGAGCCCGTGGTTGCCCTGGAATGCACGGGAGTCGAGAGTTCCATCGCCAATGCTATTCAGAGTGTCAAGTTTGGGGGCAAAGTGTTTGTGGTCGGCGTAGGCAAGGACAAGCTTCGGTTTCCATTTATGCGACTGAGCGAGCGCGAGATCGATCTGCAGTTCCAGCAGCGCTATGTCAACATGTGGCCGCGCGCCATCCGGGTGATGTCCAGCGGAGTGATTGATTTGGACCCGATGATCACGCATGTCTATGCCTTTGAAGACGCTTCCAAGGCGTTTCAGACGGCGTCGGATCCGAGTAGTGGCTCAATCAAGGTGCTGATTGAGGGGCCAAAATGATCAATGGCGGAGCTTGGACAGTGAAGTCATGAATGCCATAAGGAATAGCAGAACAGAACATGCATTTTCTACATAACATGATGACTATCCTACACTCTGTTAGTGAAAGGATTGGTTCCAGCACGGACTGGCTCAAGACATGGAATGATACTGCTGATTATGAGGAGTCAAGAGTGGATAAGTTAGTGTGAAGAAGATATATCCGTTAGCATAAAAGCTAAGCTCGAATGAAGAAGAGATGTGGAGTCATGATAATAATATCGAAGATGGTAGAATGTAGAATGGTGTTTTTGTTGCTAACGGTGACTCGGACTCCGTCGGCTTTGCCAGCGATCGGCAGGTCACGCGTCTGCTCAACTTGGTACTTATCTCCCCAGTCACCTAAGCATTGTTACTCCACACTTCTCTCTTTTCCGATAAGAGATAGCAAACTTTCTTGATAAAAGGGTGAAGAGCATGCTCTGAATATCTTCACGTTGAGAATTTCCTTCCCCATCTTTGATCTCTGCTGTCCGACATGTACACTCTCTGGGCTGCTGCCTTGGTGGCTGCTTTGCCCGTCTCCAGGGCCCAGTTTGTGTCTCCACCCACGGATCTCATTCCCACCAAGGGATATCTCGACATCCCCGTCCGCTACAAACAGGTCTCCACCGGCATTTGCGAGACCGATCCCAGCGTCAAGAGTTTCTCTGGTTATCTCGATGTCGCCGAGCACGAGCACATCTTCTTCTGGTTCTTCGAGGCGCGCAATCAAGATCCTACCGAGGCTCCCTTGACCGTCTGGATCAATGGAGGCATGTCTCACCCCGGTCATCATTTCGTTCCAATTGCTAACTATTCCTAGGTCCTGGTTCCTCCTCTATGATCGGCTTGTTTCAAGAGCACGGCCCATGCGGCATTGACGCCAATGGCTCCGTCTACAACAACCCGTACTCTTGGAACAACGCCAGCAACATGCTCTACATTGACCAGCCCGTGCAGACTGGCTTCTCCTACAGCATTCCGGTCCCCGGCTACGTGGATTCCTCCACGGACAATGTCATTGCCCTGCCCTCCCCTGTCTGCCCCGACTATGCAGCAGACATGTCCTGTGGCACCTACGCCTACCCGAACGTGAGCCTTACGGCCAACTCCACCGACAATGCTGCCCCCAACTTCTACCGCGCCCTGCAGGGTTTCATGGGCGCATTTCCCCAGTACTCGCGCGAGACCTTCCACTTCACCACGGAAAGTTATGGCGGCCACTATGGACCCGTCTTCAACGAGTACATCGAGGAGCAGAACGCCCATCTCCAGCCGGGTGCCAAGAAGATCCAGCTGGGCAGTGTGATGATCGGCAATGGCTGGTATGACCCGATCATTCAATACCAGGCCTACTACAACTTTACGGTACACTACCTGATTCGATCCTTGTTCTTACTACCTAGACACTAACCCATCCACAGGTATATCCGGGTAACACATATGACTACCTGCCATTCAACAAGTCCATCAGCTCGCTGATGTACAATAACCTCTACGGCCCTGGAAACTGCCTCGACCAGCTTTACGACTGCGCCGCCCGAGGCATTGACGAGGTCTGCAGTACGGCCGACAGCTTTTGCGCCAATGAAGTCGAGGAGATCTACGACATCTACTCCGGTCGGGATGAGTACGACTTCCGCGAACTCACTCCAGACCCGTTCCCCTACGAGTTCTACGTCGACTACCTGAACAAGGCATCTGTGCAGGCCGCCATCGGCGCATACATCAACTTCACGGAGAGCAACAACGCTGTCGGACTCGCCTTTTCGTCCACCGGTGACGACGGGCGACTCATGAATACCATCCAGGATGTGGGCAAGCTGCTCAAGCAGGGCGTCACGGTGGTCATGTATGCCGGGGATGCTGACTTCAACTGCAACTGGCTGGGTGGGGAAGCCGTGTCACTGCAGGTCAAGGCCGCCAACTTCAGCAGTGCGGGTTACACCAACATTGTCACCTCGGATGGAGTGACGCACGGCCAGGTGCGCCAGGCAGGGCAGTTTGCCTTTGTGCGGGTGTATGAGAGTGGCCATGAGGTTCCCTTTTACCAACCGTTGCTTGCGCTGGAGATGTTTGAGCGCGTTATTGGCGGCAAGGATGTGGCAACAGGGAAGATTCCCGTTACGCCGAGTCTGCAGACGGTGGGCACACTCAAGAGTACCTACCGCGAGGGCAACGGCACGATTCAGTGGGAGGTGTTGGACTCACTGGCGACGTACAACACGACCACCAACGCTCCGAACCCAGTGAGCCGGAAGCTGAAGCGGATGGGACCGGCTTTGAGGTTTCAGATGTAGATCTGAAGTACTTGCAACTGTGCGCTGAAGTACATTGTTCAGCGCAACTTAACGATCATGTCTAGCCGTGCCGCCAAAGGGGAAGCTACAGATATTAACGCCTTTCTTTCGATGCAAACATCTTACGAGCCATGAATGCTATTTATGATCAGGCCATCTACTGCCGGTGAATTATTGTAGTGACGGAGAGTTTCTGTTCAATCGCAACCAGAAGGAATCAACTGTAAAGAACACAACATGACTCGCTGGTGACAAACCGGGTGAGAATATTGTGAGGAGCAAAGTTTGAAATCTCTCAAGCCATGGGTCCCATCTCAAGCTTCTTCCAATCCATTGGTCTTAGCTGAATGAACAAGGTAGAAATTCAGGGGTAGAACCAGACAAATTTTGGGTCTGGCGGGGTTTTGGTGGGGACCGGATCAAAGTTGCATTAGTTTGAGGCATGATCGGCGCGCAGCGAACAGGCAGTGGAGGCCGAGATCGCTGTTTTGACTCAACATTGCACCCAAACCAAGGAACTTCGTATCCATCGATCAATAGTGCATCTCATCTGGCAAGGCATGGAATCTTCACCCCACTCCAGGCCGGCATCTCCCGGCACAACAAAAGGAGCATGGCAGCCTTAATTTTCTCCGTCGAACTGTTAGTCGATTGATCCCCCTGTTCAAGACCAGTCTCTCCCAATATGGGCAACACAACCAGTATAGCAGGGCGTGATTGCCTGATATCTGCCCTGGGAGGCAATTCAGCCCTTGCGGTTTTCCCAAACCAGCTTCTTTGGACCGCCGATGTCCACGAATACAACCTCAACCTCCCGGTTACTCCAGCCGCCATCACGTACCCGGAGACAGCAGAACAAATCGCCGGCATAGTCAAGTGCGCCTCAGACTATGAGTACAAAGTGCAGGCACGCAGTGGAGGCCATAGTTTTGGGAACTATGGTAGCATACCCTCAGCCAAATACCCCCCTAGGCCATCTTCCACTAACAAGTGCTCGACACAGGCCTCGGCGGAACCGACGGCGCGGTAGTAGTCGACATGAAACACTTCACCCAATTCTCCATGGACGACCAGACATACGAAGCAGTCATCGGACCGGGCACGACCCTTAACGACGTCGACATCGAACTCTACAACAACGGGAAACGAGCCATGGCGCACGGCGTTTGCCCAACCATCAAAACAGGCGGACACTTCACCATTGGCGGACTTGGTCCCACCGCGCGCCAATGGGGTCTTGCCCTGGACCACGTCGAAGAAGTCGAAGTGGTGCTGGCCAACTCGAGCATCGTTCGGGCATCTAATACCCAGAATCAGGACGTATTCTTCGCTGTCAAAGGCGCCGCAGCCGACTTTGGCATCGTGACCGAGTTCAAAGTCCGCACTGAGCCGGCCCCGGGTCTCGCGGTCCAGTACTCGTATACCTTCAACCTGGGCAGCACTGCCGAAAAGGCCCAATTCGTCAAGGACTGGCAGTCTTTCATCTCGGCGAAGAACCTAACCCGCCAGTTCTATAACAACATGGTAATTTTCGACGGGGACATCATCCTCGAGGGACTATTCTTCGGCTCCAAGGAGCAGTACGATGCCCTAGGATTAGAAGACCACTTCGCACCTAAGAACCCAGGCAATATCCTAGTTCTGACCGACTGGCTCGGCATGGTCGGGCACGCGCTGGAAGATACCATCCTCAAGCTCGTCGGCAACACCCCGACCTGGTTCTATGCCAAGTCTCTGGGCTTCAGACAAGATACACTGATTCCATCTGCCGGAATCGACGAATTCTTCGAATACATCGACAACCACACCGCCGGCACGCCAGCCTGGTTCGTCACTCTCAGTCTAGAAGGCGGAGCGATCAACGACGTCGCTGAAGACGCAACCGCGTACGCGCACAGAGACGTGCTCTTCTGGGTCCAGCTCTTCATGGTCAATCCCTTAGGCCCGATATCGGAAACAACGTACGAGTTCACCGATGGGTTGTATGATGTGCTTGCGCGCGCGGTGCCAGAGAGCGTAGGACACGCGTATCTGGGCTGTCCGGACCCGAGGATGGAGAATGCGCCGCAAAAGTATTGGCGAACGAATCTGCCCCGGTTGCAGGAGTTGAAGGAGGAGCTGGATCCGAAGAATACGTTTCATCATCCGCAGGGTGTAATTCCTGCTTAATACTCCTGGACATAGATGTATATACCCAAAATAATAATTGAATAATGTGCCATGCACAGTATATCTCTGACTATATAAGACTGCACATCCCCCCTTTCCCCATCATACCCCATTACTATGACCCCCATGATCCCCATGAAACCCATTTGGATGAAAATCCGGATGTCCCGGAATCCTCCCCGTAGCCTTATACTCCTCCTCGGGAAACGAAGGGCCCAGAGTGGGATGAACCAGGGTAGTTTCATCAAAGATATCGAATCGATGTTCCTCGGCCCATTTATCCACCTTGTCCCAATTAGCGCATTCGTGCTCGATGACGAAGTTGGGTTTCGGGGCGCGATCTGTCGGGTCCCATGTGAAGGTTAGGAGAGAGACGTCGGCTTTGCACATGATGTTTTGGCGGAGGTTGTCGATGCAGTGTTCTATTTTGTATTTAGTGGTGATGCATTGGATGGAAGGTGGGGAGGAGGGGATGTACATACCAATATGAAGTGGGGTAGTAGGTTTCCCGACGTGGTAGTAGCTGTGGTAGACTACTTGGCGGAGAAATTTCTGGTAGTTATTATTTTTATTATTACTATGATCAGCTGTGCTATGTATAGAATAAAAGTGGTAGGTAGGGAAGGGTCGTCTTACCAGGCAATGCAGCTGGTGATATACATCTATATTTCTGTTAGGGCACACCTATCGATCAGAGCTACGCATATGGGGGGTTCTAAACATACCCGGAATGGCATAATATCCTCCCTTCTCATCGTTTATTGGGACGGACGTGCGATTTATCTTCGCTAGGTCTTCTGCCGTAACTCGGACATTGGAGTTGATGAATAGCTGGTGCCATGCGTGGTCTAGTTCGTCCGATGGAGCACCCTTGAATGGATTCTCGCTCGCGATTGAGGCGTTGATGGTTTTGCGCTCGAGTTCTATGGCTTCCCATAGTGGGGCTAGTGTGGTTATGTTAGTGGATTCCTAGTTAGGGTTGGGCTTGGTGGGAGAGGTAGACTTACATGCGATAAGATGTGCAGGTTTACTGTCTTGGTGGTTGATATTGCCTGCGGATCGGTACGTTGCTGCTAGGAATGCTGCGCCGTAGATAAGGGCTAGGATGAGGTGGAAGCATAAACTGCTCCATTGAAAGGGGGGTTGGCGTTGATGGTTCATGTAGTGGGGGCATTCCTCGAAGAGCGGTTTGTTGAAGGACTCGTCGCGATAGTCTTCTGAACTGTCTGATAATGGTAGTCTCTCGGAGGAGGACGAGGTGCTGTCGGTTCGGTCTCTTTTGAGAGCCATGTACATTGTGCTGAGCCTTGCTAGGGACATTTTCCTTAGGGATGTAGGGTGGACGGTTTGTTGGGGGCATAGATAGAAATGAGGTTGAGGGGATTGAGTGATCATCTTCAAACGGGAAGTTGGAAGGATTCCAAGTCGGTGTGTTGATAAACACATCATTGTCTGTTTCCATAGATAGAGTAATTGTGAAACAGCGATTTCCCCGCAGGGTCAACGTGAAGGCATGGGACGAGCGGAGGAGCTTGTACTACTCGAATCGCTGCTGCGAGTCTGAGGGTACACCTTTCAGTTCATGTGGAGCTTCATCAATGGCCGGCTACCCCGCGTAAGGGGACTTTCCGCCATTTGCTTAGACGATGTGCAGATATTCCCTGGATGCTTAGAATAAGGACATGTCCGTCGTCATGGGGTGAAGCTTCACCATGTAGTTTGATATGCATGCATCCTCGCTGAACTATCGATGTCAGGCAGCACAGTGTCACATAGCTACACTTGATTCCCGGTAACTTGGGGTGACAGCAGGCAAGCTATTGCCTTGCCAGTCGGTTCAGCAAAGTATGCCTAATGTTCTATCCTCGGTTGGGAAGGGAGAAAACGCAAAGAAAGAATGTTGCCACAACAATACTATCACCGTCGATCCACGCAGCAACGTAATTTCCATGTGCTGTACATCGTAGTCATGCATGTGTTAGGAAATGATGACGATGCCCGGCTACTCGCCACATTATACGCTCATATGACCGACCCCGATGCAGTATTCTGACATGCCGTGCAAGTAGCCGGCTATATTGATCTATATAAAGGCTTTGACATTCCCATTGATACCTTATCCCCTCGACCAACCACATCAACCACACCCTGCTACGAGCAAAAGAGCATACATCTTGAATCTAGGCAAAAAATATCCCAAGCCATCACAATGCATACCCCCAAGGTTATACTATCCTTATGCCTCGCCATTGGTATGGCTGCGGCCTTACCTGGTAAGTAGCTCACCAGTCCCATGAAAAGAAATTCTGTATTGACATTCTCAGCGGTGGGATCTACCAACGAGCTAGACGGTGACTTGTACAACTACAAACGAGGTACTAGTGAGCTCGACGGGGATCTCTACAATTATAAGCGCGACAAGGCCGAGCTCGATGGCGACCTTTATAACTACAAGCGCAGCAATGCTGAACTAGACGGTGATCTTTACAACTACAAGCGAGGCGGTTATAAGCGGGACAACGCTGAACTCGATGGTGATCTCTACAACTACAAACGCAGCAAGGCTGAACTTGATGGAGACTTGTACAATTACAAGCGTGGCACTGCTGACCTTGATGGTGACCTTTACAATTACTGAGTCTGCAGTCTGCAGTCTGCACTCACCTTTGCGCAATATTCTATCATGTCAATCGGGGAAGGGGAGAATCAACGCGAATTACTCAGTTGACGCTAGGTTTTGGGGGCCAGGGCAGAGTTTGAAGGTTCCGGTTCTGGAAATAGTCTTGTGTAGCTCAATGACACCTCTTGCAGTGACTGTGATGCAATATAAAATTGTAGGTATTCCACTCACAAATCAAGCTAAATAAAACCTTATATGTCACCTCGATTTTAAGTTTGTGCTTGAGGTAGGCGGTTTCGCTATCTAGAATATGTACTTGTGACCTCAAAGCTGCACCTAATGACAAGAGGGCATCTAACGTCCGTCTACGAACCTCTGCCCATCGTATCACAGGTCCATTACGCATTCTATTCTACCTTTACCTCTTAAACCAACCAAACAGCAACTCACAACGGCATCAAATCCCTCACTCTCACCACCTCTCCCCTCCGCATAGACTCATTAGCCGCAATCCCCGTAGCAATAGACCACGCCCCATCAACATGCGTCGCAGCCCTACCCAGAGGATCCGCATCGGGAGTACCAAACAGATCCTTCAGCAGCTGGGGATCCCCACCCCCATGCCCTCCCTGACCCGTCGGCACCTCAATCTCTACCGGCTTCTCAAACAAAGGCCTTAGAAGAATACTCTGTCGCTCAAGAGCGCCCTCCAATGCCTGCTCACCCCCGGAGTTAACGTACGACTGCTCCACGACCTCCACCTCCAGCCGGCCTTTACTCCCAGTAAAGTTCACCCGGAATCCCTCCCAAGGCGCATACGCCGTGAGACTATACGTCATCACAGCCCCAGATTCATACCGGACCATCACACCCATCGTGTCCTCAATGCTGATGCCATCCCCGAACACGCTCTGATCGCGATAATACCCGTCTTCCCACTCTGCATCCGCGTACATCCCTTTCAACTTCTCATTGCCTTCCAGGTCGAGAGAAAACGGATCATCCCGGGCCACTTCACTCCCGCGAGAGCGCGAGTAGAATCTCGTCTCGCCGCGTCGCTCGGCATTTTCTTTCCCATAGAAGCGCAGATCCCCCATTGCAACGACCGTCTCAGGTCGAGTGCGGAGCCAGAAGTTCACCAGGTCAAAATGATGCGTTGATTTATGCACCAGCAGACCCCCAGTATTTCTCTTATCACGATGCCAGCGGCGAAAGTAGTCCGCTCCATGGGAGGTGTTGAGCACCCATTCGAAATGCACGGCATTGATCTCGCCAATTGCCCCGCTGGCCAATAGTTCCGCAATGCGCGTGTTATGCGGCGCATACCGGTAGTTGAATGTCACTCGGACCTGGCGCTGGGTGCAATCCACGGCGTCGAAGATCTGTCGACAACGCGGCGCATCGATGGTCATGGGCTTTTCCGTGATGACGTTACAGCCCAGTTCCAACGCACGGACGATATACTGGTGATGGGTGCGGTCGATCGTGGTGACGATCACCACGTCCGGACGGGTCTCCTCGATCATTCGGTCAAAGTCCCGCGCACTGTACGTCGGAATCGCAGCGTGACCTAGCGATTGGATCTGCGAGTTGGCGTATGCCAGACGAGTGGAGTTGGTGTCGCAGAAAGCGACGAGATGGGCGGTCCTGAAGAAGTCGCGCACGATGGCCGTGTAGAAGAACATGGCACGGCCGCCGGTGCCGATTAGTGCGTATTTCTTCATTTGTGCCATTGTTTCTAAGTAACAACGCCCCGTAAATCTTGGCGACCATGTTCATGAGGGGGATGATTGTAGCTGGTTTATATGCTGTCGGGACACACTCACTCGAAGCGCAGATCTGACATCTCGCACGGACATCCCCCTCCCCCCACGCAGCTTGTTTGCCAGAGTTTTTCCATCAACCGGAAGCAGGCCGAAATGCGGGGATACTGGGGTTGGAGAATCTGGGGTAACATGTTAGATCGGCCGACGAGATTCATGGTCAGATAGCCTCGGTAGGTATCTGATCTGGCTGTGATTGATGGAAGTGCAGTGATATTAGCCGGTTTATCCTGCTGAAGGATATAAATCACATACTAGTCACCGAGTATCTATTCTGTTATGGCAGGCAGGTACTCGCGATGGCTACCCGTGCAGAGGATTCCCACGATGCCATCACCGCCGTGGACGCGACGGCCCATGGCACAGGAAGAGAAAAGGCAGCGGACTTTCTAGCCACCGTCAAGGAGGAAGAGCGGACATTCAGCCCAGAAGAAGAGAAGCACGTCCTTAGACGCATTGATCTCCGTATCCTCCCTCTCTTGCTAGGAGCATACTTCTTCCAACAGCTGGACAAGTCGACGCTGTCGTACGTGTCCATCTTTGGCCTAGTCGAGGATGCGCATCTACACGGCCAGCAGTACTCATGGCTTGGGTCTATTCTGTACCTTGCCCAACTAGTCGTGCAGCCGCTTGCTGCCTTGCTACTTGTGAAGGCACCTACCGGCAAAGTCATTGGAACAGCCGTGCTGTTATGGGGAAGTTCGCTGGCCATCATGGCGGCATGCACGGACTTTCCCAGTCTACTGGGACTGCGGCTGACATTGGGGACATTTGAAGCTATGATCGGTGTGATCTATCATATCCCATATACTTCGCTACGATGAACTAATGAAACAGCACCCTCATGTGTGGCCGTCACACAAATGTGGTGGCGTCGAGGCGAGCAGACCCTTCGAACAGCGATATGGAACGCGATGAACGGGGTCACCTTTATAGTAAAACCCCCTACTATCATCTTACACAATCTATCCTAACCATTCCCACAGGTCGGTAGTCTATTCACCTACGGACTCGGCCACATCCACAGCGACAGCCTCTACTCCTACCAAGTACGTCTCCCCCACTATCCCCAATAATCCCATAATAACCCTCAAAACCCACAGATAATCTTCATGTTCTGCGGCCTCCTCACCGTCGCCTACTCAACCCTAGTCCTACTATTCATGCCCGATTCCCCCATGGAAGCCAAATTCCTCTCCGAACGCGAGAAAGTCATCGCCGTGGAACGTCTCCGGGCTAACCAGATGGGCATCATCTCGCGGGAGTGGCGATGGGATCACGTCTGGGAGACAGCATACGACGTGAAGACGTGGCTGTGGTTTTTTCTCATCGTGACTATCTCGTGCGTACATTCCCTCCCAGCCTCCCCTGTTCCACCATTATAACTAACAGGATGCAGAATCCCCAGCGGCGGCATCAGCACATTCGGCAACCTAATCATCAAATCCTTCGGCTACGGATCGTTCGAAACCATCCTGTTCAACATCCCCTTCGGCGTGATTCAAGTCATCGCCATTCTAGGCGGAGGATGGCTGGCTGCAAGGTTCCAGAGGAAGGGGATAGTGATTGCCCTGTTTGCGGGGATTTCTGCCATCGGGACGTTGTTGATGATTGTTGTGCCGAGGGAACAGAAGGGGGTGCTTTTGTTTGGGTATTACTCGGTAGGACCGTTCCATTCGTCAGGGAGATGTGGTATACTGATGATGTATGTACAGGTCTCCTGCCTCGCGGCCATAACGCCCCTCGTATATGCCTGGGAAGCGCAAAACACAGCTGGCGATACGAAGAGGAAGTGTACGTCGGCTGTGGTGTTGATTGGGATGTGTGCGGGAAATGTAGGCCCCTTCTTCCCTCTTCCCCCTTCCTTATAAAACACCCATGGATGGGCCTTAGCTAACGCAACTGATAATTGGCAAGGTCATCGGCCCCCAACTCTACTCCACCTCCCAAGCACCGCTCTATCGACCGGGTCTTATATCTAACCTTATTCTGTTTGTGCTGGTAGCTGTTTTCGCTATGTACGTACCAGCCTCCCTCTCCTCTTTTTCTCTAACTGACTCTGGCAGTCTCGCTAATCTATACATCATCTATCTTAATCGGAAACATGCACGACGGAGGACGGAACTGGGCAAGTCGGCTCGGATTGTGGATGAGTCTATGGTTAGAAAGAAAGCGGTGGAGCAGGGGAAGGTGGTGGAGGTGAAGGATGTGGGTGCCAATGTGAATGTGACGGGGGAGAGGGTGGGTGTGGATGGTGATAAGGGGTTTTCGGATACGACGGATTTGAGGAATGAGGATTTTATTTTTGTTTATTGAATAGGGAGTTTTCCCTTGGGTGGGATTGTTTTGGAAGGTTGTTTGGTTTTAAAGTAGTTTATTAAATATATGGTTTGATAAATAAGGGTTAAGGAGGGAAGCAGACTGTTGAGCTGAGATGGTGAGGATCTCCGATATGATTGTAAGTTGTTGATTACTCGTCGGCCTCGTCGTCCTCATCATCGTCATCGTCTTCCTCATCATCATCATCGTCGTCGTCGTTCTCGTCGTCCTCGTCGTCATCCACATCATCCTCATCATCATCATCCTCATCCTCGTCATCAGCAGAGCTGCACTTCCCACTATCACAGACCAAATCATCCGAGCAGTCATCCTCAGTAGAACAAATAGCGCCTGCATAAAATCAATATGAGCCATTGTATTCGTATCGACCGGAGCGTCCACGTACCTTCGCAGTGTCCCTCCCAGGAACAGGTGGCCGTGGAGCCCGAAGGACTCGGCGTGCTGGCGGCGCTCGTGGCCAAGGTGGTCTGGGAGGGCACGCTGGCGCTGGCGCTGGAGCCAGAGCCAGAGCCAGAGCCTGAGCCTGACTTGGAGAGACCCAGGTTAGACGCGAGAGCGCCGACCAGCTTGTCGCCCATTGAGCGCAGGGTGCTGAAGTTGGTGATGTAGTTCTTGTCCAGGGCACTGCTGGGGAGGACAGCGTCGTCGCCGGTGAAGACGATGTCTGTTTCTGTATTAGATAGCCCAATTTTAGGTCAGCGGGAGTAGGGCTTACAGGTTACGTCTGCTTCGGCATGTCCCTCGGCTCCGTTGAGATCATCGTCTGGGAAGCAGGTGCGGGCCATGAGCCATGAGGCTTCGCCGGTTACCTCGGGGTCGTCGCCGTTGGAGTCACCTAGGATGCCGTAGTACATTTTGCCGTTGCTAAGGAGGTCGGTCAGCCAGCACAGTGGTACAGAAGGTGAAGGGCAGACTCACCAGATCACTGCGGCAATGTTGTTACCCGGAAGCAAGTCCTCGTTGACCGTGAGGAACTGGTCTGGGATGACGATCCAGGGTACCTCATACGCTGACAGAGCTCCCCAGTTGGTCTCGGGTAGGCCATCCCCGTTGCCCTTGCACTTGTAGTCTATGCCATCACAGTCGACATCCATGTCTGCTACCCAGCTGAGTGCGGCACCCTGTGGTCATTAGCGAGGGCTCTATCACCCATCCGAGGGAGGTTGCAATATACCTGGTTGAACTTGACCCAATCGCTATGGATAGTCGACTTGGGAGAATTCTTGTCCGTATTGACAGGATAGGTAGCCTTGGATGGCACAGAGCTTGCCTTGGCTGCGGCCGACTGCAAGGCCGCGACAGGCAGGGTCGTGGCCGCGGCAAAGTAGCTGGCTGGGGGACCGTTAGTTGGGCTGTTGTACTTGGAGCCATCCACGGACTGGGCTTTGACGGAGCCCGCAAGAGCGAGGAGGGCAAGACCGGCGGTGGTTTTGAATGTCATGATGAGAGGATGGTGGTTGGTGGTGATAGAAGCGAAGAAGGTAGATGAGGAACGATGTGAGAGAAGATGATGGTGATAATAACTATGGTCGAGGCGAGCAGGCAATTTATATCATCATCGTCGAGTTAGATGGTCTCGCTTCACATCATATCCATTCACTTGATGTCGAGAGAGTTGAGTCTGGTGGAGCTTGGCCCCCAAGTCGAGTCGGAGCGAGCTTGTCGATGGAGATCCGATGTCTCGTCACTGTGTCATCAGCGGGGGGACTTAATGTTGAGCATCGCGTTGAGAGCTGTTGAGAAATCTTCTTATTTCTCTTCTTGATTTCTCAGTTTCACGTTCGATGAGTGATGTTTCTACAGTTAGAAACGGGTTATTCACAGGACAGGTGGTGATTGACACGCTGAGCAGATGATGCTATCCCCGTTGACCTGCGACCGTGTCTCCTGTACTATTAGACCCCGACCACATACTCTGCAGGGACCAA
Organism: Aspergillus piperis CBS 112811; assembly: GCF_003184755.1. Taxonomy (NCBI): domain Eukaryota; kingdom Fungi; phylum Ascomycota; class Eurotiomycetes; order Eurotiales; family Aspergillaceae; genus Aspergillus; species Aspergillus piperis. Next base: position 404,197 of record NW_020291592.1, read on the forward strand.
AGTCAAAACGAAGCACTACTGACTAAAGAAGACCCTGAATGGTGTTTAGCGATCCAGGGTACGAGTGTTGAAGAAGCGTTTCAGCCCGTTCAGCCCGCGGGAATCCGGGAAGGAATAGGAATACGAACTGGGGGCCTTGGGGGCGGCCACAGGCGAGGTTTTGATATGGAGTCGGAAACCCTTTCCATCTATTTTGTATGTCATACAATGGGGATTGTGAAGGTGGAGGACCACCATAGGATCGCCGGTGACCGTTGTTGAGGTTAAATATAGAGATGGGGTGGTTTGATAGTGAGACGGCCCCCGACCGGATCATCTTCAGTACCCGAAGTGGAAGGTGATTTCATGAGTGACCTGAGTTCATTTCATATGGGGTCAACGAAGGGGTTAATTGTCGTTCGATCGCTGGTGAATACTATGCGGATAATTCCGCGTTCTTGACGATTCAGATCTTCGGACAATATGGCTGCGTTGCACCCACCCTTCCTTGCTTCTGGGAGTCCAGTGAGAATGAACCGTGCCATAGAAAATGACAGAAACAATTTTTTGGATTGATCATTGACATGTCAGTCTCTAGAAGTGCACGGAAACAATTCCCGACCGTGAGATTGGAGAGTGGTCCAGCCGGTCGAGCTGACAAGATCGTGAAATAAGGGCTGACAGCCCTGAGGGGAGGAGGGTATAAAGGCGGCCATGCGTCATGCCTCGAATCTTCCCAAAGTACTCTAGAAACAGCCGACGCTCTGTATTAGAGAAACCAATATTCAATTCCACTAGGGTTAAGTTAAGAAGCTACGGGTTCTGAGTGAGATGGACAGGCACATCTGGGCATGGAACCGACTCCACGAGGCCATTTTCTACGACTAAAGGACGACTTTGCACGGTCGCGTGCGGTTTCTACTTTTAAATCGCCTTGCATCAGGCACCACTCAGGGACAGGTGTAGACAACTCACCGGTGCCAACGCAGGTACATGGACTGAGCCCTGACCGGAAGAGATGGGAAGATGGGAAGTGGAGGATGGACGATCTTTGCTCAATGCGTGTCTCTCAGGGACCGACGAGATCCGTTGTTTAGTCACAAAGTCAAGTAACCTCGGGTCAGATCTCGATCCCACCCAGCCATGTGCCTTGACCTTGTCCACTTCAATTGTTACCCTCACAATGAAATTTTCACCATCGCAACCATGTTCCGGGGGTCGCAAGATCAATTCCTGGAGTTAAATAGGTAGATCTAAAATTTGTCAGGTTGCACCAGATCTGCCTGTACTCTTCCACTTCTCTGCAATCGGAAACACCAACACTACTACCATGAGGACTATGTATGGCAGTGCAACAGTTGGGGTCGGGTTTCAGCCTCTACAGGAGAAACCCCAATCCTCCGGGGCCAAATATTTCCCCCTCGGATTGATGCGGGCTGGCAGGTTGGATTGCCTCCATGTTGCTTGCGTTGATGTGGTGTGATGATGGTGCAGGAAGAGATGCTCGGCAGATGACCTGTCTAGTGACAACCAAAGGATGTGGTCAATGCGAGCAGGGGAGTTTACCCTGTAGATAGATTGATACATAGTGACTGACTAACATCCACTACTGTAGGAACCCCCTGGGTGTGCCTGGACCGTTCCTGCATGGATGTCCTGCCCGACCGCGTCAGCCGGTTGGGGCCAAACATGGAAACCCTTTCATTCAAGAAGGAAAGGATTGCTGACTATTGTCCCGTCAACCAACACCAAAACTCTAGCTTGGTTACTGCCAAAGCCTGGGTCTGGATGTCACCCCCAAAAATCCAGAGAAATATGGCCTCCCTGAAAGCCCCCGCTGAGGGGGGAGAGAGGGGGAACCCGTGCCGGAATCCATCATGGACGCTGGCAAGGCAATATCCACAAAATGGATCAAAGGACAAGAAAAAGAGAATCAGGGGGGCATAAGGAGAAGGGCTAGAAGCAACTCTCCCCCACTCCGCCAGTTATTATCCATTCAAACCAGTTAAATCAGTTAATTACCGTTGAAATGAAATGGGTGTTTATTTTTATGAAGAACAAGCATCGGCCCTAAGAATAGCTTGCTATTTTTATCCCTTTACTATTGGATGGTTAGTCTTGATTGTGCCTCTGTGATTTGCCACTCGGCTGCCGGGGTGTCAATTTCGTGGCTGTCCCTGGATCCAACCAGCATTCGCCAAGGTCACCAGAGCTCCACTGCGCTCTTTTGTCATCCCGGCGGGGACATTCCTGATTGGACCATGTGGCAGCCACAACCCCACTCTCTCCCAGTGGTGGGGTGGAGTCCAACTCAGGCACGAGTCTCTCCCATTGGCTACAAGATTTACTGACGGGGCGGCCGAATTTCCGGGTTCAGGCCAATCTGGTCGGGCCTCGAGTCTAGAATGTCTCGGTTGCCTCCCTTAGTTTCCTTTCCCTTGTCGTCTCTCTCTCTTTTCCCCTCATACATCTTACTTCTTCTCCTCTTTTCCTCTTCCTCTCTCTCTTTTCATCTTCAATCCTCTCTCTCTCTCTACTCAGAACTCGGTTTGTGCCTTGTTCATTCCATTCTTTCTCTTACACTCCATCCCATCGCTCTCAGCTTTCTGTGTAGCGTCTCACTCTCTTTCCCACCTTACCCACTCTTTATAATCCCTTACGTTCTTTTTCACGACCGTCACCATGCTCTCCAAGATGCAGCTCGCCCAGCTGGCCGCTTTCGCCATGACCCTGGCCACCTCCGAGGCTGCTTACCAGGGTTTCAACTACGGCAACAAGTTCTCCGATGAGAGCTCCAAGTTCCAGGCCGACTTCGAGGCCGAGTTCAAGGCCGCCAAGAACCTCAAGACCACCTCCGGCTTCACCTCTGCCCGTCTCTACACCATGATCGTACGTCCCACCCAGATGACAATGCCTTTTATATAATGATCATAACATTTGCTAACTGGTTCATAGCAAGCCTACTCCACCAGCGATGTCATCGAGGCCATCCCCGCCGCCATTGCCCAGGATACTTCCCTTCTGCTCGGTCTCTGGGCTTCCGGTGGTGGCATGGACAACGAAATCACCGCTCTGAAGACCGCCATCTCCCAGTACGGTGAGGAGCTCGGCAAGCTCGTCGTCGGTATCTCCGTCGGCAGTGAAGATCTCTACCGCAACTCCGTCGAGGGTGCCGAGGCCGATGCCGGTGTCGGTGTCAACCCCGACGAGCTCGTCTCCTACATCAAGGAGGTCCGCTCCGTCATCTCCGGCACTGCCCTCGCCGACGTCTCCATCGGTCACGTCGACACCTGGGACTCCTGGACCAACAGCTCCAACTCTGCCGTCGTCGAGGCCGTCGACTGGCTGGGCTTTGACGGCTACCCCTTCTTCCAGAGCAGCATGGCCAACTCCATCGACAACGCCAAGTCCCTCTTCGAGGAGTCCGTCGAGAAGACCAAGGCTGTCGCCGGTGACAAGGAGGTCTGGATCACCGAGACTGGTTGGCCCGTCAGCGGTGACTCCCAGGGTGATGCCGTCGCCAGCATCGCCAATGCTAAGAAGTTCTGGGACGAGGTCGGCTGCCCTCTCTTCGGTAACGTCAACACCTGGTGGTACATCCTGCAGGATGCCTCCCCCACCACCCCCAACCCCAGCTTCGGTATCGTCGGCAGCGAGCTCTCCACCACTCCCCTGTTCGACCTGTCCTGCAAGAACTCCACCACCTCCTCTTCGTCTTCCGTTGTCTCTGCTGCTGCCTCTTCCGCCGCCGGTAGCAAGGCTGTCGGTTCCTCCTCTGGTGCTCAGGCCTCTGCTACCCCCAGCTTCACCGTTGGCCGCCCCGGCGTGAACGGCACTGTCTTCGGTAACGGCACCTACCCCCTCCGCCCCAGCGGTTCCGCCTCTGCTCGTCCCTCTGCCGGTGCCATCTCCAGCGGCTCTGGCTCCGGCTCCAGCGGTTCGGGCAGCTCTGGTAGCACCGGCACCTCGGCCACCTCCGGCCAGTCCTCCACCTCCGGCTCTGCGGCCGCTGGCTCTTCCTCCCCCGCTGCCTTCAGCGGTGCCAGCACTCTCTCCGGCTCCCTCTTCGGTGCCGTTGTGGCCGTCTTCATGACCCTGGCTGCTTTGTAAGGAAATGAACGGATGACACGGGTTTCCCTCCCCGCCACCCTCGTCTCTTGGTGATAGGAGTTCTCTCGTTTTTGGGTAGCCCCGATTTTGTGTTCCGGTGTTCTTTTCGGTCGACCTTCACTTCTTGATACATATTTTTTCCCCATCAAAACTATTTTTGCTTGCCATGGTTGGCCCGGATGATAGACAAATGTTAATTTAGACTTGAGCTCTTTCCATCCAGCTGCATGATCAAGCGCATTGCAATCGACCGAAACGTGGGTTTGTAGATATATTCCATAACATGGTTACCAGCCTACCAGCCTTAGTAATTCCCTCGACAGCCTGTATGCATCGTAGTTTCAAGCGTGTTCCATAAGCGCAGTTACTGCCGAGTGCATCTATGTCCCGATTGTTCCCACGGGGTGCCAGCTTTGCATTCCGTATAGTATCATCTGACCCTTCTTGCTGTCTTGGATCCCTTGCTGGTTTGCTTCCTTGCAGTGCTGCGGAAGACATCCTACTTAGCAAATGTCTGCTATATGCCTAAACTAACAAGATATTTGAATAAAAGACGTGACGGTCTTTACTAATTTCTTTATTTGACGATCAGAGTTGAATCACAAGTTCAATTCGGCTTAAAACAGTAGTATTTCACCTCGTTCGCTAGTAAGTTCGTGGTTTCATGATGCCGGATGTCAATATCATTTATATATATTTCAACTTATGAGTTAAACAGCATCCTGCCTTTCTCAATTGAAGATCGTTACCCGTGGCTCTTTTTTAGACCACTTATACCTATATCTGCACGTTGAAGCAATACATCAAGTCCACGGATCTTCTATAGTATCCTCGAGCAACGAATTACTGGCCACCATCATTGTTTGAACCTCCGATTTTCTGCCGGTTCAACCAGTGTCCCAATCGGGAATAGTCAGGTTGCAGGTTGCAGGAATGGTCCTTCCTAGTTGGGAGGCGGTGTGACAGACATCTTCTCCATCTCCAGTGCAACATCTTCCTTACAAAAGGGTTGTCTGAATTGCAACACTCGTTGCATCGGGCAACTTCGGGGCCCGCTGGGTGATTCTTTTCCCTGCATCGCATCCACTTGAATGGAATTGTGGTAACGAAAAGTAAAAGTGCTGAAAACTCTGGCAAGGTACCATCATCAATCCATGGCTGTTCCATCCACGGTTCCCCGTAGAATCTCTGCCTTAGGCTACAAGGCTTCCTGTGCGGGTCACGTGCTGACAGCGTTCTCCTCCAGTCATTCATACTTTTTATCAGACTAGACTATTCCAGAATACCCCTGTGGGCCTGGACGCATCATCCCACCATATCCCTACGATGTTGCAACTTGTACGCTATGGGAACCCTGCTTGCAAAAAATGTCCCAAAGGATGCAGCAGACTGCAGATTCCAGATCAGAACAAGGGATACCGCTTTCTGCCTTCGCTCGTCAATCATTTGACGAGAACGAGGAACACATTCTACTAGTGGATGAGTTCACCAGAAAGCATGGTGTTCTCGCCTTATTCTGTGATACGACATCTGAGAAGATAAACCGTTGTGACCAGTATGCAGCAGCAGCGTTCTCTGATCCAATAGTAGGGATCGTGCTGAGGATCTACTGCAGCTAACGGACACAATGAATTGACTGCTTTCGAACCAGCATTGTCTGGTTCACAATACAGTTGCAACGTGTTGCCCCACAACAGACCATGGTCTGGCTGCTACCTAGGCCTCCTGTAGCTGGCCTGGTCGTCATGCCCGTTGCCATTGAATGCATTCAGTCTGAGTAGGAATAGGTACACTGTCTAGGATAACTTCTGAGAGCCAGCATGCAACAAGACAGCAGGGTGGGCTCATCCTATGTACCCATGCCATTCCAATAACCGGACCATACCTAGTTGCCTCTTTGTGCAACTTGCAACCTTCAATCTCGTACGACTGCGGTTCCTGACCTGCCTACAACTCCTAGCTCGTATAACCCAAACATCGATGGATACTGCTTGAGTAATTGATCAGGAGCTTCATGGTCTCCGATCAGCCCATTGATCACTGGATTGGCTGGCTGTCGTTGGGCAACCTCAAGAGACCTGTTTCGGAGATAAGAGTGTAGGGCATGTTCTCATTGCCTGGAAACCTGCAGTTCTGGAAGGAACCGAGCAGCCACTGCCGAGAATCTTCCTGATAAGCGGGAGGGTGCGGCGGAGACTTTCACCTTTGCGGAAGATGATCGCCGCCGGCCGCGTTAGTCCGTTTCAACGCTCTTCTTCTGGTGGACCAGCTTTAAGCTTAATCCCCCAGTCATGCCAACCGCTGAGACCCGATCTCGTTATCATCAGTCGCAGAACCTGTACCTGCAGGGCCTCGTCATCCTTGATCCATTATTTATTACCTTCTCGCTAGGCAGCACCCACACCTTGCCACTTTCAGGTTCACCGGCCGGATCAGTTCTCTCGGTTGCATCCGAACCGGCGGACGACCGCATCCTCAATCAAGATGGCTGTTTCCAATGCCTCGTGGGTGGGGTGGATTACGTTGATTGCAGTGGTTGAAGAACCCCTCAAACATTCTCTCAGACATATATAATGGCTACGTATCCCTGCTGCAGTCAATCTTCTACTAAACCAGTCACTCCTTCAGTCTCTCTTTAACTTTGGTCAGTCGTTCATTATGTCCAAGTTCCTCCTTTGGACGGTCTCCGCGGCAGCCCTCGCGCGCGCCGCGACTCTCGAGCAGGTCTGTACCGTTGCTCACGCAAAGGCCGCCGTGCCCGCATCCGGCCTGGTGCAGGGTGTGGTCACCAACCCTTCCAGTGTCACGGCGGTTCCCGTCTACAATGAATCCACCTCTGGATCCGACTACTACCCGGCCGGAACCTATGATTACTGCAATATCACCATGACTTATTCTCATGCCGGCAAGGACGACAGCGTCCTGCTGCAATTCTGGATGCCCACTCCTGATGACTTCCAGAACCGCTGGGTGTCCACCGGTGGCTTTGGCTTTGCCATCAACGTTGCCTCCAACGTGCCTGCAGGTCTTCCCTATGGTGCCGTCGCCGGCCGGACCGACGGTGGCTTTGGCAGCTTCGACACCCAATTCTCCTCTGTGTACCCCCTGGTGAATGGTACCGCCAACTACGATGCCCTGTACATGTTCGGCTACCAGGCCCACCACGAGATGTCCTCCATCGGCAAGGCGTTCACCAAGAACTTCTACAGCATGTCTGACAAGCTCTATGCCTACTACCAGGGCTGCTCCGAGGGTGGTCGTGAGGGCTGGAGTCAGGTGCAGCGCTTCCCCGAGGAGTGGGATGGTGCCGTCATTGGTGCTCCTGCCATTCGTTATGGACAGCAGCAAGTGAACCACCTGGTGCCCCAGGTCGTGGAGCAGACCCTCGACTACTACCCTGAGAACTGCGAGTTCTCCGAGATGGTGACTCTGATCATTAACGCCTGCGATGAACTCGATGGTCGCAAGGACGGCGTCATCGGCCGCACCGATCTGTGCCAGCTCAACTTTGACCTCAAGTCCACCATCGGTAAGCCTTACGCCTGCAACGCCACCACCAGCATGGGCGTGACCACCCCGGCCCAGAACGGCACCATCACGGCGGAGGGTGTGCGCGTCGCTCAGACCATCCTGGATGGATTGAAGGACTCTCAGGGTCGTCAGGCCTACTTCTGGTACCGCATTGGCTCGGAGTTCACCGATGCAGAGACCACCTACGACTCGACCACCGGCACCTACGGTATCGACATCTCTGAGCTGGGTGGTGAGTGGGTGACTCACGGACTGCAGCTGCTGGACCTTGACAACCTCTCGACTCTGGACAACGTCACCTACGACACTCTGCGTGACTGGATGCTCGAGGGTCTCCAGCGCTACGAGGATGTCCTGCAGACCACCTGGCCCGACCTGTCCCGCTTCCAGGCTGCAGGCGGCAAGGTCATCCACTACCACGGTGAATCGGACAACAGCATCCCTCCTGCGTCTTCGGTGCGTTACTTCGAGTCCGTCCGCGATACCATGTTCCCCAACAAGACCTACAACGCCTCGGTTGAAGCCCTGAACGAGTTCTACCGTCTCTACCTCGTTCCCGGTGCCTCCCACTGCAACACCAACTCCCTGCAGCCCAACGGACCTTACCCCCAGAACTCCCTCGGCGACCTGATGAACTGGGTCGAGAAGGGCATTGAGCCGGTGACTCTGAACGGCACCGTGCTGAGCGGCGATCTCGAGGGAGAGGAGCAGAAGATCTGCTCGTGGCCTCTGCGTCCTCTGTGGAAGAACAACGGCACGGAGATGGAGTGCGTATACGACCAGAAGTCGATTGACACATGGTTGTATGATCTGGATGCGTATGACATTCCGATCTACTAGTGCGTTTTTAAGTAAACGTCCTTCTGTACATTGTACATTAGTGTGAACATAATGCCAAACCACCACCCGATCTATCAAACTCTATACCCAGAACCAAAGTAGACCCCAACCACGTAGCAAGTAATAAACTTCCGACCATCGGCTCATCCCGTAGGCAACAACATCATCATGACTCCCCACCACAAGCTTATCCCCACGTCCACCAACACCTAACCTACCTACAGCTACACCTCAAAAACAACAACCAACCATGAAAATCATCATCGTCGGCGCCGGCATCTCCGGCTGCGCCGCATACCTCACCCTCCGAAAACACCTCCCCCCACCACCCCCCTCATCACCGACCCAAGACCACGAATTCACCATCTACGAAGCATACCCCAGCACCAAGTCCCCTAACCCCACCAACAAAATAACAGTCGGCGGCGGCCTCGGCATCGCCCCGAACGGCCTGCGCGTCCTCGAACGCCTCGACGAGAGCATCCTCCGCGACGCCGTCACCAGCGGCTACATGCTCGACCACACCAACCTGAAAGATAAGCACGGGAAGACACTAATCCAACTGCCATCATCATCATCATCCAGCAGCAGCGACAGCGGAAGTAATGAAAGTAGTGGAAGTAACAGAGCACTCCACCTCCTCGGCACAAGCCGGCACAACTTCTGGCTCTGCCTGCGCAGGCGCATCCCGGAGAACATCATCGTGTATAACAAGCGCGTAGCGAGGGTGATTACCCATCCTACCCAGCGGAATACGGTCACGTTCGTCGATGGGAGTGAACCTGTGTATGCGGATTTGGTGGTCGGGGCGGATGGGTTGAGGAGTGTGGTTCGACAACAGAGTATACTTGATGGTGAGGGGGATGGGTTGGGTGGGCCGAGATATGAGTATTTACCCTACCCCTACATATCTATCTCATGAAAGTGAAGTGAAGTATATTTACTAATACTATATGATATAATTGAAAGAGGCCTCATCGGCATCGGCGGCTTCCTACCCACTTCCACCATCACCACCACTATCGGTGGTATAGAACCCGGCTCCCTAAACCTCCACTTCAGCGGGACAGGCTTCTTCGGCTACTTCTATGCCACCAGCTCATCTACATCCCCGACTCGCTCTTCAGCGTATCATGTTTCCGAACCGGGGGATACCTTGGTTTGGTGGACGACCTACTCAACACCTACTCCTCCCGATGGGAGGGATGTAGATGTGGATGACGTGAAATCCCAATTGAAATCGAGATTCTCCACCTGGACTGACCCCCTTGTGCTCCATATTATCAACTCCGTCGAGGTGCAGACTATGTGGCCTACCTTTACCACTCCCGAGCTTCCGACGTGGGAGAGGGAGGGCGTGGTGTTGGTGGGGGATGCGGCGCGTGCGTTGCCGTCGACGTCGGGCCAGGGGGCGAGTCAGGCGTTGGAGGATGTGGAGGCGTTGGCGAGGTTGTTGGGGCATGAGGTTGGGGTTTGGTATCAGGAACAAGCGTTGGGGGGCATGTCTGGGGAATCTGGTGGTGGGGTGGAGGGGGAGAAGAGGGCGATTCAGATGGCGTGTAAGAGCTATGTGGAGATGAGGATGCCGAGGGTTAAGCGGATTTTGGATACGGCGAGGGGGATGCAGAATAGTAAGAGGGATATGGGCGGATGGGGGGAGTGGGTGATGTATTGGGTTATGTGGGTTATGGGTATGTCTATCTACTTCCTGGGCTGTTGATGAGAGAGAGAGAGGAACATGCTAATGTGGGTAGGGTTGTTTCCTGGGTTGGTTGCGAGGCAGCAGCAGGAGGTGTTTGATTATGATTTGCCTGCGGAGGTGGAGCGGGTGTTGGATCGAGGATTGTAGTATCATTCGTCGTATATAGTATCAGGCCGCAACTCTCTCCTCATGAACACTATTCACCTTCTTCTCTTCCAGCCGCTTCTCTTCATCCTCTTCTCTCTCTACCGGCCCATCAAAGATTATTGCCACCTGCTCCAACGAGTATCCCTTTGTCTCCGGATAGAAGAAGAATGCAGTCACTGCAAACAGCACCAGCACCACAATAAACACAATGTAATACCGCCACCCAATCGCATCCAGAGCAATCGGATTCACAAATGTATTGAAGAACATGCCGCTGATCGTCGCCACCCAAGTCACGGTCAGACCGCGGGATCGTAGTCGGTACGGCCAGATTTCGCAGGGGTACGAAGTTAAGAATGGTGTCCTAGACCACATTAGCATAAACACGAAGCTACTGCTGGTGGTGGTGGTACTAACAAAGCAATGCAGTATCCTGAAAAGTAGATAAAAAGGAACGGGATCACAGCAGCCCCCGTGGCCGCATTGTTAGTGGTCTGGAATGACCCTGAGAGCGCTGTCACCAGCACGTAACTGACGAACATGATGCCCGCTGAGGAAAGGAACAGTGGACGGCGACCAAAGTTATCGATCAGGAACGCTCCTAAAATAGCAAAGATGAGATCCCACATCTGCAGACAGGCCGAGATGAGTGTCTGGTCACGGACAGTGGTAATTCCGATTGAGTCCAAGATGAGCGACAGGTAATACGAGATCACTCCGTTGCCGGTCCACTGCGCGAATAGTCCCAAAGTAATAGAGATCATCAGGCGCCATCGGTTACCCGGTGTCTTCACCATCTCTATGTAGCTTCCACTGCTATGGGCTTCTTGCTCCGCTTGGATGGTCGAAGTGATCTCGGAGAATTCATATGCCACAAGGGGAGAGCTCTCGTCGCCGGCAGCGTGGTAGCGCGTTAGGATTGCCCGAGCCTCCTCGTTGCGGCCTACCGAGATCAGCCAGCGAGGGCTTTCCGGGGCCAGAAGGAACCCCGGTAATCCAACAACAGGCACTAGGGCCTGGAGGACAGAAGGGAGTCGCCAAGCCCAGGAAGAGCTGTAGGTACGAGAGGCAAAGACGACCCAAGCAGCGACCGTCCCACCCACATACCATCCAGACATGAACAGCGAGTTGAAAATGCTGCGGTGAGTCGGGTAGGCAACCTCGTTGATGAGCAAAGGAACGGCATTGCCAAACAGGGCAGACGCGCCTCCCAGAAAGAGACGAGCAAGCATAAACGCAGTTGCATTGGGGGCAGCAGTCTGGAGAGCGCAGCCCAGCGTCAGGAAGAGGTATCCGAGGTAGACCCCTGGCTTGCGCCCATATCGATTGGCAATCCAGGATGCACTTGGGTAGCCAATGCCGCAGCCAAGCCAGTAGATGGCATTCAGCCATCCCAGCTTTGCTCCAGTAGGATTGTTCATAAAGGCTTTCCACTGGTCCAAGGCTTCAAGACCGTTCATGAGAGATCCGTCAAAGCCGTTGGCGGATGAGAACATAACCAATGAAAGAATGATGAGGTTGAGTCGCAGCAAATGAGGCTGCTTGTACCATGCAGGACCTGAAGGGAGGACCGCCGCGAGGTGATCTTCTCCTGCATGCTTGCTCGATGTGTCTGTTTTGGTGATGCCCATTGTCGGTTCCAACGTTGACGAAGACAGTGAACTCGGCATAGGCAGAACCGAGGAATCGCAGGCTATTTCAAGGATGGCCTGAGAGGCGCCTATACGTCGGCGGTTTATTCCTTCCCACCCCGCTAGCTACGTCTCGTGTGGCTCTTCTGGGACACGACGGCTGCTGAACGAAGCCACTGATGCTATTAGCGAACTTGTACCCTGCGAATAATCCGGAACCAAGCCATGTCAAAACCGCCAATCGTAGCGAGGCGGCTATACCCATACTCATGACACGAAAGACGCTGGACGGCTCATCATGGTGCTTAACCCACAGACGCACGGTTATCTGGGAAACGGCACGAGGACAGTGTGGAGAACTGGGGGAAGTTGGGGTAGGGCAACGGCAAGGAGTCGGGGAAGAACAGACGGAGAAACGGAGAAAAGGAGAAACGGAGAATTAGAGGAGCTCTGAAGCCAGTCAATGGGACTGGATGGCTGTTGAAGAATCAATCAGAACTCGCGGAGCTGGTGGAGCTGGCCCGTCGACCCAGAGATCACCCCATCCATGCTGGCCTCGGTCGGCACTGTGCGAGCTCCCATGTACTCCTCCGTAAGACGCACTGCTATGTCCTTCCGCACATCTGCGAGGACATAACTAGTTGGTGCCCCCAGGGCTGCACAAGATGGACGTGGAAGTCTGCGAGCATTCTGCCTCAGCTCCGACACACCATTCCCCAACCACACGCTGTAGCAGACTGCACGCATCATGCCTTGCGTACATGCCGCCGCCGAGACGGACAAGTCCTTTGTTCAAATCGCAAACGCCGATATTGAGGAGCTCATCAAGCAACTGACCCTAGATGAGAAAGTTGCCCTGCTAACGGGTATGCCCACGATGCACCGCTTCTTTCTAACTATGACCGAAAGCTGACTGCCTCTGGCTAGGTGACGATTTCTGGCACACCGTTCCAATTCCCCGGCTCGGGATCCCATCAATACGCCTGTCTGACGGCCCGAATGGCGTCCGTGGCACCCGCTTCTTTGGCAGCGTGCCAGCAGCTTGTCTGCCCTGTGGTACGGCCATTGGAGCGACATTTGATGAAGATCTCGCTGTTCAGGTTGGCCATCTGCTAGCGGCAGAGGCCAAGGCCAAAGGCGCCCACGTTGTCCTTGGCCCGACGATAAACATCCAGCGAGGTCCTCTGGGAGGGCGGGGGTTCGAGTCGTTCTCTGAGGACCCGCTGCTGTCAGGAACAATAGCAGGTCATTATTGCAAAGGCTTAAAGGAGGAGAACATCATTGCAACGCTCAAACACTTCGTATGCAATGACCAGGAGCATGAGCGAATGGCTGTCAATTCCATTCTCACCGACCGGGCGCTGAGGGAAATCTATCTTCTGCCATTCATGATCGCAATTTCTCTGGGAAAGCCCGAAGCCATAATGACGGCATACAACAAGGTAAACGGGCTTCATGCATCGGAGAGTTCAACACTTCTTCAAGACATCTTACGTGAAGAATGGGGATGGGAGGGTCTGTTGATGAGCGACTGGTAAGGTTTCCTGATTCGTGATCACGCTTGATTTAACCCTTTTCGTCGCTGACTCGCTGGCAGGTTTGGAACATATAGCACATCCGAGGCCATCAACGCTGGACTCGATCTCGAAATGCCAGGGCCGACAAGATGGCGCGGCAGTGCTCTGTCACATGCCATTACCGCAAACAAGATTCCCATGGCGACGGTCAATGCCCGTGTTCGTGCTGTGCTGCGTCTGGTCCAGCAAGCCAGCCGATCGGGTATTCCTGAGCGTGCGCCGGAGTTGCAGCTGAACCGTGCCGAGGATAGACGGCTACTCAGGAAGATCGCCTCAGAGGCAGTTGTCCTCCTGAAGAGCGATGACGGCATTCTGCCTCTGGACAAGACCAAGAAAATAGCCGTCATCGGTCCTAATTCCAAGATTGCTACCTACTGTGGAGGGGGCAGTGCAGCGCTCAATCCCTACCAAGCTGTAACTCCCTTTGAGGGGATTTCGAACTCGGCTTCCGGCGGCGTGGAGTTCGCTCAGGGGATATACGGACACCAAAACCAACCCTTGCTGGGGACGCGCCTGCGGACTCAGGATGGCCGTACTGGATTCACCCTGAAAATCTTCAATGACCCTCCCACCGTAGCGAACAGAGTACCACTCGAGGAACGACACGAGACGGACTCGATGGTATTCTTCCTTGATTACAACCACCCAGAGCTGCAACCCGTGTGGTTTGCAGACGCGGAGGGATACTTTGTCCCAGAGGAATCCGGCCTATACGATTTTGGCCTTTGTGTGCAAGGGACGGGCAAGCTCTATGTGGATGGAAACCTATTAGTCAATAACGCTGATGTACAAAGGCCGGGGTCTAGCTTCCTTGGGAGCGGCACCATGGAAGAAAGAGGCACGTTGGAGCTCACGGCCGGTTGGCAGTACAAGATCCATGTGCAGTGGGGGTGTGCTAAAACCAGCACGTTTAAGGTCCCCGGGGTAGTCGACTTTGGTCACGGTGGCTTCCGATTCGGCGCCTGTAAGCAGCTCTCGCCTTCTAAAGGCATCGAAGAGGCAGTGCAGCTGGCTGCATCGGTTGATCAGGTCATACTCGTGGCTGGTCTGAGTGCGGAATGGGAATCAGAGGGCGAGGATCGTACGAGCATGAGCCTGCCGCCACATACAGATGAGTTGATCTCTCGTGTACTGGAGGTGAATCCAGACACTGTTGTCGTCCTTCAAAGCGGAACTCCCGTGGAGATGCCCTGGATTCAAAAGGCAAAGGCAGTGCTTCACGCCTGGTATGGCGGTAACGAAACTGGCAACGGCCTTGCGGATGTCATCTTCGGCGACGTAAACCCGGTAAGTTCTTCTTCCCAGCTGGCCTGGAGCTGCTAACTCATTCGGATGTCTTAGTCTGGCAAACTTCCACTCACGTTCCCCCGCCACGTCAAACACAACCCCACCTATTTCAACTATCGATCTGAGGGTGGTAGAGTCCTATATGGTGAGGACGTATATGTCGGTTACCGGTTCTATGACGAGGCTGAGATCGATCCGCTGTTCCCTTTCGGCCATGGTCTCTCGTACACAACATTCGAACTATCGGGGCTGTCCCTCGAAAGGGAGGCATGTTCACTGCAAGCCACGTGCACGTTGCGTAATACCGGATCCAGAACTGGAGCGGAGGTGATACAGCTGTATGTCACCCCGGTCTCGCCGCCAATCAAGCGGCCACTGAAGGAGCTAAAGGGTTTCCGAAAAGTCTGGTTAGAGCCAGGTGAGGAAGAGGTGGTGCAGATTCCGCTGGATCTTGTCCGTGCGACAAGCTTCTGGGATGAGAAGAGCAGTAGCTGGTGCAGTCACAGTGGTACATATCAAATAATGCTTGGAACCAGTAGCCGTGGGACGTTCTTGGAGGACTCCATTGAATTGAGTGAGACCACTTTCTGGTCGGGACTCTGAGTGGGGCTGGGTAGCAAGAAATAGCACGCTGCCACTATTATGAACGACCTTTTATTCGATCTGTATCTATCCAGGTTTGTAGATGCATTGTGACCATGCTTTCGCTACTGTCTATGCGGGACAGGATGTCGGTTGACTGTCGTAGGTACTCGGTTGCTCGCTCCGCTTCCGGGCCAGCAGGATGAAATGGGCAAACCAGCAGGCCCGCCGCGATATCACGCACTTTGTGCGCCAAATGTAGACCGTTCGCTTCCAGGTTGATCTGGGGCAGGCTGAATAGTATGCAGAATAGTTGACGACAAAGATCCTCCCTCTGGAGCCACAACGCCTTTGCATCAAGCATTGGTTGTGCATGGTCGATAGATGTTAAAGATAGCTCTGATTTGTGCGCTTGCGCCGCCTCCAGCTGATCAACAAGCAAGCTTTGTAGCCACAGGTGTGTGACATGTAGATTTACTCGCATAGAAGCAAAATGTGACTTCGTCATCTCCGTCACACCAGAACTCCCACCGTTAGCGATAGACTCGGTATCCGATGGCTGCCATGGCCGGAGGAGAGGTGGGATATCATCCAGTAAGAACCGTAAATTGTGAAGACGATCCTGGATGTAAGAAATTTGCACGGCTGGATCGCGGGCCCTCACGCAGGGACACGGGCCAGCCGGTGATTCTGGACAGGTGCTCCTGATCGCGGCCCAGAACACCTTGGAGTGGAGGATAAAGCCCGTTACCAGGCATGGACTTTGGGCTGGTGGCATAAGCACCTCGTTCTCGAAGATCATTTCGTCATCAACTTCGAGTGGCATGAGATCTTCCGGATTAATGGAATGGAGAAGGATGGGATCCAGGTACGACAATCGCTCTCCTAGCACATTCTGCAGTTGATTATGGCTGAATGAAATGAGCAAGACAGCTACTCTCCGGGTCATGCCCACTTACACGAATCCGTAGAAAATCAACCAAAAGCCCTTCTTCCGCAGTTGAGTCTCGATGCAATTAAGCCCATCATATTCAGAGATGCGATGGAGGTTTAGCAAGCGAGCAAGTTGTGTTGCCTCCACATCTAACATACGGGACCAATTATGGTCACCCAACTGCCGAAATGCAGCATACAGCAAGTACGAGATGGCAAACTTTTGGAAGTTGATGTGGTCGAAGTAGGTCGAATCCCTCAGCCGCAAAATTTTGTCATAGCAATGACGGACCATGTCCCTTCGTGACGTGAACCTCAAGGGCGGGGTCGCACATCGATATGAATGGAATCTGCTAGGCATTGTAGCGATGACCACCGCAGCGATGGCGGTGACGAGCCCAAGGAATCCGCTGTCCTCGCGATCAAGGTTCTCCTGCAAAGACTGTCGAAACGACGGCCGATGCACTATTGGAATCAGGGGATACAGGTAATCCAAATAGTCCTGCATGATGCCGGAAAATAGGTGTCGATCGCACAAATCATCCGTGGGATAATTGATGGCACCCAATACCCGGGCCTCCCCAGTCTCTCCATCTGGCTGCGTTTGTGCCGGAGATCTTGTACGTGAACTTGGAGTGTATGTTAGCAATGATCACTCACTGCAGAAGGAGACTCGAGCAACGTACCGTTTCTTCGGGCCTCGCGTCCGGGATGGGGATAGAAAGGTGCACGGCAGGTCCAGTCTAGCACAGCGCCCACATCTGGAAGGGGCATCGGTCGATGACGAAGTCACATTGCATTTGACCTTGCGCTTCCGGCAGATATCACAAGCCTGAGTGACCAAGTCTGCACGCGTGGTCATGGCGACAATTACTGTCAACAGTAGACAGCCGGAAGGGAAGTATTCAGGATGGTTGGATATCGCCGGCTGCCAGCAGTTGGTTTGGATCGCAAGGTGCTGCCTGTATGCCTGAGGCATGAAGAATAGCACAGAATATCTAACTGTAAAGGGTATAGTGTTGTTGCTAGTTATGCAGATCACGCTTAATCAGCACGCATAATCCCAGTTCGCCTCCTGTTCATACTTGCAGTTGTGCTAGTACTCAATCAATCGTCTGCTGTTAGTGTAGGATATTGAGACCTATTACTCAATCTTTAATCACATACAAGGAAAGTTTAACCCCTGGCTTGGACTTTAGACTGTTCTGAGCTTCAATCTTCAGACAAGCAGTTACATACCCACCGTGGATCAGGGTACAACGAATTGCGACCGGATAACTCCACTACAGAGGACAACCTTGAAGTAATAGATAGGAAGATAGATGATAACATATTATGTACTCATGAATAAATCATTAGCTAGTCCGTCATGCAAATAAACCCGTCACGCCGTCATCTGCCGCGGTCCCAGACACGCGGCAAAAGAATTCGCTCATAAACGCCATTAATGATGTAAAGTCTATATATATAGATGCACATTCAGCTGTCCGTGTTGGCACAGGTGAAACTGTTGCTGTTGGCATCGTTGTGGATGGCTGTTCCCGAGGCATAGAGACCCAGGACACACAGCACCAAACCGAACACGGCGATACCGGCATTCAGCACGGTCAGGGCGATCTTGCGGGGGCTGGCAAACCACTGGCCGTAGTTAAGGTGGAGCCAGTAGATACCACTGAGACCATAACTGAACCAACTAGCGAAGAGAGCGCTCTGAATTATGACATTAGCGACCGGCACGAGATGAAACTGTGCAGGGAAGTAGGTGACTTACAATCAGAGAGTTGAGGTCGCTGAAGACAGGGATGGCCTCGGCGATAATCCAGGCAACCAGCCAGCAGGCCAAGCCCAAGGCGATCCAGACAAGGACCGAGCGGCGGCTACGGCTGTGGATGAGACCCGACTTGGAGCAAGTGCGGAAGTAGATGTACTTCAAGCCAATGTGACCATTAACGACACCGGCACCGACAATCTGTGGAGATGTTAGTGTTCGTGGAACGAACAAATTCATCAGTTGGTTTACTTACGGTGGGAATGGCAATTCCATAGGCAATCTTCTTCAGAAGAGGACCAGCAGAGCTGAGAGCGGGAGATTGCACATCCTTGCCGACGTAGTAGTAGATGACGCAGGCAGCAGTCACGTACAGACTGATTTCAAAGGTCTGCAGCATGAACAGCGACTTCTTGAAGTCCTTGGGCTGCTCCATCTCGGCGATAAGACCGAAGAAAGCGACGTGCGCACAGTAGGCGAAGACAATGTTGGAGACGGCGGTGAAGGCCGTGTAGAGGTTGGTGTCGACAGTGGCCTCGATGATGCGACCGGGGTGCTTCTCCACACCCACACCGATCATGGTAATCATCACAGCACTGAAGATACTGAGGAAAGCTAAACGGCAAGATGCCAGTCAGATCATGATTCGTACGCAGGCAATTGAGAAGTGTACTCACAGGCAAAGGAAATCCAGGTCATGCCCTTCATGGTACGGGGAATGGAGAGGACCATGGAAATGACCATGCCGATCACACTGAAGACGATGGAGCAGGTGCCATGTTCGGTGATGGTGTTCATCATGACACGGAAGGTCAGGAGGTGGCTGCCCATGACGAAGATGCAGAAGAGGAACTGGCCCAGGCCGAAGAGTTCACGGCCAAAAGGGCCCATCAGGATTTCTCCCGCATCGGCGAGGTTCTGAATGTGGGGGTAGCGTTCTCTGAACAATCCAATGTTGTAACCGGTGTAGGTCGCGAGAATTCCGAGACCAACGATGAGGATGATGGCCCTGAAGGATGGGAGTTAGCGGACTGTGAGGTTGCATCGTCGATCCGGCTAGACTTACGGGACGAAACCCAGGGTTGCAACGGCGGCGGGTAGCGAGAGCACACCCAGCGAGACAGACTCGCAAATCATGACTGCGGAAGGATTATTAGAGTTTGTGATGCAGAGAAGAGGTAGGAAGAAAGCATACGCAGTCCACATTGCCTGTTGTGAATGTGTTAGCAGAAATTCCGGAGAGATGGTGGGAGGCGGGGAGCGGATACATACCACCACTTCAAGGTCTTGTACTTGATTTCCGCAAACTCCTCATTACCGAAAGCGTCGGACTCCTCCAGGCCCGGCTTGAGGTTCTGCTCCACCTGGCTGATATCCTCCTTCTTCTCGTCAATGCCATCGGTGGCGTAGGGAGGGGGACTGTCGTGAACGGCCTCCATGGTGGTGAGGTGTAAGGGTGCAGGCCGTGTTGAAAGGCGGAAGGTAAGGGGAGGAGCGGGAGGCGGGAGAGGAAGAAGATGAGGTGAAGACAAGGAAGATGAGGAGAGGAGGAGAGAGAAGGAGGAGGAGAGTGGAGGCAAAGAAGGGGAGCTGGGGGGGATGGGGGAGTATAAAAGGAAGATTCGGGAAAAGTCTGCGGATAATATATGGTGATTTGAAAGGCACAGACAGGATTGAGTTTCGGGCAGGCACGAGTTGACAAGCCGGGAATTCTGGGGACAACCAATTGACTGGAGAGCTGAACCTGAGTGGAAGTGGAAGGCAACACTGATTCAGAGGCCGGGCTTGTGGGGAAACCCAAGCCAAAAGGGCCCCATCGTATGTTTCTACCGTTTTGAGACAAGCAACGGTTCTTCTCCTCACCGGACACTCGCTGATCGGACCGCATCCGAGGTTGATGACCATGAATAATTGGTCATCCCCCCGATGGCGGACTGTCCGCTCCAATCATGAAGTTTAAGATGACACAGGGAAACCATGGATGGGCTCCGCCAAGCACAGCGCCGTCGCTACCAGCGCCCCTCGGATCCCGCTTAGTCTACTTGTAGCGCCAGATGCGACGCGGTGCATCCCATCCCCGTCCGGACGTGTCTGCCGACAGAACGGCATCAGCCATCAAGAGCTCCTGCCAGCTCCGATGGTCGCTTCCCCGCAGAAGAACCGCGTGGGTAAACGAGGAGATACTCGGCAGATAGGTCGATGGGTGGTGATATCTATCTATCAACCATGTGGTTTGACTAATTGTCGTTCCTCACTTGTTCGGCAGTCCATCCAGACTAGACCAAGGAGTATCTAGTGACGATAAATTTGCACTCCCTCACATCGCCCACTATCTGGAAGCTGGATCCGCTAGGCAGGTTGGGGCCTAGACAGCAGCCGGTCGCCTCACCGGTGCAGGAGCTTAAAGCTAAAGTGCAGCAAGCATTCCACTATCGTGCAGAAGATCGCCATATTGTCGCAGCTTCTGTCGATAAGCATTTCTGTCGATGGCTCTATCAGGGTAGATAAAGACCAAAATTTATTTCATTAATTGCACTTTTATTCGAATCACCCTCTAATGCCTTGATAACCATGTTGATCATGAAATTGCTGGGGGTGGGCAATCTCGCTAGGAATGTGCCGTGTGGTGTGCGTGGCCACTTTCTGTAACACTTGTTGAGAAGCGAGCGGGCGAACAATGAACCGGCCTGTGCTGCAGGTACCCGCCACCTCAACCAACAAATCACAGTGGCGGCATAGAATATCCTTCTTCTCTCTTCACCGGAGTAGCACCCTCCGAGTCCGAGCCGTCTTCTCTTTGATTGTTATTATTGCTGTTGAGCCTCCCGGTGGGTGTTTCGGGCCCGATGGATCGTGTCCGCTTGTCTCTACTGGATCCAGCTAGATAGATAGACTGGTCTCCGGCCGGAGGAATGGTTCTGGAAAGGAAGAACATCCCTAGGATCCATACTTTAGCGGTAATATGAATGGTTAAGGCCTGCCAATTGAACGTGGCATATTAGATGCTAGAGTGTGGACATCACTGTGAAGCCCAAAGCTTTAATGGAAGTGTCCAAGCACACAAAAAGTGGTATCAGAATGGTTTCAGCTTTTGGTAAGTAAAGTGATCTGGATGATCTGTTTGGGCTATGGAGAGGTGACGCACCAGCCGGCCCCATGAAGCATCTCAGATGGGCGGGTGGCGAGGCAGAGGCAAAGGGAATACGAGGAAAATTGAGTTGCGCATCGGAATGTGCCGAGACTGACTGTGTGTGTGACACATTATCGCCGGCTGTTATCTCCGCTGCTTATTTTGCTGGTCGAATCACGTGGATCGGTTTCCGGGCGGATGAGGGAGATTCCGCTCCGTTCTTTCTCCGTCGTGTCCATACATTCCTTCAGGCTACAACTAGTTGGTTATTCTTCAGCTGTCGCCTCGGATCACGCATTGTCTACTTGATGGTTCGCTTATCTCATTTCCATGGATCATGCTACCCGTGACAGATCAGATGCTCCTCTGATGCCACTCTTGATGGCCACCTGTTATCGCTCCCTCAAGAAATGCGTGATCTTCAAACCTAAACGAGATACTCCTACATGAGGTCCAACAAGTGCACCAGTACCCCGGATGTCTCCAACTGCACAAGAACAATTCTTGATTTGCAGATAATATCGCAGGGGGGTTCAGGGTTATGATATCATCAGCAGAGGGAGAATGAGGCTGTTCTGGTATTCATTGGCTAGGAGTGCACGGATGCCCGGCGGATTGAATCCTTCCGGGCCAAAGAGATGGCTTGGGTGTCTTCTCTTGGTTACGACCGAGCCATCTTTCTACTGGTAGGGATTCTGACATCCAACAATTGACCCACCACTTCTTGCAAGTCATGTCGCTACTAGCTTTGCTCTTGCAAGCTTCACCTTTCATGACGCGAGAGATCGATCCTATGGCACGTTTGCAGATTCAACGGCTCATACCACAGTGCAGCCCTCAGGCTGTGCTTGGAGCAGATTGGACCAAATCAGTCGCGCCATTGATTCGACGGACTAACCCAACGGCGAGACAAATACGAATGGACAAAATTGAGCGATCATCTTGCTTGTGGAAGGAATCTTGATGCAGATGCAACATCGATGGGATTATGCGCCTTCGTGAGCCTGAGGCCTTGATGGAATTTCGCCTTGCACCAAGCGGGCCCGCTCCAGCCCAACTTTCCAACACGCAATTGTACACATCGGCCCGGCGGGTAGTAGATAGCCGGAGTTGATTCGAAGAAGAAAATGAAACAGTTCAAAATACCAAGTGAGACGCACTCGGTCATGAGCTAAAAGCACACCGATCTTGTTGTACATCTCTGAAAGTCCCATGTCTGTGGACCGACACCCGAGAAACTCTCACGAAGCAATGGGCATGAGCTTACGATAAAACTACAATCTGCGCCAGCACTGAAGCTCCCGTCAACAAACAAACCGAAGACGGGTCGTCGCCATGCATTGTATACATATCATTCAATTCAAATGTAACCCCAGACAATGTTTCATGCATACTGAATCGATCATGATTTTATGGGAACCCCCCGTTGAAAAGGAGGGCTGGATAAGGATAGTCCAACCACGACCGGCTGCATCGACAATAACAAAGAAGACATTGTCGATCCAGTCATTTTCGCAATCAGTAATGCAACAATTAAGTCTACTTCTGCTCTTTGTTCATTTCGCAAGTTACCGTTGTTCCTCACCAACTTTGTCCCTGCATTGGTTTTCTCTTTGCGAAGAAGATGTACTCATTCGTGTATAAGTCGCGCAACCTTGCTCCACACACAGAGAGCAAAGTACAGGCTTACTTGACCCATCTGTCTGATTTATTGCTATCCATCAAGATTCTCCGTCAACTATACACAGCCTGTACATCACAATGGAGAGCCCTTCGGTCAGCGAGATGACCATCTCGGCTCTACACAAACTCAACGACTGTCTGCAACACGCAACGCTAAGAGAATGGGTCGAACAGATGAAGACATACTTTGAGAAGAACTGGAGACAGAAACTCCGAATCTGCGCCACCTCTAACGGGATCTATGATGACAGCGGCATGCATTCAGACGAATTTGTCCGACTGCATGCCGTTCGACGTTTGAAACAGCTGATCGAGGGGCTGGATGAGTGTATTGAGACAGCAACTAAGTCTGAGGAGTGTCTGTTTCCAGGCTGTGCTGACCAGTCCCATGAGAACAAAGAAGATGTCGTGTCATCAGAACCCGGCTGGGATGAGTTTGGCCCTAAAATTGAACGGCCGGTGAGGCCTGAGGGGGCGCCCAAACTTACCGAAAAACTAAAGGAAGCCCAGCTGAGTCTTGAGAAGCTCGGTTTACTCGCAGAAAGAATGGCAGATCTTTATAATGACGCCCGCGACTATGAAGCCAAAGCCAAGTTCACGTACGTGGACTATCAAAAGCTGGATGACCCCGATCATAAGTATTACCGTGATGTGGATGTTGAGGGCCTGCGCAGCTTGAAGAAGCATCTTATCCGGGAGTACCATCACGGATACTCCATCGACTTCCCCCAGTACAAAGCAGGAGCTAGTGAAGGCTTACCCAGCGGTAAACCCGCGCTGGCTTATCTTGAACAGGATCATCGACAGCAAGTACACCGCTTAATCTACGTCATACTCCGCCGACACCACCGGCTGAGCCTGTCGCGAAAAGCAGCGGAGAAGCGGGCCACCGCGCGGGCTGCAATTGGCACTGGAGACGGTAACGGAAAGGATATTCTATCCGAGAACCCGCCGGCAAATGTATTCCAACCCCAGCTGCCATCCACCGATGAAATGAGGCAGTTGAAGCTTGCCTCTTGGTCCAAGGCCCCTTCTCCAAAGTCCATCGAGGGGCAGGAGCGCACGTTCCAATGCCCATACTGCGGTGACATGCTCCTGGAGGCAGACTCGGAGCGCACAGCCTGGTAGTAAGTTTGCTGCCCGACAACGAGAGAAGAATCTATCAGCTAACTGTACAAATAGCGAACATGTAAACAACGATCTTCTACCATTCGCCTGTCTCTGGTCATGCTGCAAGCAGGAAGACCCGAAGGAATTTGCCAACGTCGTTGAACTAACAGCCCACCTCGAAGAGAATTTCGGGACCGTCGAGCACGGGGTGTGTGATGCTTGCCTTTCACAGGGAAAGTCCTGCAACAGTTGCGAGTTCACGAACAAGAACGATCTTGACAAGCATCTTGCTTCGTTTCATCGAAACAAGAGTAAGAGTCCGACACCGACCACCCGGTTAGAGGTTCCCAGCCAATGTCCGCTTTGCCCTCGGAAGCTCATCTATAAGAATCGGGGCCCTGACTCGTTGTATCCCCACGTTGCCAATCATATGGAAAGGTTTACTACCCTTGCATTGCCGGAGATTGGGATTGAGCAGTCGAATCGTCGAGAGGGTAAGCCTACAGCTGCCATGTAGATTGGGAGTGAGGCGGATGTAGTAATTAAGTAATTCGTACTTTAGATGTTATGTTTATGCTATCAGAATGTGAATCGCAGTATTTGACAACTATCATAATTCGCTACTCTATATGTGAACTGAGGAAGAGGGTTGTTTACCATCAATAACCAATAATATATCATCCAGCAACTCTCACATCTAGATATTAATCCCACGGCACGAGACGTAATGACACTTTCCCGCGAACTTAATCTCTTCAACCAAAATTGGCTCAACGTGGGGCCAAACTTTAGACACAGTCAAGCCGAGTAACTGTATGCCACTCTGGAACGAACCGACCAAGTCAGCGTGGCCACGGATTTGTTCCGATGCTAGTCTACGGTCATAGCAGTCTTTGTTAGTTGGTTCTTATTACCGCCTCATCTATACTTATACATAGAAATTTAGTCCTTTCATGATCTTAATCAAGGGCTAGTCTCCTCTTTTACCACTTGTCATTCCTCTCGTCCGAATGGAAATATATCCATGATGAATTGGGTTATAACGTATACTGATGATAAATTCACGGAAGTAGTAATTTAATCAGATGGTAATAGGCTGAAAGAATATATGTTAATATAATCTTTGATGGATATTCTACTACAAAGACTTACTCAATTGTTGTTATCTATTGTCTTTGTTATGTTTCTCTTTTGTTGGTTCTACTTACAAAGAATAGCAGATTAAAATCATAAACACAATACCTGACTTTTCCAACAAATAACCCAGCAAAAAACACCCGTTTGTTGAGCGACTATTGATTTTGTGTTACAATAAGCAACCTACGCAATAAGGTTAACATATAAGGTTGGCACTTTAGATTGGACTTAGTCAAGGGTAAATGTATGACAGCTGCATGGTTACACAAGACTAGCCATAGAGTCCAGTCCGAGGGTGGATAAAATCCAAAATTCAAGCCCCAACACTCTTACTCTCTCACAAAATGGAAGTGCATCCATCCCGCAAGACTCTCCCTCGAATATATACATCTTTTGGATTCAATTTAATCCAGGTTAATCTGCAACCCCAAGGTAGCATTCATAACGGAGTTACCGTAGAAGAACTCCGTCCTAAACCACACACACCACACATTAGCTTGCTTCTCTTCAACCAACCCATCTTCTCAAAAGAAAGGAATCAAAACTCACCCTCCATTCCCAACATTCACATACGCCTCCTTCGTAAACTTGCCCAATTGAACCAACTCCAACAACCACTCCTTAAGATCACCCTCAAAGGAGCCCTCGAACTGGGTATCAGGCAACAACGAGCTGACAGTGACGCCCGAATCCTCATTCACATCCTCGTACAGCTTCCAGGACGTGCCGAAGAGGTTATCAATCGTGGCGACGGCCCCGTTGGTCCAGCCGATAGGGAGCTGTCCACCCTCGTATTGAAGCCAGAGCATGAGTTCGTGGGCGGAGGTGGAGGTGGAGTCGCCCTTTGTGGGGGAGGTGATGAAGTCGAAGCAGACGTTGCCTGTACCATTTCCATCATCATTATTATTAGTATTTTGATTATCAGGATGGTGGGTGAGGTAAGGTATGTACCCTTGAAGGCAGTAGAATTCGTTCTCGACCAAGTATATTCCGCCGGAATGGACTCGATGGCGGAGATCTTGGTCTCCAGGTTCTGGGTTAGTCCGACGAAGGAGTATCCCTTCGGGACATTGTTGCTGTACAATCATTAGAAATATTTAGGAACAAGGAATTGAGGGAGGGAGGGAGGGAGGGAGATGGCTTACGTGCTCTCGACATATTCGATATCAGTCACACTACTCCATACAACCTCCTTCGTGCCGTTCGTGGAGGTAGTCATCTCGCCGTAGTCGGTGCACTGGGTACCGACGATCTCGTCGGCGTTGTAGAGCATGTTGTATACGATCCATGGCGAGTCCTGGAGGATGATGTAGTCGTAGTCGCCGCAGAGAGAGGTGGAGGACTGAGTTTCGGCGCGGGTGGTGAGGGCGGGCAGCGCCAGCGCTGAGGAGGCGAGGAGGGGGAGGAGGGTGGTTGGGGCGAACATTTTCACTATATGTTTTTCTGAAAGAGCGGACGAAGTTGAATGGTAAAGAATGTATGTATGTATGGTTGAATGAATGAATAACACGCCAGGTGTGGAGGAAGTTACAGTGAGGAAAAGTGCATGGGATCAGGATCGGGTTATAAAAGGTTAAGCTTAATATCGGGTGTTTCTAGATGAAACCTCCTGAAACTGCGGTGGGGAACGGGGATGCTCCTTATACGATCTATCATCGAACTAGGGTCTACGGGATACTGGGATGCTTTGGATATGATATCTTTGTATATTGAGATGTAGTTGACCGAGAAATGCATTGATGAGGGTGGGCAATGGGTATGGGCAATATGAAAGGGTGTCCTTCGCGCAAGCATGTCGGGCGGGTTAGGGTACCATGTTCCATCTGACGGACCACTCACTGACTACGACTAATAGTGTAGAAGCCTTAGCATTGGCATAATATCACTCAGGGATAAGAGTATAATATACTATATTATATCTCTACCAGGGAGACTAGACACTTACCGATGACGACAACATCCCAGAGGGCAAGAGATGCCGTCCCAGCCGCAGAAAAGCTTGCCACAGTACCTAGACCACAACCTCAGCCATCCACACGCACACGAACCACCCATACCTCCAAGCTGACGCGTCGAGGCTACACGGATAGTTCGTATCCGAGGATCACGGCCTGCAAGCGAAGGCAACAAAGGCAATCCAGGTGCTAGGCAACGAAGGCAGCAAACTGCATGATTAGCCGCATAAGGTTATCTACACATTCATCATTGGGGAGCTGCATGTTCTGCGGCTGACAGCTGATACCCGATGATCCCCCGAGACACCAGCAGGTTACATGCGATGCGCTCGATCGGGGGATCGGGAACAAGCGCCCAGCAGGAGAAAAGGAAGCCATTGCCAGGTCTTGGCAGGGACCGATGCCCTGTTTCGGTATGGTGGGTCAGCAGGGAGGTGGAAAGGCTGAGCTGATGGAGTGCTGGACAGCTGAGAGAGTTACTCCGTGTAGATTATGCTGGGCAAGCAAGCAAGTAAGACATGTGTCAGGGCTGAACATTTAAAACTACAAGGTAATAGCGGGATGGAGTAATTATCCCTGCATGAGCAAGATAGAGGAGGAGGGGATCGTCGATACCCAGCACCGCCACAAAATATCGAATCTCAGATCCTTCGGGGGACTCTCGGGGTTCAACCCCTCCAGATGATGGAAGAACCAGGTCGAAACCGGTTCATTCAAGTGGGGAAGGGAAAGACACGGGTTCATGCAACGTAAAGTAAATCACATCATGGGTCGCGGCGGATGCGATCGAGAGGATCGGCAGCAGCAAAAAGCAACGCCCACGAGGCTGTGGCGCATGTAGATCAATATGTGGCTGTGCATTATAGAGGAGGAACAGGAATTCACTTTTTCATCACATCAATAGCTTTATTCAGGATCCTTGGCTTTGTCTCAGCTAGCCCAGATACATCAGATAGATGAGCTGATTGGATGGAGCCCCAGACCGAAGGAACACCATCGTGCCCTACTAGCTGCTTCTGCTGCCCCCCCGGTTCGAGGTGCCCTATATTCGTCTCGGCCCCGAGCCATCCGCGCCCCTCTTGGTTCGTCTGCATCAAGCATAGTGGGATCGCTAGTACTGCCCGGCCAGATAGCCGATCTAAGACAGATTCACATGCGTGGGGGGCGTTTAACCGGGTGAGACTACGATGACCCAAATATTGGTCCCCGTCCTAGTAAGACGAACTCGCCCTAGCAGGGAATACGATCAATAGTGCAGGAGTGCAAAGACCAATTAGAACACCGTTACTCTAAACACTATAATCTGTATGACAGCTATACACAGAACATTACGACAACAGAATGGCTCGATAAACATGTACACATCCACATTCATACCCCACTAGCACCCATCACGCGGGCTAAGTCCACTGGTGTCAGGCACCCGGTCCCGGTAGGTTTTGGTAGCGAAGTCGAAAAACCGATCTACATCTGCTGTATTCGAAGCCACGCCAAACGATACCCGGATGGCCCCTCCCGACGGAAGACGACCAATGTTGATGATGGTGTCCATCTCAATTAGGCCCTTGCGGAGACGACGTCGCACGCGCCGCAGCGGCCGCGTATCAATCCGTAGAGCCTTCTCCGCAGGCCCTGGATTGCAGAAACAGCCAGTGCGCAGAGAGATCGAGGCAGCTGCTGATTCCTGCCCCACAATCCGCTCATCCACAATATCTCCTTTGGCGTCCAGGAAGTTGAAGCAAATGGTGCCGCCGCGACGCTTGAGGTCGGTGGGCCCGTAAACTTCGGCCATGGGGGAACCGTCGCTGTGACGGAGTTCAAGCAGCCGCTGGAGGAACCAGCCCGTAAGGCAGCGCACTCGGGTGGAGATCAAAGACATGTTCACGCGCTCCAGCCATTCCAGACCCACTTGGACATCCGGAATAGACAGGAAATTCAGGGTGCCATCCTCAAACCCGGCCTCGTCGGCGGCCATGACGTGCCAGGTCAGCGCGACCCCCACTGTCTTGACTGTCCCTCCAGAGAACCAGGGCCGTGAGAGGCGACTAAGAGCATCGCGACGAGCAATCAGACAGCCCAGACCGGTGGGGTAGCCGAAGAGTTTGTACCAGCTGACCATGACAAAGTCAGGCTGGGGGTTCTTGGGAGACAGATCCAACTTCTGGGTAGGCAGATATGCCGCAGCGTCTAGGAGCACATCAAAGCCACATTGTTGAGCCAATGTCACCCATTCGAGAGGATGGCGGACTCCACTAAAGTTGCTCTGGGCTGGATAGGCAAATAGTCCCCGATCACGGTTCGGACGGCCTCCTTTAGTCAATGCTAGTCGGTCTCGTCCCCACTCCCACCAGTGGCCGCCGAGGACTGATGCCAAAGTAGCCGGACTGACTCGGAGCTCCGGGGACTGCACAGGCACATAGACGGTGCGTGCATGCTTTGCTCGAGCGTACTCCCGGATTCCATTTACAGAATTGTGGTTGTCTGCCGTCAAGATGAACTGCTTCTGCCGGGAGAAGGGGTAGGATTCGCCAACAAGACGCGCTGCTCCCGTAGCATTCTGAGTGAAGATGACGGTATATGTGTCGGGAGAGGCATTAAGATAGGAAAGTACATGGGCGCGCGCCTGCTCGACGAGTCGGGTGGAGTTCTCGCTAGTGGGACTGACGGAGTGCGGGTTGCCAAAGGCCTGCTCCGTGAGGCGTGCATTGTGGGCATGATACTGTTCCTTAGCGGCGAGACCAGAACCGGTGTAGTCGAGGTATGTGTGACCCCTTTCGTCCAAGTAGCTATACTGGGTCTCCCGCAGATGATCCAGAGATGTCGTCTGGGCGTATTCAGGGAAGGTATCCAAAATGTTGCTCATCCTGTAAATCTTATGTAGAGGGTGAAAAAACAATGTTGTGACCAGATATCTGGACAGTTGGAAGAATGAGTATGGCTGAGGAAGTATGGGAGACTAAATCGGGATGCTAAATAGTCCAGTTTATATGTTGTAGAATGTTGGGAATCACAGGAATTATATAGACAAACAGGCACAAGTTGTTGAGAGTGACGAGGAGGGGTGAAGATAGACAGATGAGGAAAGGAGCATGCCAAATCATTATCTTAAAACCCTGTCTAACTCCAACATCAGCTTTCGTCTTGCTCAAAATGGAAACATGATGAATGGGGGCTAGGTGAAGGGCTCTACAGAGATACAGCTCTCGGTCTACAGGAAGTGAAGGACGGAGCTGGCGCCGAGCGGTGCCTGAACGGGCCATTGCTGAGAACTGATGGCTAGTGAGTGGTGCCCTACAGGCCAGACGGTTATTGTGGTCGGGAGCCACTAGGAAGCACTAGATGCTCTGATCGACCCCCATGATGCTGTCAGATGAACTCTCGTCCGTCAGCCTCAAGCTAACACGAACGGCCTGTTCACGCCCCATGGTTCGTGCTACCCTGTCCCCTTCTCTCCCCCAGTCAGGTCGCTGCAAGCCACCCTCACGGCAGGTCAAAAAAGTTTCCCTTGCACGGCCTCTGCTGCAGGTCCCAGTCACATCCGCTGCGTAATCCCTGAACTCTCATCGCCCCATTTCCAACAACGGCCCCGTCATGGCATCTTTCCTAAAGCTGACAATCCATGGCTGGCGGCTACAACCGACCGTCTCTTCAAGCCAACGATGTTAACGTCGGAGATGGTAACCCCGAATTCGCCACCAAAGGACTTCAGATAAGCAGAACTGGGCTGGCTGAAGGGCACCCTTCTTCGTGTCCCATCACACCTGTCGGCTCTCTACAATCCAGATCGCTTATACCAGCTGGATGCGATCGACGATGCCACGCGCTGATCAACGACCGCAGTAGTTGACTAGATCAGCGAGTCGAGCGAGTCCTACCTTTTGTGGTAAGACCTGGACATGGGATAGGGTTTTTCGTTCTGATGGAGGCCGAACAAAGGCATTATTGAATCTACGCACACTCCAGTGTGAGCTGCCAGCCAATAGGATTGGTGGATGCTGTTAGCGATCCGAAGTCAAGTTTCTCCGGAAGGCAGCATAGGCTACGCTATCTGCAACCGCGTGCACTCGAGCATACTAGCCAAACTCTGTCGCAGATAGTGCACGCGCAACGCGCTGATTAATTGTGAGGGAGGGGGCGGGGGGCATCCCCTCACGGCGTCATCTCGAGGCTCAGCCATACTCCTTCGCGCTGGCTTGCCGTCCTGGAGGAAGAGCCAAGACAGAATCTTACATGCAAAGGCACCCGTCAACCTGATTATCTCCTTTCACATGTAAGAAGGTTCGGATGAGGCTCTGTCGCACCGGGGGATGGCTCATCAGTCTGATGGAGGATGCGACCATGAAGCACTCCCCAGCAGTAATCCCTTGGACACTTCTGTCAGAGTCATCACAATGACTATCATGTCGGCTAAATTCCATGATGACGGTTTCCCAACAACCGGCTATTTTCTCGGGAGAGGACAGGATTTGTTGTAGAGATAGTAAGGACATCAGTTATCTGGACTGCATGTTGTGGAGTCTGGAATTAATGACGACCGTGCGCGCCTTGGCCAGCAGGGTTCGCGTTGGTGGTAATGGGAGTGTGGCTGTCGCGAATGAAGTTGTTCAGACGAAGGATGGAAGGGTGTGAGGGCAAAAGGGAAGGAGAGGATCACGCGGTGGAGAGGAAACAAGAGGGACTCCGGCCCGACCCGTTCATCTGCCCGCAACTGTCTTTTCTCTTCTTTTCTCGTTGCCTCCCCATGAAGTCTTTCCTAGCACTAATATGCTGATCCTATCGCCTTGAAGGATGGGGAAACAATTCTGAATGAATCATACTGAACCGAGTGTCCACTCCACTCAACTCTACAGAATTACCCATTTATCCCCAATTATAGGATGCTCTCCGTACCCCACCAGTTCCTTAACATCGCGATTCAAAACCAAACCCTCTCCGATGCATCTTCTCCAAGACGCCTACGTCACTCGCAGTGGTTGGAGCAGCCCGGGTCACGGAAGTTGCCCTGGTTTCATTGGTGTATCTCATATGCGACCGTATCTAGAGTCCGACGGTAGCGGTCAGTGATAGTCCATTCGAACCCGAGACACCCATGCTCCCTAGACTATCTCTATTCCCATGGCTAAGCTCATTCTTGTGATGAATAGGTCGTCCCTCTATCACTCCATTATTTGTCAGTAGCCCCGGTCGGATTGCAATCTGGGCTTATGTGCTGCAAGGATGACGCGCCATTCAAATAACAACCACGTGCTGTCAGGGTCAGAAAGGGACACGGGCATACTGCTAATGTCAGGGACAGTCATTCATCCAGCAGTCAAAAGGACATTTCTAGAAGCTATGCCTAACATCAAGCTAGGATACACCGTGTGACTGGTCTACACGTTCGCACCAGTAGGTCAGGGCTAAATTTGCAACACGTACTGAAGGGACTAAAGGTTGCTACGAACGCATAACGCTAGCCACAGCAGCGACGATGATAACGTCGTGAACCTTAGATAAGCGCCCTATCAGACATGCAGGTTAGTTATGCTAGCGCAAAGTCTCTCGGTTGTCAACGGGCCTATCGAGATATCACGAGGACAATTCGCTGGACTGCATTAGCAACGATGGAAAAGGGGCGAGGCGGAGCATCCCCTGCCACCTGCACATTTCCGCAACTATTCAATTTGCCTTTACCCCCACAACAGACCGATCGTGGACAAAATAGTTGGGAGAGTGCTAGGCCAGGTTTACAACGACCGCACTAAGGGAAACCCCCATTCCATTCAATGGTCGGGAAATCCAAATCAGTCACGACCTAGACCGACTCCACCTGCAGTGCAAAAAAATACCCAATGATAGTGAAGGTCCATTTCTCTAGACCTACAAAGTTACTGAGCATTTCGGGAGATGCAGATATACCACTTTGACGAGCACCTAGTCCGTGTTATCGGTATCCGAGTTCGCCTACAGGGAAGACCGGGAAGTATTTGCGTGCAACAGAACAAGCTCACTAATCTCTTGAGGGCGATTGATAACCCCTCTGAAGTAATACAGCAGAGAAATCCTCATAGAGCCTTAACGGGGCGGGATAACAGGCGTTCATGTTACGCATGCAGTAAGCCTCATAGCCACACCGAAGGATCACAGCAGGCGCACTCCACGAATCCACAAATGATATGTGCTTCATATGACAACCGGAAAAGGCTTGGAGGTCTGCCGCTTCGGGAAATTTTGAGCATCGCAGCTTATTGGTCAAGACGACAACACAATCACGGAAACTGACGTCGGATTATTGCCCACCAATCGGTGACTGACAGAGGGGCTGCGATAAATATAGGCTTGTAATGGTGGTGATTTGTCATTCCGCGATTGTCACTCCAGACTTGCAGGCGACTTAACACATTCGTAGCATGTGAAAGAGTTGTCCTATTTGACATGAAAGTCTAGTCTAGCTCTAATTCCGCGCATGCTTATGTGCATACTAAACGTAAACGTTCCAGATAGATCCCATCATTGTGCTGGAGTCGGTGAGACTGGCTCTACTAGCCAGACTTATGACGAAAGGAGGGTTACTTGCCGAAGCACACTAGCTACCAAATTCCATATACCTGAGATGTGAATACCGTAGCGCAGCCCAATGTGTTATATTCTGGTTTGTACTTGTCTAAAAGCCCGGAAAGCTTATCCTTATATATATTACCTTATTTCTTTCCATTATCAGGCAGAAGGGGGGCTATGCCTTTCAGATTTCGAAAACAATCTTGCTTTGATATCGCAAAGTTTTACAGTGTTACCTAAATTAACATGCGCTAAGGAGACAGCAGAAGAACGATAGCCAAGAAAATTTAAGGTCTGTCGCCTCCCGAAGTGGCTTAAGCGCACAGTATGAGGTTCAGGATGGGACGCATGTTGGAGATAATGCGATACAAGATGCCAGCAAGACTCTTACCTGGTTGTTAGGACCAGCTGAGTCTGAGTAATATATGACAAAGATCAGTATACCAGCTCTCGGGCTATATATATAAGCCGGAACTCAATGCATGCAACCATACAAGTCAACTACCTTACGTCCCACCTTTCAGAGGCCTGAAAGACACATCCCCTAGACTATTTATTACCAACGGAGTTTTCCTCGCACCCAGCGTTGTGAATGACGGCACCAAACCAGTTGACCATGCAGCAGATCTTTCTACGCATGGTGTTTACAGTGACAGGAATGTATGCAAACAGTAATTTCTTACTCCTCGGATTGCTTATCATACCGGTATCCCCAGACTTTCCAGATGACTACCCAAATGTAACCATGGCAGCGAGCCAAGCACAGCCCAATTCAATCGACAGCCGTGATATCTGCACAAAGAGAGGATTATGCTTTCGGGTAATATCAAGAATACGGCGCCAAGGTCATCACCCTGATACCAGCGGCCGGACTTAGTGGCCGGATTTAACGAGCAAATCCCAGGATCTGTAGTATACAGGGATATTTGAATATCGCACACTGACCATCGTCGGACTCCGTTCTTTGTTCCGACATGCAGAAGAGTTTCGCTGATCGGTCTCCGTGAGAATACGAGCGACTCCTTTGTCCCCTACAAATTGCGAGGACTCGTGCGCCGCCACCTTGCAGCGACAACTCCCAGCAACAACAGGATCAAACCGAACCAGACCATCTCAAACACGATGTCTAAGATCTTAGTGGTAGTAGGCGCCACCGGCCAACAAGGCAGCTCCATCGTCCACACAATCCTCTCCGACACCAAACTAAGCCAGGAGTATACCATCCGCGGCACAACTCGCGACCCCAACAGCCCAAAAGCACAATCCCTAATATCCAAAGGCATTAAAATCGTCGCAGCCAGCTTCGATGACCCCGAATCACTCCATCGCGCCTTCACCGGCGCACACGTCGTATTCGCAAATACCCCAACCATCTACGACGGCCACACCTACGAGCACGAAGTCACGCACGGCCGCGCCCTAATCGACGCCGCGGTCGCAGTGGGCGTGCCCTACTACATCTACTCCACTCTGCCCAGCATTTCAAAGATCTCCCAAAGATGGCTAAAAAACGGCGGCCATTTCGACGGCAAAGAGGAAGTCGAACAGTACATCCGGACGCAACCGATCCGAAGCGCCTTTGTCGCGCCGGGCTCATTCATGTCGAATTTCCATGAGACCATGGCTCCGCGACGCATGGAGAATGGTGAATACGCTTTGCTTCTGCCTGTTCCACCTCATGTGAAGCTGCCGTTGATAGATACAGATGATGATCTGGGGAAGTGGGTAGCAGCTATTCTGGCGGATTTCGATCAGTATGAGGGAAAGGTGCTTTGCTGTGCTACCGCAATGTATAGTTTTGAGGAAATAGTGGAGACTATGAGCCGCGTATCGGGGAAGACGGTAGTATATCGTGAGGTGCCGGAGGAGATTTGGAAGGGGTTTTTGCCGGAGTTTATGAGGGATCATATTGTGGACATGTTTACGCTTTTCAGGGTCTTTGGGTATTATGGGGATGGGACGGAGGAGAAGGTCAAGTGGTCGGCGGAGCAGGTGAGGGGGGAGTTGACTACGTTGGAGGCATATTTGAGAAAATATCCACTCAAGCTTGAGTAGGTGGATTGACAGTACATGATTGGAGAATGAAGTGGCGGACTGGAGCTGCTGGGACGACTATGGCGTCTCTTACGGAATCTATTCTTCATATATATTTGTCTGTCTTAGAAAATCAGTAACACGAGGCCAACCCTCACGGAAACAGCATGAAAACTAGAACAGTATGCTAAACGCAACCGTAGATACACCCCCAACCAGCGCCATGCATCTAAGCATGACCATTCATAATGGTAAACCCAATCTCAATAATCGAATCCCAACTCCCCTCCGGTCTATGAATCTCCAGAACCTTCAGTCTCTTATCCGCCAAAGCAATCACACCCTCCCAATCCTCCCTACTCCTCTCCTGCGTATTAAGCATCTGCAACATGGTGACATCGACATTTCTGTCCAAGTCAGCACACTCCCCTTAGCAAATCCTTGAAGGATGAGGATCCTACTCACCGCATATACCTCTCCTGCACCCGATTCACGACCCCCGGACGAACCGTCACCACCTCAACCAACAAAATCCGACTACTACTCTTCATAGCAGGGACCAAGTTCCGCAGAATCCGCGCCGCATTCTCATCAGACCAATTATGACAGACATGACGAAGGAGAAACACATCGCCGGCCACAGTCTGCGGGGCGAAGAAATCATGCGCCTGAAAGGATACCCTTTCACTCAGATGAGGGGGTAGTGCCGCACGCCCTTCATCAACGGTATGTTTGTAGTCCTGCACCACGAAGGACAGATCCTGGTATGCGTTCGCGAGAGCAATGCTCAGGAAGCCGGAGGATCCTCCTACCTACAAATATCCCAGTCATCATTAATGGTCGAAAGTAAAGAGGTATGAGGAAGAGGTGACTTACGTCCACAACAACCCCCCTCCCCAACTTCCCCCAATCAAACCCCCCAACTACAAATCCCAAATCATGTCCTCCATCCATACCCACCGCCTCCATCGCACCCTGAAACCGTCTCTGCTTGTCAGGCCTTTTCTCAAAGAACTCAAACACGCTCTCACCACCACCGATAGCCAAACTAAACGCACTATCTTCCGCTCTCCCTCCCTCTATCCCACTCCGACTACATCTCTTTAACGCCTCTGCAAGCTTCGCACTAGCTGGAAACACCTCCTCCACTGAATGTCCAAACCAATCATGAAATGGCGCATTCAACACAAGAGCGGCTGAAGAAGCCGTATGCGCGACATGGTCTGGTTCCGGTTCGTGGAAGATATCATTGAGGAATGATTGGCGGAGGAGGAGTCGGAGGGTTCGTTCTGGGAGGTTAGTTTGGGAGGATAATGTGGCGTAGCTGATGCTGGACTTCAAGGGGATTAGGGTAGGGATGGAAAAGTGGTAGAGGACTTGTTGGACTGCTAGGTCAATTGTCTATCGTTTATATCATGTTGTTAGTAGGGTTAGTGTGGGTTGAATAGGACATAGCATACACTCCAGCATAGTTCGCGGACGACCTGCGCTGGCCCGAGAGCGTAGTTGCGCAGAGTCTGGGTGTCTTCAAGAATGGCTATGCGGGCTGATTCTACGGCCGGGTCATTGTTCGGGTTGGGGAAGTCGGGGGATCCGGTGGGAGCTGTGGATGGGTATGGCAGGTTGTGTGACTGGAGATGGGCATCGAGGAGCTGGGCGTTGGCGGTGATTCGAGCTGCGAGGTCGGTGAGAGACATGTTTCTTCTAACTGATGATAATTCTCAGTGGAAGATGATGTAGTATGAGAGATTTAAATGCAAGTCATCGGAAATAAACAGCTGCCGGCTTCATACTCAAATACCTCGTTACACAGCGCAGGGCAGAATTGGCATCCATGGCAGGGCTTGCCGCGCTCTCGGCATCCGAAGGAACTCACCAGATTGGATCAATGTCCCTGCCAATACGCAAGGACGTCCCGCTTCATTGGCGGTCTTTGTGCCATCAGCCCATGCCAAGTCAGCGACAGGGGGGAAACCAGCTTAACGTATGCAGTGCGACAAAGAGAGGTTTGATTCAGAAGGTCACCAGATATCATGACAACAGCGAGGGTATTCCGTCAGCATTATCCATGCCTATCTACTCCTATGAGATTCAAGGTTGGGATTCCTACAGCAAAGCCCGGCAAAGAAACCCCTCGAACGCTTCCATATGCTCCCCCGGATCCATCATCGAGAAGTGATTTACCTCACCCAGGACCTCGATATGGAGGTTCTCTCTTCCCAATAGCGATGCCCACCCATCTCCACTAAAGTCCGTCCGGTTCTCAATCAACCAGACCATCTCACGCGGATCATCTGGCCGGCGCTCCGGCCGAGGGCTACTAGCATCCTTGCAGATTCCGTCGCGTGCGTACACTATGTGAGTCTCGATGGACGCTCCAAGTGGTTGGATCCGATATGCGTCCAGCAACCGGATAAAGGCATTGAAGTGTGGGATCAACCAACTAGGTGGCGGCTTGCCACTGGTCCCGAAGAGCCCGATGCTTTGGAAAAAGTCGTACATTCTCTTTGGGGGATTCTCCATACCGATTGGGTTAGGTGAGTCGATAAGAATAAGCTTGGCCGTTGTCTGACCGTCTTGCGCAAGCTGGCGGGCAGCTTCGTACGCGCAAATTCCTCCGGCGGACCAACCGCCCAAGTAGTATGGACCGTTCGGCTGACGTCGACGTACTTCCAAAAGGTACTTTGCTGTCAGCTCCTCGAGGCTGACTGTCATCTGCTCCGGTGTCTTCATCCATGGGCAGTTCAACCCATACGCAGCTGTGTCGTTGCCAAGATTCGGAAGAGCAGAGTAGGATGTGGCTGACCCGGATCCATCGGGAAAGAGGAATAGTATCTTTCTGGCTTTCTTGGGCTTACCCCAAAGCAAGATCGAAGTGGCTTGTGGACCAACATATGGATGGAAAACGGGCTTAGGAAGCACTAAATGCTGTGGGGAAGTCTTCGGGTTCACTTCAAGACCAAGTGCCTTTCCGACCTCTTCCAGGTTCTCCTTCTCCATTAATATATTAGAAGGCAGGGTTATGTCGTATGTCTCTGATATGGTGCTCACAATGGTAAGAGCGAGTAATGAGTCCACGCCGATGTCAGTGAACGCCGTGGTCGGTGTCAGCTCATCGGTTGATACACCCGCTTCCTGGGCGATCGTTGTCCGGAGAATCTCCAATACAGACACATCCGACTCGTGCTCTGAAGTTGCAACCGTCTCGTAGCTTGATGTGTCATCCTCGGTGCTCCCTTCCAAGGAGGACGTGAGCTGAGAAGAGTCATCTTCCACCCCAAAGAAACCGATGAGATCCTTAGGGGTGGGATAGTCTACGAACAACGAAGATGGAACATCAACATCCAGCTCCTCTTGAATACGACCGCAGATGGTCAGCGATAGCAACGAGTCAATCCCGTAGTTGGCAAACTCTTCATTAGCCCCCAAGTCTGATGGATGGACGCCCGCTTCCTTGGCAATGATGGCCATTACGCGCGCTGCGATCCCGCCCGACGAACCTACCGGCTCCTTGGGGTTTGGATTTGGACCTATTGGTACAGATGGAGGACCAGCTTTTCGGCACACCGGTTGTTTATTGACCGGCGCTGTTGTGGGCTGCGCTTCCTGATTCCTGTCTGCGAGGCGCGACTGCGTCTTAGGCGGCAGTAGTCGGTCGAGAAGTCGTCGAGGGACCCCTTGGAACTACACACATTAGCTATTTGCACCATCTTAAATTTAGAGTATGTGGTTACCTACTCGGATCCCTTGGTACACTGCCACTACAGTCTCACCCTCGAAGATGTATGTGTCACCAACGTAGGTTGTCCCCGTCTCCAGCTGCATTCGGTTATACACTTGGTACTGCTTGCCTTTGTCAAACCGCACGGCGCATCGCATACGCTCCCAACCATGGTTAATGAAAACCTGCTCTTTGGAAGGAGTAGCATCGCTGGCGTTCATAATGAATCCAGCAATATGCCCAAGACTGTCTATCCAGCACGGATTGAACACGAAGCCGTTTTCGTCGATCTGGAAGGACACCTTGGCAGTGGCTTCATGATTGTCACAGTCTAAAACAACCTCTTGCATCCCTTGGTAGCTGGTCTCATATTGCACGAGAGTGGCAAACAACTGGTATGCCAGACGTCGCTTGAGTTTGTGCGCGTCGCCTTCTTCCGCGCTGCGATGCAGGGAGGCAATTCGACTCCGTACCAAATGTGCGTGACGTTTCCATTCAGTCAGCCATGTCTGAACCTGCTCGGTGATGTGCACCACATATGCAGCGTGCTCAACGGTCTTTTTACCATTGCCGTTGACACTATACAATCGGAACGAAATGTCATTTATTCTCCAGTCTGCTGATGCAGACACATGGAAGACTTGCGATTCAGTGTCTGGTCGACAAATCAATGGGTTTTGCACCTGCATGTCAGCGACATCTAGTCCAACTGTATCGGTGTATTTTCCAATTGCCTTCAGCATGTGCTTCGAGATAGTTATACCAATGTCGGCATAGAGTGACTGGGCCATGTCAGCATATAACAACTCAACGCTACGTGGTTACCTACAGATGGACATAGCATCGCGCCATTAACAACATGACCTGCCAATATTGGCGCCAGCCTTGCGTCGTGAATATCTGACTCAGCCAAAAGGGTAGATGTTTCTGGGCCGTCATTCTGCTCGAGAACTCTCTGGACAGATGGAGAAAGATACTGGAGAGTGCGCGGAAACTCCATATGCGGCGACACTGCTTGCTGTCCCGCAGGAATCAATCCTTCACCTTTCAAGAGACAAAAGTTGTTCCTGTATTGTATCCAATAATTCTTCAGATCCCAATCATACCGCGGCAGTTGGAGGACCTCGCGAGCACCAACAATTCCGCGATGATACTCGACCCACTGGATGTCAATACCATGGGAGTAAAGGACTTCCAGGCTTGCCGATAGTACACTCCAGGAATCTGAGCCTTTCCGGAGCGATGCAATTGCAACGCTTTTTGCACCCAGTATGCCCTTTACCATGCTTGAGCAGGCCGGGTGCGAGCCGATGTCCACCCATATGGTTTTCTCGTTGACTAGACCAGTCTTCTCTGCTGCTTCAACAGCACCCTGGAAGTTGACTGGCTCACGACATGCATTTTTCAAATAGCAAGCTCCAAACATATTTGGCTCGCCAGTTAGAATGACCCTGCTCAGAAGAGGTGAGATGTATGGAATTGATGGAACGCAGTACTGAACACCCGCAGCTATCGCCATGAAGTCATCTAGAATCGGATCCACTTGTGCGGAGTGAAAGGCATATGGTATATCAAGCTGGACACTTTCAATGCCACGAGACGTGAGCCAGTCCTTCAACTGCATTAACTCTTTGATCGATCCGCTCACAACATTACTAAAAGGTTGGTTCAGGCAAGCCAGAGCGCACCCTGTGTTCTGTAGCTCGCCCTGGATACAATCTACCGACCCCTTCACCGCCAGCATAGCATGGGTCCGTGGGGTGGTCTTCTCCGCTAGCAAGGTAGCCCGAGCGCCCACCAAATATATTACACTCGACGCTGTAAGAACACCCGAAGCATACAGTGCAGGGTACTCGCCGAGGCTGTGGCCAATAGTTGCCGATGGAATCACCCCTAGAGACTTCCAGTAGTTGTATAGCGCCATCTGAATGCAGACCAAGGCGAGGTGGGCTACCGTGGGCGATGCTTCCTGATGGTTGATCATGGAACCATCAATAAGAGGCAAGAAGCTTGGAAAGCCCATTTGGCTTGCGATCCCATTGAATCGCGTGACGTCCGCCCTGAACGAAGGTACCGCGTCGTAGAACTGTTTGCCCATACCGACATAGAGGGTGCCCTGTCCGGTGAACGTCATAACAATGTTTGGCAGCTTTCCCGGTGGAGGAACTGGCCTGTGGCTCTCCAGGCCTGGCAAGATTTCTTGCATCCGGTGTAGAAATTCCCCTGTATCAGAGCCGGACACTATGACCCGATAGCTATGGTGGATACGTCGGGCAGTGGTGGTATAGGATAAAGACGACAAGGATACACCCGGGTGTTGCTCCAAATATGCTATTAGGGAACTGATATTTCCCTTGAGAGCTTTGATGGTTTTCGCTGTCACTGTCACTACGTGCTTGGAGCGAGGATCCGCACCCAACTTGCTCTCTCGGATCGGCGCATCCTCGAGGAGCATGGCGGTATTACCTCCTGCTGCGCTGAAGTTATTCAAGAACACTGTTCGCTTGGATTGCGGCATCTGTTCACGGAGCCAAGGCGTAGGTTTGAATGGAATATGCACGTTGCGCTGTTTTAGGTCAGTTGGGTAGGTATGGTTTATCCGGGTCTTGATGCCACAGTGCGGTGGGATCATATCATTTCGCATCATCAGTAGCACTTTTATCAAAGATGAAACTCCGGAAGCAGACTCGGCATGGCCCATATTAGCTTTTGCTGTACCCAAGTACAGAGCGTTCTGCCTGCGCATATGAGGCGCAAATACAGACAACACCGACTTCATCTCTGTGGCATCCCCGGCCTGGGTTCCAGTGCCGTGCATTTCGACGTAACCCACGTCTTGGGGGTTGACTCCAGCATATCGCATGATCCGATTGAACACGGTCGCCTGGTCGCCTTCAAAAGGTCGGGTAATGGAGTCTGTTCGACCACAGTGGTTGGTGTATGCACCACGGATGACTCCAAATATGGGATCGTTATCCTCTAGAGCATCCTCTAGGCGTTTGAGAATAACGGTACCGACGGCGTCTGAGCGACAGTATCCGTCGGCTTCATCATCGAAAGCATTGCAATTGCCTGTGTCATCAGCTTGAATGCTCACATAAAAATTAACCAAACCAACCTTTAGCCGTCAGAAAGTGGCCCCTATCCAGTCCACAGAAGTTATCAGGGTTCGTCAACACATTCACGCCTCCAGCCAGGGCTGTATCGCATTCACCTCGCCATAGGTAGGCACACGCTGTTTGAATAGCCGCGCAGCTGGATGAGCATGCCGTGTCGATACTCAGGCTGGGGCCACAAAACCGGAAGAAATAACTGTGCTGTCAGCACACTAGTACTTCAGTCATCAATCGAGAAAACATACCTGATCCTTCCGGGAATGAAGGCACGATTTCCTCCCGGGATAAAGTATGTGTCAACATTTTGCCCGCTATTGACCTCGCGCCAGTCATCACTCGTCACCCCATAAAACACCCCGATGCGATCTCCTTGGGTGGACGGTGTC
The DNA here is from genome assembly GCF_003184755.1 of Aspergillus piperis CBS 112811. Taxonomy (NCBI): domain Eukaryota; kingdom Fungi; phylum Ascomycota; class Eurotiomycetes; order Eurotiales; family Aspergillaceae; genus Aspergillus; species Aspergillus piperis. The sequence continues at coordinate 447,093 of NW_020291592.1, forward strand.
GCATTTGGCACCAGCCCCGCCATCTCCATTGCCTCATATGCCGTAGTGATGGCCAATCGCTGTGCCGGATCTGCATTCTCGGCCTCCCGGGGAGACATATTGAAAAAGCGAGCATCGAACACCCCGGGCTCCTTGATAAAGCAGCCATACTTGACGCGACTGGTGTTTTTGGTCTTGCCAGTGGGATCATAGTGGGCCTTCCAGTCGAACCGATCTTCGGGAATGGTGCGATGTACATCTCGACCCGCCAGAAGCATCTCCCAGAATTCTTCATTGGAGCCAGATTCTGGGAAGCGTCCAGAGAACCCAATAATAGCAATGCTTGATTGAGAAAATTTGCCAGTTGGGCTCGAGGGCGCAGGTGATACAGCGACATCTCCTATGGATTGCACGATTTTGACTCCGAGAAATGCTTCTTGCAATAAAGCTGAGCTGATGAGCGATCCGCTTCGCGATGAGACTTGGTTGATCACGCATTCTGTAAACTGGCCCTGCTTTAACTCCTGAGAAAGAGATGCAGTAATGCAATTCCACTGGAGAGGCTCACAGAGGGCTTCCTGGACTGCTCGATGCAGCAGACTGCGCAGGTCAGACGCTACAACAACTTCGCCAGAGACGGCGCAAATAACTTTGGTCCGTTGCGTGTACTTCAGCAGTGAGAAGTCGTGGAAGTCGCCCACAATAATCTCTGCATCGTCCTTCCGGAAGAGATGCGACGCGTGGTACGGCAGCTCAATAGGAAGTAACGAGTGCTTCCAGGCACATGATAGAAGGAACTGGCCCAGAAGGCGTGGGGGCCCACTAATCGAAACATTCGTTCGACTGACTGAGCTGAGGTATAGACGAGCTACAGGAGGCAACCCCTGTGACTGTCAGCTTCTGATTTCCTTGGTTGTGGATTTGACACACTTTCTCAACGTTGAAGCACCGGATTGCATTTGCTGCTTCTGGCTCAGAGGCCCCTACAATAGCGGACCATGATTTCTGTGGTCCATCTATAGTAAGTTCTAGGTCATTTCGCAGGATCAGCGATCGCAACGCTGTACGGAACGCAACGGTGACGGCTTCAACCGCAGCAGGGACAAGCTCTGCTAAGGTTCGGGCAGTTGCAACTGCAGCAGCAGCAAATGCCCCCGTGCAAGCCCCAATTAGGAAGGTACTTTCTGGTGCAGGGTATGTTCTTCCTGCTTGTCCATAATGCCTACATGAAGTTCAGAATCATGCATTGATGAGCATGTGGAAACAGACCTCAACGGCTCACCTAATAAATTGGCCAAGCTCCGTCGCACATAGCAGGGGCAACTTTAATGCTGGAGCCGCATGGCAGTTTTCGTGCTGGGCCAGCAGGTCAATGAGGGTAGTGAAGTAAGGGAACCATTCTTGCTGATGCAAGGGGAGATTCCCGACATGTCGCCGCAACTGGTACCCAACGCGATCAAAGAAGTCGGTGAGAACTGCATTGTCCTTCACGTGCAGCAACGAGTGTAGCGTCGACTCGAATGCCACCGTTTGGTCACCGAAAATGAATACTTCGGCGACTGTCTCCATCTTGCTCATGGCTGAAGTGTCGGTTTTTGTGCTCGATTCTTCCAGCATTGTCCTAACGACCATGTTCATAAGATTGAAATATTATTTCTATCAGAAGGTGTGAGATTCTCCTTTCCATGAGCTGACAGACATCTGGAGGAGCAATGTATTCATAATGTTCGAAAGGCTGTTCATTTGGATTTAGGGAGTTGGTATCCTAGCATAACACGAGGCGACAGGGGTTTATTCCCGAGTACTGCTGACACGCTAGATAATAGTGACCTGGAAAGTCCATACCCTGGCAGTTAATGCCAACTAACGATCGAATGATGTCCGAACATGTACTTTCAGCTCGGTCTTGGCCCACGACCTTTACTTGAGGGGCGTCGCTGACGCCGCAGATACGGGTCGATTCTCGGAGAGTTCTGGAGAAAGGAGAACCTAGCGCGCATTCCCGTTATGCCATGGCTACACATAGAGCGGTTGGATAATGCTGATGTACAAGTGTTGTACAGATGGAGAATCATGCAATAAACATGTTCCATAGCTGCATTGTCACACTTATTTGATCAGTCGCCACATGCAACATATGATGTAGGGACAAGCACGAGGATCACGATATTATACTTTCTTGGGCAGACTATTATACTATCACTATAGGTGGTAGGAGTTCAAGAAGAGAGTCAAAAAACCAATACTTGATATTCCATCTTGTCTACAGCCAACCACAGTCTACATCAGAGGACTTCAGCTGCCCGATTTTAAATATTGGCTGTAGCACTTTGCTTGACCATTCGCCACTATCACTCTTCATGAGCTGCCTCTAGACTATCTTCCCATCAACAATATGGCACTCCACCCAGCCAGTCACAAACTGGGTTCTGTTAGAGTCGGCAAAATTCTCATGATCGGGAAAAATGACTTCCTTGTAGTAGGGGTCATTCCGAGCGCGGACATAATCCTCCACATCACGAAAGATAATCTGGGCCAAGCAGTCGCAATCAGAGGTATGGCCCTCTGGAAGGTTTTCAAAGATACGCCTCATCATCTCTTTTGTCTCGGACGTGTTGTGCGTCTAGCAGCGTCAGCAACTTCTCGCACTCATATTTTCTTAGCCAACCTACCAGAGTGTATCTGACAATACCCATCTTCACGAGATGGTTTCTCACCAAAATAGCATGGTGATCACTTAGATAACGATGATACTCATCCTCAGGCATACCTGGCTTGCGGTAGCCGTAAATTGTCAAAGCGTAGAGGCGGTCAGAGGTCATCATTAAACACAGTATCGATGAATTGCGGTAGGAGGAATGGCACAAATCGTTGGAGTTACATTTCAGCAAACGTGAGCATCTCCAACTTAAGGGCATTCCACCAAGAGTCGGAAGATAACATTCGGTCTCCGAGGCAATTCCACATGCTTCCGCGGAGCACAAGACACGACATGTGGAGCAGGAGAAGTTAAGTTTCGGTATCCGGAGCGCTTAGTGACTCCGATGCGGAATACACAGTTCGGGGAATACAGATGCCATGATGTCGGAATCTCCGTCAGATGATCGGATCTCGTACAGATCTGTCCGACTTCTTGCCGCCACTGAGATTGACCAGAATGATCCCTGTCAATTAGCCTTAACAGCACCAGACTGAGGGATGTCTTCCCATAGAAAGGCTGTCAGCCTTACGGGCTAGCTCGGGTATCATGACACATGCCCTGTGGGTGCCCAGGTTCCCATATCTGGGAATGGCGCACGTGGCTGTGCAGATATATCCCCGTCCTTTGTGTTGTCAAATGTTACCATCGGAGGCGTCATACCATGGTTATCATATATTGCTTTCTTAAGTAAATAAGTCGGTTAGATAGCAGTGCGAACAAGTTCTGGGCGACTGGGTTTTGGCCCTAAGCAGGTCATGTACATGGAGGCAGCCGACTAACGCTTACTTCAGATGCTCACACCTGTAATGGGGTTTGATTCAGAAAGTCTACTGTAAGTCTGCTAAATTTGTAGTGTGCTTAGCAGTGTCAGCTCAGTGTGGTACTCCGCAATTGCATGATATGGAAATGTAACGACTGCGCCATTGTGTCGCACTAGATCCAATACTGCCCCAATATCAAGCCAGGATTTTGCAGCACGACGTAAAAAGCATCATTATCAATCGTAGTACTGATATCTCATAGCTCGCACAACAGATGCATGTGCATCCCTTACCACACTCAATTAGCTACAATATCCTTTGGTTGCATCTTCTCATGTCCATCGACAGACCCACGATCGTGCCCACTCATAGGCCGGAACCCTTGTCGAAAAACAGGACTTTCACGGACTTGTTCCCAATCATGCAGCATATACCCGTTTTCTACTGAGCACTTGACTTCTTCGTGACCGCGGGGAATCATCTCTGCTTCGTACGCAGTGATTGCCTCCTGCAGAGTAGCAGTCCCAGCCACTACCTTCTGAATGCCAGCCAAAAGATGAGATGTATCACATATGCAGTGATTGAGACCCTGTCCTCTGTCTAATTATCCGTATCACACCATCATTAGTACATCACTATGTTCAGTTACTGTAGGGTTAACTTACACGGCGGCATCGGATGCGCCGCATCCCCAACCAACGTCAATCTTCCCTGTCGATTATCCCAGGGCTGAGTAACCCAGTAGCTGATATCAGCTTTATGGACCTGCGTATCATCTGGAATCCAAGTAAACGAGGACCGAGCTGGCTCAGCGAGACTCTGGGCTTTCTCGCGGATCATGTCTAATCTTTCGCGGTAAGTTGCAGGTTGACCGTGGTCCATGAACCAGGCCATAGCCAAATGAAATATCCAAGATTCAGGGTGATCGGGACCATCAGGCATGCTCGAGACTACCCAATCAGTTACCCACTCAAAGTGACGTAAACAAGACATGAATACCTACTAGATTGGAATGCATGATACGACCTGTCACTCAAAGCCAGATAACTCGTCGGAAAACGCTGCCTCACATATCTAGCTTTCTCGGCATCGTTGTAGGAAACGGTCATGTTAGTATGAAAAATAGGAAAGCGGCTAACAGCCGCCTTTTCGGCCGAACCCATGGCAAACTCACGGACCTTCGAGCGAGGCCCATCCGCGCCGATGAGGATAGTTCCAGCAACCATGGAACCATCATCAAACAATGCAACTACTCCTTTATGGCTTTCAGTGAACGCCACATCGATCAGATTCTTTCCATACTGGACGTCAATCCCCTTGCTACACAGATCCCGCATCTTACTGCGCGGAACCCGCAGTCCTTTAGCATACGGCACACCGGCAATCAAGTGACCAGTTTCTCCGTGGATGATGGGATAGTTTCCGCCCGCGTTCAGGGCAACGTCTGGGTTGCACGAGACGGATTCCATGTGCGCAAAACGGTCGGCGGGGAGGAGGTCGCGCAGACGGTCGAGAGACCAGTGAATAGCCATCGTCCATTCATTGCTGCGATAGTTCATGGACACTTCCTTTTCGAAGATGGAGTAGCGGATGCCGGCCTGCGGCACGTTAGACGGTTACTGTTACTCAGGGAGGGGTATTTGGCGAAATCATGGCGGCGTGGGGGTCAAGTCTACCTTCTTGAGAGATTGTGCGAGGATGAGGCCGGTGATACCTGCGCCGATTATAAGGACGTGTGTGTCCTCTGAGCTGGGGACGGTCATGTTGGATGTGAGTCTGTGTGCAGTGGTTCGATGGTTCAGTGATGAATGTGGCAGAGGGGAAGGAGCGGGGTGGTATAGGAGTACCACCAGGCAAGGGTTTATTATTGTATCTCAGCTAGGTTTGGGTATTATCACCTGATTCAGCCACATGCCATAGTACATGCTTTCTGCTTGTGCATCGAAAGTAACAACATTTGCTGTATACGGGAACTTGCTGGCGATATACCAGCCAGGGTTACTGTACGACGGAGGCCATGTCCATCCATACTTCAGCAAGCCGACAAACTGCATACTGACGCGGCATTGTCCCTTGTTACGAAATGACCGATGACTGAGTGTTTTCTTTTCCAGTGATCTAGATATACTTTTGGCTTCGAATTTGGGATAAAATAAAGTTTCTCTGAAATGGACATTCTGTTCGTCAGTCCAACATATCACTTGTCCTTATGACTTGTTTCAGAGAGCAATATGCAGTAAAAGCACATAAGGTTAATTGCCGTTAAGTTAGCTTGATTAGCTAGTGGTGTTCGTGAAGTAGTCCCTCCTGTATTTGCCTGTTTTCTCGTATGTCCGATATAGTAACAGTCTAGATCTTTGGAGGCGTCACCCCCTTGCGCCTAAACTCATACTCTGATAAGCGCCCCACTCGCATTCCATGGCATGATGGCGGTTTAGATTGCAATGCTGACTAGTTGTCAGGTCTTACAGAGTCTCGGGGTCCGATTGCATAGCTGACTACATCTACTTCGGGACTTGCTTTTGCTGGAAGAGGAGACGAACTCCACGGGTTACTCAATTGGGCTATTTCAGAATCTCGCCGATACACATGTCTTTCTAGCCCTCAATACACTAACACCATGTTTTCAAACATTCAGAGGAATGGCATTGACTCAGGTTGTCAGTTTATGTCCTATGTTTGGTCTTAGTGCAGCTGCCCTTACATCGGTAAGTCTTCAAGCTCGAGGAGGCTTGCACTAACGTCAACAGCTGCTCGCATGCATCATTCTCTACGTATGCTACAATGTGTTTGTTCATCCACTAAGACGGTATCCGGGCCCCTGGCTATGGGCTGCCACGCGGCTACCATGGTGCTGGTACCAGGCTCAAGGCCGACTAAACCAGAAGCTGCTCGAATTGCATCTACGATACGGCCACACCGTGCGAGTAGCTCCGAACGAACTATCTTATAACTCAGAGGAAGCATGGAGAGCTATCTATGGACCGCGATCGGATGAGATGGGCAAAGATCCCGTCTTTTCGCTGCGAACGCCAACTGGCGTACAAAGTATACTTCCGGTTTAAGGACTGCCTCGGTCGAAACTGACAAAGAACAGATGTCCTGACGGCAGATAGACAAACACATACGAGACAGCGACGGCTTCTATCGCATGCTTTTTCCGAAAAAGCATTACGTGAGCAAGAAGGCATCATCCAGGGTTATGTAGACCAGCTCATGAGACAACTAGCCGCTCGAGCAAACGATGGCCCGCAGAACATGGTAGACTGGTTCACCTTCATTGGTATGTTGGCCGCTGTCAGGACTTAATACAACTATACTTAAATTAATAGCATATGATCTCATTCGAGACCTTTCCTTCGGCGAAAGGTTCCATTGTCTGAACACCGCGGAATACGATCCCTTCGTAAGATCTATCCGTGCGATCTCCAAAGAACTGACTTTCATCCAAATGTTCGCCTACTACAATCTACTGCCTTTTCGACAGCTATTCATGCCCAAGTCCATTGCGGGTGCACGGGCACAGAACATGCAGCGGGTTATTGAAACCGTCAATCGTCGCGTAGCTCGAAACACCGACCGCAAGGACTTTCTGCACTACATCCTCGCTGCGATGGAGACGGAAAAAGGGATGTCACGGGCAGAGATGAATGTCAATGCTTTTTCCTTCAGCATAGCTGGGTCAGAGTCGTCGGCGACAGCATTAAGCGCGTTCACATACTACATTCTATCGCATATGAGTGTGTACGACCTACTCATCGCTGAGATCCGTGGCGCGTTCGAGAAGTACGAGCAGATAGATATCTCTTCTGTCACCCAGCTGCCATATCTAAACGCCGTTCTGCAGGAGACGCTGCGTATCTACCCTCCTGTGGCTGTGACTCTACCCAGAGTTGTCCCAGCCAACGGCGCAGTTATTGACAATAAATTTGTACCCGCTGGAGTGACGGTGGGAATCAATCACTTCGCATGTTACCACGACCCACGCAACTTCTACCGTCCACAGGAGTTCCTACCTGAGCGGTGGTTGCCAGAATGTCAGGAGAAGGAGCCTTTTTCCATTGATCGCCCGAAATGCTGTCAACCTTTTTCTTTTGGGCCAAGAAACTGCCTTGGTAAGAATCTAGCGTGGGCAGAAATGCGACTAATTGCGGCGAAACTGCTGTTTCTATTTGATATGGAGCTGTTTGGGACAGGAAAGGGTTGGGCTGATGGGCAGAAGGTCTTTGGGTTCTGGGTGAAACCGCCGTTGCTAGTGAGATTGGTACCGAGGGCTGGCCAACGATGATGTGTGAGACAAAAATCATATCGCAGATGAAGCCTGGGGGGTAAAGATGAGATAAGATGAAAACGTTTGGTCCCGTAGTTCTCTCTGCAGCTGCTAATGCCACTTAAATCCCTTGCCTCGCAGCTCACGCCAACCACAGATTATCGTTAGTGGAATTCCAACGCTAATCCGCGGTAACTTAACCGCCAATTTACATGCCGGGTTCGCTAAACGGTCTGCATTCCATCCCTTAATAACAACATATGCGTACACTTAGGCCACCCGTGATGACCTCTCCACGCAAACCTATCAATCCTATTGCTATTCACCCCTTTTCTCTTCGGCCAAGAAATCCACGAACTTCTCCCCCTCAGTCTCAGTCTCAGCCACAGCTACACTCTCATTCCCCATCCCCTCTATCTCCAAACTTTCCACCTCCTCCTTACTTACCGGCACAGTCGCAAACCTTCTCAACGCGGCCTTGTTGATTTCCGGCGTAAGCACCGTCCCCTCGCCGATCAAGTACTCAAGGTACTCGAAGTACCTCACGAAGAATCCCGGTGTAGCTGTGTTCATAAAGACAGCTTCTTCGTCGAAAGGGTTACTGAATCTATGAGGCAGACGAATAGGGATGATGATTAGGTCGCCGGCTTTGGCATCAACGTCGGCACGGCCAGGACTGTGGAAGCGAACAGTTCCTTTCTGCATGCCGTACATTATCAGCAGACGTCTTTTCTCAGAAAGGGATAATATCATGGTAGAGAGATAATCACCGTAACATAAAACCCCTCATCATGCATCTCATGGAAATGGAACACGGGACCCTCGCTGTGGGGCGGAAGGAGACTCTCGATTGCAGCGAGACGATATTGAGTGTGCGTCCCGTCTTCCATAACGCGGTAGAGGTCTTTCCTCGTTAGTATGACATCTGAGCACAGGTAAGGGAGTATGCAGGAAAGCGGTAGTACACTGTCCCAGTCGACGCCATGGCGTCCTTTCCGGCTGGTAGTGATGGATGGATAGATTCTTTGTGTAGGATAAGTCGACGCGGTCCATGGTCTTGGTTGTTACAGGGAAGCTAGCTAGGTTATCTCTACGGGAAGTGGCATTGGTAGTAGGAGGTATATAATCGCTCAGTTGAGTGAGTCGGAACCCGACAAAGAGTACACTGGCTTGGCGCTGGGTTTCCTTCATGACAGTTCGGGAGCTGACATAGTTTGCTTTCCGGCTGGTTGTGAAACATCGTTTTGCAAAACAACGGACCAGATTGTTATTTGTACGTTGAGGTCGGTGGTTATCGGCATAAGTATTGGCGGATGCTGCGATTGAGCAAGCGGTGGCCTAGGAGTGGTCTTCCCAGGATCAACCTTGAGTGTGTGCGAAGCGGCTCTTGGCCATCAGGCCATGTCGAGGTGATCAGTTGGGGAAGAGAAATAGCCTCGCTGTACCAGCTGTTACAAGCTGTGCCTCGTTTGACAGCTGAGTTGAGAACTGTGAAATTAAGAGTGGGCCCATCCATAGTATGTGCTATGTGTTCCTTCTTGTGACCTACACGAAATCAATGCCAATTTACCACCCAAGTAGATTTTTTTCTATCATATATGCTAATTTCATCACCATCATTCATCGACAAAGCTAATCTCCCATAGCCCCTTATAGACATGCGAACTTCTCCCAAGTGTAGACTCCACCCGTACACTCGGGGTAGCTTGCTTGAACACCCCTATCCACTCCTCCTGCGTCCTCTGCTTCACGTTATGCATACTCATAGTCGTAATATCCCTCCGTCGATACGCAATCTCCTCATGTAGTGGGAATTGCCCTGACACGGGAGACACGCCATCGGTAACCAAGATACGGGTAGATGCGCCCACTCCTTGTTTAATAGCTCTCATCAATCTCACAACATCTGTATCAGACCAATTCCACAACAAGTTCCTAATAACGTATAGCCATACCGTATGCTTATCGCACGTGGGGGGTGAATCGAAAACTGACTGGCAATTACTGAAGGATATTCGTTCCCGACAAGAAGATGGGACTTGTGCGCTGCCGCGGTCGAGGAAGTCTTGAGAGTCGGAGCGGACTTCGAATGAGAGTTCTGGGTGTTTCTGTACGAGGGAGACAGAGGCAAAGCCATAGCGACCTCCGATCTCGACGACCTTGGTCTTGGTGGTGGGCGCGTGCTGTTGGATATAGCCCTCGATTAGGTTATCCGCAGGATCAAGGGCTAGCATATCCGATGTGTTCAGTAAATCTCTATGCACGGACATAAGCACAAAGGCACTCACCGCGCGAGACTCCCCTCATAGCACGACGAAAACGCTCTCCTTTGTCACAATGGCAAGCGTGCCAGTCGTACATCTCCATACCAAATCTATTCCATTAGCACCAACCTATCACACATTTTGATGGTGTATATTCACCCCTCTTTAAACGCCGATACACCATCGACATACCCATTCGGCTTCCTCGCCAGAGCATCCGCTAAATGCGCACTTGCAATGCGTGTCTCGAATAACCTACGCCATAAGCGTACATACTCCCTATCTCGCAGGTAATACGTACTGGAACTCCAAACACGCCCTTGAATCGCTGTCTTTGACTAGTTCTTCCGATACCGCAGTCAACGTATAGACACCTTTTTCGGGCTCATCAACGATGCGCCGACACCGAAGTAGCCCAAGGATCCGAACTAGCTTGTCTGCTGGGATACCGGATTGAGATTCGAGATCTTCAATAGAAGCGCGCCCCGAACTCGCTATATACTCGAGGATCTGCGAGTGGAGGAATGCATATAGCGCCCCGTGGTCCCAGTGCGAGGCGACGAACTCATGTAAGAACTCTTGTGGCCCCTGGATAAGCACAGTTAGTTCCTCTAGCAAACCGATAGCTGTAGATCGTGTAGCTTCTATCTCAGAATTAGACCAGAATGAACTTCTGGTGTCTGTGGAGAGTGACGGAGGGGGAATATCAGCTTCATTGCACGTTTGTTCAAGCTGGGTGCAGAGGGCAAGGATCTGTGTAGCTAGTTCTCGAATAGTTGAAGTCATTTTCCCAGCTGGTAAATTAGCTTTCTGGAAGCGCTTTATCCTAGTTTAAGCCAAGGAGGGGTGGCTGTCGTTATAAATGATCCAACTGTGTATACGAGCGAGTACATTCCGATGCGGCGTCCGGAATCCGAGCAGATTACATCTGTCAGCACACAGCTACGCCATAGCTGCCATGAACACAATAGCAATATTACGATGAACGCAAAACTCAATCATTCGATTTATTCTCCCAAGTCACACCACCTCTCCGAACCCTCACAGCGGGAATAAGAACATCTCACCTCTCCCTTGAACCCCTACCTCAAAAGAACGACCCGACCAAGCCTTCAACCCTGTCATGAAACTCTCCCTTATCAACCCCCCTCAACGCCCTCCTCACAATAAGCGGAACCTCATCCCTACCCACACCCAACTCCTCCAAGGACCTAATCCCCAACCCCAAAGTCTCGACCAACGCCACAATCCTCTCCCCGACGACCCTTGCGTCGACCTCATCATCACCCGTCCTCACGCCCCCTACCGCATCCACCAACCTTGCAATCTCCCTCCCCTTCCCCTCACCCACCATAAACCCGACCACTTTCCCAAGCGTAACACAACTCGTAATCCCATGCGGAATCCCATACGGACTCCCCAGCGCATATCCCAGCGAATGTGATAATCCCATCCCAGCGCCCAGATCATCACCTTTAAGTCCCGAACTAGCAAATGAAGCTAGCATTAGCCTAACAGTTGTGGCGTCGTCGCTCATATCACCATCTTTCTTCGCCTTGGGCAAGCACTCGAACAATTCCCTCACTGCGTATATAGCAAGGATCTTCCACGGCACTTCACTGGCACTGGGATGATACATCGCCTCGACTGCATGATCTAGGGCTCTGATTCCCGTGCTGAGCCAGAGATCCATCGGGGTGTACTTTGTATACACCGGGTCGTAGAAAATAGCATGTACTGCCATCTTGGCATCTCGGATGCCGGTTTTAGTTCCATCGGGTTGCGTGGTGCTTCCGGCGGGGGTGGTTTCAGCGGCGCTGAGGGTCGTGGGGATGGCGAGGTGGGTTAGGGTTATATTGGTGGCTTGATGGAATTTTAGGGCAAGGATTTTAGCGGCGTCGATGGGGGAGCCGCCGCCTAGGGATATGAGGGTGTCGATTGTGGGGTCTTCGGCGTGAAGGGTCAATATAATGTTGATGGCATCGTCTATGATGTGGGAGGGAGTGTGTTGGGCTATGGAGGAGATGGTGGCTGCGTGGTGGGTGGATAAGAGGGTTTGGAGGCGCTGGACGAGTGGAGTTCGGGTAGCTAGCGTCGTGCCGGTGATGATGATGGCTTTGGATGTCGATTTTGGGAGGGTATCGAGGAGGTGTTGGGAGACGCAGTCGGGGCCGTAGTAGAGGTGCTGGAGGTGAGGATTGGGTTGCCAGTGGCCGGAGAAGGGGTGAGGTAGAGACATGATGGTGGTGAATTCTGTAGATGGAGTTCTGAATTGTGTGCGTATTCTGCTCGGCTCTCGAATCAAGACACGGCCAAGTGAGCTGAAACCTATGGCTGTGTATTAAGGGCAGAGGATTACCCTAATCCTCTTGAACTATGCTAATGCTGGGAGAAATGGAAGGTCAGCAATAATCGATACGCTGTGACATTCGTCAAGGTTCTGAGGCTTTCACAGTTTTATATACTATATTACTAGTAGAATTCTATCCCTTTTTATAGATATCCTCACGATGGGGCAATGAGTGGCTCTGCCAGCGATGCATTGCCTCCTCATAACTTATGGAAAACACAGCCAGGGTTCGCCGGATTTCGGGTACCGAGGTGTGCCCCGGACCCCGGAGACACTGTGTAACAGACACCACAAGATTCCCTATGATGGAAGAAGGAAGGTTGAGAGGAAAGTAGGACAACTATGTGATGGTAAGGTCTGATAGGGCCAAGTGCCAAGTGTCAACTGATCTTGCTGAGCATTCAATTCTGACGAGTGGTTTGTCGCACACGATTTACCGATTACCACTAAGTCGGCTTTTGAAAGACATCATATTGTGCTACGTATTGGCACACAGTTAATCATTTTAGTCAGCTATCCTCCATAACGGAAACAGAGGTATGATTGCAGTCTAGCCGAATGTATATATGCCTAGACGATGCCTAGCCATGCCAGTTATGCTGAGCGGTCACTGCAAATCGTCATCGCCCACCAGCCTCAGACAAGCGCCTGGAAGTACGTCCGCTCCGAGGACAAGCGGCAAGCACAATCTACAGGCATCATCTTACAGTGCATCCCTATCTCCAGCATCACCTACCTGCTCATAATGTGAATTTGTCAGTGCCACAGGCGGCCTCCCGCTAGCTGTTGGCCACGTCATCAACCCTTCGCCGTCCAGGGCCGGGGTTCCAGCGTTCCATGTCCCGAGCGGCGTCACAGGTCCAAGGGAAGGCAGTACCAGCGATGGTGCACCGCTGAGCCAATTCTCCCAGTATAAAGGGGCGGTTGATTGCTGAGCCACAGGCCAGTATGGGGGACTGGGCAGGTCATTCTGAGCAGGGGCCCGAGGTGAGTCAATAAAATGACAGCCCAAACGTGCGTCCACAACAACGCGAACCAAAGACATCAATTGTGAAAATACCCATGCTATCTTTTGGTGGTACGTATTTGCCGGCATTTGACTGGCATGATCGGTATAGCAAGCTGACACCCGCCGCAGCAAATCCAAGTCGGATATCATGCCAGCTGGAGTTTCACTCGGGCGCGACATGAGAAGATCTTGTAATAGAATGAAAAAGGCGGGAACGGAGAACGCGTTTAACACACTCGTGAATGACACTTTAGGGAAACAATGAGATTGATGGTTGCCATTTGGTGTGGTTTTTCCTCCCGTTAACGAAACGTTGAAGCAGTATGAAATGGCCGGATCCTGGTCACCGTGTGCTATCAGCAAAAGCAAACAGCTCAACCGCGCATCTTGCTGAATTTGTCGCGTGTGATATGATTCCTGTCCATGTTGAAACGCCAGGATTCGCGTTGCTAAGAACTCCATCGTATCTATAGCATGGGATCCACAGCATTCTGACGGAGCGTTTTGGCCGTGGAAAAAATACAATGTTCGACCATACTCATCAAGCTGCTTTTCAATGCGCATCAGCAGTTCTTGGCTGTCATGTGTGTTCGCGGGAATTGAGCCGACTTGAGCCAGTCGGTATATGTCTTCCTGCACCATGGCTAGATGGAGCCGGGTTGAGTGCTTCCCTAACTCATTACTAGTTGCACACAACTGAGTAGCGATGTTATATTCGTCACAGGGCATCCAAAGCACTGATCCACGAAGCGTATACAAACTTCTATCACGGATGTACAATGCTCGAAGTACCTTGCCTCGTTCGACCTGTTCAATGTCGCCGTGGTCTGAAGCTTGGCTGCAATCCAAACCTAAGATTCGCGCCAGTGTGCACGCATGGGCGAATATCAACTCTGCCGATCCAGAATAGTCGAAAGTTTGTGCCGCAACACTCTACATATTCAATGTCAGTTCTGCACACCAGAAGGTCCTAAGTCTACTACCATACGAGGAGAAGCAAAGCCTGCACGTTTAAGAGTCTAGGCGTATTTAGCAGACCGGGGCAAACCACTACCGCCCGGCTGGGGACAAAGGAATGCACAAAGTTTTCAAGCAATCCCTGCGTAGCTTGGGATGTGACCCGGGCCAGCAGGGTAATGGTCTGGAAGCATATGCCCCACGCGGCATCATCGGGCTGCGGCTGATGCTGCGAGTACAGGCGCTGGTGGTTGGCCCTTAGATTGTCCGGTACGAAGACATCGGTCTGGCAGTCTAGGTTCTGGAGGAACCGATCTATGGCGGTGGTAGCTTGCTGCCTAGGCAGCAGTGGAACGACGAGTCGGTCACTGTACGATGGGATAGGTTCCGATACTTTTGTGATCTCGCATAAATGCTGCAACATTTCGCAGAGAGGTCGCCATATAGGCCCTGTTGCGTGGGGTACCGACTGAACCCTTACCTTGAGGTTTTCGCACAGAGCAGCAACGCATGAGCGTCCAAAGTAAAATTTTGACTGTTTAGGGGCAAGTATCCCGGAAACCTCCTGCTTGTGCTCCTCTTCATTGTCAATATCAACGCAACTACTTGTTGCAGATACATCCTCTAGCAAGGTTCTTGGTTGTGATGATTCGTGGTCCTCTTCGAACCCTGGAGTCCGGGGGCCAAGACCTTGGAGTCGACTAAGGTGAGACTCGATTTTCGTCAATCGATCCTGCAGTCGTTCAATGCTACCGCACCTATAGCATGATTAGCGATCGTTGTCCTTGCTAGCCAAAGAGATTCACTGACAATAACTTGAGGTGATTTACGCGTTTGGAAGGAATCCGATACAGGCACATCACACCGCCCTCTCTCTCGCAGTTATGACAATGAGGCCGTTCCCGGCCGCAGCGTATCTTGCGCTCTCGGCATCTGGTACACGCCAAGTCTGGCATGGCATCTTCACCGCGGTTCTGGGATATCGCCGTTAGTGTATAGTAGGACGATATCAGTAAGGTGAGTGTCATACTTTCTTGTGCTTCATGAGTGTTTTAGCTAGGTTGCGCTTTTCCGTCAAACTTCGATGTCCCTGTCCCGGAAATTCTACCACCTTTTGAGCCACCAACAATGTGTGCACCAAAAGAGCGAAAATATCCCAGCTTGTAGAATGTGCATGACAAAGGTCAATGAGGCTACACTATTATACTCCATCGTACCGAGTCTTGCCATCAGCAGATTGGCCAGGACATTCGATAACTCTGACAAGGGAGGTTACACTTGACACGCCCTCTGTCTTATTCAGTGGCAGAAGCGGTAGCTTCTTCTTGGCTTTCGCCTGGGGTTCGATTGGTAGCCCAATATACGGTTCCCATTTATTACCGCATTCCTATGGCTTCACATCCTTTTTTGGGGTTGTAGGGTCCACTCAAATAACAGGCGCCAATTTCTCAGAAGTTACTGTGAGCCAAAGGGAGGGGTAGTGATAAGATGACGTAGGCCAACGACGACATGGATTTGAAATCAGACTGCGGTGATTCCAAGTGCATGAGTGGGTCGTTTCTTCTCGTAATAGCTAGATCTTCAGGCCTGTGATCCTATTTGGAAGGCCAGGAAACAGGCGAATGCCTGTGCTCCATTGAGTGAACACAAATAGCAATGACATATGAGGGGTGTTGCCATTTCCGTCAGCAGATGGCCCCTGCCACTGCAGCATACCTCGGCAGGCAGCAGCTACAACTTTACTACGCCCTTATCCGAGACTCCTCTTCGCAGCACCGCCATGGATAGGCTGGATGGAGGTGCAGCATTGTCTGTCAACTCTTGATTACCGCTGAGTCAGCGGCATACGGGCAGCTCAGCCAGCCATCCCAATGTCAAGGATGGATGCGCTTGCTGTCTCAATGCTATAGCACACCATTTAACCTTTCTCCGTGTCATGGTGGCGGTCGGGATGCCGGTATAGTATACCGAATGCTTTTACTCGAACAGTTCTACTTAGCCATGACTTGTCGGGTATGACCAACAGTATCAGATCGATGAGCACGCAATTTTCTCTTGCAATCAGATTGACTTGTGGAAATCCTGATAACTGAGTCGTACATCTTTCTGTCGTCCAGCTTATAGTGCATGCTGTACTTGCAGTCAACATTTAATTCCAGGGGTTTTGGTTGCTGGCCAATGTCGAATGCACGAGAACCGATGCGTTCACCAAAGAAAACCAATGCCTTGACATAAATCTGGTATATTCCCGGTTCACTAGTTCGACGTGCGCCTTGAGTGCCTCAACGAGGACGAAGAACATATGCCATTGGTCTTGACCCAGGGTCAATCTCCGACAAATCCGACTCCGTCCGGATTAGAATAGGGGGGTGATTGCTGAGAATCAGGCTGACATCTGTGTAACAAGACTATCTAATCGCGGAAGGACGGTGATGGTTAGCTCTCAGCTCCCGGACCTCATCTCTAGGACCTTCGTAATCCTGCTCGGGCTGACGTCTCAGGTGCTCTGCGGGAATTTTAGCTGCAAGAGGCCGCAAATAGGCTACACACGCGGTCTCGAGCGCTGCTAATGACGTTGTGAACTGGGTGTGTAGGAAGTAAATACCATACATGGTTCAACTAACATATTTCAAGTTCCCGATCATATGTTGCTGTTCCAGCCTGCAGAAACGGTGCTTTTTGTGCAATGCTGAATAACTCCCTGTAACTCGCTGGCTAATGGTGGCGCGACAAATTGGCCATACCTATTAAAGATTTTTTCTCTCGTAGTAAGTCTGAATTCGAGGTATCTATAGCAATTGTAAGCATAGAAACCGTCTTGTTCGATCGAGTTTATGCTGAGGAATTAAATCCCTTATGCCCGATGTAGTAAATATATGTTTCGAGCGTCAATAGGAGCAAGACTATTTTCACAAAGTAGTGGGTTTGAACAATTGTCATCGTAGCTCTCAGACCGAACATATACTATAGTAACGTGTTGAGCAAATACATATGAAACTCAGTTCGAATATGATGACGATGGGGTGGGTATATAAAGTACACTACTATGGAGGGAAGGTGAGGAAGTTATTTGAAACGATGCGATCGGAAGCCACGTGACAACAGCTTATCTTAGCATTATAGGAACAGAAAAAGATGAAGAAAAACAAGTAATCCGATATGGTGTAGTGGCTAACATCGCCGTCTCTCACACGGCAGCCGGGGGTTCGATTCCCCCTATCGGAGCTCAACATTTCTTTTGGGTTTTTTTTCTCGATCACCCGCTGATGATATGATGCACGCCCTTTCCAACTCTTCATTTCATTTTCTTTTGGTATCTTACGCGGCAGATTCACAGCTACCAATGCAACAGGATAGCAGTCCCGCGAGACCACAGGGAATCTGCAGCGATAGACTCCATCCTGACTTCTACCAGTACAAGCAGTATAACTTCCGACTACTGTTGCCCCATTAAGATTCTCAATATTCATAATCGACGATATTAATGTCTATCTGGTGATGAAGCACCATCAACTTGGTCACTTATATCTTTAGGGCCTTCACCATTTCTCCCCCGCCACAAAACTCGGCCGTAACTCTCAATCTACCTCAACTACTAAGTGTTGATGCTAATCGTGTACGGCGCAACCGTGAACCAAGCATCAGAGCCCGTCTTCGGTTCCGTACCCGCACCCAAAGTCTGCAGATACAAGCTCGACGAGACGCCCTCATTATCAACTAGATAAGTGAAGAACTCCATAAGATCCGCCGAGAAGTCCGTGATAGTCTCGCGGGCCACGAAACTATACACTGTCCAGTCGTTGGGTCCCTCGTAGAGATCCCAGGTGTGGCCACCGATAGTGGGACTGGCGATAGGACCGTCCGAGTTTCCAATGGGCTCGATGCCTCCGTAGGCGGCGAGCCAGATCATGATTTCATACTCGTGGGTGGCCGTTGTGGAGTCCGTGGTGGCCAGGAAGGCATCGTAGGAGACGTCAGCGACGAGGTCGTCGCCGGTATAACTGAAATCATCATTAGACAGTAGCTTAATTGGTGGTAGGGGATATTGGCTCACCTCCACTTCCAGGTAGAAGGAATCGTGGTGATCGTGCTCAGCTGCTTGGCACCGACGTTCAAGACGGCATTGGGATAGCTCTTGACGTAGTCATCACCGCCGGCCCAGGTCCACGACGTCTGCCACGAGATGGAGTTGCCGCTGTCATAGTCGAGGTAGGTACACTCCGAGCCAGAAGTAGCGTAATCCTCACCCCAGAGATTGTTGTAGAGGATGAAGTCGTCGGTGGTGATGATGTTGTTCTTGGTGCAGATGGTGCCAATGGGGTCGCGGGCCGCCAGACCCGCTAGCGCAGGAACAGCGCTCGCCAAGCACAGGGGGATAGACAGGTACCGGTTCATGATGATAAAGGTTCAGTGAACTGGTAGAGATTCTGTGTGAGGAATTGTCAACCGGGTCGGTTACCTACCTGGTTTTATTTCCTCGATTTGTTGATAAAGGGGGAACTAGGTTTCGCCCCCAACATGACTGAGTGGGAATTGGATCATTCTCTTCAGCACAATGCTGCTAAAAAGTTCATATTAGGCCGCGTTGCGGTCGCAGTCGAGTGGCTTAGCGGGTGGCCTAGTCTGACAGCAGCTTAGCGGGGCCATATCGGGCATGCTTTACGGCGATCGATCGATCCTTGTTGGAGAAAGTTGGTGCGTGAAGCTCGCACTGCCCTCGGAGATAGTCTAAGCTGTGAGATTAATGGAGCTTGATAGCGCCCCACTGATTGTGTCCGGGTAAGCCGGGTGTTGAGGTTCAAGTGGTCAGCAGCAAAGTAGCTGGAGCGTAGCAGCTGTGCTTTTGGTATTTAAACGCTAACAAAGCATATTATCCCTGATAAATGTCTGCACTAAATTTAAGTCAGTTGGTCGTGGTCAAGAGTTGCTGTCAGGAGATGTCACATGAATTCACCTGTTGGTTTTAGAAAGATTAATGGCCCCTCAATGGTGGTCGTCAAGAGAAAACCAAACCCTGCAAAAGTAATATACAAACAAATTGTTGAGTGTGGTTTAGGGTATTTTTCATCCGAGTAAAATGATAATAAATATCGGGACCCAGATGTTGCAGATCTTGCCAAGCATAGTACTATCAGCCCAGATGACGACACAATCCGAGCCAAGCATGAACCAGGTCTTTAAAGGTTAGTACACAGGGGATAGTCGATATAGTTGCAAGCAAATATCTGAGATAGAATATCCCCACCACGTGGCCAGCCTTGGCACAGCATTAGTTACATGGCTGCATAGTTGCATAGTTGCATAACTAACTAGTTAGTTACTTCAAGAATGATGACGAATCCAGCATGACGCCAGTGCGGAATTGCTCCGGACCCCGCATAGTTGAGCCCTCAGATGATGGCATTGCCAACTGTCCCTGCAGCATTCCTGATACTCTCCTCTTCACTCTTCTTCTCCCACTGAATCCCCGAAACTATCATCAAATACCTCCAATATCAACATCACCACCACAATGACCATCCATCAAGCGGGTACCGCCGATAGTTGGCACGGCATCATCCCGAGCACCGACTTCCCCGCCGAACCCGACCGCTACCACCTGTACATCGGACACTTCTGCCCATTTGCTCACCGCGTCAACTTTGTCCGACATCTCAAGGGCCTCACCGACATCATCAAAACCAGTGTTGTGCGAGCGTACCCGAAGGGAGATCTCAAAGGCTGGCCGGGATGGAAGTTCCCCGAATCGGACGACGAGTACCCCGGGTCAACGGTGGATCATCTATACGGAGAGGATTACCTGCATAAGGTATATTTTCGGGCGGATCCTGAATATAAAGGACGGTATTCGGTGCCGCTCTTATGGGATACGAAGACGGGGACGGCAGTTTGTAATGTATGCTACCTATCTTTGTGTTGAGATGGTGATTCATTACAAAGACTGACAGTTGTGCCAAATCTAGGAAAGTCTACAAATGCTCCGCTGGCTCCCCAAAGCATTCAACTCCCAGATCCCGTCATCGCTGGCGGGAATCGACCTCTACCCTAGCCATCTGCAAGCAAAGATCGACGCCATCAGTCCGTGGATGCAATCGGACGTGAACTCGGGTGTGTACAAGGCCGGATTCACAGACACGCAGGAGGAATACGACCGTAATGTGGTTCGGGTATTCGGGGCACTGAACAAGCTCGAGCGCATTGTCGCGCAGAACGGAGGCCCGTTTGTGCTAGGGAAGGAGATCACGGAGTTGGATGTGATGCTGTATGCGACATTGATTCGGTTCGACGTGGTGTATGTGGAGCACTTCAAGTGTAATTTGGGGACCATCCGTCACGATTATCCGGTGCTGCATAACTGGCTCAAGGGGATGTATTGGGATGTGAAGGCTGCGAGGGACACTACGGACTTCAAGCATATCAAGGAGAATGTGAGTCATCTAAATTCGCCCGGAGAATATGTGCTAACTGCAATAGTATACCAAGAGCCACTGGCACATCAACCCTAAGGCGATCACACCGCTAGGCCCATACCCGGACATCGAGGAGGGCGTGGAGAGAGATTGGGCAAAGCTGCGAGTTGGAGGTGTGAAGCACCCAGCTGTGTTGGAACATGAAGCCAGTATCCCCGATGTAAGCCAGTAGACCTATGTCCAGGGTGATGGGATATACCGTTAGCCATTACCGCATTATTTCTCGATGAACATTAACGCCAGCCAAGCCGGTCGGAAGTGTGCTCCGCAAGCTAGCCAGGATATGATCAGCGGATCTGCAGACTGAGAACGTTATTTGAGCGACATGCCCTGATTTGAGCGAGTTGAATTTGAATTGTGAGATCTCCGATCGGTAGTCTGCTATCAAAACTGGGATGAAGTCTGGTTCGTCCAGCGTCGTACGTGTCCTGAACCAACCATCAACAGAATGCATCTAGAGCAGAGTACTTATCAACCAACCACAACATCTGTCATAAAAATACGATTAGCCAGTACCTTGGTTCAATGGCAGGTCGAAAATGCAGTCGATCACGTAAACGCCTAGAACGTAGTCAAGTTCCCCTGACCCGGACGGAACCGTGGTTGAGATATAGGGACGCAGATGTAGCCGTGGCATAGCCGATGGCTATCTTGAATTCAGGTGGAAAAGGCAGCCGATATGAGATCCATTATTTGATTAGGGCTAAGTGCACAATACAATAATACTACAGCCTTCAGTACATAAGATCTGGAACCTACAATACACGGGCAATCGCTGTGAGCGGACAGTCGAGCTATTCTTCGTCACTTTTTTTTTTTTTTTACCCAATCTGGCCTAATTACTTAGACCTTAGCACCATCTGATGTAAATATTATCACACCCATATAAAATAATGATTCTACTAGGTAGTAGGCTACCACTAGTTAAACACCCTGTTTCAATATATCTGAAAGCAACCGCCAGATCGATCAACGGCTATCTCAACGGTCGGCCTCCCGGCCACCCGAGAAACCCAAAAATGGGTCCCCGCAACCCCTCAAAAATGGTTATCTCCGATCGACTGGATCTTAACCATGTATGTAGAGCATCCATCAATGACATGGTTCTAGACTCCCTTCTCATCGTTGAGTATTGTAGAGAGACTGGGATAATATTGTTGTAGAGAAAGATATAAATTGACCTTCATGGTCTTCAGATTATCTACCATCATTCTCATCTACTACCTCTCTACCTCTCACACCTACACGACTTATCCAACCCACCTTATACCACCTTACATACCACCACCGTATGTGTATCAATATACACTTCTATCAAGCTGAGATAAATTTACTGACAGCTCCGATTAGATACCAAAATGAAGTTCATCCTCCTCTCCGCCCTCTCCCTCCTGGCCGTCTTCGCCACCGCCAACCCCATCGACATCGATGTCGGCGCGGTGGTCTCGGGCGCTGCAGATGCAGCAGCCAGCGTTGGTGCGGATGTAGATGCCGCTGTTGGTGATATTATCTAAGTTATTACTACCTACATTGCGGTATGTTCTGCTCATCATAATGTTTCTTTTATGTTGGAGTGAGGGCTGACCATTGAGCACTAGGTTACATACTAAGTTCATGGTGGAAGCTAGGCGATGGAATACTTTACTATGTATATATTATATGAATATAAATTAACGGGAATGAAATGGTTGTATATGAGATATTTTCGAAGTATTTGTTGGCCATGTTTTATCCCTATCCTACTGTAGGGATGAAACTGTCTCAGCCCAGTTGAAGAATTCCCACGGGTGGCGCCGCGGCCTACCTACACTGACTGTATCTTCAACCACAGCCTAATCTGTAGCCTACCAACATATAATAAACACCCTTGGAAGAAAAAATTTTGCACATTGTTCCACAACATACACAGCTATATACATAAACGGTGAAATAAACGAGAGACAAGAATTGAAACACAGCATCATCTATCTAACCCATCGCCCTGCGACAGCCAGCCACCATCCACATCAAGAAGAAACAGGCAACAACAACGGAATCACCTGGTTCATGTACGAGTTATACACGGTATACGAACTCGTATTCCCCAGGAAGATCTGGTCGGAGATATTTCCAACTTGGCTAATGAGAGTCGGCAGATGCACGGTATCCGGAACGGAGTAGACCATCGTAGCCAGCGCGCTGTGATTCCCGCCCCTGATGGCAGAGAATGAGTCTTCCGACACGGCGCTTAGGAACGAGTCGTAGGGCGACTCGAAGACCACGGTGGAGTCGGGAATGGTGAGGTAGGCCGAGTCAGGGACTGTGCCGGGGTTGGTCACGACCTATACATATCATTCATTAGTTACCGGGGATGCAGGGTGGTGGAAAATCGGGATAGATGGGAAGGAGACATACAAAGTTCTCCGGTCCCAGGCCGGAACTCTCCTTGATGAGATTGGCGAGTTGCTGGTAGTATGAGACCAACTCCTCGCTGTAGGCGTTGGGGGCTTCGTCGAGGAAGATGCCGTGCACGGCGAAGGAGGAGTTACCGGAGGCGGAGGGCCAGCCGGCGTAAGTCTTGATGTCGCTCTCGACATCCGAAATGGAGCGGGTGCCCTTTTCTGTCGGGACGTATCCGATGGCGAGTACGTTGCTGTAGCTGGTGAGCCTGGGAACAGCGGTCAGGAAGTTGCTGTCAGGGAGACTGCTGGAGCCGGGACCGCTGTCAGGGTTGATGATGATGGTGAAGTGGACGTTCGGGAAAGCCGCGACGCTGGGGAGGTTAGTAAGTTGGTATGTTATAGTCATGATATCACAACGTACAGTTCTTCCATGGGGGTCCAGGCGCCAGCTTCGGGATAGACGTAGAATGGGATGATGACCTTTGCGGTGATGTTGCTCTCGACTACCGCGGCGGCAGAGGCGGAGGCGGAGGCAATTACTGAGGATACTGCAGAGGGAGCCCAGTAGCATGCGGAAGGGGCTTCAGTAGGAGCGGTGCCCTGAGCGATAGTGATGAGGGTGCTGGGCTGAGGTTGTTGGGTGGGATTGATGGGATGATGATGACGGTGACCGACGTGCTGGTGTGCCGCCAAAGCCTGACTGGGCAGGAGGGCCACACAGCTGAGCATCCCCAGGATGAGGCGAGAAGTAGATCCGAACATGGCGGTAAAGTCTTGAGAATCAATAAAGGAATGACGAAAAGTTGGGAAACGAAAGATGGGGCGACAGGCTTTCCAGAAGCTGGGAGTCAACACCAAACCATCCAAGACCAGCTGGATGGGGCCCTGAAGGGTTATATACTGGCCCCCGAAGGGAATGAATGAGGGACAATGAATGAAAGATGAGATGACAGGTTTTTGGCGCTGGAAATGATGGCGCCCCCCATCGGACATTTTAGGTGAAACACCAGGCGGCGATCCGATTCGAGCACGAACCGGTGAGATGCTGGATCGGGTGGAGATTGCAGGGTATAGGCAGTTTGGCCATTAAGTGGCATTCGTGGTGGTGATTGGGCGATCTGGGGAATGACGGGGGCGTCGCTGGAAATTACACGATCCGCTCGGACTAAAAGAACGCTCGGGGTTGCGGGTAGCAGATGGTTTCAGAACGGCCGTTTGCTAGTGATATATCATGTTTCTAGTACATTGTGCTACTAACTATCCCGTATACTTTGATGTGGATAGACAGGTCAACGGTGAATAACTACCTTGGAAATGAAGTGTCCTACTTGTCCCTTCTGTTTCTACCATCACTGGACATACCGCTGGGAATGTTCCCCACCGCGTCGCGGATGGCCCCGTCCAATTTCCACACCTCGCTGCAGGATTCCAAACCGACCCAACATTTGGGCCATACGCGAGCGTGAATCGCTTCCTGTGGTTGGCGGATCCGTCGTTGCGTCATGAACTATGCCTGCATTTGGGGTCCTTGAGCTTATATGAAATGAGCAGTTGGTCCAGGAGCAGAGAGGGACCGCCACTGTCAGCTGGTGGGCTAACGCTGGTTCTTGCAGGTACTGTCTGTCCTGTCTTGAGGGAATCATCGGAGTTTACGCGCTGCTCACCTACCCAAAGACGCAGGTTCAAAATTGATCTGCTTGAGATGATATCTCCGAGGATATGCAGATGATATCGTGAGGTGTAAATCTGGGGATCATCTAGTCAAGAAAGTAATGCAGCGACATGATCATGGGGTCGGAAGTAGAGGTACTGGGAGTGACCACCAGGTACACACCGGGTTGCCGCCATCTAGACCCGGCGATAGAACAGGATCTATCACCACCCCCATGGCTAGTGCCGCCTCGTTTCGGGGAGCCTGTTGATCGGTATTTGACTACGGAGGCACACAAAGAAATGCGTACTACATAATTATCGGCCACCCGAGGTGATGGACGTATCAATTCAGGAGGTCCAGGAGACATTAGGCAGCAAGATGGTGGGTGACTCCATCTGTATACGTTCTGAGACTGGTGCAACAGGGCCAGAGACTCCCCGATCAGCTGGGTTCATCTCTGGGAGAGTTGAAGGCATTCCCGACCGGATCCCTAAGTTCTTGGAAGGGGGGTCCGGAAGGGTTCCTGGCGGCGTGCCCTGAGCGAACCCGGAAATGGACTAGTGGCGGGCACCGGAAAATCATTTGATCCTGACACCCATTCATTCAAAGCACTCTTTGATTTCTTCATCTTAACTATTCTCCGATCAAACCTTTTTTCAATACAATAATCCCTTGGGCAAAGCAATACGACAGACTGAAGGTCCACATGTATTGACTGACAGTCTATGGGGAAGCAAAGTTTGACCGTGCTTGGCATGAGGTCACGTCTCAGTCACAGCGCGTACAAGTGCCTGAGCGTCCTCCTAAGCGAGTAACTTCACTGCTGATGCTGTAACGTTGCAGCAGAGTAGCGTCGCCACTGTTGGCTATGCCAGACAGTGACTGTCTGCCTTTACAGTCGGCAGTTATTACTAGATAGGGAGCATCACGCCGAAAGAGATGCAATTAGCAGCAGTGTTTTGAACCCAACAACATCTGATTGACAGTAACAACTATACTGGTTGTAGTGTTGACCGTTCAGTTGATATCGCGGCTGATATGAAAACTGTCTGTGTGCAAACTGGCGATAGTCGGCGGTTATCCCGCCTGCCATCGGGGTTGAATCCTCCGTCGTCCGCTCTAGGCTCCAGCCATTCATTGCATTGCTCCTTTGGTCTGGTCCGGCAGATTTGACCGACAGCCTTTATAGCCACAGTGATTGGTGGACGAGGAACCAACCAATCCACCCATCCATATTAGCCAGTGTTCCAAAAACCCTGGTGTTCCAGCAAGGCTTCGAGAGCTTCCATGCTCGACGCCGTTCATTGTTAGCTGCTGCTAGTATCTTGAACCGGTAGGTGTCACTCCAGATAGTATTTATCTCAACGTCAGCCGAGCCTATCACCGACCCCATCATGCCACTACTTTTAGTAGCCTGCAGCATGGCATGTTCTCATCCAGGTATGGCCGTTTTTCTTCGGCCATTCACCGAGGAACCAGCCCAACTGCTCCGTCCCCACTGGAATATTAAACTGTAGACCCACGACCGGGAGATCCTCGTTGAAAAGGAAAAGAAGGGCAAAGAAGGGAAAGAAAGAGAAAAATTCGCAACAACGATGACCCGAACAGCCTCGTGAACGGGGCTGACACCTTGTTTGGGTATAGCGTCGGAGCATGGAGATGCCGTGATTGGACGAAGGTGACTAAGATAAACCCTCGAGACAAATAGGGTTACAACCTTACCCTCTCTTGCTATACTCTTTCCAGCAAAGGTTGGTTCCAGCCATCTCAGAGCTTATCACCAGCGGCGTGAAGGAGGGGAGGCATATAACCAATAAGATAGTTAAAAATAAGAATTCTCCACCACTATCTCTAGGCATTCCCCACTGGTTGCTGTTCTTATCACTTCACAGTTAAAGTGTGGGTGCAAATCTTTGCCCGCCGCGTGCTCAGGCGCCACGCCCCCGCGGAATAAAATCCTGCAGCTGCCGTGCACCATGCGACCTCTTTTCAATCTTTAGGTGGCCGGGGTCGATACACTGCGTCCTCTGTCTTTCCTACTGGTCCATAGTTTCAACATCATGGCCAGGTTTGGCAGTCGGGTGGTCTCCGCCCTCGAGCTGGAATCCAGCCAGGACTCGCGCTGGTCCAACGAAGGTCGGCAAACCCTTTTCAAGTAGCTATGAAAGCTGCTGCGCGCGGCACGCGACTTGGAACTTACCTTCTCTGCAGATCTGCTTCCCACTCCTCCGGAGCAGTGCAGTAAGTCTTGAACTTGACCCAGTGTCTGCTCATGCCAGTGCTAATGATGCAAGCCTGGCGCTGGTGGAACTATGTCTCGTTCTACTGGTCCATCTCTTTTACCAACTGGACCTTGGGATCGGTATGCTTTTGGTCCTTTCTGCTAGGCTTTTATTTCGATGGTATACTGATTCTGTAGACCATGATCGGCATCGGTCTTAACTGGTGGCAGTCGATTGTCGTCATCTTCGTCTCCCAGCTCATCTCGTCCGTCGCCATGGCATTCAACTCGCGCGCCGCCAGTGTATATCACCTTGGATTTCCCTGCGTCGGGCGCAGCGTGTTTGGCATGTGGGGGAGCTACTACTTTGTCGGTGCACGAGCGGTGCTGGCCATCGTGTGGTTTGCCATTCAGAGTATGTGACAGTTGCTTGTCACGAACCGCTTCAAATGATGAACGCCTCATTCTGACCCTTGCAGTGGACTTTGGCGCCGAATACATGTACAACATTCTGCGGGCGATTTTCGGTCACCATTACACCGACATCCCCAACCACATCCCATCCAGCGCAGGTATCACCACGCAGAAGATGCTGGCCTTCTTCCTCTGCTGGCTGGTGCATCTGCCCTTCTGCCATTTCCGTCCCTACCAGCTGCGCAAGTTCTTCATCTTCAAGACCTTCATTTCCCTGCCCGCCATGTTCGGATTGTTCATTTTCGCCATGGCCAACACTAAGGGTCAGCTGGGGACGATGTACACGGCCGAGGCACGATCCACGACAGCAACCGCCTGGATGATTATTGCGGGAATCAACAGTGGCTTGGGGTAAGCCATTCCTCTCGGAATCCTTGGCACACCGACAGAAGACTAATAAGACCAGTAACACGGCCACGTTGATCACCAACCAACCCGACTACTGCCGCTGGACTAAAACTCGCAATGCCCCGCTCTGGACCCAGTTGCTCTCGAACCCGATCGCGGTGACGCTCTCGGCGAGTCTGGGTATTCTGGCGACAGCCGCCATCAACAACAAATACGGCACCGACATCTGGTACGCCATTCTGCCAAATACCTAATATTTTCGATCCTTGCTAATGAAGTAGGAACCAATGGGACATGATGGAATTCATCCTGGACCATTACTGGTCCGGCACGACCCGATTTGCCGTGTTCCTCGTGGCCTTTGCCTGGCTGGTACAGATCCTCGGAACCAACATCGCGGCCAACATGATCTCCTTCGGTGCCGATTCCTCCATGCTGTTCCCCCGATTCATCAACATGCGTCGCGGACAGTACATCGTGCAGACGCTCGCGTGGGCCGTCGTGCCATGGGAGATTCTCACGTCGGCGACGAAGTTCGAGGACTTTTTGTCCGGATATGCGTTGTTCATGGGTGCTGTCGTGGCCATCATGGTGTGCGAGTGTACGTCCCTCTTCCCTCCCTCCTCTACACCTCCAAATGGCCAAAACATACTAATGAACTATAGACTTCTGCTTCGCTAAAGGCAACATTTTCCTCTCATCCCTGTATGACGGCACGAAACTCAACAAAAACTACCGATACTACGGCGGGTGGAACATCCAAGCCGTGATCGCATACATCATTGCCATTGCGCTGCCATTCCCTGGTACGTTTATCCTTTCATCTCCCATAACTCACCAGATATTAATAATTACCTGTACAGGTTTCGTCGGCTCTCTCGGCGCCAGCGTCTCCATAACCGCGACCCGCATGGGCGATCTCGGGTGGATCCTATCCTTCACGACCGCATTCGTGATGTACTACATCATCTGCACGTTCTGGCCCACGGAGAACCAGAAATTGATCAAGAAGCAGGGGTTGACGTGGGAGCAGACGGCCCAGGATACGGACCCGCAGGACTTCTATCTTAACGGGGCGGGGCTTGGGGGTGCGGATGAGCCGGTGGCGGCTCATCAGCAAGTGGTTGTTGAGAAGGGGGTTGTGGAGAAGGATGTATAATTTGTACAAATGTGTGAGGGTTGATGGATATGATATGATATGTTTTGGGAGGTATATACATAGGGAGGTATTACTCTGCTCTGAATTGGATATGAATATAGAACTTTTTTGTCATGATTGAGCCTGTTCTGGATAGTATCTACCGAAATGTAACAATGAAACTTGCTGTCTGGAGTAGAGCAATGCCCACTCATACAGCTAATAATACCATGCAATATCCCAGAGATTGACACAAAGGAAACATTACTTTTAGGTACCTCAAACGAATGACTCAAAACCACCCTCTTCACATACCAGACTCAGACGAACAATGCATCCACCACCACCACCACCACCACCACCACCACTCAACTCACAACTCCTCTATACTCTCCACCACCGTATCCATAACCCCAAGCGTATTTTGTCCACTCCCACCCACACTGTTCAAAAACCGATCAACTTGGGCATCCAAACTCATAGCATCGCTCACGACCTCACCACCGTCCAGAGGATCGCCAGTGCCCGAATTGGATACAGTAGCGAGGGAATGAGCAGGAGCAGAGACATTCCCACTCCCATTCACATTCTGCCACCCAGCCTCACCAGACCGCTGCGGACGATGAGTATGAGCATGATCCCTGACACTCCTAGCGCGTCTACTCCTCGACCTCCTAGTCTCAATTCCCCGGATGTTAATAATACTCGGGGTCAGAGTAGGCCGGGGACATGTAAGAAACGGAGATAAGCATGAGCGCCATGATCTACGCACCCACAAACAATATATTAGTTAATATTACTTATACTTTCCATGAAGGGGGGTCTAGGTGAAGGGGTAACAACATACAATCCTAAATTCCGTCTAATCATATCCACAATCTCGGTATTACCCATGTACAGTGCGACGCGGACAGCGGCCTTCGCATCCGAAACCCACTTCTGCGGCGGATACGCGAAGAGCGCCGTAGTCGATAATAGTAACTTGACGACGCGACGCAGGCCCATACATGCTGCTAGGAACAGCTCGGTGCGGTCGTATCCGTGGCGCGTCTGCAGGCTCATGTCGGCCGAGATGAGGAAGCAGGCTGTCGGCTCATTTCTCTCCAGGATCGCCATGTGGAGAGGCGTCACGTCCCAGTCTGTGTATGTGGTGCGGAGGTGCGGAGCACGAGCCAGCAGCAAGTCGCATACCTCCGGGGTGCCGAACGCGGCGGCCGAGTGGAGGATGGTGTGGCCTGATTTTGAGCGTTCGTGGAGCACATCCGGATAATTCTTGATAAGGAGCTGAAGGAGCTCTGGGGCGTTCCCGGGGGAGTCGAAGAGGACGTTGAGGGTGGGGAATCGGCGGATTTGGGCACCGTATCTGAGTAGCAGACGGAGGATGTCGACGCGGATGGAGCTGAGCTGGGGTGCAACGCGGTCGGGGCATTGGAAGAGTTGGTCGAGCTCAGGGACTTCCGGGTCGAAGCTGTACTGGGGGCTGGCTCCACTCTCAAGTAGGAGATCGGCGATACCCAAGTGACCGGAAGTTAGGGCTAGGTGGAGGAGGGAATTTCCTTCGCGATCGCAAGTGTTGAGGGGCATCCTGCCGGACGACAGGTGGTAGTCGACTTCGTCGATGTCGCCGAGTTGAATGGCGTGGGAGAGGTCGTCGGTGAAGGCGGAGACGTGAAGGTTACGAAGGTGCCATCTATCAGTTGGGTCCATTCGACCGGAGCGGAGGCTTGCTGGGGTTTCGCAGATGGCGTCTGCCCAGCAGTTCTTGCGGACGTTGGTATATAGATTATCGACGAGATTCTTCGTCGAGGTGGAGAGTGATCTGATGCCTTCTGCCGTGAGGAGTCTTCTGCTGCCGCTGGCACGAAGCTTCTCGGCCACAGCTTCCAGAGCCGGGCTGGCGTTGGGCACGGGGGCCTTGAAGGGGCGAGGCGTGCAAGGCATAGTTGGCGATGGTGGTGGTGGTGGTGGCTCCTAGACTGGTGATGGCAACGTTCGATGCTTGTGTTACCGGGAGGATCAAATCCATAGTGGTATATATATGGACAGGGGTACTTTGAGTAAGATTATTGTTGCTGTGATGGAGAGTATACAAGGTACTGAGTGACGACTGGGATTGCTTGGGTATGAGGACATTGTTCTGGGTGTGGCCTGATGGAGGTATAGATGTGAAAGGGGAATTGCGCTGTTGCGTCTGGGATTGGGAGTTTGAGAGCTGCCAAGGGTGGTGATGGCACAGAGGATGGGATAGCTTCGTCGTTGCATGAAGTAAATGGACTGGGGTTGACTATTATTTGTGGGGTGGTTAATGGAACTATCCATGGCTTAACCCTGACAGAGTTCTGAGGGACCCAGGGCAATGGTAGCTGGAATTCCGAGACAGATACAATCGGAGATATCTAAGAGATACTGGTCATTTATGGTTTGTTTCCACGAGGAAGCATATCCTCGCTCTCCGAGATTGTTATAGGCCGATTCTCCTCGTGTTGCTGAACTTTGAGTCTGCAAGATCTGTTTCAGGGTGGCCATGTCGATCATGCATCGATAAAGGAACTTGCCGGCAACAAGGCCCATTTTGGACCTCAGAGTAGAGCATTATTCATGATTCGAGGGGGTTGACCCCAGCTAATTTTGTATGATGTGTTGCTTCCAAGATATTGCCAGACATTCTCGTATTCAGGGTATGCCAAGTTACCTCCTTTTATAGTGTTAAGGCAACTCCCTTAAAGCAGGACCACCAGAATAGGCGCGCTGATAGAGAGTATCAACCGCTGATTTGAGCAGATATGTCTTTATACGCCTCTGACGAAGGCTGAACATCTGATTATCACAGGCCCAGTGCATCTTCATCATTCTCTAAGTAATATCTCCTGTGCTTATACTTTCTGATATACTTCACTTATAGCGCGAACGCCTAGTCCACACAGACTGATGAGTTCCGCTTGATATGACTTAGATCTTATGGTCCTGTTTCTCTTGCCGATGAGAGCCTTCGAGTATACGTCTCCAGCAAGTGACAAAGGTTGAACACCTCCTCTCCACACACGAGCCATCGTCTGTTTCGAAGTAGTTTTCTGTTCGGCTTCCTCATTCCAAGCCTTGTCTCGAGCTATACAGCATCAATGAAGTGTGAACACCTCATCTCCACACACACAATTCATGTTTCTAATCACTCTTCTCTTACCAACACTTGTCCCCAGCTACACGCCCTTCACTGAGGGCGAATATCTTTTCCACACACAATGCATCTTCCTCGTCTTCACCACTCATTGCCTTCTCAGGTGTCGAATATACACCCTCCAACACCCATTTATAACTCCCAAGTCCTCGCCACCTCACTCGAATATACCATAGCCTGACCCAGATCCAGACTGGACCACTTCTCCGGATTTTGCACCGCATCGACATAATGATTGAGCGCCAGGATCATCTGTCTGGCCCACTTCTCAGGCGAGACAAACCCACACCCCGTCGCAAGCGGGGTCATCAAGAGACTATCAATCCTCGTTGCCCCGCCTGCTGTCCTCTCAACATCACAGTTATGTCTGTCGATAGCGCACAACAAGCTCCAGATACACTCATACACGATCTCCCGATCCCAGCGCACATTCTGCGGCACTCTCATGGTCGGACAGAGCGCCAAGTACCTCGTTTTCCAGACATTCTTCGACCGATGGTCAAACTCCTCCGGAATAGGGATGAGCGTACATGATCCCGGAGGCAGGTAGCCTCGATAGTCGCGATAGAGAATACCCTGCGTGTGGCGAGTCAAGGCGAGGTAGTCTGACGTTGGGGAAAAGGCACGTGAGATGGCGTCGTCGAAGCCACCGTCTAGCCGGCCGTAGGAGTTGGCTGGGGAGACGATCACATCGAATTGAATGTTCGGGGAGATATAAGAGAGGGAGCAGTTGTGGAAAGTGATCTTAGGAAATTGGGGAGATGTGGTGGTTGTCGACAAGACAGATTCGAAGGCATAAATGAATTCTTCGTCCATGCAGAGGAGATGAATATGGGGAAGAGGGGAAGTTGTAGGAGGCATCATGGTTGTAATGATGTGGTTCCAGACAGATAATGATCTTGAATATTACTTTGGAGGATCTTTCTATATTTATGTTTTCCGGGTATTGCTGCAGCCTTGCCTTGGCGCCCCACGGAGGCTGAGTTGTTCATGGGTAGTGCTGATGAGGCTGATAAGGCATTGTGCAGGCAAATGACTCATGCGACTTGTGTCCTCTATATGTCTAGGATGGTGGCTCTGTGATTGAAATCTGAGACAGGCAGGTCTTACGTCCTATTTATAATGTTGGGAAAGAGGTATTCTAGCATTTCACAAATTGGCGGAGATTCCCGCACCACTAGTCAAAGCCTTGCCCGCGAGTTCCTCCAGAATATCCGCCACCTTGTCTGGCATGCTCAGATACGGCGAATGGGAACTCTTTAACTCATAGATCCACTTTGTGCTCAGCATTTCTGCCATCTGCTTCTGCACATGTGGCGGAAGTGCCCGATCTTCCTCGCAGATGATATAGGCGGTCGGCATAACATGCCAAGGCTCAAAGGTCGAGGCACCGGAGAATACAGCAATAGAAGTGTGTGTCAACCGGGATGTCCATAGTTCTTGGTCGGCAGGTGGGATGTCGTGGAAACCGTATTCAGGTCCTTCAAGGCAATGCACGTAATCACCCTGAATCATGTAAGGTGAAAGTCGCAACTTCGCGATGTCGTTAAACTCACCTCTGCCTTCATGAACGGCAAGAACCGGCCTCCCAGCATATCCAGGAGACTCTTCCCCTTTGGTATGGCAAACGCACTCATGTACACGACCATGACAACCCCACCCTGTTTTCCCTGTTGCGCGCGTTCTGCCTTGCCCAACCCTTCGACCGCCCCGGACCCGACAACTCCACCGTATGAATGTAGCACTAAGATGATGTCTTTTCCCTTGTCGATCATCGAGACTAGCTCGGACCGCAAGTGGGCAACATCGTCGGCTAGAGTCTTCGAGGGTGGCTCCGCACCAATGGAGGGGTGGGCAATGGCCGTCGAAGGTAAACCACGCGAGGTTAGAGTAGCACACAGAGCATCATAGACGATTGGCGTGCACCACGCACCGGGGACCAGGACAATAGTTGGGACAGAAACCATTTTGCGAATGAAGATAATTGAGATGTACCAGAAGATGAACTGATTTGTAGATTCGAGCAGCGGGGGAAGCCTCAAAAGAGGGCAAAATTCCCACTTACCGAGGTGTCCCGCGCCTCAGGTCTAGATTCCCCATAACGGGGTGCGATCTTCCCCTCTGTTGCAACGGCGTTCTATGCCATTATTGAGATAGCCCATAATTGGGCCAGTCAGTTCTTAGCCCACCTGTCAGCCGTCTTAGCCCACTCGCTTGGACATTGGCAAACCGAACGGTCCAATACCGTTGCGTGCACGGGTGCACTATACCATGAGTATCCGCAAACCGTTTCTTGGACGAAGTGGATCCAGCCACTCGGAAATTCCGCCAGCCGAGTGAGGGCTATCGTTCATCAACCCGTCGAGCAGAAGGGTGGTGTAGACCTGACATATAGGTAACGTCGGGTATGCCGGACGGGACATTTGACTTCATGCTGTGGCCCGTATCGCCCAAAGCGTATCATAGGAATCGTGGGCGTTGTAATATAACACACAAATCGAGCAGCAGGCGAGGACGGTTGCGCTTATTGTCTTGGCGAAATAGACTTTGCTGCTCCCTCTTGCCAGTAGAGGGGTAAAAGATTGCCTCGGATGTTGTCAAGCTTACACTCGTCTCCTAAGGCGTTGTCATTTTGACTTCCCGGAAAGATCGTGTCAATATGTTCATTGCCGTCCATGGCTTGATGAATATGATGTGGTGAGCGATTATGCAGATATCATGTACTGTAAATTGTTCGTTTGATAGACCAGGCCCTTGGACGATGCTTCACAGCATCTGGCAGGCTGAGTATCACTTAATTAATGATTTGATCAGTGCTGCTGTCTAGTAATCTGTTGCAGCTACCCAATAAAGCTGACAGAAACCTTTTCATCGCCTGTCAACTTAGTGTGGTGATACGAACAAAGGTGGATGAAGGTTATGATTGAAGACTAGGCGTAGCCACTCTAGCTTGCGAGCATGAAGGTGTAACCATAGTGTAATCCAGGATAGCTATGTTGAATAGCCATTTATCCAAACATCAATATGGTTATTTGGGGAAGGTTGAACAGTGATCATCTTCGACAACATTTGTCTGGCCTAACCGTCTTAACGCTTAGGTTCACCTTTGAATATTCGTCAGATTATGACTGCTGTGAATGCGGTATAATAAGGTTGCATCTGTACACCACACCCTCCAACAGGCTTGAAGAAGCTGTGGGAGATCTGGACTTCTCTGGGCTTGTCACTGTTGTGGAGCATGGCGTGGTCATGCTGCTTGATCCAAGAAATTGTTACTTTTGTTAATAACCATATGATGATGAGGATGCATCGGAAGGTAGTTAGATCGATTTAAGAGAAAGAAATGTAGTATCGGAGGGTGCAACAGTAGCATCCTGAAAGAATTGAAAGATGAGGAAGACCTGAAATGAGTCCCACATTGATGAACTGCTCGAGATCTGCGTTGTCACCTGACTATTGGCACGCCCTGGCCCTCGCTATTCAATTTCTTGCACTGGCTCATCGGAGCTTTCCTCGATCGCAGATAATAAGGGTGTTTAATGTTGGGACGATCCTAGTGAGACTAGATACAATCCAAGCATTCGACACTAAGTGCGGATTTCGTTCAACGCCACGGGATTCAGGTACGTAGTCGGCTGAACTTTCCATGCAGATTCCGTCCTTTCCATCGATATCTACGAGTAAGCAAGTTGTGACTGGACGTTAGAAGCCTTTTACAATCACAGGGCTGAGGTGGCCCCGTCAACGAGTTTACATAGAGATGTCCGAATTGCTACCAATATGAAGACGCAAAAACGACAACCATTCGCTAATGTATGCAACTAACATAATGCACCCTTGTTGCATTCACGGCAAAGTCCAGCCCTCAGCTAGAGGCATTAGACCAACCTTCCAGGTCCACCGTGATCGGCTTTCTTCCTGCTCTAGTGATAACCCATTCGACATCCTGGTCTGATTGGTTCATCTCCTGGTGCTCAGTGTAACTACACACAGGTTGATCCCGAGTCAGTTTGTGTCCTCGATCAAGTAGAGGCCGCACTACTTACGCAGGAATGATAGCAAAGTCACCTGGGGAGAGGTCTTTGCGCTGCTTTCCTCCATCGAATACAATAGAACCATGGCCCTTTGCGGCATAAACGATAGTATCCTGCTCACCGTGATGGTGGACAGCCGAGCAGGAATGTGGCTCGGCGCACATGACTGGCCAAAGTCGTATTAGAAAAAGGATTCTAGGTCCTGAAAGGGGCTCGACCAACCTAATGCACACAACTGATCCGACTTGTCGATAATAGCTCCCTTCCGAACCATTCCTTCAGTCCGGCCCCCTATCGTGTGTTCTGGTCATTATACCATCCTTTGTTCCCCGGAGAAAGGTTCACATACCCGTTGCCTCATCCAACTCCGAGGATCTGGTGACATCAACCTTATTATTGGTCATTTTAATACCTTTACTTGTTCAAGCAAGCACAGGATGCTTTTAACAGCCAGCTTTCTCGAAGCTGCGACACGAGCTTATAAGGGGATGATGCAACCCCACCATGCTGAATAATGCCATGACATCACCGGCTGCCGAACTACAAGAGACACATATATTGCTTCCTATCACTCGGCCGAGTACAATTCAGAATTTAAGCTTATATCCATGTCAACACAGGGGATGGTTAAAGAATTCGGTGTCAGTGGTAGCGTTGCACGCTCCAAATTGGAAGTCTAAACCTACTGAACCTGAACGCCAAGCTTTGATATGATGCTTGTTTGTACCATGTTGGACTCGCAGGAGATTATGACTCGCTCAGATGGAACTGCCAAGAACCTCGGTTCACATTGTGGGACCAAGGCAGGCACCCACCATGTGGAAGGTGATCCCACAAATACGAACAAATGCAAAAAAGTAGGTCAAGGCCCTTTCCCGGCTAGTGTGTGGCCTGAGGTGGTAGTATCTTTGTGGCTGCCTGAGGCGATAAGCATTTTATGCAACTATCTCACTGCTGAGTCAGTAGTACACACTCTCATCAGTTATGTCAACACAAATGTTTCTGTGTCCGCTTCGCAAGTGACGCCCAGAAATAGTGAGGAAGGTCAGATAGTATGATGCTCCAGAAAAGGCCACTTAGACAGACATTATATGCAGGGAGACATAGCTGTAGTAAACACAGCAACCCAGGAGTCCTCACTGGCATGGATTTGTTTCCATGCAACTGATGCTGCCCACTCATAAGGCGTGAAGAAAATCCCACTTCCTTAATGAGAAGCAAAACAAAATATATCATGCTAGGTGGAGTATCAAGAGATCTGGGACTGCAACTTACGCTTGATGTTGGTATGGTTAGAGCCAGCCAATCCTCATGGAAACTTCGGCAAACACATGGTGAATGAGAGGTGAAGCTGCACTATTCTGACAGCAGTGTTACTGGCAAGCATACTTTCCGCGAACTAGCAAGATTTGGAATTACTTCATGAGCAGATGACAGTGAATGCGTGTATAGTCCTCATAGTTGAGGACTAAACTTCTTAGTTCAGATTCTGCTCGCCACTACTCCCATCTTCCCTACACCTTCTTCTACGCATTCTAATATAGCATCAATTTCGTCAAAGTACTCCCTATGGTTCATTCAGAGTTCACCTTCCATCATGAGCAAACGCAGGCCTCCGCCTGCCACCACAAAACGTAAAGGGACACCCGCAGAAGACGGTGGTGATAAAAAGATAAAGCTTGGTCAGACAGTGTACCCCCTCGACGGGCCTGGATCTAAGGAAAGTCGGCACGCTCTGTGACAAAATCGCTAACACATGAACCTCTTAGAATCCATACCCAGTGGAGCTTTTACGAACATCCTCCAAACCGATGTCGTTGTACTTAGCACAAAGGGCTCTGACTTGGAATTCAGAATCCACACGGGGCTCTTAAAGTCTAAGTGTTCTGCTCTCTACAAATCTCACATAGAAAAAGCAGTAGACGATTACATCTGCATGGATACAGAGGCCAGCACACTCTGCTCTTGTCGGTGGGTATATACAGGAGAATACCCCGAAAAGGCGGACCTTGAGAAGAGCGACATCAAATGCGCATCCAACCATGAAGAATCCGTCGAATGCAAGATAGCCGATTCGGTCTCCGACAACATCCAGCTCTACGTGTTTTGCGATAGACATGGTATCCCGGAATTAGCAAGCCTTGCAATCACACAGATGAAGAAGATCGTGTCTAGGATGGGCGATAGTCGGATACATGTGTCGGGGGCTTTGATACCGGCTGTACGGTTCGCTCTTTCCAAGCTCAAGGACAACGACCCATTGTTCGCCTATCTTGCACATTTCGCAGCCGACCACATCGAGATCCTCAGATGCAGTGGCATCTTTTGCACGCTACTAAGCGACCATCCCAACTTTGCATTCAGCATTCTTCACTATGCAGGGCCCGCAAAAAGGAAGCCAGAGTAAGCTTTGAATCTGAAGGCCCCTGGCATCTTTGTACTTGTAATAAAGACCGGGCGTTGTTGGACAGGGAAACTGTGTCGAGATTGAGTTTTACACGGATCGATCACATAGTGATTACCCCCAAACGACCCGGATGATCATCTGCATGTATTTCAATTGAGTCTAATCTAGTCCAATAATAAAGGTACAACCCTCTTGCTACCAAATATCCCCTCTTCGATGTCCACCACAAGCGAAGCCCACCTCAAAACATCACCCAAACGCGCAAGCCGTAGAAAAAAACAATTACTTCCCGACTACTATGGTGAACCCCCTCCCTCCCCACCGACACATTCAAAAATTGGCCCTCATTGAGCTCTATATTTAAACCCTAGTTTAATATAACTAAAATACACTAGATAGATTCCTCTCCCGCCCCCAAATCAATCCTAGCCAATAACAAAAAGTACGCATTTTAGTGTCGGACACGGATCCGTGTCCGGATCCGGAATCGGGAAGCTTCGGAACACCATCGGGGTAAGCTCGGGAGTATATTCCGATCCTTACGGTGGGCAGATCCGAAGTAATCATTTCTGATTAGGGAAAATTGTTTACCTGCTGTAGCAGGGGATGGCGTATTGTAAAGTAGCATGTTTCAATTGAATGGTCACCGATATTCTTATGCGAGGCGCCCGTAGATCGAGGTGCTTACAGAAAGTTTATCTCAATCATATCAATCATGAAGATCACCTATTGTATCGTACCATTACTATGTCCTAACTCGATACATTACCAGCCTAACCATGCAATACTGGAATCTTGCGTCCCTGCATGCTTGCCTCTCCTTACATGCATTGGTATGCGAGACTGGGTTTCTTGGCATCGATGTTTCCCCATGATTGGAAAAGAGCGGGTCGGCGAAGACATACATGTACACAAGCATTTTACAGAGATCATCCGGACCCGAGGATAAGGGTCAATATATGCAAGGCATGAGATATCTGTGTTATTTGTGAGTTTGATGTCATTGTGCATGGAACAGGTTGTGTGGGGATGTGGCGATCTCGCCTTTGTAGGGGGTGAGTTCAGCAAACTAACAGAGTACGTACGTAGTGCGAGGGAGTGATTTGCTACGGTATTGCTTATTACAAGTAAAGATGCCATCGTTAGACACGCAGTGTGGTAATACATAGGGAATCTTCACTCTTGAGGGCCTGTTATCCCCTGAGTGATATGTACGTTGATGTCGTGGTTATGACGGCCTTACCTGATGGAGAGTGGAGTACGGATCGAGAAAGATGTAACCAGAGGTTATCTGCTAGCAGCTGTCTATACTATGTAGTACAGACATCACATTCAGCGTGATGCTGCTCGATAGCCTCCTGGATAGTACCATTGAGTGGCATATCGCTCAACTTATAATCAACGCGTTCCATCACTTTGGAGATGTGAATCAGCCTTCACGTCTTGGCTCTGCCAGAGAAGTTTATTGAGAAGGCATTTTGCGACAGCTGCTTGTGCGGACTCATTCAAATAAACCAGGTTTTGGGCCACCTTCGTGATGAAGCTGCGAGCTGAGGGGCTGAGCAGGAGATTGAAATGATCCTCCATCAGAAACTCATATAGCTCCTGCGAAGAGCGTTTCCATATACTCTTGCTCTTAGACAGAGCTTCGTTTAATACTGGCAATTTGGCGCTGAAGGAGCGACCAAGTTCCGGCGATGATGAGTAGAGTGACTCTTGAAATATCACGGCAAGTATGAACAAGCAGAGGAGTGTATGATCTTGGACATGGGGCGATGCGTTTGCCGTTAAGTTTGAGGAACTCGCCAGAAATATTATCGTTTCATGGATATCAGGGTAGGCGATCAGCCCTTGGGAGGCCTTTGGGTTAACCTGGTGTAGTCGAAGTTCGATTGCTGGATGCACGGTGGCGGGGACAAAGTACTCTGTGATTTCCCAGACATGCGCTGGGGAGGAATTTCTTGACGGCTCTGCCAGAGAAAACGCCCTATGCAATCAAGATATTGATTAGCACACAAAGGCTGTAGGTATCAGTATGAACATCATGATCACTCACAGGAAGAGAACCATATGAAGACGCCAACTTGACCGAAAATTTTCTACCCCACCCCTTGCATTAATCACGCTGACAAGGCCGTTTTTATGGGCACGCCATTGGTCATCGATGGCCCAGTATTTCTGAATCACAGAGGAAGAACTCCGATGAGTAATTTGAATGTTATAATGGAGGCCCTATTCTGGAAATAACTCACCTCGAACATCAGGAGGCGTGCAATAGCTGTAATCGTGTCATCCTGCGTCGATCTTCTTTCATCGGCCAGCCATTTCGCGATGATGCCCACAGCCAGGGTCCTAAACTTTTCCGATTCTATCGACTTTGTCTGGCCTTGACGGTGTGCGACATGGGCTGCCGCATGAGCCATCAATGCACAAAACGAGGCACTATTCGATAGATCCAAAGGTAACCAGAGATCACGTACAGGGTCGAACCCAGTACTTTGTGACAAGCCGGGGCCAAAGCTAGCATGTAAATCGAGCCCTGTATAGATTTCAACATCAGTTGTCTGGAGAGTATCAGGATTCTCTGTATTCAACTCACATGAAGAGAAGATTTCTTGGTCTTTGGCCGACAGATCTATCGGGAACTTGGGGCCTGGCCCTTGAATAATCGAGGACTGATGCCCGTGATCGACGTCTGAAGCTGGAGATTTCGCGTAGGCGGAGCCTTGTTGACCTTCACCCTCTGGTGGATCGCGGGTCTGACCCTGTGATGCATCCTGCTGATACCCTCTGCTCTCTGAGCTATAGTCCTTCGGAAGTAGTGTCCTAAGCTGAGGTCGAGTGGTCTGGGGGGAACTTTGGAGGGCCTGGTGCCTCCTCCTCCAGAACTGTCGCATCGCATGGCTGCGGGCGCCTGGCTGGTCTGTACCGAATACAAACTGGTACTCGGTTGTTGTTGAATCCGAGTCTTGGTCTTCACTCATGGTGGCGCTATCGATGGGTATCTAGGTCATGCCGTGTGGAGCTGATAACGGGTGGCTGTAAGAACCAGATAAATCTAGGAGGAGGCTGTTTCCGAAGGTCGCTTTCCCGGCATAATCGAGGTTGATAGGTGACTGGGAGTTGGCTTGATGCTTTGACAAGGGGGTCGGCGGGATTAACGAATGCACGGGGTGACGTGGTTTGATCTGGATTTAACAGCAGTGAACGACACTACGTGCCCATCTCTCGTGGACCGGGGATCGGGTGCTGCCCGAATCCCTGTGCAGCTGAAACGAAAGTAAACATTATTAGGGTACCCTAAGGTACTGCTGCATGCTCTCCTGCCCTCTTTTTCCCGTAGTGGACACTGTCGTGGCTTGGGTGGCCGGGCTCAGATATGGCTGACAGCCATCCCCCGGTTATGTGGACGCGCTTAATGACCAATATTAGTGCGGGATGGACACTTACTAGTCTTTCTTGGCCGGCAGATCGTCTGAGATAGGGAAAATGAAAGGTCGAAAAGATCATATTACATGCAGCTGTTGGGGTCTCACGATCAAGCTGACCGGGAGGGGGTCCCTTTGCAGCCTTAGAGAGGGGCTTCAAGAGTTCGCACCAGTCAACCCTCACCACTCGGACTAGTCCTAAGAGCCATCCACTGGGGCTCTGATTGGCCGAATACTGTTACCCTATTGGGTAATGGGATCTGGGTCCAGTAGACGGTCCGGTCCCGGATGCTTTTTGTACCTCCAGTGCCATTGCGTTGGGCCCTACCAGATCCAGGTGTAAACTTCAACTGGGTCCCATGAGTCCGGCTCCGTAGATCATCTTGTCTCGGGCAGCATTTGGTATGTATAAGGACCGTGTGCTTGAATGTCTGACGCAGTGGTCAAGGAGTATATGGCTGGAGAAGCATGGGCTTTGGAAGAATTTGGGGTCTAGCGGTACCACGATTGTGTTCCATGCGCTTCCGTGGTCGCTATCTAGTTAGCAAAGGGCTGTATATGTACGCGAAAGAGCTATGTCTCACCAACCCAAGGCGAACCAAGGTCACACTGCTCGTCCCCCAAATTCCCCTGGCGGAAATAGTATCCGTAGCCCGAGATATTTGTTGTTGCTATCCTTCCCACATGTTGTGTCGAGACTGCCGGGAAGTCGTGGCACGCGCTTACGAAGGGCGCTCTTC
This sequence comes from Aspergillus piperis CBS 112811, assembly GCF_003184755.1. Classification (NCBI taxonomy): domain Eukaryota; kingdom Fungi; phylum Ascomycota; class Eurotiomycetes; order Eurotiales; family Aspergillaceae; genus Aspergillus; species Aspergillus piperis. The sequence continues at coordinate 489,854 of NW_020291592.1, forward strand.
CCTTTCAAGTCCAACTAGGTCAGAGCCCATGTACGTATCTGTTATGTATTGGTTACTTAATCGCGATCATGTTCCGCCATTCCAGGGTTCCACGGAAGGCCTTTTATGTTGCAAAGAGTACGAGACTTGACCGAGGGAACCCCGACTGCTTTCCGACACAGTCCCACCTTTTTCTTCTCTTTCCAGCATGCCAGGATGCTATTCAGCTCTCATCAACAAACTTCCCTGCGTCGTAAACACTTTGAAAATGTTCCCTTCCATCGACAATGGTCTTTTGCGGTGGAGACCATGGTATGCTAAAACGCATGAGCCTAAATGATTAGACTCCGAGCTATAGACAGCCCATCGCCAATAGCCGGAGATGGTGCACTGGCTACTCGGTTGGAATCGTACTAGGGAGCTCGCTTAATCTAACCTGCGCCATTATTCCGATTTCCTCCAATTGCACGATTTATTGCGTGATTATGTGGCTGGGCGAATGTCCGATCGAAATGAGCTAACTCTTTGGCCCTAATTATATCTGCTGGCCTCTCATGAGCTGTCATATTTCAACCTTAATTGTTTCAACAATACCAGGGTCTTGTTATGGTTACTGCTCTTGCCCAAGCCCATCCGGCATGGGTCTTTTGCAAAAAGATTTCCATGCACCCAGTCTATTGTGATCCATGTTTCAATGTGTATAAATGGTCTTCACATAACTTCTTGCAGAAGCTGTCTCAGAATCAATACAGAAAGAAAAAGACCTCAAAAAGACAAGAAAGGAGGGATCCCGTCTGATTCAGAGATTTTCTGCAGCTGGTTTCGTTGTGCCACCGCCGTGTCATCAGTGGAACTTCAAGGCCCTAGACCCATGGTTCGCAAAGCCACTAGTTGTAGTCGTGGGACCTGCCTGTCATGGAAAAGGGTTCCGCTTATTTCAGCTTCTCCAAATACCTCTTTGTCTAGTACTGGTATTATTGAGTTGCGTCAGATGATAAAACCTTCATACCCGAGAAAATTGACTCTGGAAGGATGCACATCACTTCGATTTGGATCCGCCTATCTCGAGTATCTAGTAAAACCCACTTCAACGAAGATCGACTCGCACGACAGACAAACAGTCAAACCCCAATAACGGCAGCAGCTTCGTCTTAGCATCTGCGAGAGAGTCCCTTGCGTTCCTCCGCCAAATCAGGCCCCATAATGCCCAAGCACTAATAATTGTCTGCAATCATACCAGCAAAGCCCAATCCGGTTAAACATCGGTACCAGCGCGAAGATCATGTCGGTTATTCTCGTCTCCAACATCTCCAGTCCCACCTCGCTTATCACCTCCATATCTATCCCCTAGATCAACCGAGCACATATGAGTTCTGCTGCACCGACAGAACTGCGGATCTGGCCGTCGGACCTGTCACTTGAGCTTGCCCCGCAGTCCTGTTGGGGGCTTCTTGCACATTGTAATTTGGGCGCTTACCGTGTTGTCCCTTGGAGTCATCAGGCCCGAAAATATGCAACCACGAAATCAATCAAACCACGTGGGATGCTCACGGACACTCACTTCCGAGTAACTGGCAAGCTCCAAAGTGGATTCCTTTCCCTCGACTTGGCAGACTCTATCTCAGTCGTCCCATGCTATGTTTTTCACTTTGTCGAGCAGCCACCCACGTATAACGAGAGCAAAGAGCTTTCCAGGGCTTTCTAGGGTGACTCTGAAGAACGTGGATCAACGGAAACCCTTTCCCGATTAACCGTGCTTAACCTCACAGACTAGTGGTGAACTTCCTTGTGCAATTTTTACTGCAGTAGGCCTCGAGCCAAGATCCTTACTTAACAGATTTCAAATTAGATGCTAACAAGGCTTTAGAAATAGGAATAGAGAGCCATCGAACATACAATTTCCCTCGCCCTGAATTCTCAGCAACCCATACATCCACAAATATCACGAACCCCTTCACCTCTACAGTCGCGAAATATCCCTGACCTTTGCCCCTAACATCTCTCTCAAGCGACCATCGACTCTCCCAAACATATTTACCACAGCCTCCTTCAGTGGCTCAGGAACCTCAGCCAGCGTCTCAGCAAGATTTGCAACCCACTTTCGCCTTTCTGTCTCGTCAAAGACCCTATTCCAGAGGTCCCGTGGCTGAACGAAGTCTTCTTCATCCACTGGAATCTCATTCTGGCCCAACGCGAACGACAGAATCCGCTCATCGTGCCGTACCTGGACGGTATTTCGACTCACAACTCCAGAAGAAAGCGAGCTGCGCACATAGTTCGGATCACCACCATAATTCTTCGTCACTGTTGCGAAGCCATCCCTCTCAAACGGCGCGTAGACAGGACAAACAGCGCGATTGGGCGGGAGCTGAGTGTAATTGACCCCAAGGCGGTAGCGCTGAGCGTCGGGGTAGGCAAACATGCGGGCTTGTAACACTACATAAAGCCAGGGATATCAGTGCATGTTACACAACTCCGCAAGATTGGTATGCATGAACCAAGGAAGAGAGACATGGCCAACAAAACAGAAACACAATCAAGGAAACGCAAATCAGCAAGGATGCAATGCAAACTTACTAGGATCGGGCGTGCTAGCAATCCCAGGCACCATATTCGATGGCGAAAACGCCGCCTGTTCGATTTCAGCGAAGTAATTTCCGGGCTGTTTCTATGTTAACACACGAGACGCCACCCACCCCAAAGCTATGCCACCAATTAGCAAAGAGACATAACTCACATTCTTATTCAAGGTCATCTTGCCCACTTCAATGAGTGGGAACTCCTTATGCGACCAAACCTTTGTAATATCAAACAGTCCCCGTCCGAATTCTTCCGCCCTCTCAGGCTCCATAACCTGCACATACAGCTTCCAAACAGGATACTGCCCCCGTGCAATAGCATCCCACAGATCCAAGTTATGGAAGTCGGCATCCACTCCGGCCATCCGGGCGGCTTCTTGTCCGGAGAAATATTTTCCGTCGAGCTCAGGCCGGAAATGGAACTTGCAGTACCGGAAGGTGCCATCGGGGGATACGAGCTTGAAGGTGTGTACGCCGAAGCCAGTGACAGATCGAATGGAGCCTGGAATGCCTCGAGAGCCGAAGAGATGGAGCAATGCGTGGACGCTTTCGGGTTGGTTGGTGTGGAAGTCCCAGAACTGTGGTACCCCAGAAGGTGAGTTGTTTAGTATACTATGTGGTAGGTAGGATAGCAAATATATGGCCAGAGGGTGAGGGACATACCATGGTCCAATCTGGACGATTTGTGGCAGGGTGCCGTTTATGGCTTCTGTTCAGGGAGGGGAAGCGGATGGGGTCTCGGACGAAGAAGACAGGCTATTGGCATCATTTAGCACACAAGTCCTGGGAAACCTTCCTTCCAGTACATAAAGAACGGTAGGTAGGTATACATACGATATGGTTTCCCACAATATCATGGTTCCCTTCTTCGGTGAAGAACTTGACTGAAAATCCACGCACATCTCGCACAGTATCCGCACTACCCTTTTCACCACCCGTCGTGCTGAGTCGAAACAAAACGGGGGTTTTCTTTCCAATACCGTTGAGGAACTTAGCGGAGGTTAGGGAGGATACGTCGTTTGTCACTTCGAATTCTCCCCATGCGCCGGCTGCTTTCGCGTGGACGACCCTGCAGAGATTTTGTTGGTTAGATGAGGATGGACTGGAAAGGGGTCTTGATGGTGGAGGAAGGGAACAGGTACCTTTCTGGGATTCGCTCACGGTTGAAGTGAGCCAGAGTCTCGAGGAGAAGAGTGTCCCCTAGGGTTGTGATGCCTCCACCGCCAATTGTGGGCAGCGTAGTGCTCACGGAGGGGTCAGGGATGGGTTGGCCTAACAGAGTCAGAACATGGAATTGAGTGTAGGATCGAGGAAGGGACCTTCTGCCAAGGTATAAACAGGTCTGGACATGATGAAAGGTGTTTCGACAGACTACTATCGTTGAAGCTCGAATATAAAGGCTGATAATGATTCTTGAGCTTCTTGTTCTGTTTGATCAGCAGTTCCTGGTAACCCCGTATATATATTGCCAGCAGCCGCGGAGTGTGGCGTCCATGGTGAATCAGTCAACACAGACATCTTTAATCGCTCAATGCGAGTCAATTCTCCAATTCAATGCCAGAGTATCTCGGTGTACACAGTGGTGAGGGGAAGTATAAGACAAGGAATCTATTTCCGGCCAAACTGAGGAGTAATTTTGCAGCTGGTGGTGACCGAACCAATGCCGAATCCCGGACCGAGCCAATGCCGACCGGTGGCCGAGTTTCCCCCTCGCATGTGTTTCGTTTTCCCCTCAGAGGCTTTTCTTCTCCTCTCCTTGTTCTCCAATGCTGTCATTACAATGATGACCGCAGTGGATAATAGTCTCGAAGATGTCATTTGAGTAATCTGACACCGTATAACCATGGATGGGAAGAATATGGCGTGGTGATGCCAGTTGACACCTTGACAGCTGCGTCCCGTGGATGCCGCATTGCCGGTCAGGGTTCAGCTATTTTACCTTCATAGCAGAACTGTCCCTACTCAACTTGCTTTGAATCGTCCCCGCATGAGGGGTAAAAAAATATCGATCAAGCAAAACACGATCTGAAGCCTAGACCTTTGGAGATCAGATCTACACTGCCATCGCAGCTACAGTAGAACGGTGGGCCTCCCCTCACCGGGCGCTGCCGAATCCACTAAGCCCTCTCAGGCACCAAAGCTGCATGTTTTTCGACTATACGGCGATGGCTCGGATGTCGGCAGACATAGGGGAAAAAAAAGTCTCATCGACGAAAAGATTGAGGATGATGGATATAAATACACGATAGATGCATCGCTTGTTGATGCTCTCTTTCCGTCAGCATCATCACAGTTCATCTCATCGCATCTCTACTACTCTTTCCTACAATCTCTCACATAAACATCATATATCTCATCCTTTTGATTCCAATCCATCATCATGGCAATGGTATCCAACGGCAACGAATACGACTTCATCGTCGTCGGTGGTGGCACGGCAGGCAATGCAGTAGCTGGTCGCCTCGCTGAAAACCCCAATGTTCGCGTCCTGGTCGTCGAAGCCGGTATTCCCAACCCTGACCAGGTCGACGAAATCACCACTCCCTCCAAGGCCTTCAACCTCCGAGGAAGCAAGTATGACTGGGCCTACAAGACCACTATGATCAAGCGCGACGACTACGAGCGTGTCGAAAAGCCTAACACTCGTGGTAAGGCGCTGGGTGGAAGTTCTTGTGCCAATTACTTCACCTGGATTCCCGGCTCCAAGCCCACCTTTGATGACTGGGAGGCCTTTGGCGGCCACGACTGGACTTGGGACAACTGCGTCGAGTATCTCCGCAAGTGCGCAACGTATCATGATGATGAGAAGCTCTACCCGGCCGAGCTTAGCAAGATCGGAACCGGAGGCCCCGTCCAGATCGCCCATGCCGACTTGGTCCCCGAAATGCAACCCTTCCGTGACGCACTGACCCAAGCGTGGGTCTCCAAGGGCGAGAAGCTGACCGAGGATATCTACTCCGGTGAGATGCGCGGTCTTACCCACTGCGTGGACACTATCTATAACGGCCAGCGCCAAGGCAGCTTCCTCTACCTGAAGGACAAGCCTAACGTGACCATCCTCTACGGAGCCCACTCGAAGCAGCTGATCATCGACCCCGTCACTCGTGTCTGCTCCGGAGTGACCGTCGTCAGTGAAGCCTACAACACCGAGATCAGCGTCTACGCCAGCCGCGAAGTGATCCTCTCTCAGGGTGTTTTCGAGACCCCCAAGCTCCTCATGCTAAGTGGAATCGGTCCCGCCGCAGAGCTAGCCAAACACAACATCACTCCTATCGTCGAGTCTCCCCACGTCGGTCAGCATCTTCTCGACCACCCCATCGTGCCTTTTGTCCTCCGTCTTAAAGACGGCTACGGTCTGGAAGACCACATTCTCCGCCCCGGTCCCGCCAACAACGCAGCCATCGCCCAGTACAAGAAAGACAAGACCGGCCCCATCAGCTCCGGACTCTTGGAACTCGTCGGCTTCCCTCGCATCGACCAACGTCTCGAGAAATACCCCGCCTACCGCGAAGCCAAGGCGGCCAACGGCGGACTGGACCCCTTCGGCCCCGCAGGACAACCTCACTTCGAGCTCGACTTCGTCGGCATGTTCAGCACCGCCTTCCAATGGCACTATCCCGTCCCGGAAGAGGGTAACCACATGACTGTGATTGTCGATTTGCTGCGCCCCTTGTCAGAGGGCGAGGTGACGCTCAACAACTCGAACCCGTTGGTGCAACCTAACATCAACCTCAACTTCTTCGGCAATGACCTCGATATCCTGGCCATGCGCGAGGGTGTCAGATGGACCTATGATCTCCTGACCAGCGGTGCCGGCTTCAAGGATATTGTCCTGTCGGAGTACCCATGGAAGATGCCTCTTCAGTCGGATGACGAGATGAAGCGCGCTGTTTTGGATCGCAGCCAGACTGGATTCCGTAAGTCTCAACAGTACTTTGTTCCTATTAAACGCGAATACTAATGATGGTATGTTAGACCCATGCGGCACTGCCCGTCTTTCCAAGAGCATCCACCAAGGTGTCGTCGACTCGAAGCTCCGCGTGCACGGAGTGCGCAATCTCCGCATTGCAGATGCCTCCATCATCCCTGTGATTCCGGACTGTCGGATCCAGAACTCGGTGTACATGATCGGCGAAAAGGTTAGTGATCCTTTCCCTTACGGAATAATTATTCAGTGATGTGAGAACTAACGAGCATCTAGGGAGCGGATATCATCAAGGCGGACCACAAGGATCTGTACGAGTCGAAGAACATCCCGTACTTTGTTCCGAGTCGGTTGTAAGTACTTATGAGTGGCTAGGATATGGGTTTGTCTTGGGGGTTTGGGAGATTGTATCGCTGGATATTGGTGACATGCTAGCTTTTTGCACTGCTCTTTGGTCCCTGCTTCATAGATTCGTCTCGTTTTGAACCGGTATTTATGAGCATAAAACATTCTCTACTCTATAAATCTAAAATTGTAACTAATGCATAGAAAACGGGGGGGGGAAGGCATATTCACATCTGATAGAATCCCTTGAGAGCCCAAAAACCCAGCAACCTGGCCAACATCTCCATGTCAAACGGCACATATCTGATCCCCGGCGCATCTCTCAACGCTGCAACTGTATTGGAACAATCATAACGCGTCGTATTCTTATGCATCTCCAACCACGACAGTCCATCCTGCACTGTCTCCTGCAACAGCGACATCAACGGCATCAACGGGTTATCAGGACCACCCCTTTCCTGCAGCAAACGCACCCAGTCCCAATATTCCACCAGTTCAACTGGATACCCTGCCTGGTTTATAATCCGCCACGTCTCTTCAAGATCGATCGAGTCCGCCTCATCAGGAGCAACGAGGTTATACGTCTTCCCGAGATTACCATTACTGGCAGCGATATGCAGCACCGCATCACACACATAATCCGCCGACACATACTCCATGCGCTGGTTTGGTAGATGTGGAAACGCACCAACCTGGATACATCCCATGACGAACCGAGCGAAGAAATCATCAGGATTCCCACACCCCTCCTCGATATCGCCTAGAATAAACCCCGGGCGGAAAATCATAGCTGCTAGACCGTGCTCGCGCGCCCGACGCACCATCATCTCTGAGACCCATTTCGAAGCCGCATAGCCGAGCTCATATTTCAGTGCGTGGAGATGCGGCTCCAGCGGACCGTCCTCGAGGACCTTCTCTGTGCCGAGGACGTGACCTGTTGGCCCGAAGACGTCAATACTAGACATGTACATGAACGCCTTGCGGCGACCGGAGGTAGCCACTTCCATGACGTGGCGGGTTCCGAGGACATTAGCATCGTAGTGCGCGGCATATGGTTCCAGATAGTTGACTTTTGCGGCGAGGTGGAAGACCACGCTGGCCCAGTTGGTTAGCCAGGTGAACATGTCCTCGGTTAGACCGAGATGTCTCGTGGTGATGTCGCCGTTGAGGACAGTGAGTTTATGGATGCAATGTGAGGTCTTGTCCCAGAGGTTGTAGTGTTCCAGGACTGATTGGACCCTTTCGCTGGCGGAGATGCCGAATTTTCCTCGCACTAGACAGACGACTTCCTTGACAGTAGGCATTGCGAGACAGCGGCTGAGGAAGTGGGCGCCTACGAACCCTGTCGCGCCTGTGAGAAAGATGCGGCCTTCTTCGGCGGCTTGCCAATTGGGAACGGTGTGGAGATCATCGGCGGTGTGGGCGTCTGTCATCCAGCGGTCGAGGTCGTTGGGGTTGTTGTCTTGGATGGAGTTTTCGATGCGGTTGGCTAGGCCCATTAGTCGAGGGTTTTCATACAATGTGCGCATGGAGACGGTGTTTCCGAATTGCCTCCTGGTTCTGGAGATCGTAGCAGCCGCTTGAAGGGACGATCCTCGAAGAGTGGAGAAGAAATTGTCTTCGTCGTTGATCAGCTGTTGGCCGAGAACGGAGGTCCAGATCTTTCGGAGGATGTTGGTTGTGGTGGTTGGGTGTTTATTCGTTGGTAGAATTTCCTGAATCTTGGTATAGTGGGTGGTATACTGCCTCCCTAATGTCTTTCGATCAACCTTGCCATGGTCTGTTAGGGGATAGTGTGAGCATAAGACAATATCCCGCGGCACAGCATAAACTGGTGCCTTTTGCTTAATGAACTCCAGCATGTCTGTAGCTTGAATAGTACTAGCAACAGCCGGAATGAGAAATGCAACGAGAAAGGGTTCATCTTCGGCAGTTTCTGGCTGAATTTGACACACCGTCGCGGCTAGTAGCCGGTTACTACCAAGGAATGACTGCTCGATCTCGCCAAGTTCGACGCGAAAACCGCACTGCTTAACCTGCAGGTCTACACGACCGATGAACTCGAGCAAAGTTGGATCGTCGGGACGCCACTTGGCAAAGTCACCTGTTCGGTAGAGTCGGTACCCTGCTTCGTCGACGAAAAATCTATCCTCATTTTCTTTAGGACATCCGATATATCCTGCTGTCAGGCCAGGTCCGCCTATGAGTACCTCGCCGATGCTTCCGGGCTCGGTTATGATACCGAGGTTGTCATCAGCAAGGAAAAGCCTTGTATCGCCGAAGGGCGTACCGATGCTGATACTGTCGTAGCGCAAATCATCTACCGTAACTGAATGCATTGTTGACACGATCGTCGTTTCAGTGGGGCCATATGCGTTCCACAGATGTTGAGGTGGATTAGGCGATTCAAGGACAGCCTTCATGCTGGCCAAATTAGCTACTTCACCAGCAATGAGGACATGTCTCAAACCAGTAAACGCACTGGGACATGCTTGTGCAATTATCGAGAAGAGTGAAGTAGTTAGGAAAGATACAGAGAAATTTTTCCGCGCGATGAAACTCTTAGCTTCCAACGGATCCGTAATTACCGGCCGGGGTACTGTGACCAGCGTGGAGCCTGACATTAGCGCGACGAATATTTCGAAAATTGACATATCGAAGCCTGGATTGTTAAATACGCTCACACGGTCCGATGGCAGAAGCGGCGTGGCAGGACTTTTGAACATAAGGTGGAGGATGCCACTCTCTGGAATCAGAACAGCTTTTGGCTTTCCACTGGACCCTGATGTATACAGGATATGACTTCGATAATCACAGTTGGACAGACCCTCCAGTTGCACAAGCTTAACACTGGCTGTCTCCGGTCGGACTGCCTTCGTAAGTGGGTGGTATTCGCCACTGATGGGGATAATGACCATATCATTGTCAATGTCCAGTGTATGATTAGAGAGAATGTACTGCGTTCCGACATCTTTCAGGAGATTTATCAAACGACTAGTTGGAATCGAAGGCTCAAGGGGAACGCATGTCAAGCCCGCCCGGATGACGGCGAGTTGGGCAATGATAGTCTCACTGCCCGCACCTTGCAAGATACAAATGGGCTCCTCTGGAGGTAGGTCCAGAGTCTTCAGAAGGGATGCGATACGTTGGACTTCACGGTCGAGGTCTGAATACGACCATTGATGTGCTCCATCATCTATTGCCAGGGCTCCCGGATCGATAGCGACGTTATGAGAGAAAAGAGAGTCCATGACTTTGCCCGGTATGTCGGTTGTACAAAAGCCCTTTCAGACTTGGGAAAGAAGTCCAAGATCTTGAATGTGCCTGTTGGATAGCTTTAGTGAAACATCTATTTCTTTCATGCAGTCCTGCCATATTTAAAACCCATCATAACTTCATTGGTAGGTACAATCAGATGAAATCACCATGATGATTTGCCATGCGCGCATCGTGACGATTTACGAACGCCCACCATATTTCAAAGTTGACTGGAATTAGGTCCAGCCTCCCAAAACAATATCGGTGCGCACAGATCGTGGTTTCTCCAAGGCAGCTGTCCCTATAACCGTCAGTTATCAGACTGATAGGCGAGAACGATACCCCACGAGGAAGGTATGCATAAAAAAGAAAAATGATGTGGCTGAACTTTACTTGTTCGTTAATTCCGGTGACATATTGCCCTTTGTGGCTTTGTACGGAACCATGGTTGTGTTGCAGAAAATCATGAAACAGCAAGGATTGAGTTTCTCTTCCCGGAAGGAACTTGTCACATAGCGACCAACTTGGAAGCTGCATCGCAAATTCGCAAATAAATTTAACGTTGGGTTGGAAGACTGTCTTTTGCTGTGTTCCTCAAGAAGATCAGTGCAGTGACCGGTTGTTCCCTTGTGATCTTGATTACCTGCGATGGGAGCAAGCCTCACGAAAGTTTACCAATTCATATTTAGTTGAGCATCGAAAACTACTCACTACAACCAGGTTTGCAATTGTTGCGGCTCTTCCCCATAGATGCTGTTGCGGGTGATCTCTCCGTCATGAATTCCGGCCTAATGTGGCGTCAACCAGGCCTCGGGGTGGTTGATTACCCGCGGAGCATGCCTTTATTTCATGTGAGTTCAGATTGAAGTTTTCCGGGCGCCAACAGCGCCCGTTAGTATTCTTTGGTGAAAACATCCGTCGAACTATCACATTGAGAGTGAGAAACCAAAGTAGTCGGTTACGGAGAGGACCACATGCCTTTGATGTGAGGCGTGGCTGAGTCGATAAAGTGAACACACAGAAACTATGCACATAGGAAAGACTGTGAGTAATGCATAATCCGCACTATTTTTCTAAGCGCCAGTGCAAGAATAAATAGGGTTTTCCCGGCCAACGCTGTCAACAACACGGCATTTGGTGAACAAAGAAGTAGAATAATCCCCTCTGCTGCGAAGATTACACTGCTTATTCCACGAAAGTGTGAATGAGACGATGCTTCTTCATTACATGGCTGGTAAGAGCACTCTGTTGTCTGCGGCTGCACGCTATCCTATATTTTAAAGCAGGCTTCAAGATCTGTTTATTTCACTATTCATCATAGGTAATTTCCTCCATACAACATCTGCTCAAGCAAATAGTCAGGAACAGGCCAATGTACTTAAATACGCTCTTATACTCTTCTTTTTACGTCCTCGTTAGCTGTCAAACTTGTGTTCATCTTACCCAGAAGCATCATCACAAAGATTTAACCTACTTCTTCGCATCAATTAAGTCTACATTTACCATGCATGAAGCCAGCTGCCATCTGGGAATGCTTCCCCGCAAGATATTGTTGCGTCTTACTCAATGGCTGGACCCTTTATCCGTCGTTCATTTATCAAGCACTTGCAAGGATTTCAAGGCGGTCCTACGAGAGAGATATTCCTGGGCGGCAACGCAACATGCAACCACAGAATTTGAGTATTATGTTAAGTCTTGGATATCTCGCTGCCCTAGATTTTACAAAGATTTTGGCCCCCCTGGGGATATGTGCAGATTGGCCACCCCCGATGATCTCCCAATGAGAAAAATGTTGCTTCGAATTCAAGCCGTTGTTCTGAATAATCGCCAGAGAATTCTTGAGGCGTATATCAATGCAGGCGTTAACCCCAATATTGTGTCAGCAGAACACGGAATGGGGTCACTACTATTTTTAGCCGCTGTATCTAATTATTCTGATATGGTCGAATTTCTATTCGAGAAGGGGGCTGAACCCCGGCGAAGGCAGACGTCCCCGGCAGAATGGTCTATATTGGATGAGGTGGGAGTATACATCGACACGGAGAAGGCGGTAGAGGATTGGGGGAAACGATGTTATCATTCCTTGAACGCGGTGTCCTTTTTTCACACCCGGAATTGACTCGGCAACTATGTGACATGCCAAACGCCCCACATCTTCTTGAGGTTGCACTCAGGAATGGCCTGGATATCCATCACACATTGGGAGACACATGTTTGCTCCACTATGCTGCTGGAATTGACAATCAGCAACTGTTGAAGACTATAATCTCCCATGCACCAGAACAATTACACGCCCAAGCAATTCTTGATTCGATGAGATAGCCCGTCAGACACCAACCGGCCCTAGACGTAGCAATTTCTAGTGGTATCACGATGAATGTTGGGTACTTACTCGACATGGGAAGCAAGCCAACCTTCTATTCCCTAGAAGACGCAATCAGAATATGCAATACGGGACGCTGCGGGGATAGAGTGAAATGTCCATACGGAAGTGGAGGATGGATAGCATGGAAGCTTATATGGGTTCGTTATGTGCAGTTGATTGCAATCAAGCTTGATCTTGACAGCGTGGAGGCCGCTTCGACTATTGAAAAGATTTTGCGTAATGAGTCGCAGTCTGTTCAATGGGAAGATACAGAGGATGGAAGTTTATACCTGCCTGATTTATTCCGGAAGATGAGCCGGCGTAGCCAGTCGCTCTATGCGCGCAGGCTTGAGTTCAGGAGATATGAAGTGAGATTAACTGTAGCGAGAAGAAAACTTCAGGAGCTGGAGGACAACCTTGACCGGTCGAAGCCTAGTTGGTGGCAGACTTTGGATCAAAGAGTACCCAGAGATACGTCTGTCTGCCGCAAGATAATCCAGGAAATTGAGAAAGCGAAAGGACGTGACTATGTTGAAGAAAAAGTAAAAGGGCTTGAGGAGATTCTGAAACTGAGGCATGAGGCTGCCGTGGATTTGCCATAGAGACTTGCCGATATCCGCGGTTAATGAGGCAGTTTGTTTCGGGAAAACTCTCAATTGTACTTGAATCATGTCAAAAGTCTTTGAACTAAAATGATATAGACCTAGCATATGGACAGTTTACCAATGGATTTTACGGCTGTCACGTTATTTAGCTGTCTTTATTTATCGTTTCCAATATCATGTAGAATCTCTTGTGTAGATTTAGTCAATACGCGAGTAGCCTCCATCGAAGCAAACACGATAATGTCGAATAACAATGTATATCGTCTTCAATGTTATGTTTACCATCCTATACAGGCCCTCAGCTGTAAACCTCAAGGGCGCATAAGCGAGTTTCTCAATAATGTGCACCATGAAAAAGAAGACTTGTTAAGGTTAGAAGCCCAGAAACAGTGGATGTTACTCTGACAACGTACTATCGGCTAATAATGCATGTTTTCTACCTATGAATTACCGATCCGCGAATCATGATTTGCTATATTTTATGTATCCATCTTGTAATACAAGAAATCCTGATAGGTAATCGTCGATGGCGGCATCATCAAAGGCTGTATCACTTATATCGCTTTCGCGAGAGGACTACCTTGAAAACAAGGCTTTTCCAGGCAGCCTGTTACCGTCCTTGCTGAGCAATATAGGTCGTCGTATCCATGCTCTGTATCTTGACAAGTTTCATACTGTAATTTTTGAGGATGATGTGGATGAATTGAGGTATATTATTGGCTGGTGTGAAGTCGCTCTCCCAAAAGGAGATATAAAGGGAAGTGGAGATTGAGATTAGCGTAACAGATACATCAAAGAATAGCCTTTCTTTCTTGGCATTTTTTAGATGATATGAGAGGGTACAGCGAGGGATAGACGATCTTTTGAGAGAGGCGATGCTCAATTATGAACCTCCGGAAACGTCTGAACGGGTTGGGTGATGGATACTAGTATGTCATGTACACCAACCCATTATCTATCACATTTCATCAGATACAGACACTGATAGATCTGTGGTCGGCATTCTGTATGGCTTCATCATGAATTCCCTTCCTCATCAATATAAAGATACGAACAGGACTCTACCAATTGCAGTTCAATCAACAGCTCGCTAGGCCATAATCAGGTCACATCGACATCTAGCCAGGCTTTCTTGAATAATCGTAAAATGAGCCACTATACTGAGCGCTCATCAAGGGAAGCCAGACGCCGCCTCTGAGAATCATTTTTTGAAAGCCTGGACTTTCCGTACGTCAGATAACGCCAAGCCACATGTATAACAAATGTCAACGCTACGATTCAGGGACACAGGTAGATGATACAAGCCACAAGAACAAACACTTTTACACTTTAGTGTCTGTTCACGGTGTAATCTAATCTTGATAGGCGTGCAGGTAAGAATTACAGCTCTGTTAGAAGGTTGTGGGACGGGCTTTGCCAAGCATGGTTTGAGTGCTCAGACTTGCCATGAGATTGGATATCTACGCTTGTTAGGGCCCTTGTAGTACCTGTCTCTTTGTGAACCTGTTACTTCTCGTATAAGAAGGAAGAGGGATGAATTAAATATCAATAAAACATGGGAACATGCGTGAAGATATTCGCAATGAAAACAGTTACTATCATTCTGTGGTAGGACCAGTCATCTTGACTGTTGTCTTATCTTCCACAAATACATTAGCTTTAACAATAAGCTGACGATAGTCAGGAGAGATAAAACCCCCACAGAAGTATACCGCTGGATACCTCATGCTCATAATCCGGTGGCCATTGAGGTGGACACTGTCAAAGGCTTGGGAAGAATCTGCATCCATTTCTGGGTTCGACACATCGAAGACTCCTCCGAGCTCATGCAAGTTGCGAAATACTACATTATGGTCGTCCTTAGATAGTCTCACAGAGAGTTCTGCGGCACGCTGATATGCTACTGTCAGACTCCGCTCTGTAAGAGCGACTGATTTCTCGTCCGGTGAAGCTTTTAGAAGGGGCTCCAGTAGCTCATGAGACATGACTTGCTTGACCATAGTGTTGATCATGAGGTTTCGGCGGGCGATCATGCTCTTGGCGAAATTGCTTTGATCAGCACGGACGTTGGTGCTGCAAAGACGGGCTGTCTATAGGCGCCATGATTGAGCTAGAAAGCCTTCCTTGCCATCTGAAAATAACAGTAAGATATTACGGAATCGCAGCCTAACGGAGAGAAGGGTTACTTACCAGTGTCGAACTTTTTAAGTAGCTCATGAAGTCCGGTACCAAAGCGAGTAGCTCGTGGCAGAACTTCCTCATCAAACTCGGTCCCTTCTCCTGGATGAGGCACAATGTACCAAAAGGGGTTCAGAAAGAAGCATTCAAGACAGTCTTTGACAAGAAACATGGTCACGATCTCCGTTACAAATATATCACCCAGTTCAAGAGCACCAAGTATTTCATTCAAGTCAAGTTGGGCACAGTAGCCATCCAAACTCTTGACGAGATCTTTCTTATAGTTCGCGGAAAGACCGTCTAAGACGGCCGTTTCCTCATGAGCGTGGAGTCTTGCCCAATTTCTTAGGAGGGCCCAAAGACCGAAGAACTCTTTCTCATAGTAGTCATGCGATCTGCATTCCCAGCCGCTAGAATCAGCGGCCAAATACTGGTATTTGTGTAGTGCCTCAGCTGTCCAATCCTCCAGACAGTCTACCCGTTCCTTCATTCTTTGGTATTGTTCCTTCATATCCTGGCATTGCTCTTTCAGCCTGGCGGATTGCTCTGTACTGCGATGGTGTTCATCTTGCAGTAACTGATGCTTCGTTTTGAGCTTTTGATGTTTTCTTTTCTCCCTCGAGAGTTGTTTATTCGTCTTCAGATGTTGTTTGCTCATCTCTTGCTGTTGTCTGTTTATGTCGCGATAACGTCTGTTCAACTTCCGACCTTGTTTCTTTGATCTCCGATACACTTTTTGCTTGAGGTTTTGGTCCGGTTCCCTCGAAGAACCGACATAATCTGGTGGCAATTCCTCAACAGACGGAAGAAAATTTGATCGCTGTTCCTCCACGGTCTCTTCATTGTTCGTTGGCTGTTCCCCAGGAGAATGGACGTAGTCTGGTATCGGTCCCTCCGCAGACTCGTTATTGTCCGCGTGCTGTTCCTTAGTAGTGGCGATATTAGTTCATGGCTGTTCGATAGGACACTTCGTATCGGCCGGTGGCGGTTCCTTCACAGACTCGACATCATCTAACATTGGCAAGCCTTTAGATTTGATACCATGACGGACTTCTGTTTTCGAATCCTCCATGGCTCGAATTCGCTTGGATCTCCGAATTTCGACGGCGTCTAGATGTCCCTCGCCGTTTCCATTCTGTGTCCCATCCGAAACGGCTTATAGGACGAAGATGCTGATGGTCCAGGGGTAGAGGACTCCTGGATGTTAAATCTCGGGGGCCATTGGAGGGAGGACGAGATAGACAGATAGAGTCACGTGCTCAGTGTACGTACTTTTGCGTTAGCCTTTGCGTTGTGTTTTGCCTTGTTCCTTGCCATCTTGGCTGCCATTGTAGATAGAAGGTGAGATGACCACCTCTCTAACTGAGCATTGGATAAGGCGGTGGCCTTGGGTGAGGGTAGAGATAACTTGAGGATGAATGAAGGTGTGTAGAACTGTACTACCCGGGGAAAGCGGAAGGGTTGGGAAATGAGGGGAAGGTGGAAGAGCGCACAGTGGTGCACAAATGTAAGACAAAAGAGAGGCCAGACCAGAATTTGACTGCATCGATGCACAGACTGTAATTCATCCAACAGCGTTTGGCTCGATGGCACAGTCTGACATGGCGTCTCATTGTTGATCTTTTGTCTATGTGGTACAAAATTCGTCAGTTCCGGGCGCCTTTCTTTCAGCAGGCTGGGGCTGTGTTCTTTGTCAGATTGGGGCGGAACGAGAAGATGGTCTAAGAAAAAAAAAGAGTAGGGGCAGCCAAGACGGTTTGGACGCCACGGGTCTCCATCGCGGCATCAATACAAGCTCCTATAGATTGAGTGCAAGAAAGAGTGGCCTTAGTGCTTGTGTTTGCGATGGATAACGAAATGGGAACGTTGAGATCATATTGCCACTGCCCTGAATGAAGAACACACGCACTCTGTAACTCATCGAAACAGGACAAGCAATACTACAGATACTTATGCGTGTATTGTATTCAGCAAACGTAGTTCGTGCAACGAAGATGCATGAAAGGAAGAAATGCGAGCGAAGATTATGGATTACAGAAATAACTGTTGTGCTGCCATCGAATGAGTGACTAGGATTGCTTGCAGTATAACCACCGACAAGATATTCGTTTGGCGTGACCATCAAGTGAAAGTGTCTAGGGTGAGTACACCACCTTTTGTAGATGAGTAGCTGCCAGTACATCATCATATGATCCTGCACTTTGAATGGGAACTAAATGTAAACCGCGAGCCACTATATAGGGAGGTCTTCGGGATATGTCTGCGTCTGACATCCTAACACTGGGAATCGAGAACAACGCAAGAATAATTCGGTTAACTAGTACGCTTCACTGCGACAGTCTTTTATTCAGACGTAATTTTACATTCTCACAATGTCACTGAGAGTAGCAGAAGATGGAAAAATCATGGTCGGTGTCGACTTCGGCACGACCTCCACTGGCACGTTATTCTTTCCAAAAATGCCATTCTCTTCTGAAATATAACACTTTGCTGACACGCAATACTCACAGGCGTATCCTACTCCTTGAGGGGCCTTGAAGTGCGAGGAGGGGAAGATAATGATCACCTCATTTATGAGTGGCCCGCTGCCAATTCCAGGAAAATAACTGCAACTAAAGTCGCCTCGATCGTCCAGTACGAGCATAAAACCGAGGACGGTATCGAGAAACTAGTGGCGACCCGATGGGGGGCCCAGGTACTGGCGAGCAAGGAAAACTGTTCATCTCTTTTCAAACCATTGCTTGAACCTAACTTAGATCGAGATCATGATCCTTATGCGTTTTGGAATTCCACAGTCGGTCACGGGTATTCTTTCTTACCGGAAGCCAAGGAGCCCTCGGATGTTATGAAAGACTACCTGGATTGTGTTTGGCAGTATTCAAGGAAAACTATTTTTAAAAATACCCGCCAAAGGCCTTCCTATCACCCGGTACCCTACACTATCACTGTACCGGAAATCTGGGCTAGGGAAACCCGCAAGGCGCTGGAACAGATCGTCAAGGATGCCGGGCTAGCATTGTGAACAAATGACATACTGACTATGATTCCGGAGCCCATAGCGGCAGCAGTGGATATCTTTAGAAAGAAGGCGGATACATTCCAGGTACGCTATGGTAGATCCCACTGCTATGATCTCGGTAATGATAGTTGACAATTGATCAATAAATTAGGGTGACGACGTCATGCTCATGTGATATCGGCGGAGGAACGATCGTGAGTTTTAACCCTACTTTCGTTCTATCATTTTTTACTATGTTTGGTGCCCCTGTGGTTATAATTCGTGCCTGAAATCCTGGCAAACATAGGATGTAGGATCGGTTTTTATCCGTCAAACTGAGTTTGGCCGCTATATTCGGCAGCTCGAGCCAACCCGAGGTATTCCCATTTTGCATAACTCATTACCAACGAAGCTAATCCATCATACCAGAGGACCTTGGCATGTTACCAGTGGAGGCGGCTTTCTACAGAACAATGTTTGAGAGGTTTGGGGACGCTTTCAAAAATCAGGACACGGAGTCCATAGGTCCAAGTAGTGTGCTTTGAGAGATTCGCCCCCGAAAACCTAGAGGAGCACGGCTGGGAATGCCGTTTGCCGTTCTGGTCACTACTATCGGCTAATAACCTGGACTTTTACGACCGTCGCCGGAAGGAAATAATCCTGTCCGCTCGAGACATACAAGTGTTTCTCGACCCTGTCATTGATATGGCTGTGAGTCTGGTCAGCGAACAGCACCATACTGTAGCCACAGCCGGCTTTGGTGGTAACAAGCAGGCAAGTATTTCCTGGAGTCAAGGCAGGAAACACAATGGAGACAATCGTAATTGACAATGGACGTAGCATGTTTACTTGGTCGGAGGTGGGGCAGAAAATGCCTACATCTTACGGTCAGTCAAGCAGAGGATAAAGGATAAACATGCGCTAGATGTCTACACTCCTGACAAGCCGTACGTTGACTAATTATTTGACAATGTTGGTGGAGATTGTAACTAATGTTTGTTAGGCAACTGGCCGTCGTCAATGGAGCGGGAGTTTACGGCCTCGATGATGTGCTAACCATCCACAAATGTCCCCAGCATATCGGGATTGAATGTGCCCAGCGGTATGACGCAGACAGACATGGTCAGCCACGACCAGAGCTCCTTACACAAGACCCTGTGGACGGTAGAAACGTGGTGACCGGGCCGGCGATCTGGGTGTTCGATATAGTAACTACAATCACTCGCGTTTCAACTTTGGTACGTGTCTGCTAATGATGTGATGAACAAAGGGGAGGACATATCATTAAGGTGCAGTGGAAACAGAAAATGATACGGAATACTTTCTTGACTCCACGGCCACCGACTTTTGCGACAGGTAAGTCTCCCTTTTTTTCCTTTCCTTTCCTTTCCTTTCCTTTCCTTTCCTTTCCTTTCCTTTCCTTTCCTTTTCTTTCTTTCTTTCTTTCTTTCTTTCTTTCTATCTTTCTATCTATTTTACCACAGAGGTAAGACGGGACGACAGCTTACTGTAGGCTTATTCAGGATCCGAATGTAGCTCATCTGCCTGTGGCTTTGGCTTGCGGTTATTGAGTAAATGCGCACTGCTTTTTTCCTCCGTGTTTACGATAGTCGTTGAGTGTTCTGTAATGAGACATAGCTATCCCTGTGTCGGGGTCATCCCATGGGGTGGCAGTGTAATTTACTTCCTCCACCATAGCAACATACTACACAGGGCGTTCAGTTAACAACACCAGACTTTTGTTATGACCACGCCATATAATGTCCCCGAGGGGGCCATCTTTGAGGCCCTCGACGAGTCGAAATAACGGACTCGAGACCCCAGACTTATAAATCACGTGATTTGCCGACATCCCAGATCGTCCACATCCCGATCCTTCCTTCTATTGGCTGGCGTGCTGCCGGATGTCCCCGGAACCGCAAAACCAAAGCAGCAGCCCTGAAGTGAACGAACCCCTGCAACGATTTCCCTCAGCCGTTCCAATTAAGCGGGGACTTGATCTGACAAGCAATTGACAGGAGATCGATCATCCAGCACATCCGCTCCATGACAATCTCTTCTCGTTCCTGTTGTCTGGTGATGGGATCGAATTACTGATCAGGTTTTTCCCTCCCTGTCCACCCTGCAGCCTGCGGGGTACCGATGATGGGGAGGGTGGCGGCAAAAAGACCCTACCAGTCGCAGTCTAGACTAATTGAGGGCGAAGCCTCCTTCAACTATGGATAGTGAGCTCTCCAGGGCCGGCCCGGAAGATGACAGGATGCCAGGCAATTGGTTGCAAAGAGGCGGTCTGGCCAATGCATCTCCCCATCCCTGCCGAATGAACTGTGCGCCCCAATCACTGGCCTTCACAGCGGATTGCCGCCTAAAATGCACGGATACCTGCTGCTTCAACTTTTCACAATCACCACCACCACCACCACCTCTTTTCATTCACAACGCACTTGACTACACCGGGCTGACCTGGATGGGCACGGTCCTCCTCTCTGGGTGCTGGCTGCACTTTTATCCTCTCACTCATGCAATTCATCGCTTAATGCAGCCCTGTTTTTCCGTGCAAGTAAGAAGAAGATCAAGGGGATAGATGAGAGGGGAATGGAAAGCGCATCATGTGAAAGTCGTCGAGAAAGAATACTATTTAAGCCTCCAGTAACATATCTAAGTCTACAAGATGAATCTCCTACTCCGCTGTCCAAGATCACCAGACATCCCGACTAGGGAATTAGTGGAGCACGTGTGGTAAATTCTAGAACCCCAAGGCAAAAGGGGGCGGCCGCCGCACAAAAAGCCCGGCCTGTGATGCCCTTGGAGACTTTTCTCCTTTCTCTCATTTTTCTCGTCAACCATGCGCTGTGAGTGTGTTTGTATTTCACGGGTATTGTGTGCATAGTACCGGCCATTGCAGTGGTGTGGTGATCCATGCTCTGCTACTAAGCACCCCGGCCAGTTTCACCAGCAACAGAGTGTCAGACTCGGTGCAACGCTCTAGCTGACCACGCATCGTAAGCTGCTTTGGTTTTCAGGGTCTGCAGCTGACCGTGGTCTTCGTCACGCCGCTCCGACAAATGCTGTCTAAACTGCTCTACAACATTCAGGAGCTCCCGCCTGACCATCGCGTTATCGCGGGACAGCGGCACCGACGCTTGCTCTATTACGTAGCCCATCTGGCATCATGGACCTTCAACCTTTATCTCGTTCTTCGACTGGCTCTGGGTTTCTCTGCCGTGCGACAGGATTGGCGAGTATGGCTAACTCTGTTGGTCGAGATCGTCCTCACGAGTATGTCTATACCACCGTGAGCTGCCGTGTTTCGGCATCCCGGCTCCCTTCCTGAGCAAACGAGAACGCGCAAGCTAATATATTGTCAGACATTTGGCGCCAAGATCAACTTCTTACCATATTAGGTGGCTCGGCATCAGATGGCCAACCACGCAAAAGACTGCGATTACATGGCACCGATGATCTACCGCGGGTGGACATTCTGGTGCCATGCTGTGGAGAGCCAGTCGACGTCATCCTGGACACCGTGCGCGCTGCCTGTACGATGGACTACCCAACTTCCAGCTTCCGGGTCCGCGTACTGGACGACGGTGCTTCCACAGAGCTCGAGTCTGCCATTGCATCAATGCGCACCGAATGGCCTCACCTCTTCTACCACACCCGGGGAAGGCAATCCGGTAAAGTCTTCGCCAAGGCTGGTAACATGAATTACGCCCTCTACACCCTGCAGGAGAAGGCGCCACCTGAGTTCTGTGCCATCTTCGATGCAGACTCCATCCCCATGCCTCACTTTCTGAGGGCGACGTTGCCCCATCTCCTCCAGACCCCGGAAGCAGTGCTCCTCACCACCCGGCAGTACTTTTACAATCTCCCATCAGGTGACTCCCTGTCTCAGTCACGCCTCCATTTCTACACATGTGAAAATGCAGAGCTCGATCGTCGGGGCCTTGCTCAGGATGCAGGCTCTGGGGCCCTTTTCCGGCGACAAGCCATCATCGATGCCGGCGGATATCCGACGTACTCCTTTTCCGAGGATTGGCAGCTATCGCTTGTTCTGAAGGGTCTAGGTCACCGCACCATCCAAGTCCAGGAGCCACTACAGTACGGATTGGTTCCGACGTCGTTGGATGGACACATTGCACAGCGCAACCGGTGGCACATTGGCCACTCCCAACAGCTTCGGGCGCTGATGCCGCCCACAAACAAGACGCTTCCCCGCAAACTGCAGTGGACTATTGCATGGAATGGCGTCTTCATCATGGCTGGGGCACTTGGCTGTTTGATCACGTTTGCGATGGTTCCATTGCTCCTGGTGTCGGGTCACCTGGTCCCAGACGTTTCGCCACTGCTGGCCAAAACACAGTTTTTCTTGGCTGTTCTCCATATTGCCTTGACTTGGGCGTATGGACTTTTGCAAAGCGCACATACAGGGTTTGAAAGCTTTCCGTTCTCTCGTTTTGAAAATATCTGGCTGGCTGGAGGTAAGCTACACATCGTTTGTTCTTGTTATTCTGCTTTACACCCGCGTATCGTCGTTGCCCGTTCTATTATGCTCATGAAGGGGGCCTGGACTTCAATCCCACTACTTTGTCTTAACATTATCCCCACATTGCATCCCTCCATGAAGACGGAAGCTCTCTCTTGCCTTCCACTATGGTTCAAGACATAACTAACAACAACAGCACACATCCACGCTGTCGCTCGATTCCACCTTCTAGCCAGCCGACCAAAAGGCTCCTTCGTGACTGGCAGCAGCGCCAACTCATGGAATCGCAGCGCGACCCCGACATCCCTACAAAAGCTCTACCACAATCTGTGGCATAACGGGATCGCATACAGCCTCGTGATTTTGCTTGCCACTATTGCATCCATCCTCTACTCGATTTACTCGGCCATCACAAGCACCGACGATGGTTTGCTATCCCGCTTGCTCACCACAGTTGCCTGGCCGCCAATGCTTCACATCTGCTACCTCTCCATCGTTAGTTACTGGGCGCCCGTATCCTATCTGCTGAATCCGCCGCGGTATCCGGAGCGGAAGGCTGGATTAGCAATGTCGGAGACTGGTGTGGTGCTTCCGAGTGCGGAGGTCCAGCAAGCTGCTATGGTGCGTGGGGAAGGGCCGGTCGGGTTTTATCGACAGTGCGTGGTGCTTGTGTTCGTTCTAGGTGGGTTGTTGTTGGGTGGATTGGCGTTGTGAGTGATAGAGATGGATTGGATGCGCTGCTAGATTAGATTGTGGGTAGACGTGGTGGTGTTGGGTTGTTTAAGTATGAAAATTCGTGGTCTTTATTTATGAATGACCCATGAAAGAGTCCAATGTGAGGCAAACACAACTAGTAGGATTCGCCTGTCCTAATCCACCTTTGATACGATATACACGATCGGAACAGTAAATTTATACTTCATATATATAGTCAAAGAGCTCAATAAACTGATCTATAGATATGTTAACATTCCAATTTAATTCGACCTCAGTCAGAACCGATCTAAGCACCCATCCAGCCAGAGCATATAATACAACCTGTACAATACGATACAGTTACCATCTTAACTCGACCCATCACAATCCTCATTCAATCAATCCCTCAATCCCATCATCCCCAACAAATCTACTCCACCAACCTCTCCACAAACCTTGACTTCGCTCTCAATCTCTCCCCGAAATAATAAAACCCCAAGAGCCCCAAAACCCCCAACCCACTCACACCCCCAAGCACACTCGACCCCCTAGCCATCCCCAGATTCTTATACAAGGGAATTCCAAAATGTACGGCCCCAGCAGCCAACGTACTCCGACAGAAGTCATTGGCCGCAAACAGACTCGCCGCGTACTCGGGATATATACTGGGTATATACATGGACAGACACTGCAGGATGATGAACACTGCGCTAGCGTACATTGTCACGCCGATGATGCTGACGATCCAGTGGATGGAGGGGCGGAGGGTCCAGCCGTAGAGGAAGAGGGAGATAGGGACGAGGAAGGTAGCTGGGATGGCGGGGATGAGGTGTCGTTCGTGTTTTGTAGGGGGTGTAGGTGTTGGGGTGGATTTTGGGGAAGTGTGGTTATGGTGTTTGCGGAGGTAGTTTGGGAGGGAGAGGTATATGAAGTAGGCTGCTACTGCGAGGAGGCAGCCTACGAGGACGGAGAGGTAGAATAAGCTGAGGGTTGTGGTGGATACATTATAGACAGGTGGGTAACCGATGGGGAAGGCGTCGAAGAAGGTATAATACGTGCCGTAGATGAAGGAGGTGTAGATGTTGGCGAAGAGAATGGCAGGGTCTTGGAGGGTGATTTGGACTGGTTTGACAAGGTAGAATTTCAGCTTGGCGAGGGGGTTGTCACTTTCACTACTAGTATTGTTGTTGTTCTGGTTGTTGCTGGTATTGAACGCACTGCTGCGGTATCGTATGGTAGGGGCGTAAGTTTCAGGCAGGAGGAACAGCAGGATGCATACCGGGCCGGACATACAGGCGAGGAGCCACATGGTCCATTTCCAGGAAATGTTGTTGACCAGGCTGTTGGTGAGCAGGGGTCCGAGAGCCGGGCCGCAGTACGCTGCAGCTACCCATAGAGCGAGGGCGTAGGGGAACTGGGACTCGGGGTATAGGTCGTGCATGGAGGCGCCGCCATTGGCGAGGCACGGGCTGCCGAAAAGACCCTGCATGAAGCGAAGGAAGACGAATGCGCTGTAGTTGGATACTTCGGCGGCTCCGATCGTGACGAGGATGAATGCTACGAATGTACCGAAGTAGACGACCGAGCGTCCGATTCGGGGAATCTCGCTGAGCGGGCCCCAGAGGAGGGGTCCGACACCGTCTGTTGAAGTGAGTATAGGGTTATGGGGTAGCATTGCATGGGGTGAGGCGTACACCCGAGCACGTAGATGGACAGCCCTAACATGGCGCGTTGCTCGGAGAGGTGCAGCTCGTGCATCACCAATGGAACGGCGGTAATGAACATGGATGACCCAGAATACACCACGAAGCTGTACTTTTAGATAGGTACTTTTGTTCGAGGCGTGATTGGGCGGACTTACGTGTAGATGTATACTACGAGGGATGTGATGACTCTCTTTGCGAGAGGCCAGTTATGTGGATTCTCACGACTTGTTGCCCAGTCCTCGACTGTAAGTGTCTTTTCTGAGTCGGTTGAGTGTTTTCGCCGGTGGGTATGTCCGTCGATCTGCTTGGGTGTCTCTTGTCTCACATGGTTCTCTGTATGATCAGGATTATCAGGTCTATGCAAAAAGGACCTCACAAAGACAATGCAAGGTATATCTAGCGACATGGTGATGATTATTCACAGAACAAATAGTAGGTGGGGTAAAGAGACAGTCAGGTACGCAATGCGGCGATACTGGAAATATAAAGTACCCGAAGATACATTTTATCGCCACGTCCGAGGTACAAGCACGCTTCACAAAACTCAATCCAAGAAAGTTGTGTAGCTTACCATTGAGACACGGCATGGTCCACGTATCGGAATGCGGTATGACATGTGTCATTCCTGATGTGGTAATCGACCACCTGGCCGGAACAGTGCAACTGACCCTGGAACAATGAAGTCTATACAAGGTTTGCTGCATCATGTTGAGGAATGTGGGTCTCTGTCAGTGTGACCGGTTCACCTCGTTGTTAGTCTCGCAACACCTTCCACGGCAGTGGCACAGTGGCCTCGGATGCTTGCATGCGCATTGACAGGGCTAGGAAGCTTAGCAGAACGACGTCTCTTGCCGGATCTTACCTAGAGGGCGCTCGGCCCTTTGCTGATATATTTTGGGTGAAGATTTGCGGCCCCAGACTGAGATCTGCTTTATGAAATAGTCTTCTCAGAATGCAGATCATCTTCTCCCTTGTTTTAGCGGTAACGACCCTGCTGAACAGCCAAAGCCTGGAGTGCTCGAATACCTCATCACCAGTGGCGACCGACTCTCTGAAGAAGTATGGTGTGGTCACTGCGTCCTCAGTCTACCGAGTGTATTACCTCGTAGTGGGCCTTTTTCACGCTATACTCGTCACTCTTCCACAAACACAGCAGCAAGCGCTTTGCCCGAATTTAGAGCATGCCCGACACGATCACCTTGCTCTCACTTGCAGAACCACAACTGCTCTCGCATTGATCTGCCTCGGTAGTTGCATTCGTATCTTCGCCTTCTGGCAACTAGGCTCATGCTTCACGTTCTCTCTCTCAAAGCCTGATCGTCTTGTCACTACGGGTATCTATCGCCACGTTCGTCATCCAGCATACGCTGGATTAGCCATCCAGGCCTCTGCAGCGTTGTATTTCTGGGCAAGAGAGGATGGTGTACTTGCATGTTTAATGCCAGATCTACCACTTTGGCACGTAGTGACCATTATACATTGGTGGTTCTGGGCTATATGCCTGCCGACGATCGGATGGGTACGAATCAAGGAAGAGGAGGAACTGCTAGAGAAGACGTTTGGTCAACAGTGGAAGGAGTATCGTCACACAACACGCATGTTGGTGCCGTTCCTCTTCTAAGTAGGGATAGGCGGGCCCGAGTGGGTCATGCCATTTTAGAAGATAGCTTGCATATGGTACACGCAACCACCGTGTTCCTCGGGACTAGCGGTGGTCGGCTGGAAGCTCTTGCATGACAGTTTCATTATCGATGAATGTAGTTTCCTAGCTATAACTAGTCCTTGAATGTCAGAGGAACTATTACTTATCACGACTGCGATGCCGTGTTACAGTGGCACCACCGTTACAACTATCCTCAAATTTATGTCCAGTGCCAATTTAGGCAACTTCTTTGCTTTCTACCACCTACACATTGGTTGCTAATTCTTGCACATTCAATGAATTTAGAGGTTAGCATATGATACCCTGATTCAGTTTTCCTAATCAAATTGGTCTGAGAGCGCCGCTGGCAGTGGTTCTTAGGTGCTATCTCTTTCCGGCTCAATTATGGATATATATCTCGGGCTACGCGTCGCGAGATCATTGACAAAATGAACACTAAAGGAATGTTATACTGTCTTGCGGAATAATCGTGTTAGGACCGTGTCATCTATAATAGTTATGCATTTAACTGTGTTGAGCATGATGTAACGCCAAGATCGCTGGCATGCGCTCGGGAGCAGGTGGCATGTTCTGGGATTATCCCGGCCTCATAGACTGAATTTCGAGGTGTCATAACTCAACAGATCATTGGATACTAGTAGCAACCTGAGACGCCTTGACTAACAGCTACTCTACTCCCTCCCGTGCACAAGAATGTGATGCCCCAGTTTCGGTCAACGGCCGAGGGCGCTTCCGAACCATCGGAATAAGAGTGCCACTCAAACTATGGAAATAGACTCCGGCACCCGACCGAGGCGAGGCAGCTTCCGTGGTGCACAACCGTGCATTTAAATCCGAGCACAGAGACACGCTCATACCATGCTGCACCATGCGGGCTCATAGATAACCTGTTCAGAGCCGGGCCAGCAGGGTCAAATGCCGAGTGACATCACGGACACGAAAATGGTACCGCTACTCCGGACCCCAAGCTGACTTCGCTACCAAACTGCCACACCAATCATCGGGGTATTCCCGTCTCATATAGAGCAAGTGGTTGCAAGGGCACGATGATAGCACAGACAGCCATCTCCACAATCAATGCGGTCGGTTGAAGGATGATCCCCACGGCCAGCCATCGGCCGTAGCTTATCTGGCAATTCGGCTCTCTCACTGGCCGATCAATTCAAGTCGACAGAAAGATTTTGCAAATATTTTCTAGAAGCCTTCTTTATCTCGGCTAAACGACCCACAATTCTGCGGCGCCCCCGAGTTTGCCGACCGACCATCACCATTTCTGCATCCCGTTTCATCCCGATCGCGCCTCTCCAGCCCTAGACCGGGGCCTTCCGATCACAAAAACGTCCCCTTCACCACGCGATCAATTGCGTGCAATTCTTTCTTATCTTTTCCTATCTTTCTCTGACATGCTGCAGAAACAAACCACTTATCTCGATAGCAGCAGCAGCAGCAGTCATCGCACCCCCTCACCCAAACGAACCATGGTGGTCACTTATCTCCCCGAATATGAAAGCGACGAAACACATCCCCAGCACCATGGGCTCGAGCCCGCCATCCCGCCGTTCGCGGGCCGCATGGGCGGAAACCAGGATTTCGTAGTTGATAGGACGGACCCCAAGAACTCAAAGGTGCTAGAGAAGGTGCCCGACGCAGCACCGTGCATGACACTAAAAGAGATATTCGACTTGCGGGGGTTCCTGAGCGTGGATCTATGGAAGTTTGCTGTGCTAGAATGCATAGGTAATTCCCCCGCATACTCCGAAGCCCTACCCCATACCAAAGATGAGCCCCAAGTTAATAAGTGTATAATCAACAGCAAGTATGATGAACGTTTTCATCACCTGTTGGGTAACAACTCACCCACTCTCCGCAACAACATCTCCCAAAGGCCAAGCCGGCGTCTACGGAACGGTCACCTTCTTCTCCCCAGCATTCGGCGGCCTCACCAACCTCCTCCTCACTCCACTCCTCATCTACACCTTCTCCCCCTCCAGCGGTGGCCACATTAGCCCCACAATCACTCTCGCCACCTTCTTCGCCCGCATTATCACTTTCCCGCGCATGATCCTCTATCTGGCTGGCCAAACATTGGGAGGCGCACTCGCCGGCTTTGCCATGCACTCCGCGTACGGCACGCGTGAGTTTACCGTGGGAGGATGCCACATCGACTCGACCATGGTGTCCGCAACTGATGGGCTGGTCATTGAGTTTTTTGCTTGTCTGATTTTGATTTTCTTGGCGTTTGGTGTTGCCTTGGACCCCAGACAGGCCAAGGTGTTTGGTCATGCTGTTTCGCCGTGGTTGGTCGGTGTCGTGTTGGGAGTTGTTACGTGGGGAACGGCGTTTACGAGGGAGGGCTATATTGGTGCTAGTGAGTATTTCACATCTCGAAATTGAAGCACGGTGACTGACATGCTGCAGGCGTTAATCCAGCGAGGTGTTTCGGCGCATATGTCGCGAGTGAATTTCCGACGTATCATTGGATTCATTGGGTGAGTTTTATCCCTGACGGCTCAATTGGTTGTGGAACACGTACTAACGAAACTAGGTTGGTCCCCTGGCTGCAGCAGTGGCGCATGGGCTGGTCTATTTCGTTGATCCCCTCTGGAAGGATCCTCGCACGGAGTAAATATCTTTTCAAATTTATGGTTACGGAATGTGGGATTGTATATAGAAGTGACGGATTTGTACAAAGTGTATTATATAAACCTGTGAATACTGCCAAGAAGGCTTTCCGAACATCTGCCATGTTGAAGTGACAGATGCGATGACCCATTCTGACTACATACTTGCTGTGCTGTTGTAGGAAACGTATCATCAAAGACGAGCACAGCAGCCCTTTCCATTAACCGCAGACAAGCGACAATAACACGAAGTCGAGATCGGCACATCAGCCGACCCCAACGCAATATCCAATTGCACCTGGACAACACGACCCTCATCCAGCTTCCCAGAAGCCATCAGACACTCACGCAGCCCATGCAACCCCCACACGTTATTCAACCGGCCCTTACGCCGCGGAAACCCCTGCGCCATGCCCAGGTCCTCCCGAAAGACCTGCTCCGCCTCGGGGACCCGCTTCTGCTCCAGCAGCAACCCACCTAGGGCATGCCGCACGGGCTGCATCCAGGCCGGCGGGTCACAGTACGCCAGGCCATCTTCTAGCTCGATCGCCCGACGCAGCGTTGCAAAAGCCAACTGAATATTCCCCTTGCGGTACTCCAACTCACCTGCTAACATCAAAGATGCGACGGCAAGGAAATCGACCTGCCGAACAGGCAAATTATTTATCCGGGATCTCGGCACCCGCTTGCGCGCCTCCTCGAACTCCTGCCGGGCGACTTCTGCCTCCTGGATACGTCCTAGGGCGCTGAAGGCGAGGCCCCTGGCGTACAGGATGTTAGCTGTCTTGCAGCAGTATAAGGCTCGGTCTTGTGGTGCTGGTAGTTCTAACTGTAGAATTTCTCCCCAGCGACCGAACCGCACGAGGACGTGGGCATGACTACCTAGAAAGCTCTCCGTCCAGTCTGCCATTGGGGGAGATTTAGTAGCCAGTAACTTCGCATCGACCACCTCGTCCAATTTATCCGCAGCCAACATGGCCTCTCGCGACCGGCCAGACATCAGAGCGCAGTACAGCTTCGTGACAATGTTATGCACCCGATAGGCCACGTATAGCGGAGATGCATCCAATGTGGCGAAGAACATATCATCGCCTGCAATAGCATCATCACTGGAATCAATCGCCCGGCGATAGTCCCCAACAGCCATATCAATGTGCGCAGGCATGTGCACCATATGCGACGCATCCGGGATCATACGACGCAGTCTGTCTGCAGCAGGCAGGGCCACCTCCGGAGTAGCCGACATTTCCATGAGATGAATATACAGATGGCATAGGGCAGGATGCTCTCGACCCTCTGGACTTGTCATTGCACTATCGATTGCCGCCTTCGCCTCGAGAGTATGAGAGCTGCTGGCTTCACCTGTGTTCATATCCCACAGCTCGCGCGGATTAACGCAGATAAGCGCCTCGATGAACAACGATGCCACGTCGAGATCATCTGGGTAGGCTTTATACACGACGCGCATGGCATCTGCATATGCCTGATTGTACTGTCTCATCTCTGTAGGAGCGGGGATGTTATTTGGGGTAGGGAACCGAGTAGCGATGGCTTTGAGCAGCATGTGGAAGAGTGGGGATGCATGCGTAGCATGTTTTTGAGCGGCATTGAGCGCATCCCATGCCTTTTGCACCGTGGCTATGAGACTAGGGATGTCGAAGAAGCCCCAGGCTATATTGTAGCTCGGTCCGATAGCGTATGCGATGCCCCAGTATGCCAGTGCGCAAGTGGGGTCGCATTCGACAGCTCGTTCGAAGCATCGTGCTGCTTCGCCGTGATTGAAGGAATAGGACCAGAGTAGACCGCGGTCGAACCATCGTTGGGCAGCTGGGGAGGATGTGGCGATGGGTCGGTGGTAGGAACCAAGGTCGAAGTTTGGGTAGTCATCTACCTGGGGCGAACGAGTTTCGTTTCTGGGAATTGTCAGTGCGAGACTGTTGTGATGGTATAGGCTCACTTGTTCATCGTAAGTGTTGTTTTGGGTAGGTGTTGTGGATGACAGCCGTGAGACAGCAGAATGACAGAAATCGGAGGATTCTAAACCACTTCGGTAGGTGGAGATGCATTATGGCTCCTGAGGGGTTGTTGAGATACTGGGTAGGTAGGGGGTAGTGGGATGGGACACATAAAATCTGCCAGGCACCCAGATTGGATGTTATACGTCGTCTAGATTTTGTCTTATAGGCTGCAAGGTTGGTTTAATACCTCCTTGTGTCACATAACTGGTTGTTAATCAACCCCTTGCGCTTGGTACTTATAGCCGTCCGTTCGATGGGACTATGTCTTGGATACCATTCTCTTTTATCAGATGTCCCAACAACATGCCAGGGAAGTTAGAGCATTTCATTAACTGTGTAAAGATGAAGTTGCAGCTTGAATCATAAGGTATACAGGTATCACACTAGAGGTAAGATCAACGCAGCATGACACAAGTCTCATAAGCAGAATAATGCTACTAGTATAAACCCCTAGATGTTCTGTTGAAAAAGTGAGAGCATCATCAAGCCAGTTCGCACTCAACAAGGCTCTCCACGCCCCTCCGCACAGTCCATATCTTGGTAATCTTGAGACCGGCGGATTCCACCAGCGCCCGCCACTGCTTCTCCGTGCGTTCAGTCGACGCAAAGTCCGCCATCATGATAATGTCCAGACTGGTAGTTTCCCAGTATGCATTCGTGCTGGGGATAACATTCTCATTTAGCAAAAGCTTGCTGTGCCCCCGCTTCATAGCAGGAATAACATTAGCCAATATCCGACGACAGTCATCGTCTGTCCAGTCATGCAAAACAGAGTGCATGTAATACGCACGGGCGCCTGCATAAATGTTAGCCATTGCCTTAAATGGCTTTATACAGCACTTACCCTTGATCGGTTGTTCTGTAAAGAAGTCATGTGTCATGAGCTCAATAGCCGGATCCAGGTTCATGCTTCTGGCCTGTTCCACAACCTTAGGTAGATCTTGAAGAATAAGCCGACCTGACACCTGTGGCCATTTGCGGCGGAACTCTGACAGATCGTGTCCCAAGCTTCCCCCCATATCGACAAGCAAGGCGTCATGATGACTGATATTTGCCTCGGCAACTAGCGACAACACCGGATAGAAGCCGACATCCATCCAGCTCGGTCGTCCCTGGTGGTATACGGACATGTGATTGTTAAATTGGACGGCATGGATAGGGTTCTCTGTGAGGAAATCGAAAAAGTGGAGCGGTGTCCTGAACCCACGCTGAAAGGCGCAATCTTTCCCGTCGCTGGGGTTTCGGTAGCCCATTTTCTTGAGCTGGGCGGGAAGGGCTAGGACGCCATCAGTGATGCAACCAGTCCTAGGCCCAGTTAATAGCTAACATAGCCAGGACGTGAGTGTAGCTTACATGCAAGGATAAGAATCACTGTATCTATTGCACATCATTGACATGGAAAATCCCGTGCGACGGTATTCATGAGGACCAGTCTCCGTGATCACACCCATGGCCGCGAGATGCTTCAAGATGCGGGCTAAGAAGTTAACTTCCATAAATATATAAATATGATACCAGCGTGGTTACTTACCAAGCATCGTTGGGTCGGCACCGGTAGCTGCGGCAAGTTGGCCAGATGTCTTCGGTTTGTCGTTCTGCGATAGGGCAGTGAAAAGCCCCAGATCGACGCCCGTCTCCAAGGCTGCATAGAGTGTGCTCTGCCGTGCCCCTTAGTATGCTTTCACTTTTGCTTAGCTAGTAGTTATGGCTCACCTGGGACCAGCAGTGTCGGATGATGGCTTCTCGAGGAGTCTCAAGAGCGTAGACCAATGATCGCGCTGCATCGAGAATCTTCGTTCGCTCGTTCTCATCATTCTCTGTGAGGTAAGCCTCACCATGCAATGCTATGCGCTTTAGAAGAGTGGGGACCTCCTCAGGGGCATTTGGAGATATGGCAATGTTGTCATCGACAAAGGCCTGCTGTGCATAATCGTCCATCCTGCCGTTTGGCTGGCAGCAGCTGTTGCCATTGGGGCTGCCCTCTGCTGCACTTATCATGGTGGCTTATAATGTATATTGGACAATGGTTAGACAAATGAAGGGGAATCTGTGAACGACAGGTCATATCGCGGACGACGGCTCTGTTATAACAATAGTGGTTGGCCCTATGAACCATAACTTGGTGCCGTGGCCTATCGGAAGGTACAATAATGGACAAGGCTTGAAACCTGAAAGGATGGTCAAGGTGGGAGAAACTATCCCAAAAGAGTATTTCATGGCCGCCCTTACCGTGCTCCATTCCAAGCATTACCCTACTAGTTCAGGGGCTTCACCGTTAGTACACAACGTGGCGGGAAAGTACCGACAGGAGGATCGTGATCATCATTGGACGCGTACACGTACCTCTTTTGAAGCCATAACGGGGGGGTAATTTAGAAACTGGGTACATGGACAGATTAGGAAAGGTTCTTGCTCGGGTATCTACCGGTAGACCGTGCCCTTCTGAATCAAGTATCAACACATGGCGCCTAGACATTCATTCCTTCCATATTAAATATGAGCTGATACAGTCAATGATAAGTATAACAATGTGCGACTTAGATCGAACTTCAGGAGAGTCCACTACTGCACAGTACCTGACATATTGAGCCTTGACACGGGAGCATAACCAACTACCACAATAGCTAGGACACACCATTGCTGTTGGTCTGACTTGGCAGTTGTCCATTCAGCCGGATGGGCCCAACGGTGTGACCCAGCCTGCTGGTGTAAATTGAGAATTGGAGTCCTTAAAAGGTCCGATATTCCTTTGAGAACGAGCTAGCGATCCTTCGGCGTTTGAGTGCTCCATCCAGAACCTTTCGTGATCATACTGCCAGATTTGATAGTCTTCAAATATCTACACTTCATTCTTGATCGTTGTATCCCGGTTCATAGCTCTGGAGCAAGGGCCAGAAAAAAGTACCACCTCGCTATTGTATTACCCTTGAGAGGGACTTATGGCTGGTATATTGAATCGGACCCATCACAGTGGCTCGGGGTATAATGGTTATGTTAAGCTTCCTCTCAACGGCGTGGTGGCGGCCCCACTACCCGTCTATCAACTGACCATATGAATCCTGTCCTGCCAGCGGGACATCCAGTTTGTGACTGTTCGCCTTGTCTATCCACCAGTGGCACGGATCTACTGTAAGGCTACCAAAGTGGACGATCCAGGGCTAGCCAGACCAGCTAATCCCTGCCAGCATCAGCACCGTATTATGCCTTAGCCGCCACACGGGATTTGTGACCTCGCTGGCTCACCTTTAATCGAGAGAATTATTGGCTACCAATGCCAAAGAACGAAACGATTAATACACGAAAGGAGAGGTTACTGGAAGTAAGGGATGTCTATCAGTCATCGCAATTCCCTTTCAAGGAGAATTTGATGTCACCCGCTCATCGAACAGTTCGCCAAATGAAGGTGGAGGCTGAAATCCTTCGCTTGTCGGAATAATACTGTCTGCGTTTCCCTTGCTTGCCCTGCAGGTGACCGTAAATATCTGGATTCTTATTCATGCTACGTGTTCCTCGTTCGATTGTGTGTCACGTCACGAAATCCTGTGCTACACGCAACAATGGCTTCGTCAGAAGATGGAAATGCCAGCGACAATAAAGGTCCGATGATCCTATCGGTCCTATGGGCACTGACAGGTCTCACATCCGTCCTTGTCATAGCGCGCATGTACATCAGGACAAGTCTTTTGCACAACCTCGGACCGGACGACTGGCTGATCACAGCGTCGTTGGTATGTATGTACCATGCGAAGGATACAACACTAACTTCAACAGGTGATGGGAGTCGTCTACTGTGCCATCACGACAATAAACGTGGATATGGGATATGGGAAGCATGCATGGCTATTGAGCGAAAGAACTGTGGAACGTGCCACATTCCTCAATTGCTTGAGCTTTCTTTCCGGGATAATCTCATTCGCGATTCCGAAGCTGGCGGTGACTGCGATGCTCAATCGGATCCTCAACCCAAGTATGACTCAGCGCATATGTCTATGGACATTGACTGGATTCGCTGCGGTTGTGTCAGGGATATGCATCATTGTGCTGTTCACGATGTGCGACCCGCCCGAGGCGTTGTGGAAGACACATCTGGTGACAGAAGGCAAGGCAACTTGCAAAGACGTCTGGATCTTGATCGACTACGCAATATTCACTGGAGGTTGGTTCATGCGACCATTGATGTTTGGTAACAACTGACAACCCAGCCCTATCCGCGTTTGTCGATCTGATGCTGGCCGTCTATCCGAGCACGGTGCTGATGAAACTCCACATGTCGTTGCGCAAACGGCTCGCGTTGTGCGCAGCCTTAGGTCTGGGCTCGGTGTAAGTATATGCATATTCATGAGGAATCAGCGACTAACCTAGCAGTGCTTCCGCAATGGCCATCGTCAAGTGTACACAGTTAAAGGGGTTAGCCGATAAAACCGACTACACCTGTGAGCATACCCATCACCAACCAAAGAGAAATACTGACATCAACAGACGGCACCGCCGAACTCGTCATGTGGACAAAGTAAGACCATCTCTACGACATCCTCACAAATCTACAATACGATAATAAACACAGACCTAAATGTAGCATCGAGTCCAACGTCGTCATAATCGCCTCCTGCACCCCGACCCTCCAGCCCGTTCTCGAACTTATCCTCGGTAAACGCACCACAAGCTCCTACAACAACAGTCGCAACCGCTACAAGGGGAGTTCACAACTGCCCGATTCCTCCTACGACCATAGCAAGCTGTCCAAGCCACGAAAGCCCGACTACGAGGTCACAACGGCGGGAAGTCAGGAGAGCATTCTCCGAGAGGAAACCAATGGGCGCATTGAAAGTCATCCGATGGGAGCGATTCGACGGACGGATAATGTAACCGTGGAATATGAGAGTCGGTCGAGAGAGGATCCCGAGGAGCCACGGGTGTCGTGGTAGTTTCTTATCGCTCCATCTTTTTGTATACTACTATCTTAAAAGCGTTTTCTCTCACTTCTATCCTTATCCGATCATGTGGATATATTGGTTGGTTGCGTTGTTGACCTGCTCGACACAATGAACTAACACCATCAAATCACAATGTCAGTTAATTAGCGACAAGAAAAACAGAGAATATAGCATTTCAATATATTAAAGCATTCAAAGAGACAAAGCAAGTCAAGCCCCTGCGATTCGATCTATCAACTACCACAATCAAACTCTGAACACCAATCAACCATCCCGTGTATAACTCACGGACCCGAAGCCACGCCACAACAAAACCAAAGCCCCACCTTCAATCTCACCACATTCACACAAACGAAACAAGCAATAACATAGAAAATAACTTCTTATTATATACCCATGCTGCGCAGTATCCGATCCACGGCGTATTCATTCCCTGGAATAGAAACCTGGACACCTGATGGACAGGTACTAGTTCTACTCCATAGTGGGCCCGGAACGGCCATCCGTCCAATAGTGCCATGTGGAATAGATTGAGTCCGTTGTGCTATGCTATATGAGGAAGTAGTTTGTTTCTGAGGTTAAGACATCCTAAGAGTCGAATGTCAATCGAAATTTATGTTCCCCATATATCGCTCGGTCATATTATCAATACACAATGATATTTGTGGATTTATTGCAAAGTTTTGTAAGTGGAAATTATAAATGGGGGGCTTCTTTGTTTGCCAAGTCAGTCGTCTAGGGCACTGTTTGGTCATGTGTAGATGTATGCTTTAAGTTTCACCTTATCTGTTCCTATTCCTGGGTAGTGTACAAAGTTCTGGAGAAAATATTGCCACTGCATACTGTGTGGACTGGTATCTGACAAGAAGTAAGTTGAGCCCGAGAAGGATTCTACACACCGTCTCGAGATGAATCCTTCGGGATTTTCTCGGTATCGGGCATTTCCAAAGCACAGGTAGATTTGACTACTATATCTTTTGGCTTCCTTCACTACTAGCACCCAGCATTGACCATTTGTGGGGTACATTGGGTTCTCATTCTACATCCATCATGCCATGTACCTAGTGCAACCCGAATAAATAATCTATTTCCCAGCCATAATCCGATACCTCTCCGCGGTGGCCCTCCTCATCCGCTTGCCCCAAACCACCATGGGAATAATGGTCAAGGTGATGGCCAAACTAATAAATCCACATGCAATAAACATGTTCTGCGCGCCCGATCGGTCTAGCCAAGGACTTATTGCGAACGGGATGCCGATGCTGATGGCATTGCGCATGAAGGCGACTCCTGTGAAGGCGTCTCCAGTAATCTGTTTAAGAAAAACTCGTGAGAAGGTGTCTCATAGTAAGGTAGTGGCAGTGTGATATACTCACGTCACGGTAGGAGTCAATAACCAACGTCAGTGATGCATCGCTGATACTGCCTAGTCCGAAGCCGAACAGAGCACCACCAATACTGGGATATATCCAGTGCATTCCCTGGTCGGGGCCCGTTAGCTTGTCTTTTAACGATTATAAGCGACGGTGTGAGGCTTACCCGTGCAATCGTGACTCCAAACATTATCAACCCCCCAGCCATTGCAAAGGCAGGGAAATGAAGAATATACAAGCGCATCTCCGGTTCATAGTATCCTTTGTTGCGCTTTGAAAAGAACAATATAGACCAGTCGCCGAGGAAGCCACCATAGACAGACCCGATGAGGTTCCCGATAAACGGACCAACACTCATGAAGCCGATTTGCTCGGAGGTGAAGAGATACGGTGGCAAAGGGAATACCAAGCTGAGGGTGGAGGATAGAATAGTTAACCAGACCACGCCAAAGGCATACTGCAAGGCACAGAAAAGGACAGCAGGAAAGGCAGCGACGACGTAGAAGGGACGGTAGAAATATGGCCAAATGGACTCGGGGGAGTAGGTTATCAAGGCAAATCGCTGTCTCCATGTTCTCATTGGGATCCTATAGTCTAGCTCGTGGTGATCTGCTGGTATTGGACTCGTTTCGGCTCGACTGGCAGAACACTCAATATCCCGTTTGCGATCGGCTTTTATGTTGTCGACTGTATGTTCGCAAGATTCGTCGACGCCGGGGATGACTGGTGTATACTTTGTTTCCTCGTAGAAAAGCACAAATAAGACAAATAGAACGGCGTTAGTGATACCAAGTGCTTGGTATGATGCTCGCCAGCCTTGATTTGTGGCTTGAGTCCCGGCCGCCATAGGAGTGAGAAAGCTCTGTCAATAAATGAGTGAGCGTGTCATGAGCAGGCACATAAGAATTATTTCTCGGGAGGTTTGACATACACCTATCATGACCATAGTCATATACAAACCATTCATCCCCCCACGATGGTGCACGAAAAAGAGGTCGGAAATCTGTAGGGGTCAGTAAAGGATGATTCAGCAGAAGGGGTATCACTACCGTAATCTGCACGATTGATTCATTTGTTGCTCCAGCAAGCCCCTGTAGCAAGTTAGTAGCATACAATTCCGCAAGAGTATGCAACTTCGACGTCCAAAAAGAAGTTGCCAACATGAGGGCCGTCGAAACGAGATACACGGGTCTTCGGCCGAACTTCTTCGCTAGAGGAATGAAGAACACGCAGCCGACGGCAAGGCCAACGAAGTTCACAGACATGGCGCGGTTCAGCTGGGCATATGTCACATCGAGATCTACTACCATCAATTGCCAGAAAATTGCCTGGATCGAAAGCCTATCGACCACCATTAGCACAGAGCCATCTGTGAACGGAAGAAGTAACTAACGCTGTAAATATGAGTGCCGTCACAGCGAGAACGAGGGTAAAGTTGCATATTTTCCGCGCTGTACTCCAATTCTGCAATCGTCAGTGGTCTCGGATGCCACCAAACGCGGGATACCGACCAACGGTTCATTGGGATCGCTGGACGGGACAGGATTTAGCATAACCTGGCGGTTGCCATGTGCTCTTTCATCTTCGTCTGCTTAATGGTGAGATTAATTTGCGATGACTTCAGCTAGCCTTTTCATACCTTGGATCAGACGGAATGTCCCAGGTGGCAGATTGTCGTGTGGGTCAGGAAATAGTGGGTCGCAGGGCTGATTCTGTGCCATTAAGACTTGCTACCAAGCGAACACGGTGATTTAGGACAAAGATATTGACCAGTCAAGGGATAAACTGGGTCATTCGCTGTGATATCAAACAATCAAGATGTAAGGACGTTCAGGGGAGTCATAACGCTATATACTATCCTGTGTATCAAAGTCGGAGCACCGACACGTACACCATACAGATAGCTCATGTCTATCAAGTGGTAGGAAGTCAATTACTTGGTATCAAGCCAAATGCGGGGGTATGCACCCAGTCGAGATAAGAATTGGCGCCAAATGGAGCCGATCTGCCATCTGCTGAAGGATGAGACCAGTGCGGGATGGGGTCGACCTGCCTGAAAAGGAATGATGAATGCATATCCGCATACCGCACTCGGGGAACAAGACAGGCTGATGTGCGTGATCCCCACGACATCATTCGTCCAGCTGGCCGAGCAGTTAGCGAACAGCCTCTTGTGATGTTATCAATATGCATCAGATCAAACTTGGATCCAAAACAAAAGAAGCAGGTTGACCCTGCAATCTAGTCACAGGCGTCTCTCCTCGGCACCAGGACATTTATCATCCCTACATTGAACCTGAAGTATACTTCGTTGGCAACCTCCAAGCGACGATAAGAATAGTTTAACACCTGCGACTGATATGAAGGGTATCAACCATCGATCGCAATGACCGCCAATCAAACGTTGCGACTCTTCCGTGTCCACGACGGTACGTCCAACCCAATCACCTCCTCGGAGCCTTTACTGAAACATATCGTCATAAAGAACGAAATTCAATAAGTGCAGTTGCAAATACAATTACTACTTCTTTTGCTCAAGATCCTCTGATCACATGGTTACGCCCTCGAGCTCCGGCCTGGTCGAAATATAACATCGAAATATGCAACTGGCAATATCGTCGGGTCCAGCGAGCTGTTGCAGAGGGCATAGTTCTGCAATCGGGACCGATTTACCAGATAGCCCGTTGCTTTCCTCCTAGACCTTCTGAACCGTGCCTTGTTGAACCCAACGTGAAAGGTTCAATCGCCAAGGAGAGCTGGAGCGAGGATGGCGATGAGGATAAGGATTCAGGAGTTGTGGCCCTCTTATTTCCTCCTCGAAGGCATCAAAAATGGACTTTAGAAAAACTGGTGCTTCAATTCAAGCTGGTTTTCCTCGATATCTTTTGCGCCCGTCGGGAAAGTGGTACCAATGTACAGGTATGCTCCGAAAGCCGATCTGACAGCATGGACGAAATATAACGATTGAGTTTTTCAGAGACTAGAGATCATGATGAAGAGCCATGACGACACAATTGCTCGTATAAAGAAGCTGCAGCGGCTGTCCGATCTATGGTATTTGGAGGTTGTGGCTGTTCATCCCTCTCTCCAGGGTCGCAGCCTCGGCAAGAAAGCGATGACATGGGTGTTGGACCATATCAAGCACGAACCAATCTTACTAGAGTGTACAAGTGAGAGTAACATCTCGTTCTACCAAAAACTGGGGTTCGAAGTTGTTGAAGAAGTCGAGTTGATGGAGGGTGGTGAAGCAGTCAAGTTGTGGTTCATGCTACGGCAAGTTTCTAAAAGCGAACACAGTAAATAGCAAAATGAAAATGGCGAAACCACATCAGAAT
The DNA here is from genome assembly GCF_003184755.1 of Aspergillus piperis CBS 112811. Classification (NCBI taxonomy): domain Eukaryota; kingdom Fungi; phylum Ascomycota; class Eurotiomycetes; order Eurotiales; family Aspergillaceae; genus Aspergillus; species Aspergillus piperis. Next base: position 530,918 of record NW_020291592.1, read on the forward strand.
AGGCCAAGTTCTATTCCTCGTGACTGCGCAATCTGATGTATATTGATAGTGTTTTGAGGATAGGTCCAGTACTCTTCCAGTAACTCCAGAAGTAGTCGATATTGCTTGTTCCAGAAAGGTCCCTCTGCGATTGCCACCAGGATCCTCCGGATAAATTCTCTTAAGTCGGGGTCCTTATTCAATGCATCCGTTTGAAGGCCAGCGACGAAGACAGGATAAGGAATGGCATTTATGATTAGTGTAACCTTTCCCTCTGCTTCTGAGGACGCTCGATATATAGCGTCGACGCAGCTGAGAAGTCGCATGATGATCACCGCCGTTGTTGGAAGTGCTGATTGTCTTTGGCTTCGTCCTCGCTGTGCTGGGTTATCGTCCAGTTCAAAAGGCAGTCGCATTGCACCATGTCGGATCACCAACATCCCAGCCAGTCGATATGCTTCCCACAGCTGGCACTGCATAAAGCACCCTCTGGAACCGGGCCAATCCCAGAAATCTTGTTCTGTTGCGCCCTGATAAATACAAGAGAAAATGTCAACCAAGGATCGCGGTAAACCACTCATGACCTCCACATCATACTGTTCAGATGGGTCCGGCATCGATTGATTGCGACAGTACTGCCGCCAGAAACCTAGATATGGGTGTTTTCTACCTATCGCGAATGTCGGGAGATCCATGATTCCCATTACCTCTAACAAATGGGCCCGAAAGGGAGAGACCTGATCATGCGACCGTATCACACTGTGTGACTGTAGGATGTTATACATCCCTCGGAGATGCATAGTCCACGGTATCCCTTGCATAATCTATATTCACATATCAGCTAACTAGTTTGATAACTTAGGAGATAGGGATGGAGAAATATGAGACGTACGCCGATAGTACACAACAGCAATCCAGCAGTTAGTGTACCATCCTCTAAATAGGCTTCGCTCTGATCTAACTCGCTACGGAATTTGTTCAGGGCCGCGTCAAAGTACTCGAAGAATTCAGACTTCAAATCCGGACGTATAGAGACCTGTAGTGTGATGCATATTTGATACAGCGCTTCCGATTGTTGACACAGTCCTGGTAGTCGTACTTTGAGTGGTATCTCACCGTCGTGCATAGTCGTGGAGTGAAGGACATTGATGCCAGATGAGAGGACTATCGATATTGATCAATATCACAATCAGTAGTAAACATCTATCAGACTCACAGTCACTGAACAATTCTGCATAGCGATTCGTCTTCCAAGTCTCGGATAGTAACGGGCTGAGTAGCAACTCTAGTTCAGTGGAGTCAACAATCATCACGACGAGACGAGAAGCCACTACTACCTACCCTCAGTTCCCTCTGCTGAGATGTCAGATCCAGAAGATTTCCGCACTTGATCAGCTACCTGCAACTGCCGCTTCCTCTCCCGAAGCAGATCTCTCTGTCGTCCTTGAAGCCTCGGCGGAATTGACGACTCGGCAGGCGCATCGGCGCCGGTAAATCTCCCTCGCGAGGCAATTCCGGTTCCCCAGCGGAGACGAACATCATAACCCTCACATGCCACTCCGCGTTGAGCACAAACCTGACATGTCGGGCGCGCACGATCACACTTTCGACGGCGGGCTTTGCAGGTCCAGCTAGACGGTAAATCAGTTTCATGGAAAGTGGAGAAAAGTAAAAGATCGGGAGTGACCCTACCATCCCTGGTGGGTTCGGCGACCGGGGGTCGACATTCCTATTTTGAGTGGTGATCGGATAGAGATGAAGAACCTCGCATGCGAGCAGCGGATGGGAATTAGCTTTTAGCACAGATGCGGGGAAGATAACAGGACAGGAATCCACACTTGTTTTTGATTAGGTTTGAGGGTCGACCTGCCAATTTGAGTGTAGCCTGGAGATAGCTAACGTGGGAGCTACCGTCCGGGGTCAGATAAGAAAAGCCGAGGTTCGAATATGCCTATAGAAGCTATCTCAGGTCCCTATGACAGACTGCATATACTATACTCAATCAACTGGCCCTGTAATATTATTCGGCATTAATTCTCATCTTCTCATCTTCTCAGCAAGGGCCAACGGGTCAACTGGTCAACATGTCTTTCCAAATTCCTACCACAAAATGCACGACAGAAATTCCCACCCTCGGCCAACTTGAGGGTTTTCAATTTGCGAATGGTGCCCAACAATACTGTGGAATACCATATGCTGACCTGCCCAAGCGCTGGACAAGATCAACACTCAAGACTTCTTGGACAGGCTCTAAACATGATGGAACCAAAATGGGGTAAACTTACCTACATCTCAATCTCGCTGTAGACAGCCTAACGGATCTGTAGAAATGACTGTCCTCGGCCCTACTCCGAAGGAGACGACAGCGATGACCTCGTTCCAGTGCCACCACCTGCTCACTTTCCGGATACTCCAAAAACAGACGAACTAACTGGGCTTGTGATGAACATCGTAATTCCATTCGCCCCAGCCTCCGACAGGCGAAGTCTTCCCGTCATGGTATACGTCCATGGAGGCTCCCTACTCTATGGAGGCGCGAATCTCCCCATCTTCGACGCTGTGAATCTCGTTTCACAGAGTATTGAGATGGGGAAGCCAATAATATGTGTGAATTTCAATTATCGCGTCGGACTCGGAGGCTTCCTCGCAAGCGAAGCCATACGCCGTGAGTTGCAAGATGATGGGTTTCAGGGCTGTGGGAACTTCGGCTTCACCGATCAGAAAGTTGCATTCGACTGGGTTCAACGGTATATCGCGACACTCGGCGGAGATCCCGATAATGTCACTGCAGTAGGGGAGTCTGCTGGTGGGATATCGATCAGTAACCAGCTTGCAGCTACTCATCCACCGAGATTCCGGCGCGCCGTCTGTATGTCAGGACTTTCTGTCTCCATTCCTCCTTGGACTATCGAGCAACATGAGGCTCTCTTCCGGGCAGTTTGTCGGTATTTCAAGATAGACGCTTCACAATCCGATGTATTGGATCGACTCCGACAGATTCCGCAGCAGAAAATGGCGAATTCGACCCCGGCCATCCAAGGCGTTCTTTCAGGAACTGGGAACCCTTGTCTCGATGAATGGTTTTATCAGACCGATCCCTGCGAGATACAGAAGGCACCAACATGGCTGGAGGCCTTGATGATTGGGGATACATACCACGAGGGGGTCATTTTCCATCTTAATCTTCTCGACGACGATTTTGCTTCCATTCGCCGAACATTGTTAGATCATATCCAAAATGACGATGAGACAGACCAAATTCTGAGGGAATATGACATACACCACGCGCTTCCGCATGACATGCTTCTCGGGGGCGTGGAACACATGTGCGGAGACGCGGTTTTCAAGATTCCCAACTACGCCACTGCGCTAGAAAACACTACGCTTCGCGATAAAGGTGGTCTATTCCTGTACCATTTTGATCAGCGTTCTCGCCTTAAGAATCCGCTGGAGGGGACGGCATACCATGCCCATGAGCTCTTGTATCTTTACAAAAACCTCGAGACAGAGATGGATGAGAGCGAAAGAGGACTGGCGGAAGGGTTTGCTACTGCTTGGATTAGATTCTGCAATGGAGAGGCACCATGGTCAGCACGCAAGGGAGAGTGGAAAGTATGGGGACCAGGTAGTGTTCAGTCTGTCAAGAACGAGGAAGAAGATGAAGAGACCAGATCATATCAACGGATGAAGCGGATCCTGGCCATGGGTAACGGAGAGACTTGGAAACGATGGCTTGCTGGGGTGGATGTGCTGGTTAATAAGAGAATGAATATGGGAAAGGTAGCATAATTTTTCTAAGATACTATTTAACAATAATGAACAAGATGACTGGGCTGTCCACGGTATTTCACATTAGGAGAAGCTTTGAATCGATCACCCAGCTCATTTCTAATCAAATTGCACCTTTGTGTTACTAGTATGAGCGCTCTTGCACATGACGCATCAAAACAGCCTTCTTGACCCTATCTTCCGTCACCAGCATTTGCTCTGGAAACCACGAAAGATCCGTAGACTCAGTCTCGAGCAGTTTATCATCATGGATCAGCAACGTCGTCGCCAATGCTTTGCCACACAACCATGCCAGCACCATTCCCTCCCCTGAAAAAGCAGCGGATACCCATTCAGCACCCTGTCCTTCATTATGGAGTCCACGCTGGGTTGCCGAAACAGGAAGCCGTCCTACCCAGGGAAGTCCATCTGCACTAAATCCCATATTTCCGGTCCACATCTGCTCCACGCTCTGTCGGGCAACATTGCCCCAATTGTTACGGCCAAACACCGCACTTAGCGCACCCGATAGATGAATATCAGCATACAGACTGATGTCTGAGTCTGTTGCGACGCCCATATCGGCAATTCCACCTCCCCCTCCCTGAGCAAAACCTCCACCGAACATCATCATCTGTCCGGCCTCTGATTGCGGCAACTGCGTGAGGTAGTCGAACCCACGATCGTAATTAAAGATCCAGGAGTGCTCTTCTCCCTGACACCGGAATTTCTGTCCCGGGTGTTGCGCCGACATCTGTCCACGTATAGGATAAATGCGACCTCTCAAACCAGGTACGAGGTGGCCAACATGAGCATTTGTAGAATGAATGACATGACGAGTGCGAATAACACCCCTGGATGTAGATACCAGGTATCGCAGACGCGAATCACCTTTCTCACTCATGTCCTCCTCGATACCAGTCACAGGCGTATTCGTCTCAATCAGCAGATCTCGCGGGAACTCTGCCTTCAATTGGCCCAAAACACCAGTGACAAATCTGTAAGGCCAAATGGCCCCTCCCGGGCCAGCAACGATCCCTAGCGCACGAGGAAGACAGAAATCATCTGGGATCTCCTCTCTTTCATACATCTTCCATTCCTTCGTCTCGTCGGGCAAACCCGCCTTCAGCCGGCGTACCCGCTCTCGGGCATCTTCCCACCCATCCTCGTCGAAATAAACGCTTAGAAATTGTACCCTTCGCGCTTGACAGTGCCCGGTAAGTCCGTACTCCTCCGCAGTATCAAGCATCTCGCGTAAATGTGCCAGGCGAAATTTCATGATCTTCTTCGCTGCGTCAATGCCGTGCATATCCTCAAGATCGGCGAATTCCTCCGCCGTCTCGAGAATATGCCCGCCATTTCGGCCGGTCGCGCCACTACAAACGTCGCGTGCTTCGAGGATGACCACAGCCGGTCTTTTGCTGTCAATCTGGCTCTTCTCTGCCTTTCGGGATTTGAGAAGCGTCCTTGCGATCGAAGTGCCGGTTACTCCAGAGCCAATGATCACGACGTCCGCTTCTGATGGCAGAGTCGCGGACTGGGCTTTTGCCAGGTCAGGGTGTGGAGAGCGCAACCAAAAGGATGATGTAGGGTTTGATGAGGGAAGGCCAGGGTCGGCAAAGGCTCTGTCGAGGGCTTTTTGGCGGTCTTTGGCTGGGATTGCTGGATTAGAGAGCTGAGCTTGCACGAAGGCCATGATGTTTAGCGGTGATGCAGTGCTGTACTTGTTCTGGGTATGGTTGCGATGGAATAATCGTGTTCCTCTTCAACGAAGCGGGGCTACCTACGGTGAATTGGATCGATCTTAGTAAGGCAGGATTGGCTTCTCAGCTTCCAAATCGGACTCCGCGGAGAGCGATGACTTCCTTGATAGCGCAAGGAGTCTGTGATAGTCGCATGGACTTGATGGTTATGGTTAGAGAAAGGTTCGATCCGGAAGGTTGAGCCGAAGGCTATCTTTGTCTTTGATTATCACTCTCGGGTATTATGTAGCCTGCTCACTCTCTTATCGAGGGTCGACCTACCAATTAGGGTAATAAGCTATCCAAACCCCGCACTGAGGAAGCCCTGCGGGGTAAACATGGCGCTATATTTTGTATTCAACATATTAGAAACCTGGGTTATAAGTATTGCGAGCGAAAGAGTTGATACCATATTATTGTCGGCATCATAGAGATACTATTACCACGCTGGGATAATCTTGACATTCTTGGTATACATTGCATCACATTACCACAATGACTGCCAAACCCGCCGACTCCCCGGGAAACACCTACTATCCAAAGAGTCCTCCGATGCGCCGTCCAAGTCTAACATTCCTGTATCGACTCGAATGCACCATCGCCGCAGAAGAGATCAATCTCGGGGCACCCCATGGCGCAGGCATCATTCGCAGCATTGCAAATATCACTGGAGGTACCTTCAAAGGACCAGAACTCGAGGGGACGATCCTCCCATTGGGAGGAGCAGATTGGGCAACAGTCATTGAAGGAACACACGTGAGTCTATCCATCATTGCTATATTATCTGAAGAAACAACTAACAAACCCAGTCCATGACCCTCGACGCCCGATACACTATCAAAACGACAGATGGTCACCACCTCTTTGTGCAGGCGCATGGGCTCTACCGTCCTGGACCAGGAACCGAGTACGCGAAGCAGGTTGCAGATGATCCAGCGATGAGGCCTCCACCGACCGTTACTCAGGATGATGTTGAATTCTTTTCGCATCTACGGATTGAAGCGGGTGGGGGCAAATATAATTGGTTGAATGGGTCGGTTTGCGTTGGAGTGATGAGTTGCGAGAACGATAGGATTATTATTGATGCGTATTATTTGACGAACTTTGGGGGTGTGAGGCCGGATGATGTTGTTGTTAGGAAGTCATCTCATTAATAATGGATGGTTACCTAATGGTGTTATCTCGAGTAATCGAAAAATCTATAAGATCATAGTGTGATTCGGCCTGCTCCTTCAGTTCGGTCAATATCATTAGCGGCACATGTCCCGAGGTTGATAGTCTCATCTTCATTATATTACCCGATATGAAAAGCCGGGTATGTCTGTATACGTCAGTGCGTCAAACTAGCCTGTTCAGGAAGGTCGACGCACTTCTACTGGGTCACCCTACACAATGGGTTGTTTCAATAGTAGTCATGCTAACGGCTTCCAAAGTGGAGTAACAGTTATCTAGATTGAGGGGTTACAGATAACCATCCCCGCACTATATAACTCTAGGCTGCATCAAGTACAACAACGCACATACATCAAATCACAAGATGGCCCAAACAACTTCTACAACAGATGACTGGCGCACCCTCGTGGCCCGAAAGCGCAAGCAATTAGACGCACAAATCCCTTCCGAGTGGCGTCTAACAGATACATTCCTCGCAACAATCCCCGCCAATGGCCGCCTCATCGAAGCCGATGTGATCCGTAGCAGTGGTATTTTGTCTGAGAAGGAGCTCAGCATTACAGAGAATTATTCTGCGACTGAGCTTCTAGAAGAGCTATCAAAGGGGAAAATAAGTTCCGTTAAGGTTACAACTGCGTTCTGCAAGAGGGCAGCTATTGCCCAGCAACTTGTATGTCCCTTCTTTCTGAACACCCCCAGTACGTGGTACAAGTATTACTGACAATTTAGACCTCATGTTTGACCGAGCATTTCTTCCAGCGGGCTCTTGAGCGTGCTCAGTTCCTGGACGAGTATTTACAACGAGAGAAGAAACCGTTCGGACCGCTGCACGGCCTTCCTATCAGCATCAAAGATAGTTTCTGTATCGAGGGTATTCAGAGCACTGTCGGATATGTCAAATTCCTTGAGAACAGCCCGGCTTCACACAATTCAGCCATCGTTGAAATGCTATTGAATCTCGGCGCTGTGCTCTACGTCAAGACCAATATCCCACAGACGATGATGGTCAGTCACCACCATTTTTCTCTTCACTATCTATCAACACTGACAGGTTTATAGACAGGGGACTCAGAAAACAACATCTTCGGTCGAGCCCTGAACCCCCACAACACCAACTTGACTTCCGGCGGCTCAAGCGGAGGCGAAGGAGCTCTAGTGGCATTCCGCGGCTCAATCTTAGGAATCGGCACAGACATCGCAGGATCAATCCGCATCCCCTCCCTCTGCTGCGGCGTGTATGGCTTCAAACCTAGCATTGACCGCATCCCGTGGGGCGGCCAAGTAGCCGATATAGCCATGGAGGGAACTCCCGGTCTTAAGCCGTCCGCCGGACCACTTGCTCATAACCTGAACGACATCGAACTATTCATGTCGACCATTATAAACGCAAAACCCTGGATATACGACAGTACCGCAAGCGCAGCACCCTGGTCATACCCAAAAGCCTCAGTTGCTGAGCCCAGCCAACTTACCATCGGCATCCTCCCCGAGAGCAAGGACTTTCCCCTGCATCCACCCGTCAAGAGAGCGCTGCAGACCGCCATATCCGCTTTGGAAACCAAGGGCCACCATATAGTTTATCTCTCAGAAACCCCGGGCATTGATTTCGCATATGCGAACCGTCTCGCCTTCCAGTATTTCATCTACGGCCCACACACCGACCACATTGCAGCCAGCGGCGAACCACCCGTGACATCCGTGGCAAAGATGTCCTCACCCATGTTCACGGGTCCATTTCCAGTAAACATGGAACTACCGCCATTCGAGAAAATAGACGCATTGCACAAGGCGCGCAAGGCATATGCCGAGGCCTGGCGGAAGACCTGGGTTGAGAACAATATGGATGTCCTTCTTGCGCCCGGGGCGCAGAATACGGCTGTTCCACATGATACATTTGGATGGCCGCCCTATACGGTTGTTTGGAACTTGCTTGATGTGAGTGTACCCTCTTAGACAGTTCGGGGGAGTATGTGGCTAATGATAGTGTAGTACCCTGCTTGTATTATTCCGTACGGCAAGGCTTCGAAGGAGCTTGATCATGAGCCGATGGCTATTACTGATGGAGTCCAGCCTAGTTGTGAGTTGTCTATCTATTGCTAACAGTTCTACATATTGGGGGTATGAGCTAATTCTTGATGTTTAGATGTTCCGGATGCTGTCGATGGAGCACCATGTGCGATCCAAGTTATTGCACCTAGGTTTCAGGATGAGAAGTGTCTTTTAGCTGCGAGAGTTATCGATCGAGCTATTCGATGATGAATCTATGTATCCACTCTACCGATCATTTCATTTCAATTCACTTCATACTCGTGATAACCCCTTTTGTCATGCTGGAGATAAAAGTACATCTGAAGTGCACTCTTCATCCAACCGCTTTACCATGTATCAAGCCTTGTCGAAAACGGAATTGAGAAATCATACCCCAGGCCAGATGCAGTAACTTCAATAACTCTGCTGAATTACAGCTCATCATGTAGGGCATGCTTTCCAATCTCTTCCTCAATTATCTCTCGACGCTTCGTTCCATTAATGAATAAGACAGCCGAGTGTTGTAAGTAACCGTCTTCATCTTCGACATAACCAGCCGCTTTGTCGCAGGTCAGTTTTTCAAGGCCGTAAACGGAGAGTATATTCCCACTGCTGTCCAGAACTGGAAAGCTCAATTCGCTTCTCCTCCAAAAATCCCGATACCGATCATGCATTTTCAACCCACTACCCTGTTCCTCCTTCGGTCTCAATAAGACGTTTCCAGGAATTTGCATTGTTTTATCATGCTTGCCCCACCACAGTATGCCTTCCGGAATCTGGCACATCCTGTCTTCGGGGATTGTGAGCCACATCAATTCATAGTCGGAGTCAATGGTGCCGTCTGTGTGGTGGTCCTCGATCCACAAGGGGCCGTCCGTCTTTGGGCCGAATATCGTAGGAGAATCTTCGTAGACTATAGCTGTACAGTGCACTTCCAAGAACGAAATCTTTGGCACATAGATCCACCCAGGCTCAAGCTGTGTCCATCCCATGCTGGTGCCATCTGTCTTGCCCGCAGACTCCGTAATGGACCCGGAGTACTCCGCTGTAAACGTCCATTCTCCGGTTACTCCTGAACCTCCAAATTTTGCTTGCATCCCTGCCTTCCATCCATCGGTTGCCGATCTGGTACGTGAGTAACTAATGTCCCTCCTGAAATCACACTTGCCTTGAATGCCACAACAAGAAACTCCTGGCCCATTGAGAGTATTGGTAACGGCCTTATGAATGCATTTTCCCGCTTTTAGAACTTTCAATCTGGTTCTAAGCTGCCGTTCTTTGAAAAGAGGACATCTCCATTCCTCGGTCGTATTCCACTCATAGCTGAAGGCATCCTGTGCCTTGAATTGTTTAAGCTGTGGATAAGCGTCATATACGGAGGCTCCTAGGACGGTGCTTAGGCTGATGGCCGCCACTATTAGTAGAGTTGCTTTCCACATTCTCGCGTCTGGCGTTTCGGGTAGCTGAAATGTATGGTTGGGTCAGTTATCGAACTCCAATATACCGCCAACCATTTGGAACTAGAAAAGAAGCTAACCTCTCAGTAAATCCGAGTTACTGTCGGGAGCTTATGAGGTAGAAAAATATGCTTGGCTGGCTCACTGAACTGTTATTATGCGCTGGAATCTGGCAAATATCTCTTCGAATCACCCCAGTACATTAGGTGGGATTCTCGACTGAATACCATCTGTCATGATGATGCAATCTATGAGCCGTCTACAGATCTAATACTACAGTTGCAAAATCATCAAGAAGCACGCATAACCAAGGGTTATATAGAAGCCTGTGGTGTGTAGTTGTCATCTAGTCAAACGGCAGGGTGTTCCTGTAAATGGCTGAAATGGCTACGATATACTACGAGTCTCACAACTCGACGGGGCACTACTATATTGCCACGATGTAGCATATTCTACTGCTACGTTTTATCTGCGTAGCTAGGGCCCATGGGAAATATCAAGCTATGTAACTATATAGTCACCCTGCAAGACTCTGGTTGTCCGCATTCGAAAACTCAGTAAAGTATTAACCAAATCGAAGGTCACTTTGATAAGTCATCTGTGTAACACCGGGAATATTATGTGGTGATATCCCAGAGAGCCTTTCTACAGACACGTCATATATAAAACTCTGCGCGACTGTCACACGTCGAGAGTTTGATTTGGGTTAAAATCACCATGTGATCATATATACCATGGAAACCATCGGAATCCATTTTCGACGAGGAAATGTTTCTAGTTCTTTGGCCGCTTCTGGAGCTCTTCGTCAATGAGGCTTCCCAACTTCCTTGACTACAGAGTACAGCCTGTCGAACTGGGACAAATCAGATCCTAGATTAAGCCAAATGGTAAGACTCTTTGGACTGATTTCGGAAGATACACGACCACCAGGAAATTCCGTCTAGAGGACAGGAAAAGAAGAGAACCGCCCTGAGTATGAGCTGTACCCTGTTAACAGAAACTTATCCAGAACTCAATACACAATAAACTGATTGCTTTTGTTATAAGTGTTGACGATATAGACTGAACTCCGCGTTGACCAAGTTAAAGATTATAGACCTCTTTTAGTTCTATTCAATCAGATGAACTCTATCACTCTATATAAAAGAATCCTGAAACTCTAAAGCATATATCTAAATGTAGGTGACTTATCCCCCATCTCGCCAAGCTCCTGTGCCGAATATTCCGGCCGAAGCTCCACCAGTTTATCCACACGCTGTCGGTTGATGCGCACATATGCAAACCTCGTAATCACGATAGCCACCACGCCCATAATTCCAAAGGCAAGTTCCAGCGCATGGCCCATGATATATTGTGGGGAGTCGCGCGTGCGATAAAAATGGGAAGCCATGGCTAATATTTATTAGCACGTTCTGCCTAAACGCCTTCATGAATGGGAAAGGGGGTAATTACCTCCTGCAAAGTTCCCAATACCAATGTGTATCGCCATTCCTGCTGCTCGTTTATGTTCCGCAGCGAGATTGCTGCTTAGCCATGTTATGAGGGCGGGAATAGCGGGGTATATTCCTTTTGCATTTTAGGATGGCCGACAATACGTGTGATAGTATATGGGGGCTTACCTAGGATCGCAAGGAACACACCAAAGTATACAAGTCCCGGAACCCATCTTTGCGATCCTGCCAGACAGACGAAAAATCCGGCGACGATGCAACCGATGTGAAAGAGGAGAAGCGGTGAGCGCTCGCCATTGCGGTCTGCAAAATATGCTGCCAGAATGGCAGCCATGGAAGCTATGATGTACGGGGGTACCTAATCAGTCAGTCATGATACACGTTGCGGGTGTTGATGTCCAGGGCCATTACTGTAAGAAGCTGCGCAGTAGACGACGTATATCCTAGATCGCGGATTATGGTCGGTAGGAAGAATGATATCCCGTATAGCGGACAGACGGCGGAGAAGTATACTGGAGACCATTAGCAGAGACCTCACCGACCTGATGGAAGAGCATACTAAGAATGGCCATATAGACCTGCCAATCCTTGGCCGCATCCCACACGTACTTCCACTTGAAGTCACCAGCCTCGGGAACCACATTGCCATTGTTGGAGAATTGTAGACTTAAGCGGCGCAGAATCCAAGCTCGTTCGTCTCGGGTCAAAAATGATGCCGTATCAGGGTAGTCGTAGAGAAAGAAGTATGACATGACAGCCACGACAACTGTTGCGAGCCCTTCGATAATGAATATCCAGCGCCAGCCGGAGTACCCGCCAACACCGTTCATTTTCTGACTTGTTAGAATTGCACAGCAGATAAAGTTCCATAACTTACACCGATCGCAAATGCAAGTAACCCCGAAAAGGCACCTGCAATACTCGCCGCGCTGAAGCATAAGGCTTGGCGGAACTGAGCTTCATGACGAGAGTACCACATCGTGATATAATAGGCCACTCCCGGGTAAATACCCGCTTCTTCATGATGTTAGGATAGATCATTTCTTGTGGTTGGTGGATATCTTACCTGTGGCACCGAGGAATATCCTCGCTATCAGCAGACCGTGATAGTTGGTCACGATACCCATTAGAGTCTACGGACAATTAGAGTCGTACTAGCTCGGCGAACGGGAACGAACCATCACCGTCCCCCACGCCACCATCAGTGACGGTATCCATATTGAGGGCCTGACTTTCTGCAAAATAAGGTTCGATGGTAGCTCAAACACGGTGTATGTGAAGAAAAAGACGGTCACTAAACAATCAGAAATCCATCAACAATATGGTCGGCGCTACATACGTGCCCAGTTGTACTGTGTGCCTCCGAGATGCAGATCTTCCTCCATGCCTTCAATCCTGGCATTTCCGATATTACCCCGATCGAGGAATGAGAATAGGTATAGGAGGGTTAGCATCGGCATGAGACGGAGGTCCATCTTGCGCAGGAGCTTTCGCTCGTCGATGTGGTCGAGATTACCCTCGACATGATTGAAGTCGCGGCATACTGTTTGGATTCCATTGCGTCGCTTAGACTGTTTCTCGGTCCTCATGTCGAGGTCGGACAATTGAGGTGCTTGCCTTGTGAAGCCACGGAGGTTTCTTGATGGCTTTGAACCGTTGAAGGTCTCATGGGACAGCCCATGAGTTTTGATTGATGCAGGTCTATTAGTGTGGCTGAGGAACTATGTAAGGGGCTAGGGAATGTGGGCGAGAAGATCATTATTCCATTCGTTCCTCACAGAAAGCTTCCAGCGATAGGCTAATTCTTCAACGGGAATCATTTTTGCATTGGATATTCCGTATGCATGGGTCCGTTCCCGCCATCCTAGATGTTAAGAGTAGATCATATGCCCAAGGCAAAGGCAGCAATAATGCATGGGTAAGTATGGTCATCATTTAGAAGTGAGACAAGTTACGTCTCCTTTGGTATCTCAGAAGGCAAATAGAGTGTTGTGATCTGCGAGCAATGTTTGCTGATCGGCCGATCTTCACAACGAGAGTTAAATGCACCTTTGCAATGGAAAAATCCCATTACGTTCATGATCCGAAATTTAGCATCTAATGTACTTCAGTGCCTGTGAGACTTTATTCGTTTCAACCCTAATTATTGTCCATGTGCCAATGGGCGGTGCTCAATTATTAGTGGACACCTTGTGATTAGAGACTGATCAGCGTTCATTAGCGTTGCCTAGTATGGGCAGCGATCGATGACATATGAGATAATCCAGTCCCGATCAGTAGGGTAAGACAATGATCGTCCTTGCATCAAACCTTGCATACACTGATCGGGAGTGTCAAATGAGACCATTAGGGGCTGGGTGGCTGGCTATGGTCATCTCACCCTTGACGTGTGTAGGTGAAATGAGCACATCGTAGTCCCAGGTGTTGTTATCGCCTTACTCTTTCAGGAATGGTGAAAGTTGGCTCCCATCATGCAAGTCTTTATTGGAAGCAGACTTTGGAGTCTGTGATGATGACACACAGTTAGAGGCAAGCATCGATCGCTTCGACGTGAGTCTATAGATGAGTGGGCATTCTTGATCGTGTTCGTGACTCATGATTAGGTCCTATTTCAGTACAAGTCTTGATACATCTACCCCAACGGATGGTGGTCCATGAAACGTACTATCCTATCCGTCATGTTGACGGCATTATAAAAATACCTCAATACTGTCTGGATAATAAAGGGAGAACAACTGGCGAGAGTGGAATTGGACAGTTGATGATTAACCTCGAGACGGTTTTTGTGTCATCCTGTCATCTCCCAGTCAAGAAGCGCATTAAGGGCCGTGCCCCCAAATCACTGACCGCCAGTTCGTGATGGTAGGCGATAAGATAGCAAGCCCCACCGCGGACCGAATTCCAATGCGCTGGGACTTAGATTTTGTTCGATCCAGACCCCTCCGCTTTATCTGTTTGCCACCATTCCACAACCAATCGGTATTCTGACCAGAAACCATGACGAGTTGCTAGAGCCCGCTTCATTCAAGCTTCTATCCACCAGAGGCCATGTCTGCGCGGAAGGTTCCTTCGCCCAGCCAGCCCACCAGTCTTGGCCCACCAGAGGCCGCGACTGCCGGGCGAACCGCCGGGAAGGTTCTGATTCCCCGGGATCGATCGAGGATCGTACCGGCTAGCCCGAAGATACGTACCTCTCGTGCTTGTGATTCTTGTCGGCAGCGCAAGGCCAAATGCAATGGGGGAAAACCGACATGTACCCAGTGCGAGAAGTTCGGGATCGAATGCAGGTACTCAGAGCAAAAGCGGACCCAGGAGAAAAGAGAACTTGACATGTTGCGGGCGGCTATTAAGCGGCACGAGCGGATGCTGCAACTTCTGTCGCTTCGCCCGTCCAGCGCCGCAGTTTCCACCAGTGGAGAGGGTACATATGTGAGCTTCATTATCATATCACTGATCCCTGTCACTGACGACCAGCTACTAATCCAGTCATGTAGGTTGTGAGTTTGCCGCAAACAGAAGGGCTAGCTACCCAGCAAACGCTGTCTGGTAGCTTGGACCGCACGATGGAGCTTCTGCAAACACAACTCCGTGAGCTGCATTATGTGTATCAAAATGTCCACGATTGTGACCTTACAATTCTTCCGGCTGTGGTGGACACGATCCGCAGGAGTTCCTCGGTGCACGACGCAGCCAGTCTACTGAGTCAACAGATGTCATCACAATCCCCGGGTATGACACTGGAGAGGATGCAGAGGTCGTGGCTGACACGGCTATCGGGAAAACCAGAGCTGGTGAACCGAACACCCCCATACAGCGTGAATGCTGCAGAACGCTGGACGGCAATTGTTGATAACGCGGCCACTTCGCATCTCTTTTCTTTCTTCTTCGTTTGGGATAACCCAACATGGCATATCGTTGACCCGGTGTCATTCCTGGGTGATTTCCAGCGTGGAGGGACACACTTTTGCTCGTCACTCTTAGTCCATACTATTCTTTTTTATGCGTGTGTACGTATCCCATTCTCTTTATGACCTCGCTGACGGAGTAGCACCTTTCCTACGACTTTGAAAAGCCATGGGACCGGCGCATGGAGATGTCTACCGCCAGAAGACTTCTGCGGGAGGTGGAACGCCTGTGGCAGTGTGATAAGATGAATATCTCTCTTCCCACCATGCAGTCAGCCCTTCTCTTAGGGTTATTCTTCTGTGCTTCTGGAAAAGACAAGATCGGTGTTCAGTATATCCGGTATGGCGCACAAATGGGGTTGCATCTGGGCTTGCATACCTCGTCGCCTGAGACAGGCCAAACCAATCCAGCAGAGGCAGCTCGCATTAGGCGAGCTCATAAACTCATAGCTAGTGCGGTCTATGAGGTGCAAACGTAAGTCATTAAAAGATAATATGCAAAGCAGTCACTAATTCAATAGTCTGTCTTTGCAATTGGCAAGGATACCGTCAGTATGGCCGGGGCCGTCAGAGCTTTTCTTATCTGAAGTAGAGGCAACGGCGGCGGATGTCAATCTGCAGTGGTCACCATACCCATTTACCTATCCTGTTTACAAGCCCTTTTTCCATACGGGCCTATGGAGCAGACGGGACCTATTTGTTATTATTAATGATGTGGCGGTTTTGCAGCGGCAGCTCAGTGGACAAATAGATCTGTCTGGATGGCAGCAGGGTGCTGTACTGTATCGGAGACTTATAAGCCTCGAGATGAATCTTCCTGTCGTCCTTAGGGTGCAGCGGAATAGGACTCCCCACAATCTGTGTTTTCAGTGAGTGGTCCGAACGCAGTCACGGCTCTATGCTAACAAAAGAAGCATGTATTACCACATTACAACAGTCAACCTCTGCGGGATTTTCGTGACCCGTAGTAGCACCGGACTGACAGAAGAACTGATACGATCCACTAAATTCGATCCACAGAGAGTACTAGGCGAAGCGATGGACTCGATTGCGACATTAATATTGCTCTATCGGGTGTCACATGGCTGGAAGTCCATCCCAGTAATGATGGTTCACTACTTTATGGTGGCAGGTGTACACGCAGCCTCGCACTTGGAGTCGTCAAAGTGGCGCGAAGTGTTGGTCAGCTGTGTCTCTGGTCTCTGGCATATGGGCCTGGTTTGGAGGGTCTGTCGACCATTCTTGCGGACCATCCAGTTAGTACTCAAGAGCAAGGACGAGACGTTAATCCCCATCGAAGCAGTGTCGATATTGAGGGAATTCAACGAGAAGGTGTGGAATCAGAACGAGGTAAACGCGCTGGCCGCCAACTACGTGGTGCAACACCATCCCAGTCAGACACTTGCGCTGGACCATGACAAAAACTTCCAGGGGAAAGGCCTCGAGAGCTTGATACGAGATTTCGAGAAACTGAGCACGGATGATTAAGACGAGGAAGAATGAAGAAAGTAGGAGAATGAGAAGCGGAGGAAAAGTACCGGTCTGTATACGGATGACTGTAAACTAATGTTTGTTTATGTTTGACGATACGATGCAGTACATGAGCTATGAGAATATACGACTCAGGCAGCAATATACCATGTGACCTTCCACTTTCAAAAATTTGACTTGTGCGCTTTCAGTCTAAAATGGTCTATTTGAGTCCAGCTCTTTCATGTACAACACAGCCGTCCCATATATACAAGTAGTTCTATCATGTACATCCTCCACCATATCCACCATACAGCTGTCATGACGAAACCTCGATCAATTCATCCCCTACCCTCCTCGTCCACTCCATCCAGCTACCATCATACACCCTTCTGGATCCCTTCGCCCCAACCAACCTCAAAGCTAGATCTAATGATGCAGCCGTAACCCCCGAATTGCACGTCAGGATGTATGGCACACCCTCATCTTCTTCCGCCAACGCGCCCGCATCCGTCAAAACGCCCCTCAGTTTCTCAGGAGCTAGTATCATCCCAGTCTCAGCTTCCAATAGACTAGCCAATGGCACATTGACCGCTCCAGGAATATGCCCGGACCTCAAACTTGGAGTCATTTCCGGCTGTACACCTTGAAACCGACCTGGTATCCTCGCATCGACAATCCTCACCTTCTCCTGGTCCCTCCCAACAACAACATCCTTTACCTCCTCGAACGCTATTACCCTTCCGGTGTCAAAGTCTCTCCCTTCCACGACATACTCATCGCCTTGCTCTCCTCTCTTCCCAACCACTGGAACCTCTATTCCCTCAGACCCGGAATCTACGGGCAGCCGCATCCGCACATACTGCCTGAAGTTATTCAAGACGTGCACATCCTTATGTCCAAAGAGCTCACACATAAACGCCAGCCGCGGGGCATGATACGTGCCTATCTCATCTGCATCGTAGATAACTAGAATATCATCGTTGCGAATACCGAGTGCAGTCATTGCAGCGGCGAAGAGGGAAGGCAAGGGAAGCATGGAAGGGTAGGGAGAGGCGGTGTCACGGATTTGATCGAGGTCGAAAAACCTAATTGGCAATGAATCTATCAGCATGCGGTAGTGGGGTGTAAAGGGAGCGGGGACATGGGGTACTTTGAGCCTGGAAGGTGGAAGGATTCGAAGGACGAGTGGAGCGTGGGACGGTAGGCTGCTAAGGGGACAATCCGCCTACGCTTGGTGGCATTGCATACTGCCGCATTGTGATGGTATTCAACTGGAGTTATGAGAGGAGATTGGAAGGGGTTCATTGTTCAAACTCCGATAGTTGTAGATGGTGAGGGATGAGGGGAGAATGAGGGGAATTGCCGTTATCGGGATATCAACTTAGGCATTGGTTATGCAATTGTGCGTATTTGTCAGCTATGCCCTCGGGGACCGACTCCGCCCCTTCCGGTCGGGATAGCAAGAGGAAGAGTGCGAGGTATGAGCTGATGAGGCAGTACTACAATATACTGTCAGTGAATTCACTTACTTTTGAAATATAGGTGATGACAAGAGCAGTTGCAATGAAACGAATCGTAATAGCACCAGGTTTCTCTTGGTTGTTTTGCGATACCAACGACCTGAGCACTTGATGTAGTACGACTACAAATATCACATGAATATATATTTCTGAAAACGAAGACGGACGACTTGCCAAGATCATACGGCTATCATTACTATCGTACTTGCTGCAAAACCTACCGGCTAACTATATCTATATATCTAACTCATAATGAAGAAGAAAGAATTGGAAAAAAATAAAATGAGGAGAGTAAAGAGTCGAGGGTGATGCGAGGTGGGTAAAAAGAGGAAGGGAAAAAAAGAAAGGTCGTGCCCGGGATCGAACCGGGGTTGCCGGAAATCTGGTAAGATTCAAAATCCGGAGTGATAACCCCTACACTACACAACCAGGTGCTTGTGAAAAGTTGAATTTGCTGATGGTATATAAATGCCTTTTGTTTGCGAAACGAATTGTAACTGCCCTGAAGGATTCACCAAAACAATTATCCACACCAGCTGTGATGAATAACCACATCTACGTACTATATCCACAAGGCTATGCCCATGCTTAGAGAGAACCCTTTGCTCTGCCAAGACAACTTTTAATTATTTCTAGTCGACATTCCGGAAAGCTCAATACCTCCAGATGCCCTCTAAACTGATGATTCGTCCAGAAATTACACCGAAAGGGCTAATAAAATTGTGGTGGTTGTGGCTTTGATCCTGTACAGGCTCGGTGTCGACTAATAATGAATGCATTTGGTTGTGCCTGAGAAAACACTCCGATGACGGCATTCCTTCGGGCTCAACAGCACAGCTGAGAGCGGCAATCCTTGACTGTTTGGGATAGGCAGTCAGCGCCGTCGATCCGCGCAATCTTGGGGCTAGATGGTGAGTTAGCCTCACACATGACGGAATCTGGCTTTATTGAGTCGCTTGGTTATGCAGAAGAATGTACTCACCGTAATATTCTTTATTCAAGCCCGTTGACCTTGCATTCGAGTGTATCTGGAGTGTTTGTTTACCTGGGTAAGATGCCCTTAAGGCTATTGTGCCTGGTCCCTGGAGTATCCACATCCAGCCGCACTCCACTCACGCCAACAAATGGCCCTAAACCGCCCGGTCGATGGCTTAAATGACGTATTTACCAGGATTAAGCAGCCCCCATTCTACCACTACAGTCAGCTCCACTGTCCTTGAGCCACAACAATCTGCATCATACGGTGTTTGGCTTGCATAAAGCCAAGGACCCGGCCTAGAAGCTAGTGATGTAATCATGCAAGTTCAGGATCTGGATTGTCTCGCAGCAGGCTGGATATATCTTGCCGTGAATTCCCTCCTAGTCACGATGTTCATATCAATCCTACACCTGTCACTACAATCCAGGCCCAATTGACAGTTGCAGCCCGGGGGCTTCATCCCGGTCTTTCATCATGAGGTTTCTTACAAGTCTCGTCGTTGCCACTTTATCCAGCACAACGGCATCCTACCAGTTCAACTCTCTCCACCATCTTGCCGGTATCGCTCCTTACTTCAGCTCTCATGATCCGCAGATTAATCCAGCTCCCCCCGCTGGCTGCAACGTCACTCGCGCAGCTTATCTCGTCCGTCATGCTGCCATCTACGCCAACGACTTCGACTACGAGACCTACATCGAGCCGTTCATCGAGAAGCTGCGCAACACAACACAAAGCTGGACAAACACCGACTCGCTCGCCTTCCTCGCCAATTGGACCGCGCCGATCACCGAGGACCACCTCGAAAAGCTGACTCGCGTCGGACTCCAAGAGGCAACAACCCTGGGCGTTAAGTTCCGCCAGCAATACCCTGACTTGCACACCGACAAAGTTTGGGCCGCAACTGCCGAGCGGACGACCAAATCTGCCCAGGGCTTCATAACCGGCTACACCAACAATAAAACGCACGTCGACCTGGTCAGCGTCGCACAGAGTGACACGACCGGCGCGGACTCCTTGACACCTTACAAATCCTGCCCAGCATACAGCTCCAGCTATGGCAGCACCTATGAAGATGTACGCCTATCATCGCATCACCCTTATCTCGCCTGGAAAGCTTAATTAACAGTATCCTAGGAATTCATAGAAACCTACACAGCCCCCATAATCAAGCGACTCAACGCCATCGCCCCAAAATTCAACTTCACTTCCTCCGATGTAACCGCCATGTTTGAGCTCTGCGGCTACGAGACCGTAATCCGGGGCTCCTCACCATTCTGCTCCTCCTCGCTTTTCACCAACAACGAATGGCTGTCCTTTGAGTACGCCAACGACATCATGTATTTCCACAACACGGGCTACGGCCGTCCCGTGTCGCCGGTGATCGGTTTCCCCTGGGTCAACGCCAGCTACAACCTCCTCTCCGCAGAGACAAGCGAACAGGACATCTACGTCTCCTTTACACACCGCGAGGTGCCGCCAACCATTGTCACAGCGCTGGGCCTATTCAACAACAGTGCTTATTCGGGCGCGGATAATGTGAACGCTACCATGCCAACGAATGAGGTGAATTACGATCGTGCATGGAAGAGCAGTAACATCTTGCCATTTTTGGGAAATATTGGGATTGAGCGGATGGAGTGCAGTGGTACTCAGAATGGATTTGACGAGGGTGTGTACTTCCGGGTGTTGGTCAATGAGGCTGTTAAGCCGCTGATCGGGTGTCGGGATGGGCCTGGGGAGAGCTGTAGCGCGGAAAAGTTTGCCGAGTTTATTAGCGGGAAAGAGAAGAGGTTTGGAGATTTTGGCAGGTTTTGTGGCAATTCTTCTGCTTTGGGTACTTTGGATATCTATAATTAGCAGTGGTGGTGGTGGTACGCTGGTACTTACGTCGGGTAGTAATGCCTGGGATGTGATTTATGAAGCACGTTCATAAGCGGAAATGCTGTGATTATTTGTAATGATCCACTCATGCGTCTTTAGACAACCCTTTCAACACAAATAAATCTGACAAAAGCCTGAAATGGGATAGTTTATCGGGGGCGCTACGGTGATGCTACTACCTAGGCAGCTCATATTCTGAAGCATGACACCTTCTCCAGGAGTAGGTACTAAGGGGAAAATAGAACAGCTAAAGAAGCGTGTAGCTTTAAGATATACAGACTGAGGGGTGGTAATGTGCAAGCAATGCGGTTGAGAGACAGTACAGGTAGCCGTATTATACACTTCCCCTGCCAATGATCCCTCGAGCGCAATATGCTGCTTATCTTCCACGTAGTGTTAATATACTAGTAGCATTCTGCGGCTCTACATGCTGTGTATACTAAAGATAGCGCTCGATAAGGTTGGCAGCTGAGCAGTGGGGCACTTTAGTACCACCGTCGGACTCCGGCCTACTTTTAGTACTAACAATGTGTCCCTGAGAGGGTAAGCATACTACGTAGTTATTGAAGACTAAGTTTGTGTGGGGTGTACCTTCTATACATACATAGGCTAGACCGTTCTGTACGAGGCCCTATTTAGCTTGGTTAGTATTGTTTTTAACCTTACTAATGGTATGGTTCGGATGGCGGGGAGTACAATATGTATCAGTTACAAGACTATGCCCATCCGATAGATTTACCGCATCGTCGCCATAGTTCATGATTGATAGTCGGGAAAAAAATATGAGATTGTCTGGGTGCTGAGGCGCCCATAAATGGCCTCTTGTAGGGCATGTAACACAATGAACAACCTATAGTGCATAACATGGAGAATAGGTCCTAAGACTCAACTAATGGTAATAGTGCAAAGTCCCTTCCGAGCACTAGAGCAAGAACCGGAATCCCACTGCCACTGCCCGGCCAGGCAAGCCGTGTTCTTCATTCTCACGAGCCCGCGCGAGATCAACACCTTCTAATTCATCGAGCTGTTTATTCAATCTACCCAGATAAATGCGCAGGATGGTGGCGATTACGATTGTCATTGCAAGCAAAGCGATATTGACACTGAAGGCGGCGATATAACGAGGAGAGGCGGAGTCTATTAATCCCAACATAGGTTAGCGAGTTTTATGTGGCTGGAGATAATGGAGGTTTTGAACGTACCGGGGTAAAGATATGGCATATAGATCTGGCACACATTACTGAGACAATTGATGAAGGCCAAGGCAGCGGCCCGTTTTGTGGCTGGGCGAGGAAGGACTGCGATCGTCAGTAAATGTAACTAGTCTCTGAGCCTGCACCATAGATGCTTACTGTTTGAAATATATCCCAAAGACACTACGTAACCTGCGTAAATGCCACCGAGCATTATACACATTGCCCTAGACCATCTTGTGTTAGTCATCTCGATCGGGAGGACCTATTAATTAGACATACACATATCGGGCGGCGAAGTTATTGCCTGCCATAGCTAATATGAATGCCACAATAGCAACGACAGGCGGGAGTGCTATATGAAGGTATCGCTCGCCTGTTCGATCCGCATCCCAGGCATGCACCAACACAACAAGGGTAGCGATGAGATATGGAGGTGTAGTCAGAAGCAAGGTATCAATGTTGTTTCGGCCAAGTCCGGCCATCACGCTGGATGATAGCGATAAGTATCTGTAGACCGCCGGAGAAACTGGCTATAGCTCATACCTGGGAAAGAACGTTGTTACGCATCCGGCAGATGTGCAGCCGTAGATGACGCCTAGCATTAGCCAAGTCTTTATGTCCCTGTTGTGCGATGATGAGCTTGGTGAACAAAGCAAATGGAAGATTAAAGTACTTACGTGACGGCGAGCTTTGCACCCTTGGTCATGCTTTGATGTTCATTATCCACCCAGTCATCTTCGCCAATGTCCTTTTCTAGTCTCCATGCCGCAAGGACTTTCTCGTCATCTGTTAGCCACGAAGTGGTCCGGGGTAGATCGGGAACAATGAAAAATGCGATCAAAGCCGCAAAGATCTAAGATGGTCAATTTCAATTGGGTTACTAAACTCAGAGAAATGGTGTTTACAGTTAGCGCTCCCTCGATAATGAAAAGCCACCTCCATGCAGCGATGCCTCGTGCGCCGTTCAAGCCGCTCGTGATACCGGCGGCTATCAGACCGGAGAATGCACCCGAGATCAATGAACCTGCGTATAGAAACGCAGTCCGTTTTCCCAACTCTTTCCTGGTATACCAGGCTGATAGAAGATAAAGACATCCGGGCTAAAACGTTAGCAGATATCTAGAAAGCAAGTAGAGGGATTCTCACAAAGTATGCAGCCTCGACGAATCCGAGTAGAAACCGAACGACCACCAAGCCAGCGAAGTTGTGGGTGGCCGCAGTGCAACACGAAATGATACCCCACGCTACCATACAGCCAGGTAGATATATTGAAGGCTTTCCGAGCTTGTTGAGGATCAGGTTCGAAGGCACTGCGCCAATTAGTTGGCCTGGCCACAAAGGGAACAGAACAGTAGTACTGACCCTGCATAAGAAGATACCCGACGAACAGGATACTAACACACACCTGTGGCGTGTTAGGTCCTCGCATGCCTTGTAAATATCTATCCTTCATAGTTTGTTGACTGTCATACCTGGTATTGGTCACCTCTAAGGTTTAGGTCCGCTTGCAAACCAGCCAATTTCGCTGCTGCAATGTTGTTGCGATCCAGATAGTTCAAGATGTACATAATCAACATCATGATGAGCAGCCTGATATCAATCTTCCTAACTAGCTTTGCCTCCCGTCGCTGTATCTCTTCTGGCGTCAGATCTTGCAACGATGTTGGCACAGCAACAGTGCCCGAGCCCTTTAATGTGTCCTCCATCCCGGGAAATTCGATGTGTTCGGCCCCTGAATTCTTGACATTATCCATAGAAGGCAATTGGGTGATGGGACAGGAGCACTTGAGAGTAGTAAACTGAGATGTGCAGGGGCGAGTATGTTTGCCGGACGAGAGCAATGGAAGCGAAGAGAGCGGTTGTGGGTATTCCAGCTTATCCTTAAATGTTTGAGGATTCTCGAGCTTGGACTATTTTTGCACCAGGCTACCCCGTGGGGTGGTGAACAACCAACCGGGTTCGAGGATGGGGATCTCTTCGGATATCTCAGGCGGGGTTGATGCACTTGGCAGCGGGAGCAAACAACCAGCCATATCCAGTGCATATCCGATGATTTTCCGGACTGAAGGGTCTGAGGACCAGGGGAAAATGGTTTGCTTCTACAACAAACCTAAGCCATGGTAATGTATGCTAACTTTTTCATTATACATCCGGCGTCAGAACTGAGATCACTGGCAGATTACCAGAATGCACGATGAGAAAAGAAGCATAATTTGATTATATTGTGCTGTATAGCAAATGTTACAACCTTTATTACTCTTCTATCTTGATCCTAGCACCGTTATCCCCTTTGCCAACTTTTGAGGACATTATGTGTATACTGGAAGGGAGAAAGAGGGCTCTTCACCTCCCTTTAAAAATGGGTAACTAATCACTTTACATAAAAGGGTACACGGAAGAATATCATTCCTTTTGGTTTGCGTCCAAAAATTCCAGCAGTCTTTGCGCAACAGCAGATGGTTGCTCTTCGGGGAGGAAGTGGCCACAATCGTGAATAGCGCCTCCGGAAACATTGGCCGCGAACTTCTGAACCAAATCGATCATACCAGCACCAACCGAGCTCTCTCCACCCAGAGCTAAGACAGGAATATCAAGTGGTGTCTTAGCGAACTCCAGATTCTGCTTCGAGCTCGTCTCAAAAGACCGATAGTACTCGAATCCTCGACTCATGGCTCCTGGTCTCGAATAAACTTGAATATAGCGTTCAAAATGATCTTTGTGCATACCATCGGGATGAACTGTCTTCAAATTGAAGAACCAGGTCAAGAGCTCCCGTTCACGACCACTCGTCAAGATTTCAGGTAACTCGGGAAGCGCATTGAAGGAGAATTGCCAAAGACGCAAATTGGTCTGCTGAGACAATGGGAACTGAAACTGGGGCAAGAAGCCCGGCACTGATGCATCCAAAATACTGAGCGATTTGATTTTCGATTGAAATTGAGCGGCCCAGGGATACGCGATCCAACCGCCCACATCATGGCCAATTAGATGATACGGTTGTTCTTTCAAAGCGTCGTGAATGGCTTCGGCCATGATCTTGCTCACGTTCGCGGTATCATAGCCATTGGCGGGAGGAAGAGAATCACCCAAGCCTGGGGGGTCAAGTGCAAAGAACCGGTAGTTTCTGGAAAGTGGCTCAAACATGTCACTCCACGCTTCTGCTGTCTGTGGCCAGCCGGGAATGAGCACCACAGGAGGACCTTGACCGCCGACGATGGCTCGGACCCCGTGCAGGAGACGGGTGACTTGCCACTTTGCCGTCATTATGTAGATATTTGTCGGGTTAAATGACGGAATGAAGATTTGAATGACGTCTAATTGTCGGCAAGGTTAATTCCAACGACATTCAATTAATAGTTTACCTGGATACCGAACTGTGCTCATATAATTATAGTCATGAGTCACAGAGACTTCGATGAGTCAAGGCAAGGGGATGATGCTAAAATCTCATATCTACCGATACTAACTGTATTCAGGCTAGGGTATAGCGCAAGTCCAATATTTGATTATAGAGGACAAATCTCCGTTATATAACGATCCGTTTCAAACAAAGTCAGTAACTACCCAATGCAACTCGGAAATAAGGATTATGAGATAGGCAGATTATCAAGATATCATATCCAATGTTTCTTTTTTTCTTTCACAGGCGTTGCCAGTCTTCGGCGAAGTGGGTCCCACAACTTGCCTGTAACTTACCCGGCCGGCACATAAAGCTTAGCTGGTTAGCCTATTGCGATGTTCGGCAAGATGGGTAGAGGTAGGTCACAAGCTATCCTCGCGAGGAAACTCAGTGTCTTGATTTTTTCTCCTACGCGCTCATTTCTGGCATCGGTAAAACCCCCGCAGAGCCGGAGTCACTCCACCACCAATTGCACTATTTTTACTTGCTGTGGGCTATTCCACACAAATAGACTTTCTAAAGGTAACAAGGGCGTGAAAATTCTAAGATATCATACTCAATGAACAAGGTGAGGTAGTTGTTGCGTGTCGGCCCCGGACGGATCAAGTAGACCTTATTACCGGTCACGGTCCTCATAAATTGGGATATCCTCTTTGATTGCTATTGATCGCAGTCCGCCAATTTATAAAGGAATATTGATGGTCGTGGATCACGTACTAAGAATGTCGATGGATGTTTGCATGTATCCGTCGAGATATTTCTTGGAGTAAACAAGATCTCACGGGGTATTTGGCAGCACCAACTTTACTGATTAAGCTCCATTATCTATCAGAGGATTGCACTTAAGATAGCAGCCTATCATCAGTGGTGATCAGACTGTAGGGACAATGAAGAGCGAGGGAACCATGGCTACCGTGCAGTCCACTTACTACATATCGTAAACCTGCTTGCATCTGATTGATAGTTCGCCTACTTCTTTGTGTTCAGATAGAGTCACGACTAGTAGTGAAAGGGGAGCGAAACTGAAAGAGCGCGTGTTTCAAGTTTGGTATTTTGAATAAAGAGTTTCACTGCGCTTTATGCTCGAGTACAAATTCAGCAACCAGACAATATCTAGACCATATTGCCTTTTGGACATAGCGAAAAATCACCTAAGAGCTGCATTGGGATTAGCTGGTCAACAGTAGGAGATTTTGTCACAGCTAGGTAACTTGTTAATAACTCTTTGTTCAGTTGCCTGGCCGTCGAGATAAGTTATGTAGCCAGTCATTTAGTGAGAACATTTAGTTAGCAGCTACTGCTTAATATACACATCCAGCCTTGTTTGACCCAGGAAACAAGAGACCTCAGGACTGTGCGCATGTGACCTATGTGACCAAGCATCAATTACGACAGATTCTCTTTCCGCCCAAACTCTGAGCTCAACTTCTCTGTCGTCCTCCAGCAACACCTGTCAAATGTACTATCATGGCTACTGTGAGCGGTTCTTTCAGTGCTGACACCAATATTATTCTTGATATTGGAGAAATCTTACACGAACGATATCGAGTATTACAGCAACTGGGTGCTGGGCGCTATTCAGCTGTCTATCTAGCGCGGGACCAGAAGTACGCTTTTCCTACGCCGTACAAAACACACAGAAAATTAACTTTTCATAGGGAACTATCTTACAAGGCAATAAAACTATTGAGGGAAGATTGCTATGACGGAAAACATGATCTCTTTGAGTTAGAGATACTGAAGCATTTACGCGAGGCGGATCCCAATCATCCAGGCTATCAGCACATTATTGTCCTTCTTGATGACTTCACCTACATTAGCCGGTCGGGTACTCAGCATGTCTGCCTTGTAATGGAGCCAATGGCAGAAGACATGAAGACCTTCCCCCTTTTCTTTGAGGGTGCCCGGATACCTAACCACATCATGAAGAAAGTAACGAAACATTTACTATCTGCCCTGGAATACGCACATGCTTGTGGTGTCATCCACACAGGTAAGTCTATATGCTTCTTGGTCTAAAAAAACATTCGTGTTGACTCTCACTTGCCCAGACATCAAACAAAGTAACATTATGGTGAATTTCCGAAATCCAGCTATAATAGATAAGTATTTGGAAGATTCCTTGTCAAACCCAGCTGCCGATCTTGGAGAGTACAACTTCGATGATGCTTCTGAGTTGGTTCAGGCGGATGTTGTACTAGGTGACTGGGGATCGGCGAGTTGGGTCGAGAAGCATCTGACAGACTTCATTCAGCCTACATTACTTCGCGCGCCCGAGGTTATACTTGGGGCACCCTGGGGAACCAAGGTAGATATTTGGAATCTAGGCGCCCTTCTACCCGAGCTCCTGGATGCCTTACGCATGTTCAATGGTAGGGCGGATGTTACAGGGGGTGTTTACCTTACCAAGCATCACTTGGAGGAAATAGAAGCCCTGTTTGGTCCCTTTCCCCCCGAGTTGTTGCAATCTGGAGACTCGCAAATTGTTCAACAGTTTTTCGACAAGGAGTTCAACTTCCGTAATTGGACCCAGAGACCACCAGCGGTACTGGAGCGATGGATCGAGAGTATTGGTGGCCTCGAAAAATCCAATTTCCTTTCAATGATACGCTCAATGTTGGTCATCGATCCGGAACAGCGAATGACCGCTCTTTCTCTTCAAGATGCGCCGTGGCTTAGTACATAGAAGTTTACTCAAGGTGCGTACCTCAGATCAGAGGTCAGGCTGAGACTCAATTGCAAGGCTTCAAGTGTATTACTTAGTAATATAAAGGATAACCACGTATAAGGGCAGCTACTATTGCGGACAATCGACAAGCACTTGTAGCCTGGAAGGGAATAGTCCGAGATTTACCCCGCAAACCTTCTGTTACCGCTTCCTTTGCTGATCAACAGCTCCCTGTTAATCGGATATGTAAAATGCCAGTCCTTCCCCCGGAAATAAGTGATCGGATAATTCTTCGACCAGCGCCTGATCAATATCTCATATGGAGGTGCGAAACAGTCCAGCAAGCAAACGGCGGATTGCTAAGAAGCGCGTCCGAGTTACGCGGGCTTGTGATGCCTGCAAAAGGTGAGCCAATGTTGGGAGCCTTCACCCCGAAGGGCAAGCTTACACAATAAACCTAGGAAGAAACTGCGCTGTAGTGGGACATTACCCTGTCCGACGTGCCTCAAAACTAACAAAGCGTGCGAGTACACAGCCGAGTATAACAGGGGCAAGCCCCCTCAGGTCCACATCGCTCAGCCGTCAGTACAGGGCAATGAACAGCAGCAGAAAGCTGCAGCCGAGGGGGGCAGACCACCTCCTGCACCATATGCGCATATTCTGGAGCGCTATAGCATGCCCGACAGCCAGATAGACAATCCGCCCTCTCGCGCCTCGCCTGAGCATCAAACGGACTTGGAGGGCCATTATGTCGGTCCTTCGTCTGGGGTATCCTTTCTCCTCCGAGCGCAGCGGAGACTCCAAAAATATGTCTCGTTGCCAACTAACACGCCGATATTTACGTTCGGAGACTCTCCACTCCCGGAGGTTGAGTCGACCTTCATGCTATTGCCTCCCCGGAACGAGGCCAATGCGCTCTTGGCCCGGTACTTTGACTTCGCCTTTCCCACACATCGCTTTCTCCATCAGCCCCAGGTTGAGGGCTGGGTTGAAGAATTCTATCGCGCTGTGCAAGAGTCGGAGGCAGTCAGTCCCGGCATGCGGGGAAGAAGGGCAGTGGTTCTTATGGTCTTCGCCCAGGCAAGACAAGGCCAGCCTGACAGGGACAAATCGTCCGTCCGATCTTTGATTAGTAGGTCCGCTGGCACGGAATTCTTTCCAACAGGTTTGATCAACTCACGAATGGCCAGTGCGGGCTACTTTACAGCCTCGGAGCAACAGCTCTCCGCCGAGACGGGACCCGTGCGAATAACTAGCGTTCAGGCACGGCTGGCCCAGTGCTTCTATCTTCTGTCTCAATCTCGCATCAACCACTGTTGGAGTTTGTTCGGAACCACTGCTCGACTGGCCATGACCATCGGTTTGCACCGTGCAAGAAGACGTGAGTATGGTGCCAAGGTCGATCATATCGAAGCTGAAAGTCGGAAGCGCGTCTTCTGGTGTGCCTACAGCTTAGATAACTATCTGAGTGCTGCTTTGGGCCGCCCTCGGATATTTCACGATGATGACATTGATCAAGACTTTCCTACTGTTGCTGATGACTCGTGGATCCTCAGAGACCGAATCCTCACCCCCGTGTCGACGACCCAGAGTATAATGCTCGCCCCACTTTACCATGCCAGGTTGTCCGTCATAATTGGTCGCATACTCCATGACATATATGGAGTTCGCAGAGGTGGCTTACAAGCGGAAGTATCTGCCGCCGCTCAACACGGTGCTGAACTTATCAGTTGGCGTCAAGAGATTTCCAACTTCCTCGACACCCCGAATGTGGATCTTTTGATGTTGACGTACCAGCGCCAATACACAGTGCTGAACTTGGCCTTCTATCACGCACAAATACTACTCTACAGGCCATTTATTCTGCGCAATTTTGGGATCGTCAGTCGCGAAAGTCCACGAGATGGCCCGTCCAATAAACCTATCGACGATTATATCGAGATTTGTCTTGACGCGGCTATGAGGATTGCCGCGATTATCCGCGAGCTTTGCGAGAAACGGCGGATGTACAACACATTCTGGGTACGTAGCATCTTCTTTTCGCTGGTAGTATTAGCTGATGTCGGACAGTTTACACATTACTACGCGTTCTCAGCAATTATGATTCTGTATTTCCGAGTTATCCAGCTGTGTGCCCAGAGGGGCAATGTACAGGAAGTATGCCTCAAATATCTGCGGACAGGGGAGTGCGCCCAGCAAGATCTTGCTAGCTGTAGCTCCCACTCTTCTTTCGTACAGCGCTACGTCGTTGTTCTTGAGGAGCTTCGCCAAGAGGCGCGAACGGCCGTCAATCAGCCTCTACCCCATGATCATGGGATCTCAAACATTGGGGCTCCAGACTACGAGGAAACAACCCTCCCGGGTGAACCTACACTGAATCAAACCGAAATAGCTGGCGCACCACAGAGTGGCAGCCTGGTACCTCCTATAATGGAGGGCAATCTTTCCCAATGGGAACAAGATTTGACTGAGGATGGCTTTACTGTGCCTGGCCTTTCAGGATCTGCAGAATGGGAAGGAATCGACTCCTTAGCTATCGCAGGACTGGGGGAGTTAGACTACCTGCTCCCTCATATAGACCATCCTGAAAAATAGCACTCTTGGCCCTGGCTCATTTATTGACAGGATCGCGTTGATCGACAATTGTGTAATAGCCCCGCAGTGCCTTTTTATATATCCATGTAGAGCTACTTAGTCAGAAAGTCATATCAGTGAGCTATCTCAGTACTCACGGAAGCTTTATCTATTCCCAAATATTTGCCAAGGCTATAGTCTTTCACATTGGCGACTCTAGCTCTGACTGATGGCTTTTCCGTTTGGCTTACATTTCCGCCCGAGAGCCCGGAAAAGAAAAGTCGGATAAGTCTACTGTGCCGAGGCAGTACCCCTATTAATCTCATCGAAAGATCCTTACCAGTGCTCGCAATTTTACCTCTGAAGACTGTGCGTGATTTCTAACCATCCTGTATCGTTCTCATGATGCATGACATGCAATTTCATCATCGTTCATTTTGTTTAAATCGTTGGTCACATAACAAGAAATGTAGCTTCATCAAATTCCATGTCATGCTTCTCCCTTGTAATTGGTTACTTCGCACTCAATCACGCTTTCCACCCCAGCACCAGCGCTCCAGATCTGTACAATCCTCAGACCAGCTCGTCTCTCAATCAAGTCATACCACGCGGCCCGAGTGCGCTGTTCAGAAGAAAATAGTGCCAACATCATCATATCAAGCCCAGTAATCTCCCAATGGGACCCGGTCTCCGGCACAACGAACTCATTTATGAGTAGTCGGCTGTACCCAGGTTTCATAGCCTCCTTGACACGCTTAAGTAGTGTTTCACATATATCGTCACACCAGTTATGTAAAGTCGAGTGTAAGTAGTAGGCCCGAGCGCCTGGATATATACAAATCATGCATTAGCCTGAACGTGGTATATGAAGAAATGAAAAAGACTGTACACACCTTTAACAGGCTGCTCATCCCGAAAATCATACTCCATACGGACAATAGATGAATCTAAATTCTTGACTTGACCAATCATCATGGGCAAGTCTTGGAGGATGAGCTTCCCGGGCGCATCCGGAAATGCAGCGCGGAATCTTTCCAGATCGTGGCCTACGTTACCACCGATGTCCACGAGAAAAGATGCATCCGGGCTTGGATCAGCGCCATTAATGAGCCTCTCCTTCACAGGATAGATATCAGGATGAATCCACCATCGGCGACCGAGATTGTAACCACCTAGATAATCATTCAGGTGTTTCCCATAACCTAACTCATTTACCCAGCTGAACAGGTCCTTGTCAGTACCATACGCACCCATGAGCGATGTATCCTCAGGGTTAGTTGGGTTTGTCCATCCACGCTTGCGAGAGAATTCATGGAATCTTAGACAGCCAGCACTGGTACATGCAGTGCTAGTGCGCAACGGAATAGCTATATTAGCTATGACATGATCAAGGTCTGAAAGTGTAGAGTATACTCACAGGCCGAGATATCCATTTCCAATCTGAGGGAGACTAAGGGCTTTGGTATAATTAGTGGGCTGGTACTCGTCCTCACCGACCTCGTTGAGGAGACCCATGGCGCTGAGGTGGCGCAGGAGACGACCTGGTAATAAGTTAATGAGGTTCATAACACCTAGGAACATGGCACATACTGAGAAGTTTCGGTTCGATTCCTAGGCTCGACGCCAGGTCTGGAACCCTCTGCGGTTTATCTCCATTCTGGGCCATCAAGTCCCACAATGCTGAGTCCAAGCCAAATCCTACTGCCATCATAGCTCCGATCTATTGCGGTTAGTGTACTCTGGATTCGTTGTGACCAAAGGTACATACCTGTCCCCAGCAGTGGTCAGCCATAATCTCTCTAGGGGTGGATAGAGCTAGGAATAGCTGTCGACATTTGAATATTGCATCTTTGCGGATTTCATCCGTATCAATACCAAAGCGTTGAATATATTCGCCAATTTCACTCAATAGCTTGGGAACCTCATCAAGATTGCTAGGAGATGAAGCGACAGAGATATCTACAGTAGTTGAATCTTTCACTTTGTTGTCTGCATCCATTTTTGTTGATACAGCTCATTAATGGGAAGGACACACGATAAGGGGCTTATATGAAGAGGAATTAATGCAAGGGTCTGCTTGCCGCCTTTGAAGTAGCCAGGGCATGTTGGAAAGCAAAAAGAGAGAACAGTGTTACCCTTGAGATCACCTGTCCCGTTTGATGAAAATTCCAGCCGAATTTGGCTCCATGCAGCATCCTACATACCCTAGATGAGAACCATACACCTCTACTACAACAGGATCTGCGGCATTCCCAGGTCCTTGTTGCGGGTCAGCTGTCCCTTACCTCAAGATGCGAACATACTGATGTTATCAATGCTATTGCGTTTCGGAGGAAAATTATTTTGCTCGTAAGAAGTCTGTCGGTCAGTCTGGCAACACTTGACAGGCTCCAACTGCTCGGAATACAATGTTTCCAGTTCAAGGGACTACAACTCGTATTGGTCTTATGACCTACCATTATCGGACATACCTCGTACTATTGCCTTGATTTATTGTTCTGATTTGCAGGGATCTGCCTGCGAACTGGTGACGAGTACTCTCATTCTGTGCGCGATTGCTATTAGATGTAATACTTCATATGCGAGATAAACGAAACTAGTAAGTGGTAGACCTATTTATCGATACTGAAAATATCCAGCCGAACATCATTCCCCGCAATCTCCACTAACCACGCCATGCCACTTATGAAAAATATTCTCCGGATCATACCTATTCTTCACCATTCTCAGCCTCTCCAAATTGTCCCCGTATGCGTCAGTAGGCTTTACCGGCCCGTTCTCCATATTCAGATAACGCCCCACTGGCCCTGCCTCGAGATGGTCCCCTTCACAGTGGCTTTGACGCTCATATCCGTTGATATTTCGTATCACCGCACATAACTTCGCATTAAATTGACGCACAGCCGCATCCAGGCTGGAATCAGTCCATCCAAACATGGTAACGACATCATAGTACGCCCCGCGATTGGCGTACGCTGTATCATGCAGGGGAACTTCGCGTAGCTTGTGGGTGGAGAAAAGTTCCACTGCCATGGAGCAAACAGTAACATTCGGATGGTCATCATGAAACGACCAAACCATATCCGCCATTTGCTGAAAGGCTTCTATTTGCAGGGGCATCGTGACATTCGCAGAGCCTTGGAGACGGCGCATCCCGTATTCGCACAATGGGTTCTGTAAGGTGTTGACCTCGGCGATGGACATCATTTTAGTTGAGTCCATGATAGGACTCATGTTTAAGAGTCCTGAGAAGTAGCTCTTGGCTCCCCCCTGTAGACCATGATAAAGTGGGATAGCAGTGAGGATACGAGTTGTCCCATCCAGCGTGTGGCCCACGCCGATAGTCAAGCAATGACCTTCGCGATTATCTCGATTGTGGAACTCGTTGGCAAATGCCAAAAGTCCAGGCAGGGAATCCGGTGCAAAGGCGAGGATCCCGCTCCATACCTCTCCCTGGTGGTGGACACGGTACAAAAATCGCGTTACGACGCCAATCTGAGCCCCAGCTCCACGGACGGCCCAGAAAAGGTCTTCATTTTCTGTTTCTGAGGCGTCAAGGATGGAACCATCGGCCGTAACGATTTGGACTGCTATGAGGTTGTCGATCGCCAGGCCATGCTTCGCTGTCAGCCATCCATGGCCACCACCTAGGATTAACCCCCCAACCCCGGTGTGGTTCACCGCGCCTCCGACGACAGCTAACCCGCGGGCCTCTAATGGCTTGTCAATGTCGGCCCACAGGCATCCGCCCTCAAACGACACAGTCATACTGGTTTCATCCGCGTCGACCCTTCGCATATTTCCGAGATGTATGAGCATGCCTTCTGATGATGATGCCCCGCTAGTCGAATGACCGCCGCCACAGACAGCTAGGGAGAGCTGGCTAGCAGAGGCAAACTTTACGGCAGCAGCTACCTCCTCAGCACAGGCTGGTTTAACTACCACGCACTAGAAATGAGTCAGTATGGTCCCAGATAAATATAATGAAAGTTGGGCTCATGGTTAGTAGAAGATCTGGGGCTTAACTGACAGACTTCAATTCAGCCGCCTTGCTCCATCTCCTAAGGCTGGAAGCATATCCATCATCACTTGGCATCAATACTTCACCATTTGAAATGGCTGTGTATAGTCCGGTCCATTCAGGCATAATTGACAAACCATTAGTGTAACTCGCATATTGAGCTTGAAGAAGTTAGGAGGCATGCTAGTGCGACCTTTAGCGCCTTTTGTGGGGTGGGTGTGTGAGCCAACTGACGCCTGTTAGAATATGTCATCGGAATCTTCTGCAAGTCCATCCCTGGAATCGTTTAGATGCACGCGTATCCGTTCTGGTAAACTCCTTGCTCCTAAGTACTAACCTTCCAAGCCGGCCGCGTCAGCCTGTACAACCGAACTTCCGTATTTGACTGGTGGCATGATTCTAATGACGAAGGACATGTACTGTGCACCCCCCGCTGCTTAATGTATTATCAATGCATTCGATGAAAAGCAGGGACGGAGGACCCCTTCTAACCAGATTCGTTAAAGTGCCAGGAGAGGATCAGTCAACAGATACTCAGGTTAACTTCTCATTGGACAATACAGTAAAAGCTGCAGTAGTCATATATCTTCTTTCTTTCTTCCTTGAAGCCCTTTGAACAAGGATTAGCACCTTGTTGCTGCCGATCAGCTATGCAGTGGTTTGCGCCTAGTCCTTCGTCATGTAAGCTCAGCGTCTGCAATGCGCATCTATTCTTCAAGCGCGTTACTCCTATCAGTTACTGATAGTTATGAGGGGCAACCATATTTGTTGTATTATGCTACTTCGTGGTCACTTGATACGGATAAAGTTCATTCCTGCTTTTTCTCTGGATGAAATTAGGTACTTATATACTGTGCGACAACCTCAAAAGAAGCATCAAGGCTTTGTTTGGCAGCTTTACTTGCCAATTTGGTATAAACCTGCGAACCAAAGTGAGACAGGAATGATAGAAACATCCATCCCGAATTGGGTGTGACCTAGGAAGACAAACAGCGAGAAACCCTCTCAATCAACTTTCGGCTTCACCACCATTACCGCAATGTCAACCAAGACACGAAAACCCGATAAAAAAGATACTGACGCATCGAGCTTCCAGGACATACCGGAAGGGGATCTGAGAAAAATTTGGAAATGGAACGAGGTGTGCCCACCACCAATCATGCGCTGTGTCCACGAAATATGCGAAGAAAAGGCACGAGGGCAAGTTGATGCACTGGCTATTTCTGCTTGGGATGGCGAATTGCACTACGGAGAGTTGATACAGCTCGTCACAAAACTAGCAAAATGGCTCTTCCTTTCTGGAATACGACCTGGTATGATTGTGCCTCTCTGCTTTGAGAAATCGCTGTGGACAACCGTAGCTATGCTGGGTGTGCTCAAGGCTGGTGCGGCATTTGTTATGCTTGATACCTCACTGCCTGAACAGCGTCTTCAGGCCATTGTTGAAAGCGTAAACGCAATTATGATCTTATCGTCTGTTTCAAGCAACACCATCGCGGCATCATTGGCTGAAACCGTAATTGCCATTGATTCGACTTTCTTCTCGGCGTTGAATAACCTGGGAGGACAAGACCCGCCACCAGTCGACCCATCGTCACTCATGTACTTAGCCTTTACATCAGGTTCCACAGGCTCACCAAAGGGATTACTCATAACACATACGAATTATGCATCATCTCTCCATTACCAACTGCCACTCCTGGGGTTCACTAAGGAAACCAGATTCTACGACTTCTCTTCCAATGGCTTTGATGCTTCACTCAGCCACACATTTACGATCCTCGCCGCAGGCGGTTGTTTATGCGTGCCATCCGAGCAAGACCGGAGAAATAGCTTGGCTCAAAGCATAACGTCTCTCCGTGCAAATGCTATCGGGCTTACCCCATCAGTTGCCAGGTTGCTGAACCCTGCTGACACCCCAACATTAGCAACGCTCTTGTTTTTCGGCGAGGCTTTGCGAGTCAGCGATGTTCAACGCTGGTGGGATAAAGTGAGGATCAGCAATATATACGGACCTAGCGAGTGCACGCCCTACAGTGTCATCAACACCAGCGCGGCGAGTCCGCAGGAGACCACTCGACTAGGCAAAGGTGCAGGACTAGTGACATGGGTCGTTGATCCAGATAACCACGACTGTCTACTACCCCTTGGCGAAACTGGTGAGCTACTTCTAGAAGGACCACTAGTGGGCGAAGGGTACTTGAATGATGCAGAAAGAACTGCACGAGTGTTTATCCGGGACCCAGTATGGCTACGACAAGGTGGACCCTATCATCCAGGACGATGCGGACAACGTTTGTACAAAACAGGGGATCTTGTCCACTACAACAACGATGGAAGCCTGACCTATGTCGGTCGCAAGGACACGCAGATTAAGATTCACGGGCAGCGAGCGGAACTCGGAGAAATAGAGTTTTGCCTGGAGCAGCACTTGCCACAAGCCAAACAGGTTATAGTTGAGACAATTACAGTCAAACAGGAGGAATCAAGCACAGTGTTGGCAGTTTTCATTCTGCCACGTCAGACCTCGGCCAATACCGAGGGACCGGGAATGACTTCCATGGAGATATACCATGTGCCCCTTGATGTCATACAAGTACTAGCTGAGAGCCTGCCAGCATATATGATACCGTCTTTTTTTCTGTCGATACGTGAATTCCCCAGGACCATGTCAGACAAGTTGGACAGAAAAAAGCTGCGGGAAGCAGGTACTTTATGGTTCCAACAATGCGTTAAGGACCAAAGCCACAGGGCCAAGACAAAACCAACATCTCCTGTGGGAATTGAGCTTCAAAGAATCTGGGGGGATGTTCTATGTATTGACTCAGTATCAATCGGGCTTCAAGATAGTTTCTTTCGGTTAGGAGGTGACTCTATTGCAGCAATGAAGGTCGTGTCCAAGGCTCGACTGGCTGGTATCGGGCTGACGTTTTCCGAAGTCTTCCAGTATCCCACACTTGGTAGTCTGGAAGGTCGGTGTCGCCTTGAGCATGCCAAACCCATTGAATCGATTCCGCCTTACTCCCTTTTGGGGAAAGGATGGAATGAAGCACTTCTCCAGGACATTATGACCTATTATCAGCTGGACCCCGATACAGTGGAGGACGCATATCCCTGTACACCCCTACAAGAAGGTCTCATGTATCTATCACTGCAGAATCCAGGTACATACATGATGCAGCGAGTTTTGGAATTGCGTCCGGATATAGATACAAGAAGATTATGTTGCGCATGGGACAAAACGACCCAGAGTACGCCCGTCCTACGAACAAGGATCATACAACATACAGACATTGGCTTTTTGCAGGTGGTCTTAAGGGAGGACATCCAATGGAATCATGCGAAAAGCCTACAGCAATATCTTGAAAAAGACAAAGCAACTCCCATGGGCTTCGGAAAGCCTCTTGTACGCTGCGCGATTGTCACGGACGAAGAAGCCAACCGCCGATGGTTCGTATTGACCCTTCATCATGCTCTATACGATGGCTGGTCAATGCCGCTATTGTTGCAAAGGGTCAGAGATGTATATCATGGCATGCCCAAGGGTCCCACTCAACCAGAGTTCAAGGCCTTCATAAAATACATCCAGGGCCAGAGCCACGAACGCGCTGTAGGATATTGGAGGGATAACCTTGCCGAATGTGACTGCGAACCATTCCCATGTCTTCCGTCGTCAGTACAGCGGGTTAAGACCGACAGTGAGATTACACATAAACTATCATCATTAAAATTACATACGCTAGGGTTTACGCCCGCTTTACCCGTCCGTTCAGCGTGCGCTCTCCTCCTCAGTCACAGGACCAACTCAGACAAAGTAGTGTTTGGGGTCACCACGTCAGGCCGAAGCGCCCCTATTACTGGTATTGAGGAGATAGTAGGCCCAACAATTGCGACGATC
Source organism: Aspergillus piperis CBS 112811 (assembly GCF_003184755.1). NCBI lineage: Eukaryota > Fungi > Ascomycota > Eurotiomycetes > Eurotiales > Aspergillaceae > Aspergillus > Aspergillus piperis. The sequence continues at coordinate 570,031 of NW_020291592.1, forward strand.
CCACTCTACGTCAAGATACAGCAGTCACAAACCATTATGGAATACCTTGAAAGCATTCAGGGGCAGATAACGACCATGATACCTTTCGAGCAGTTCGGCTTGCACAACATCGCCAAAACCAGTCCCGGTGCTCGTCGAGCGTGCATGTTCCAGACTCTTCTCATTATTCAACCCGAGGAGACTGCAAAAGCCGACAATACGTTCGGGGAGTGGGAAGGTTGGCAAGATCCGGAGTGGGACAACACTTACGCTCTTGTACTGGAGGTGCAGCTTGGGACCGGACATGTCAGCGCCAGATTCGATTCTAATATGATAAAACCGTGGATCGTCCAGGATTTACTAGAAGGACTCGACCTTGTGATAGAGAAGCTCGCCACAGCACAATCCGATAGGAGAATAGCAGATCTTGATCTAGTGACGCCCCAGAGTCTCGAGCGCGTATGGGGATGGAATAGAATCGTCCCATCATTGGTCAAAGCAACAGTCAACGAGCTTGTTGAGAAGCAGGTGGAGCAACAGCCGACTGGAATGGCAATACACGCGTGGGATGGAGACCTAACATACGTTGAGCTTAACCAGCTCGCCACGAGCCTGGCAACCGAGCTCGCCAGACTTGGAGTCAGCCCATCCCTACTTGGGCCGAACAATGTAGTCCCACTTTGCTTTGAGAAATCAAAGTGGGCCATAGTAACAATCCTTGGGGTCTTAAAGACAGGTGCAAGCTTTGTGTTGCTCGACCCGTCTCTACCGGAGTCCCGATTGCGCTCTATCATTCAGACAGTCGGAGCTAAGATCTTGCTCTCCTCCGAAGCCAACATGGATTTAAGCCGCCTTTTATCCAAAATGGTAATACAAGTTGGTCCAGACTTGTCTAAGGTTCCTGGCCATATGGGAAATCATACCAAAAACATCACGGGACAATCGCCACTGCCTTCCAGCCTACTATATACAGTGTTTACTTCTGGTAGCACAGGGACACCTAAAGGAGTCATGGTATCACACGAGAATCTTTGTTCTGCTCTACATTATCAATCAGAACTTTTGAACTATACCGTCAGGTCACGAGTCTTGGATGGTGCATCATATTCATTCGATGCCGCGATCCATAACATTCTAACCACACTTGTGGTTGGAGGATGTCTGTGCATACCATCGCAAGAGAGCTACAAGGGTGACATCGGCAGTGCTATAGCGGCTATGCGCCCTACCATTTGTAACTTAACACCGACAGTAGCGCGTCTGTTAAACCCGGAGAGGGCATACGACCTCGAGACGTTGATACTTCTGGGCGAGCCCGTTAAAAGGAGCGATATTGACCGGTGGCGGTCGAGCAATGTTCGAGTCATAAACGCTTACGGACCTGCTGAGTGCACACCAATAAGCACTATCAACGCTCGTCCGTCCAACACAGAAGAAGCTATCCGAATTGGAAAAGGCACAGGTGTGACAACCTGGATTGTACATCCCGAGAATCATAATCGGCTGGTACCGCTAGGATGCACCGGTGAATTACTCCTTGAGGGACCCCTTGTTGGCTTAGGGTATATGAACGACCCAGAAAAGACAGGAGATGCATTTGTGGAAGATCCTGAATGGCTGCTCACAGGCTCAACGAGTCATCCCGGTCGCCGTGGTCGTCTTTATAAAACTGGTGACTTGGTGCAGTACAACGAGGATGGAAGCCTATCATTCATGGGGCGCAAGGACAACCAGGTCAAGATACGTGGTCAGCGGGTAGAGCTCGGAGATATTGAGTACCATGTTTCAGCTTCCTTGCCAACGAAAGCGAATCAAGTCGTGGCCGAAGTCGTTGTACTGGAGAATGACGGAGAGCCGAAACCGGTGCTGGTAGCTTTTATACACTCGGATAACAATGCTATTTCTTCCAGTAAGGAGACGACAGTCACTCCAAAGCTATACCAAATGACCGACGAGGTCATGCAACGGATTTCACGCCGTCTGTCTATTATTCCCGACGTTTTTGTCTCCATGCAGAAACTCCCTCTGACGCCAACAGGCAAAATTAATCGCAAACAGCTTCGTGAGATAGACCGGTCACTTCTCTTGAGTGAAGAACACGTCTTTGATGGCACTTCCGACCCCTCTCATAGCGGCGAAGACTCTCAAGGCAATTTGATACTGCAGAATGATCATCCTGCATACACAATCGCCCAGAAGGTGTATTCCATGCGTCCTTCGTGGATGAAGAACGGAGATCGAAACGCAAAAACAGGATACAGAGATATTTCTTTACACTCCTCTGGTCTGGACTCCGTCAATATGATGGAACTCACCTCTTTCTTTTCACGACACTTCAACATCCAAGTTGACATGCAATATGTAATGGCCAAGACGACCACAATCAGAAGCCTTGCAGAGTACGTACTTCACTACCAAAAGAACGGTACTAGCCCTTCCTCCACCAAGCATACTTCGACCGGGGTTGACCTCATGAGGGAGATCAATCGACATGACTCAAGGATTCGGGCTGCTCAACTCACACTTTTAGGGAGCAATAACCCAACATTCAAACATCCCTCAATCTGTAGAGACAAGGGATCATTCACCGTCTTCTTGACTGGCGCCAACGGTTTCCTGGGTACTCAAATCCTCCGCCAACTCCTATCTCACCCAAAGATCAACCAAGTCATCTGTATCGTCCGAGGTAATACCGATGACGCTGCGAGAGAGCGCACCATCAGCATGGCTAAAGAAGCCCTCTGGTGGACAGGCCACCACGCAGAGAAGCTCGAGGTTTGGCGAGGAGATCTAACATTACCAAAACTCGGACTTGACCCAGCTCGCTGGGAATCTCTCAGCTGTGGTCAAACAGTTGATCATATCATACACAACGGTGCTACCGTGCACTGGATGAAGGGCTACGACGTTCTAGAGGCTGCCAACGTCGGATCGACCATGGAATTGTTGCAAGTCGCTCTGAGATGTCCCAGGATGAGATTCGTCTATATCACAGGTGGTCGTCCATGGAAAGCTCATGAAGAGGAAGACGTTGTGGCGGAGCTGTCCGCTCCCGATGCTATCCCCTACAGCCAGACAAAGCTGGTCTCTGAAGTCGTCGTCCGACGCGCTGCAACGCGCAAATTACCGGGAAGCTCTACCCCCACTCCAGCAGGAAATATTTGTGTCATAAACCCAGGATGGGTCATTGGAACACCAATTGAAGGCTATTCCAATACTACGGACTATATCTGGCGGCTGGTAGCAACGTGCATCCGACTGGGGGTATATAACGCCGAGGACGCAGAGGGATGGCTATTTATTTCCGATGCTACTACCACTGCAGAGGCAGTTCTCGATGCGGCATTCAGCACGAGCAGCGATATCATAGGCGATGAATATGCTACACAAGGAATGGCTTGGAGAGAGTTTTGGGCCATACTGCAGGAGATGGGGTACACGCTGGAAGGAGTAAGTCTAGCTTCGTGGATGGATCTTGTCGGAGCGGATATTGAGACTGCAAGGGAGCAGCATCCGCTTTGGCCATTGAAACATGTATATGGATGGTTGCAGGGGAACGAGAGAGTGGCTGGTAGGACTAGAGGGCAATCTGGTGATACTCCGGTGCGGTTGAAGGTGGCTGTTAGGATGGGAGCTGAGTTCCTTGTCAGGGTTGGGTTTTTACCTGCGCCTACGGGTATTTTTCAAAGGAACTGGGTGAATGGGCAAGAGGTAATTGAAGCTTAGTTGAGAGAACAGGTAATTTGATGTGACTTGACAGCCAGTACTGGTCTTCAGGAAGAGGACGGTTTAGTGTGCAGTAGAAGAATCGCATCTGGAACACTTAGCGCTTTGTAGTCGATAATGGGCTTGGGTGGCGAAGTGAGTTTGAAGTACTAGACCCAAGGATAACATTATAATAATTGAGATTATTTTGTTCTGATATCTTAGTATTCTGGATAATACTATTACCCAAGGTTTAACAACACTGCAGTTCGCCTTGCAAGATCTCAATGTCACGGGAAAATCTCCTACTTTGTCATTAGCTATTCGTATGTTGTTTCAAAAGTCCATGTGTTTAAGATTTTTTTTGTTTGGCCTAGTTTCTAAAATATCTGTTGTGGTAGTATCGACCACGAAAACGAGAATCACCCAATGCCTGCTAATCACTTCCATAGCATAGTGTCCAGTCGCCCGAATTGTCAGTCTTAGTCCCTACTATGACGCTCAGAAGCTCTTTGGCATAAGCAGCCGCAGTCGCAGCCGCATATCCCTGCCATGCCTTATTTTTGTGCGAATCGGAATAATCACAGATTCCTCGAATCACCAGGCAAGGGAACGAGTCGACAATTCCAGCAGCTTCCATCTCGAAGCAGAGGATGTCATGTCCGTCCCGCAATTTGTCGCGAGTCTTGCCGTCTCTCATTACCCTGTTACCCGATGCGATGAGTCCATAGTGGATATGGGGAGCAGTAGAAAGTCGTGGTTGGCGCTGGACCAATTTCGAACGGTCGCATCCATCGCAGAAACTACCATCCCTGAGTGTATCATGATCGTAGTCACTCGCAAAGAGGATGTCGTGCTCTACACCAGGATGCGAGTATACTGACCTCATATCAGGATACTTTTTCACAATTTCAGTGAGATACTTATCCAGGATCGGTCGTTTTCGAAGATGATCCGCCATGAGCCGAGAAACAGCGGTCAAGAGCACATCCGGCGGTCGATTGAGAGATCCTGTGCGGTGGAACTCGCCACGTCGGACGGTCTTGCCAAAGTCGTACTGGATAATTCCCCCAAATGGCCCGGTCGGCTCTCCCACAACAACGTCACCCAAACGGACATCTTTCACTCCAGGGACACCGCCACCGATACCCACGAGCAAGCCAAATTTGAGCGACGGGAAGGTAGCCATCATGTTATCTGCAACTCTGGCAGCAGATACTGTACCTATCACGCCAGCTGGGAGACAGGCCATGACAACATTGTGCGAACCTATTCGACCAAGGCTATAATTATTTTGGTCGGCTGCATTTTGAGGTAACGGTGGGTGGATGACATCCAGGACTGCCTGGGCGGCCGCGAGTTCTGTCGGAAGGGCGCAAATCCATCCAACTGTATAATCTCGGTGGGTAAACCTCGCACGTTTGGAGGAGTTTTCAGAGGATATGTACTCTTCTGATGGCGCCGTGATCCCTTGAGAGGTCAAAGAATTGTGACTAAGAGAGGAAGCCGCAGTGAACTCTGGTAGGGAAGGCGTAGTGGGTTGTATCTGTCCCCCTGAATTAAGATCCATTTTCTGCACAATGTCGTCCAGTTCGTCAATATGGACGGTGTTGCCGAAGCCTTGGTGAAGTTCGTCCTCAAGAGGCTGAACAATACCTCCATATATCAACTGTTTGAAAGCCTGTTCGTTAAGCTCTTCGTCATCTGGACCCAACGCGATGTTAGGATCGAGGCATTTGTCCACTGCCTCTCGATAGTTGTCTGGAAACTCATCTTTGAACCGATCAAAGGCGGCGATTGCAAATCTATATCGTGTATTTTCGTCGACCAACTCTAAACTATCACACTCTCCTACTCCAAATTGACTAGCAAAAGGTTGCAGCTGCTGCACGACGTACAACTCTATGAGCATGATAGCCAACATGACGATCTCCGGGTGGGGGTGTAAAGGTAGATCATCCGGATCAACGTCGCCGTCCTGATTTGTATGTCCAGGGTCATCTACCGTCTCAGCTAAACTCGTCTGGATATATGGTTTCAGCGGTATCGCCGTGGAAGTACCATAAAAGAAGATATTATTGGGATGGAAGTTTGAGGGTCGCAACCATGGCGTGCCATGGAGATGTAGGACGGAATATGCAAGAAGAACGGAAAGAACACGCTTCATCTTCTCTGTGAGACAGCTCGGTCGACTTTTTATGATATCTCCTAGAGAGACCTGGAGTTTTGGTCTGTGTATGGGATGCTCGATTCGAAGTGAGTGGTCTTTCCATAGTTTGCCGTCCTCGACCCACAGATTCAAGCACATAGATGGCATCTTTCTGAGCTTATCGATTTGTTCACAGAGCCTTACCACCTCCAGTCGACTTTGTTCGCGTAGTCTTACAACCCCAGCCGACGGCGCTTGGGCCCCTTCGCACTATGGTTAGTATGTGTTAACGCATCACTGAAACTTGATCTCTCCTTCACAGGACTGCCAAAAATGTCGACATTGATGTGAGTTTCTTGCCAACTATTATAGGTCGCACTGAGTGTGACCAGTCCCTCAAACCTGCATCGATCCTGATCATGTTTTCGGTGGGTCGCTATTCGGAGTCCGACAGCGGACTGGTGATTGTGGACTTGGGAACACGCTCTGGCCGAAGAGAAGAGCGCCTGGAACACCGTGTTGGCGCTCAGCGAAACCGAGGAAGGTCTGCCTGTTACTCCAAGCACCGTACGATACTCTCGGGCATGTGAATTATCGGGGTGCTGCAACTGCAGCGCCGCAGCACACCCGCGGAGCAAGAGGATGATCTTGTATCTTCGCTCGTTACAATACAAATCCAGGCATCCCCGAACGTGATGCACCGTTCGACTATCGTCACCGTATAAACGCCAGTAGTGGATCAATGTGGTCAATTTTGGAAACTGTATTGATGGTGGAAGGGATGATTCGTATTCGGGCAAGACCGATGATTCTTGGAATGCCTCCAACTCCTTCAGCACCGGGTCAACCAGTGGCCCGACTTCGGCTGCCCATTCCGGGGAGGGACTTTGGCGAGGTACAAGATACTGCTTTAGAAGAAGGCAACATGCATTGAGATGACTAAAAAATACCCGCAGCTCTCGAGGTCCAGAGTCTCCGAAATAGTCTGCAACAGTGTGGAACGGCTCGAGGCAATCACGAAGAAGGTGGATGGTCTTCGCAAACGCATCCAGAGTCAGACAAAGCTCCCTAACATAGAGGGCACAGCGTGCAACGGACTCCTCACCTGGAGTGGCATCATTTAAGACTCATTTGTATGTCAGCAACCATGATTAAGAACGCCTTCTTTAGAGAAATATAGGAGTACTGGTCGTAGGGGAAGATGAAAGGAATAGAGAAGGTCGACGGTGAAGTGAGACTGGCTGATGTGGTGCGGGGTAGGGTAACTACTAACTACTAGTGCAGCTCAGCCTCGCGCGTCCACAACTCACCAACTTCCTTCCTTCCTGTGCTTCAAAACCACCGCTTTGATTCTCTTTCTTTACCTTCTAGTCGCAATGGGTACGGAGTCTTGGGAGACTGTAACCCTTGCCGAATCTGCGAACCTCTGTCTAGAATCTTTCACCAAGTGTCTCTCTCGGTTTCGCCATCTCACCGTCCGGGAGCGGTCAGCCATCGAAGACCAACTTGGACAATTCTCGATCTGGTCTTCCAATATAGGGATCTTTGCAGCAGCGAAGAGATCTCTTGATTACCGTCTTCGCAATGCGGCTCAGGTCCAACGACTGCTTCGCCGCTTGCTCCGGATACTAAACGACCATATCGAGCGACGTAACATCAACGTTATGACACCTGAGAAAGAGAGCTTTGGCTAACGCAAGCACTTTACAGTTTTGACAGCGATAAATAGCCCTCTTGAAGCAGGAACAAGTCAACCAAAGCCATCTTCCTCTTTCTCTGAGGCTACTGAGCTGGATCCTATCATCCGGGAAATAGCAGACGAAATCGACCTGATCCACAAGCTTTCCAGAACAATACGTATTGTGAGCAAAGAGTCCCAGTACTTAGGCACTTCACCCTCTAAACCGAGTGATAATGTCAGCGGTGATGTCAGGGGCTCACGCATTAATCAATCTGACTTGGAAGTCGTTCAAGATAAGTTTCCAAAGTGTGATGATCACTCCAGAGGAGGCTAGCAGCTACCATGCAGCTACGTCGAAGGGAACAGGTAGATCTTTACTGGAGCTCCCGACACTGGAATCCCCCCTCTCGATATCCAACTATTCCAAAAAGGGCCGTCTTTATCCCAGAATTATCTCCAAGTCGCAGCCATAGGGAATCCCCTCCAGTACAGCCAACATCTGAGGCCAAACAAGACAATTCTAGTAGCTCCTCTTTGTTCAGCCCGATTGTGCTAAAGTTCGAGGAACTCAAAGCACTACACAGTCTGTCTCGTCTCAGCTGGGCAGACACATCATCCAGGAGAGACGCCGAACACCTCGCGTTTCCTCCAGCGCCCATCGAATTAATTCTTCACAGATTACAACCCCTTAAAGATATTCATATAGCGACAGAAAAGGCGTTCCTACGGGGGAACACCAGCAACTCTCGTGGCGATACACCACCTATACCTTCAATGTTTAGCAAAGGCCAGCGTGATTGGCGCGAGATCAGGCTTTTGGACACAAAGCTGGATCTGGAACGCGAGTGGTCAATGTATATGGAAGGCGCAAAGAATGTAATCTGTCCTTATTGTCGTTGTGATCTCTCTAGTTCAGTTGCCATGAACCGGGAGAAGTGGAGGTAAGTCACGATGCATGGATTGATGTCAGCCCTGTTACATGAGACATTGTGTTAAGAAAATACAAGTGATCATGTCAAGGGTGACCTCGACCTCTACATTTGTTTGTTCGACCGCTGTGACTCTCCCTATAAGTTATACAATACCAAAGACGAAAGGTTGAACCATATGCGCCAACATAGGCCGCGATGGCGTTGTGCCGCACGGGCGCACGGTGTCCTTGTCTTCTGGGAGAAAAGCGAGTATGAGGAGCACATGCGCCGAAAGCACAAAAGCACCCAACCACAACTAGCCATACTCGCTGAGAGAAGTAGTCGACCCTCTGGCCCTGTCTTTCAGTCCTGCCCGTTGTGTGGTGAAGGAAATCGGGCTGATCTCGAGGAGCACATTGCTGACCATCTTACATACCTTGCATTGATGTCAATCCCCTTGCCTAATAAAAGCCAATCGACCGATGATCACATGGAGATGGCTGCAAATTTGAGTACCGATCAGCTCCGGGCCGGAGGCGCTGGACGGACCGATTCCTATCACTCTTTTGACGAAAGTGAAATGGAAAAGCCAGGAGATCCGTCTAAGCTCCCCGAATTCCCCTTCGCTGGATTCAAACACTCAAAACAGAAAAATACAAAGGGAAAGGCGCCACTGAAGGAACGCATTCTGGGGGAACTGCACGAGAGGTAATTAAACTTCCCAATCCCTGTCTTTCTGTAGTTTCCGACAGGCTAATTCATACCAAAGTGAAAACGCTGGTTTCTTTCCAGGTCGGTGTAAATGGATGGGCTGTACTGAATCACAAATCTTTGAGGGAGAGGAGGAACTCTTCCGTCATATTCTCGCGAGGCATGGGAAGCATTACTTTTGCTGTCTTGTGAAAGGTTGCGACAAAACTTTTGCCGATAGACGAGAGCTTCAGAAACATCTGGGAACTGACCACAACTATGGCCTTATTAAAGAGTAAGCTATCCTCCTCAGATGCATATTCGTTGCACCAACAGAAACACTAACAAACTTTCAAGACATGTAATCATGGATGTTCCGACGCATTGCCAATGGGCCGGCTGCACTACAAAAGATAGTTTCACAATAACCGGTAGCCTCTACCAGCATATCCGGAATATGCATTTATAACATCTTTGGTCTTTTATCTTAGCATGAGGGCCTGGGTATCTTTAAATTCTGGCTGTCTGGAAACGGTATTCACTAAAATCCTCGTCTCCATCAACACGCGATTTGATTAGACGTCACAGAAAAAGGCCCCGGGCTTATCCAGTTTAGGAACAACCACTGCAAGGCTCAGGACCCGCTCGTGGATGATCCATCTCCTGTAAGGCTGATAAGATGCAATACACTCTACTAGTCCAAACTCGAACAATACGCGCACAGTGATTTGGGACGTTAGACTTCCTGTAATACCCACTTCCAAGTAAGGGATGCCGATCTTAGTTCAATCGAGAGAGTTCTGCAGGGTTTGGGGGAGCACAAACTACGTAACGCGTTGAGAACATTGAATGTCACCAGCGATGAAAGAAGAGATATTTCTCATGTATCATGCTGCTCCTTCATCCTCAAGAAGCCTTACAATCTTTCATCCCTCTCCATTCCCCAGTCCTCTAAGACCACACCATGACCAAGAACACCGAGCTCGACCACCTCCACGAAACCCTCTTCGAACAGGGTATAAAACTCCGCCGAACCGTCGTCGGCGACGCCTACGTCGATAGAGCCCTATCCCAAGGATTCAGCGACTTTTCACGTCCCGGCCAGGAACTCGTCACTGAACGGTGCTGGGGTCACATTTGGACGAGACCTGGACTTGAACTGAAGCAACGAAGCCTATGGTTGTGGAAACATTATAGGGTCTCGGTGCGCCACGGTTCAGCACGCTATCGAGATAAAGCAACCTACCTAGCACGGGCAACATACTCAAACAGGAAGTAGGTTCTGTTGGGATCCGGTAGGTTCCTGTCAGCCAGCCCCCGGTCTTGGCACATATCGTTTGGCGTTGCTTTACAGACGGGGTACTATGGACCATAGATGGTACCTCCAGAAGTATCAATATTGTACAGAAAGGGGATGTCGAACGTGAGTGATTTTTTTTTTACCCAGTAGATGGTGTGATATACTTCTTTCTGAAGTCTATTATCTTCTTGGCCCAGAGACTACATGTCTATCATAGACATAAATTCTTCAGAGAAAAAAGTGGGTCCATGGCTTATCCTAAGCCAAGCTGGGCTGTTCTTGGGGATTTAGTCTTGCTAGAACTGGTATGTGTATAATACCATGAATTATGGCAAAGGTTTTTGCTAGTAGGCGAGAATTCTTCTTCGCCAGTGATAAAGGGGTCCGCGCCAAAGTAGCTCGTTGTTTACGAAGAAGTCAACGAACAGCCCTCCTCAACGAAAATGGCTCTCCTGCTTCGCCCCTTCCACAGGAACCAAATAATCCTGTCGATCCTTGACATAAAACTCGACGTTAACCTTCCCTCCAAGACTGGCATGGCCATTCTCCAAAGTACCGCTTTTGATACATGTCATGTCCGACATGACCTCCAAGTCCGTGTAGAGGCCCGAGCCGCAAGTAGGGCAGAAAAACCGCCGGCTAATCTTGCCGCTGGCGCCAAATGAGTCGTAAGAGGAGGGAATTCCTGGGGATTCTGACTATCAGATAGTCTCTTTCTTTTCTTCCTCTTTTTTTTCGTTTGGGGGGGTTGCGAGGGGTAAATTCGCCCACACATTAGAACTCGGACTCACCTTTGGTAATCTTGAAGCTGGATCGAGGCACGACCGCGTTGGATGTAAATGCGCTGCCTGTCCACTGAAATTCAGTGAGATTAGGTGATTTCTACGCGCGGTGGTATGGTGATGTCCTGAGTAGTGTGCTCGTACCTTCTGACAGTCTGTGCAGTGGCAGAGGGCGCTCATGTATTCAGTAACTGTCGTGTTTATCGCATATAAAGAGTGAGTTCAGATTGCCCGTCGCCTCAAGTCGGAAAGAATTGAGATTGAGATGAGGACTGCATACCTTCTGCGGTATAGGTGATGCCCCCACACAAACAGCTTCCGGATAAAGACATGGTGGAGAGTAGTGGTAGTGGCTTTCTATTATACGCAAGAAATGATGGCAAAGACAAAGGCTGTGGTTGGGATGAATGTAAACATATAATAGGTACACTGCTTATTCTCCTGCGCTGTTCTTAACTAATTCTAACCTGTCTATTTATTTGCGGGGGAAGATTGGTCTGGTTTCCATTACTCTAGGTAGTGTCAAGTGCGCCCACGCTGTGCTGTCACTGGCCCTGCAAATCTACCATTAACAAAGATACCTTGGAAACGGGTGTTCCGTCTTGCGAGAGAAGAGAGAGCCAGTGACGCCGAGCAGTAGACCGTATAGCGGGGCACGAGAGTTTAGGCGTAGCTGAGGTTGACTGGGATCGGAGAATTCATTAGCTGGTCGAGACTAGTGATATTTCGCATGAACGAGTGGAAATTAGAGCGACACATGATAATAATTTAATATCTCTTGATAACTTCGTTTTGAATCCCTCGATTACTCCATATAAAACTTTCCTTCTTCCAAACGATGGGAAATTATTAGCACAAGTCTGTTTTGACTCCGAGGATAAGTTGAAGAACTGCCAATCCTATTCTCAACGAACACGTAGAGCCGCACACTCGTTCCAAGATCCACCGGATTGTTCCTTGAAGGGTTTCTCTTTGAGTTGCCGGCCGGGAAAGACCGCAAGCCGCGGAGTTAGGAATTGCAGAGTTGGGGCTACCTAAGCAAACATACATATGACAGCTGGCTAATTCGTAAACTAATGGCGACTGCCCGATGATTCGGCAGATCCCGACGAACATTTAATCGGGGCACAAAGGCCACCAGGGCCTGGACCCTGAACTAGTTTCAGATTCCTGTCACTTCGTGTTTTCGCTCTAGCGCAGGATAGGCCCCGTTGCCTTCTTTGCTTATCGGCATACAGAATAACCGTCTGATTGGTGGGTCACTGGAAGCGAACAAGCGGGTTGCAAAATCAGGATAAAATAGCCGGCACCTGCGAATGGTGGTAAAGAGCAAGAACAAGCTGGGCGTATGAGGCTTGCATAATAGGGAGCTCAAACATGAGCCTACGTTGCATTTTCTCCGTCACCTGGGACTGTGAGTTGCACGATGTCCGCTAGATGTCCAGTAGGGGTTGCACCCATACTTCCAGTTGCATTCCAGGTGAGGCCTCTCCGGTGCAGTTCAGCTGCAGCCACAAATCAACTACAAACCCCTCTTGTATTGACAGCATACATGTAAATACCCTCAAGCTATTTAGACTAAGGTCGTCCAATTACCAAAGTGAGGGGTTCGGATCACAACCCTACCATTGACCTGAAGGATCTTTCTCTCGTCTCGCAGAATACATCCGTGATAATTCTCTACAACCCCAAACTACCATGGAACGCAATACTGAAACCTGCAGCACGATGCCCTACACTCTCCCTGTAGTGATCATCAATGACACCGAGGATGCACTCACCGTAATCGAGAAGACATGTTAGTACTACGCCAACGGTGGCGCTTGGACCGAAGATACCGGTCACAAGCTCACCCTCATTCTCGGTGGAAGCGGCACATCCGGTATACTTCGAATTAGGGCCTCGTCTGGCCACACATTCAGTGTTGTCGTGGGGTACCATAATTCCGATTTCTGGTATGATGCACAGGTTGATCTTCCTGATGATGATACGGCAGCCAAGCTACACCCGGAGTACTATAACAGCGGGAAACTATCATCCCAGGCATATCCCTCTATTGAGCGAAAGAACTCAGCGGGGCGGATGGTGAAGGTGCACTTGCAGAGTCTGCCGTGTGGAATTCCGCCTGTTATTATCAATTACTCGTGATAAGACGGTCCACGGAGGGATGTGATTGTAGTGGGTGATTTGGACGGAGTGGCGTTGGTTCTGAATACTTGAGCGCAAGGTTTAGGCCCATAAGCATGGCCGGAGCTAATTTACACTAGTTCTGAGCCTACATGACGCACAAAAAATTATCCATCACAGATATTTCCTGGCTTTTGACCGTTCAATTCCCATGAATCATAGCCTTACTCCAGGCACTAAATAAATGTTCATCTTTAAGGATCGTAACCCTCAGCTGGGGATTATTCCCAAGTTAAGCCCATCTTTATCGAACAGCTGATTCTTAGCGGACAAATCAACGTTCCCAGACTTTTCGCCAACTAGCTCTACTATAACACTGCATGACTGCATTCAACCTTATCTGACATGCCCTAGGCCCCTACCTTTCGAGCAGAGCCAAGCAGACCTATAGCCCGTTGCTTCGTCTCCTGCAGCTGACTTTCCTCACGAGGATCGCTCTGCCGAAGTTGTATATTTTACCCGATCCCGTTTCTATTCCCCGGCAGACCGTCGGTGTATAAGTACTACCCTAATTCGTCTCTCTTTCTCTTATTCGTATCAGCGATCTCCCATAGGCCTAAATCACTTTGTTCACCAGAAGTCCCGCTGTCCACAGTCAACCAGCATAATGAAAGCTGTCATCTACAAAGCCCCGAACCAAATCTCCATCGAGGAGCGGCCTAAACCAACCCTCCTGCACCCCACCGACGCAATAATACGCGTCCTGCACACAACAATCTGCGGCACAGACCTGCATATCCTCGCCGGCGACGTCACCACTGCAAAAGCAGGCCGGATTCTCGGCCACGAGGGCGTTGGGATCATCGACTCGCTCGGTGCCGCCATCCCCAATTTCTCCGTCGGCCAGAAAGTCCTCATATCCTGCATCACCTCATGCGGGACATGTCACTACTGCCGGCAGCGACGTATGCCGTCACAATGCGTCGACGGCGGCTGGATACTGGGGAACACAATCGACGGCACGCAGGCGGAGTTTGTGCGAGTTCCGCACGCCGCGTTCTCACTGCATGCGCTACCTGCAGCCATCGACGAGAGCGTGGCGGTGACGCTGTCCGACACAGTGCCGACGGCGTACGAGTGCGGAATTCTGAACGGGGAAATCACGCCGGGATCCAGTGTTGCTATCATTGGGACGGGGCCGATCGGACTGATGTGTTTGCAGTTGAGCAAGAGGCTCTTTGGGCCGAGCGTTGCTGTTGTTATTGGACGCGGGATGAGGAGGGTTGAGATGGCAAGGGCCATGGGTGCGGACCATGCGTTTAGTGTTCTGGGCGCGGGCGGCGTGAAAAAGGTCATTGAGGACGCTGTGGCGGGCTCTGTGGGTGGCAGAGGATTCGATGTTGTCATTGAGGCTGTGGGAAATGCTGAGTCGTTTGAGATGGCGCAGGGGCTTGTTGGACCCGGTGGCACGATTGCCTCGCTCGGGGTCTTCGGGTGTTCGTGCGAGCTCCGCCTGGAGAAGCTGTGGCATCGCAATATCTGTAGGTCCTCTTCATCTTATTGTGTTTATTTCCCTTGCTAATGTCCGCTAGGCTTACGGACACGACTCATTGACGCTGTCTCAACACTCGATCTGCTGCAGATGGTGGAGGGAGGGCGCATCGACCCGAGTTTCCTGGTCACACATCGTGCGTTTCCCACACTCTACACTTTTCCATAGATGTATACTAGAGTGCGCTAACTGGCCTTCCCCTCCAGATTTTGCCTTTGATGATATAAAGAACGCGTACGAGGCGTTTGAGAAATCGTCTAAACACGGCAGCTTGAAGGTCATCGTCTCCATGCCGGGCACAGGAACTGCGTCTGGCATGATTAATGACTTGTCTGGTAATGGTTCTTTGAAGGACCCGCTTGTGTAAATGTCGAGCTATAACATCTCAGCTCACCGCAAGAAGATTTAGACCGTTAGCTTAGGGAGAAGAGCTCTACTGGCAAGCTTAAGCTGGTGCTGAGGATCTCACCCTGTCTACTGCGCACTTACCGTAGTCTCGACCCAAAGATATAACATAAATTCAAGGTCTATGGGTCTAATGGAATATATATATGCTACCCTATGATTCCCGGACTGTACAATCTTCGAGAAGCGTCTTTAGTCGTCTTTTCGGTCTAAAGTTATGCGTGCTCTGTTGGCTGGTTCTACGCTGGCTAAATTCACAGGGATATCTCTATGGAAGGTAGGTGACATTCAGAATTAGCTTGTTTGTATTGATTAGCTGGTCTTCGATGGCTTAAGGCCATGTTTAGCAGATCGGGCTCGGCGGTCGAATTTTAGAGGGCTTCAGGGCGTTCCAGGTGGAGGACTGAAGTTAGGGCGGCATGGGCGCTAAACCCGACCAGTCCCGACCAGCCGCAAAAAAAGATAATAAACGCAGACATACAACAGAAGGGATTCGCTGGTGGTCACCCACCCAACTACTAACCTCCCGGCGTGTGGCTTAAGTACGGCTGAGCGGACGGGAAGCCCTGTTTTCCACACCCTATGGTCGTATGTGGTTGCTTCCCCTCGCGAAAGAGCTTATATCATGTGGACTTAAAGTGGTGACCACGATCCCAAACGGATCTCTCAAGAGTCGGTGAAAGTATATAGAAGGATTTGAACTTTATCGTTGACACTGGGGAATATCGCAGTGATATATACAACGCTCCTAGAATTTTTCATCATTCTCGAATGCGGTCCCACCTCGCTTATACGATAAGGCGGGAACGGTAATGCTTTATACCCATGTGCAATCTGTTGCCTCAAGTATATTGGGCCAAATGTAACGCCAACTCGGAACCTGGCTGCCGGATAGACTGTTTGTACTTCACAGAGAAAGCAATGAGACAAAAAGCAGGTACCTAGTCCACTTGTAAAAATAGGAGGTGGCAGCTCCAGATATCTCATTCTGGTAATTCACTGCGCGCGTGGTACCCTTCCCTCAATATCGCGACCATCTCATATATGCTTCCCTAATTATAGGGCGTGATACAGTAGGCGCAATGTCTCTCATTGGTGCAGAGAAATTGGTGTGAACGAACGCTTTCTTGGTCTGCTGGATAGTGGAAACCGAGACGTGGATAATCTTCCTCAGATGTGCCATGTACCGAGGCGCATGGATCTGATCCCTCATCGAAGACCGTTCTTCAGTCTTGAGACCGCACACAGCCTCCGCTTTGCGGAGTCTAGCCTTTCGAAGATATCGAAATAGTCGATCTCAAATGAAGAAAATGTCGCCAAGAACACGTTAGCTAGCGAACCACACCATGCTGAGAGTCAGCTTAATCGCAACAAGGTCGTAATCCGCTTCCGAGCGATTAGAGCTTGACCCCTTCAAGCCGGCCTCTGCGCCGAGGAAGATGACCCCGGATTTCGGAAATGCAAGCCAGAACTAGAACCCATTACACCGCAAGTGAGGGATGAACTGGTGGGCATCCATTGTGTTGGATAATGTAGTCTCGGATGGTTCTTCCTTCTTGATAAGCAGGAAGCAGATTGTCTATAGGAGCACTGTATAGTCAAATGTCGGACTGTGCTACGAATATTCCAGACCCGCACTTCGCGTGTGTCACGGATTTGCGTATGGCTGTGTCTGATCACTTCCTGGAGGCATTCGATTAGCCCAGTTCTAATCTCCCACCAGAGCATGGTACACACCGACTATGTCATGGATGAAGAAACACGCTTTGCAGTGCATGTCGTATAGCTTGTTCTGGACCATACCAATCGCGTCTTTGATGTGTTCGCGGAGTTCGAGCGAATCCTGGGGCTTCTTCGGTTCATCACTGAAGAATGAATATCATCGACCGCGTAAGATGGTAGGTATCTGTTGGCATAAGGGGCAGCAAAGCCAGTGCGTCCGGTTGATGGTACCTAGACTTGGTACCGGGGAGAAACATTTGCTTGGACCCATCATTGCTGCAGCAGTGTATATGTAGTAGGGGCCTTTGTGTCGACGTCCATGGCCCAGATACCACTGCTTTGGGCGAATAAAACTCTCAGGTGCGAGTGTGAGTCTGACTTCTCGTTTATTGGCAAAGGCAATTGGTTTCTCTTGTGCACGGCATATGAAGAGCCAAACCATTAAGTAATTTGCCCCATTATGTTCAAGGAAATCGATTGCGAATGAAACCAAGCTGGTTAGCGTCCTGTCTGTTGGTCCGCGTAGCTCTGTGGGTAGACCATGTATCGTGACACATTGGCGCTTGCTCTCTCGATCTCCTGTAGGGTAACTTGCCGACCGCATAGGATGAGTAGCGCTTCCTCTATCTGCGTCGAGAAAAGTGCGATCGAAGTGGTAATCGGAAAAATTATGAAGCCAAGTCCCGCTCGTGGAAGGGACATGAAGCATGACTGGGGAGGTGTAACCAAGTTACGTGGCCGTAGTTGTCAATGAAATAGTTGAGGCCGGAGCCTTCTCGAGTGCTTCCTTCGCTCTCGCTCTGTGACACAATGCCAGCCCTATCAGGCTCAAAGATATAGCCATATATTTGGCTTCGAATTTCTGGTGGAGGTACGCATATAAGATATTTGTTATCGTTTGATAGTGGTGCGCTCATCGTCCAAGACCATTGAGCCTTCAGGAACCCATCTCGTTGGTTCGGATTTCTTTATCCTGTCAAGATGAAATGCTGATGGGACGATAGATAAGATCGTCAATTGGCTTTTGTTTTTGGTCTTGTTCGCATGGGAATCGATACCAAGGTCGTTGTAGTATAGCTATTCCGATCGACGGATAGGAACAACGCGTAGATGTAGACTGCTGGATCTGCAATTTCTTTTCAACTTGCAAGATCCGACGATGAGATGTTTAGTGTGTCAGACATATTATATCAGACATATTAGTGGCCGGTAACGATTCAGGGAACACATGAGCTGGTTCGATTGCTCGAATCAGTCGTCAAGGCCGATAACACAGTCACAGAAAGGTAGGAAGCGTTTAGGTCCGGGAGATATTCCGTAAGCAATACTGTGTAGCAGTGGCTCCAAGCCGATTCGTAGTCCTCAGTCTGGCTGGATCCTATCCTTTGAGGTTCCTGAGAAAGAGTGAAATGACGGTTATTGTTTTCGCTCCGCGGGACCGGCAATGCGTCGCCAAATTCTGTCCGAGCAACGCGTGATGCTTGGCCGATGCTTGGAATATGCCACGGATATTTTCGAATGAAGCGTCAAGCAATAACAGATAGTCATGCCAGAGGTGGTTGGGTTCGCTCAGTTTCAACTATCAGAACGAGGTTTGGTAGCAGATAAGCCGACCGACCCAGCACAGTGGCTTAATGGTGCTGATGATGCTCTAGTGAGGCAACCAGATTGACTAAGTCGATGCCTTCAGTCCTACCTTGTAGACTGGCTCGGGAGATTCGCAATTCTTAGGCGATAGCTCCGTGATAACAGCGTGTATGATTGCCTGACGTCTGATAGTGTAGAACATGCTGGGTGGTTCTGGAAGTTATTGATAACACCTCGTTTGAAATGGACTTGGCAATAAGTGCAGATTTTTTGCATATGCTTTTGCCAAGTCCGTAAGTCATCGGCAGCAACAGCGAGACAATAACTTGTCGTCACTGACAAGCTGAATTCCGAAGCGGTTCTCGTAACAAGATCTACCTAGCTTTCTGAGTCGCTCGGATCGCCGCCTTTGAGGGAGGCAGCATTGCGAATCTTGCTCAGCATTTTCAACAATGTATAGCAGATCTCCAAGTTCTGTCGGCGTTGTATGCCGCTTCTTCTGCCCTGACATGTGCTGTCTGGAGAGTAATATCATCAGAGATTGATCACTCATGAGACTTTCATGAATAGATGCTTACCTGTCTAACTGTTCAGTTGACCATGACATTGAGTCATGAATATACTAGCCACGCCACGCTTATATTGTGGCCTCTCCTGAGTATAGGAGCCAGAATAAGTCATGTGACGATCATCTGCTTGATCGCAGTATAGAAGGACATTCATTAGGATGACAGATCCTGGTCAAGTCTGCGTGGCATGCGACTAGCTGAGAGATAATAGTCAGCAAGAAGCACGAAGCAAGATGCAGTAGCTTATTTCTGGGGTAGAATCATAGGTGTATGGTCCAGATCTATGTGTGTTCGGCTCAAAAGCAGCCCCATCAGAGAACATAACAGTCAGAGAAGGAAAGAGGAAGAAGTGATAGAGAGATGGAACGAGACAGCGTGTGAAAATATCAACAACACACAGGTCAAATCTAAACAAGCCACACATGTTAAAGCGGGTCCTGTTCAAAGTAGTTGCCGCGACAGCCCGCCGTGTGAACAGACCAAACACTCAGATATGGTCAAGCATGTGAATCTCTTGTGAGGGAGACAATAGGCATGATCTGACAGTGTGCATATACAGCGATGAAGAGGTAAGCTGCCTTGAACCATCAATCATGATGTATAAAGAGGTAATCGTCAAAAGAAGCATACTTTGGGAGGTGTCATTGTGCCCTCCATGTCCCATTAACCTAAGGTGTTGTTTCCTGCTTGTGCTTCTCACTAAGTGAGGGTAAACTCAGGAATATATATAGAAGCAATCATAAGAGAGTTGAGCTGCTAGAGAGAGATAGAGGAGGAAGAGAGAAAGGAAGGAAGGGAGGTAGGATGAGAGACGTTTATACCCAGACAAGCCCTCTTCAATGACTAGGCGGTCACTGGATATAGCTTCATGAATCAGCTCATACGAATTTGTCAGATACGTGACTGAGATATCTACGTGACTGCGGTATCCGTGAAGTAGGCTTAAGAATCGTCACTTAAATGCGTGACTAGAGACGGGATGTTCCGCCAAATTCACGAAAAAGCCCGAATTCATCTAGGATACGTCACCACGAAAGGCCACGTGAGCACAAGTCTCGAAATCGATAGAGAATCTCAAATCAATTCCAATTATTCTTTCCATTTGGCCCATGGCTTATTGGTTCAAGGGGTGTATATCGCGATACCAAGGACTGTTCTATATTTTGCTTTTTCGACCTTAAAACCTGAAGAATGCCAAGTACATTTTACAACAGTCCTCAATACGAACAATCGGACATAGCACAGGAATCAGGATAACAATATTTATTTACAGGCTTGGATGGCCCTACAGGCCTCGTATGGACTATCAAGTTGCGCCATGAAAATCGCAGGCTTCTCAAGAAGCCTGCGTCGATACTGCAGACATCGACCGGTGATTAGGACCCGACCTCGACACGATTTATCGAGGGCGTAACGAAAGAACTGCGAGTTGGCCCAAGCTCCAGTATTTTTCTGGAACATCGTATCGACATCTCTGACATAGCCCAAGCAATCCGCACAGAATGCCACATTTTCACCGGAGCCTCTCCAGCCTTTAGATAGCGCGGCTAGCGCATCATTAGCGTATTGGCTGGACGACGAGAAGAAGGTACATACCCCAGCTCAAAACGAATATGCCAACAGCCACTAGGGCGACTGGAATGAGACGGACCCTCATTGCGATGGGCACAGACAGGCGTGGATCCGGAAAAATTAAAAGGAGGAGCGATGGATGTGGCTGCCTGGTGGCTGGCACTTGTGCCTGAGGGTCAGGGGGTGTTCTAACCGCTTTGGGCTAGTTCATCGCTGGTCCAGGCGATGGCCATGGATGCCGTTTGAGCGTGAGGAGAGAGGTTGAAGGGCCGAGAAACAAAGCAATATAGCATCACTCAGGAAGGGTGCCGCTGGAGCAAAACTGCCTTGGCCAGTCCAGCCAGTGTGCAAGCCGTGACGGTAGGGCAGCAGCTACTGCAGACAGCAACTCGTGGGCGCGGTCCTCTACGAACCAGTATCCACGAAACAGGTATAACTGGGCACAATATTGCGCCAACAAGATAAGACCGATCGGGCTCCTGTCCAGCAGAAAGCCTACGAATTCATCCCGCACGCTGATCGGCCACATGTAAATGATGCCACATTGGGCAGGCTTCTCACAAACCTGCAAACGCCAGAATGCTTTTTCCAGACACTCAGTGGCCTGCTGATAGATGAGTCTCTCCTGCTCACTAAGAGGTTCTGTTGCAATTAGTTGTCTGATCGCATCTAATTGATCACCCAATCCTGGGAAGCGCAGAGACTGGACGTGGTCTCTATTTGTCGGTTAGCATGCGCCAAATTACAGTATGGGGCAGGGCTTACTCGAGTGGGCCAGGGTCGGATCGAAAATCTCTCAGGAATAACGGCGCCAGGGGACCGTTTTCAACATGCGACATGAACGGTTGAAGGGTCATGATTCCCCTACACAGGTTGAAAAGGCGGATGATACTTTCCAAGGGGCGGCTATCGCCCAGATCGGTCGGAGCTCCACAAGTCCATACCATGATCAGACTTGAGAAGCAGAAGAGTGCCTCGCAATTCTGTTTGGTTGGGTTTTGCAAGATAATGCGAAATGTTTGCAGGCCCAGCGCCATGTGGAAGTTGGAGCTGTTGAGATAGTGGCTGTATCTTTCGGGTCTAGTGTACGCCAAGTGCAGAGCCGACAGCGACAAGATGCCATGCATGAGGAACTCGTACGAATAGGCAATCTTTGGCACTTCGATCTGCCAGACATCACGGATCACCTCCCGATCAGACAGAGTCTTAGAGGCATAGATGCAATAATGGTGCATCAATTCGGGATCCTGCGCGCCCCACTCGCGGAGGAAAGCAGATGCATCGGCGACTTGATGCTGAAAGGCGGCAATGGCATCGTCGGTCCGTGATGAAACGGTCGGCGACTCGGACAATTTGCCCGACTGCGTACTGGGATACGGCTCGGGTTTGGGTGGGCGACGTTCAAACGTGCACGTCAGGTTGCGTTTCACGCAGTTGGCACATGGCTGAGCTTCATCGCACTGTGGGGATCAGCGGAAATTCCAGGCTGAGGAGCGGACAACGCACTTTGACTCGGCGAGATTTGCACTGGTCGCATCCGTTCCGGGACTTCGTATGGGCTCGTCGCGGAGGCATATCGAACGAAGTCTAGACTAGATAGACTCATAGACTCCCACACAATCCCGAGAGGAGTGGTGTAGGCATCGGACGTTACTGCGAGGAACAGGAAATATACGACAGACGAGAGCGGAAGCGAGAACGAGAACGAGGAACGCGTTCCGGCGATGAAGTTTTCGATCGAGTGGAGAGGCGGTGGATCCTTAGTTTCCGCCCTCACCCAAAGATAGACTCAGACGGCCCCTAGTCTACTACAATGCAGTGTCGATGTTCACTTGTTCCTGTTTTCCTACCTATGAACGTTATGCTGTCCATTTCAACAGCTGTCGAAGTATCAGCCTAGCCAGTAATACGTATTGACCCCACCAGATTCCGATCCCTAATGCCAGGCACACTAAGATTAGAATAAACTTGCTGGGGAGCACTCGGCAACCAACGAATGCCCTTTACGCAGGGAAGCGATAGCGAGAACGAGTCAGTTATTTGAGGGCTAGTGCCTTCTCATACGTGTATACTATCCTAGGCAGATGAAAATAGTATTAGATCTAAAATGGTGGCTATCCAGTTCAACGACTTAAATTATCCCTATTTCTCGAAGATATGCCAAGTTACCCCAAACAGGCTGACATGAGTCGAAAAAAAGAGCTGGACGAGCAGTCAATTAGTCCATCGCATAGCATCCCCGTCACCAAGGCTGTTAAAAGTTGAAACACTTCCTAGAGCACCAGTTTTTTTTCATAGCCAGAGATCTGCATGCCCGATGTCTTCATCATACGAGCTTTATCGCTACACCCCGTCTTTGGCGGCAGCAATTCTCTTCACAGTTTTGTTCATCTTCATAACAGCCTACCATGTCTACCAAATGGCCCAAGCGCGAGCCTGGTATTTTACCTGCTTTGTGCTGGGCGGAATATGTTCGTGAAGACGCATATCGAGTTACCGGTTTACGCTAACCTACCGCACAGTCCAAATCATTGGATACATTACGCGTGCATTAGCACATAGCAACACCCAAAGCGTAACCATATACGCTGTGCAAGATATCCTAATCTTACTCGCACCACCTCTCTACGCTGCGACGATCTACATGACACTTGGACGGCTGATTACTTTCCTCGACGCGGAAAGACTGAGCCTTGTCCCAATCAGATGGCTTACGGCAGTCTTCGTGACCGGAGATGTACTGTCTTTTCTCCTGCAAGGAGCTGGTAAGACGTGAACCTGATATCTATGTCCTTATTATATTAATATAACTTCAGGCGGCGGCATCATGTCCAGCGGCAGTCTCAGCGGAATGACCACCGGCGAAAACGTAATCATGGGCGGACTAGCCGTCCAGCTCATCTTCTTCAGTGTTTTTGTGATAGTTGCGACA
This sequence comes from Aspergillus piperis CBS 112811, assembly GCF_003184755.1. Lineage (NCBI taxonomy): Eukaryota > Fungi > Ascomycota > Eurotiomycetes > Eurotiales > Aspergillaceae > Aspergillus > Aspergillus piperis. Next base: position 593,694 of record NW_020291592.1, read on the forward strand.
CTTTTCCACTATCGCATCCATCAAAACCCTACAGAAAAGTCAATATCTACGTGCATTGCACGCAGTGGTTGGCGCACCCCCAATTGGGAGACGACTATGGTAGGATTATATATCGCCAGTATTCTTATTTTGATACGGTCGGTTTTTCGGATGATTGAGTATGCTGGCGGGAATGATGGATATCTGATAAGCCATGAGGCTTTCAGTTATGTCTTTGATGCGATGTTGATGTTCTTTGCGATGATTGTGATTAGCGTGCTTCATCCGTCCAAAGTTTTGGGTTCGGGCAAGGCGGAGAAGGTGGATAAGAGGGAGAGTGTGCAGTTGCAGAGATTATATTCTAGTTGAGATATCCACTGAAATATATGTATAGAATATAGGTATTTAGGGCTCGTTCGTTTCTTTTCCTCCCGTGTGTATTGTGCCCTGCACTTTTTGTAAAATGTCCTGGAACAATTGGCCAGGGATCTCATGGAATGGCCAGGCCATTCAATACAGCCACATTCCTCATCCATCTTGATGATGAATTGCTAGCACGTAGTCATTCCCATTTGCTTCCCGATCGTAGTGAAATCCTTCTGTCCGCCGATGCATCTTTGACAAATATTACCATCCCCGAATTCAATCCAGGTAGTGACTTGACATCGTATTCCATGCGGTCTACATGATCTGTCGTCCTCTCTTTCTTTTTCGATGTCGATTATTCTTTTCCTTCTACACCACACAGCAAGCAAGCAATGACTGCATCCACTGGTAATAACTTATGGAGCTACGACACCCTAGACCTACTATCCCCTCCATGCAATCATTCTATTGATTCTAGTGTACACTAGCACACAATCGGAAGACATTACGATGGGGCCTACAAGCAGCATCCCCTATTCATTGAAAGATACGATATGCGGCCATAAGACGGGACAATATATAGGTCGATTGATCAGCTCCTCTACTACGCATGGCTTGCTTCCTTTTACAACCCATCATAGCGGGGATGGCAATGGACTGTAAGTCTAATAATACATTTTGCATGTAGCCAAGTCTAATTGATAGTCAGGTCACACCATTTAAATGATACTCTGGTCCAAAACCATCTCATTGAGGACGTTATTGGTAAATGATTGAGGATTATGTCCGTCAATGGCTAATAATCCCTACTTTATGCTGCCAGTTTGACTGCGGAGCCGAAAATAAAGGCCGCCATAACTGCAGAGAACAGTTACCTCCCCTCCTACCGTTAAACATTGCAAAGTTTCAACCGTTACAAATCCGCTTTCTCTATCACAACAGAATCGTTGTCTTGACATGCAGCCAACTGATTACTTGGCAGAAACAGCCCAAAGCCTATCATATCTATCCTAAGTATGTTCGTCTTTGCTGTCCTCTTGGAGCCGCTAAACCCTGGTATTATGCCACTATCGAATGAATGTCCGTCGGGTAATAGTCAAAATTGGAGTCGGGAACGGTCGTTATTTACATCAATCTGGGTATTTTCACGGATATCAAATGACCAATCTGTTTTGGTCTCAAGAGAGATACGGGATTAGATACTACTCTACTAAGTAGTCTATTGTCTATTTGGGTGTGACAAGTGACGATTAACTCTGGACTGTTATGACAGAAGATCTAATCCCACTGGCGGAGCATATCTGACTGGGGAGATATAGCAGTGGTCGATAGCCAGAAGGATGCATATGATGATAATAGGATTGTCAGAATTTACCGCATTAGGCACAGTATTGCCCTACTCCAAATCCACCTAACATAGTTCTACTCAATGAGCATCAATCCTAATCGATAATGATCAGCCTAACAGACCGCACAAGTCGATTATGCGACACTTGCTTTTATCACCCCACACCAACTACCCCTCATGCTCATGCGAGCAGCACACGAGACCCAAATGGCAAAGTCGCCCCGACACCAAAATCCGACGCAGACAACAACATCCGGCCACGACGTTTACAGGAGGAGGATTTTCACGGTTAAAGATTGGGAGGTGGTTAGTGGGGAATTTGTGGTTCAGACCAAAAGGGGGATTATGGGATGGTTATGGGTGATGACTGTAGTGGTATGCAGCACCGGAGTCAAAATATATAGAAAGTGTCGGTGAATTCCCTCAAGGGGTTGGATGGAGGATAAAGCATGGTAGTGTAATCATTGTAGGTCACCCTACATCGTATTCAACAAGCATTATGATAAGTAGTACTGGACATGACGTGAAAAGACGCTTAATGAATGGGCTCATATCACATGATCAGAAGGAGAAAAGCCCCGATAATCAAAACAGCCGACACCAGACACAATGAGAGATGCTCACATCCTATGTCATTCCGGCCGCTGCCCGTACACAATGTGCACTTTCGTGTACAAGTGGTTATTCAAGTCGCGCAACTCCTGTTTCATGCCGGCAACAAAAACTTCAATCTCCGTTCTTTCCCAGCCCATCACGCGCGTGAACAGCGCGTAGCAGTACGGGCCCAACGCCTCGAACATGTTGACTTGGTGATAGCGACCGAGATCTTTCATCTTGGGGTCCTTCGGCCAGGGGCTTTGGGGGAGCTGCGACCGTCAGTATGAAAAATTAAATGGACAATGTGTCGGGAATGATACCTTGAAGATCTCTTCCCGGACATTGACGAACCCGGCCTTTTCCATCTTCTCCTTCCAGCTGTGCACACTGGTCATGTCTTTTCCATACTCCCGGGCGCAGTCATGCATATAGACTATACCCTCTAGCAGATTCTTGGCCCTTAAATGTGTATCGTCGTCCGAGTATGTGTTGACCTCCATGGAGGCCATTTCCATCCATCCTCCCGGCTTCAGATTCTCGAGTGCTTGGCGATAGAGGTTGTCGATATCGCGAACGCAGCCTTCTAGCTCTCGACCGTGGATATAATCAAAAGGTTTGCTGTAGGACCACGGTTGCTCAAAATCATCGACTTCGAATCGGCAATTCGGCGGAATCCTGCACGGTCAGTGGCGGGACCTCAACGGCAGCTGGCAACACCTACCAGGACGGTTGAATTGGACTGAGATCGTTTCCTGCGTCATCTTGTCAGTGATCCATCATTTCCTAGTCGCGTCACTCATCGTACCGATCACTTCTGCTTCGGGATGCTCGCTGTCAGCACGCATTAGCGCTATTGATTGTCAGAGGTATCACATGTCCCCGCTTACTCGGCATAGTCGATCGCCCAGATTCCCGTGCCGGTTCCAATGTCTAGTACGCGCGCGGGATTCTTGATGGGTGCTCTGTTCAGCTCTCCCTTGAAGAGCATGCGATAGATGTGGTGGCTCTGTTCCGGTCAACGCTGGACTCGCCCGTCGGGTTCAGAATGCGCCACTAACCAGGTCGAGACGATCTTGTTCTTGTTCATCATTGGGCTGTGAGATCAGTAGGGGCGATGCGACGTGGATGATCGAATGGGCATACCAGGACGTATTCTCCCTCGTGGTAGGAATGGTATCTGCGACCGTTCTGCGACACTTAGCCGAGGCTCGACGAAGGGTGGGTGCGGAGGGATTCCAGTACCTCATATCTGGATGGGTTAGTTGTCGCAAAGCGGAATGGCGGGACAGGAAGAACCTACGCATAGTTCATAGCACTGGACGTGATGCTGGTGGTGTAGCTGGCGTCGCCCAGCCTGGATTGCGGTCAGCGCGAACCGTTGGAACCAGACGTCGGGAAGGTCGCGGGTAGGAACTTACGAGCCGGGATAGGTGGAGTCATTGTCGCTGAAGTTCTGTGGTGGGGGAGAAGGTGAGAGAAGGTTAGCGGGGAAGTAAGGATTAACAAAGTTAGAGCTGACAAGAGAGCAGAGTCAAATCGAAGTTTGGGGGGGATGAGAGATACGCACATCAGGTTCAATGACGCTGGATTCCGGGGGAGGAGGAGGAGCGCGGTCGGAACACATGGTGGATTGAGAAAAGAGGGCGATGACGGGCGGGCGATGCGGGAAGGGATGGGAAAAAATAAGTTAAGAGGGTCGTCGACTCGCTCTCTAATGATATCGTAATAATAAGCAACGGTGATCGGTTTCCCCCACTAATTAAGTTTCAATGCCCCAGAATAATAAATAAATAAATGAGATTTGTCGAACAAGGAAACAAGGTGCGAGTTTCCAGAACACAAGAATAAAGGGGAGGGATGGGGGCAACCCGGTGGAAGTGATTTCCCCAGGGCTAGACTGACGGACTAGAAGCCACGAGAAAACAAGGAAGAAATAACAGTACGTACCGAAAGCAACTATTTCCACCGCACGATCAGATCGAGATTAGCACACCGGGGAAGACCCAATATGCGACACGACCAGGGGGGGAGGGGGTGGAAAAGGAGTGTCTTTACCCAGTTGAGTAAAGTAGAAGGGATTTAAGGTATGACTTTGACTCGTAAGTGGTGGGATACGCCGTGATGGAATGAATACTGGCAAAAGAGCAGAGTATTCGAGGGATAAGCAGGACAAGAATAAATGTCAATGGGCGAAAATAGGTTGATGATAGAAATGAAAAACAGAAAAATAAAAGGATGTGCCTGCAGCCAACACCTTTAGATTAATTAAAGAAGCGATGAACCAGGCCCGGAGGTCAAGCTGGTCAAAAAAAGTCCATGCGCGATGACCGTTTTAACCCTCAACCATTCGTCCATCGGTGTTCAGGGCCTGTAAGTAGGACTAGTAAGGACTAGTAGTGTGTACAGTAGTGCCCGAGAGGACTAAAACTATCGGGCTTCATTTCATCTTCCACCCTCCTGACCCAGTCAGCCAGTCCTTGGCCGACTGGCGGTCGCTTACGGAGATGCAGCAGGGCATCTGCCGGCGAAGCAACAGAACAACAGATACTGTTGGTCCGTTCGGTTGGCGCTGAACGACTATCCATCCCACTAACCCTCCTCGTCCGCCTATCGGGGCCAGCCGGATTCTTCTCCGCCTGCATCTACTTTTACTTTGTATGGGGAGGTGTTCTAGTGGCATTAATGAGGATTTTTTTTTTTTCTATATTATATATTTATATCTCATTTATTGGCTGATGCAATCTCTCGATTTTTATCATATATTATATACTCTGTGGATATCCCAGTGTATGCACACATCTTTCGAATCTGCCCTAAGCAGTCTGAAGGAAAAAGGAGAGCGACACATGGCTATCCGCACTAGTAGCCGACCTTGACTCCTCCCCCCCATAATTGACTGGGTAAAAGTCCCGCGCAGAGCAGAAGAAAATGAGCAAAGACAGCATCGATCATCATCACTACACCTGGACTAGATCGACATTGGACCTGTTCTGCACACCTCCCTGCAGCGAATCGCCATTGCAGCTCCAGCGGACCCAGAGTCTTTGCCCAGAGTCTATTTTTCTTGCCATGTGCCATGACCCTCGGGCTAAAGAACCACGTCAATTCCTGAAGAATCCCTTCATGGGGCAACTTGCCATTCGGAGGCAAGTTTCTCCTGCTGCTGCTGCTGCTGCTGCATACACAGTACTACGGTGTACTTTTTTGCACTTCAGCCTGCGGCTTCCCTGCCAGTGCCAGCTCTCCACGCACCCTCTACGATCCCTTCATCGGGTTTAGTCGATCGCACGGCCATCCGTCGCTGCCACGATCGGGGAATCCATTCATTAATTAGTATGTCGGCCGAATGGAGACAAGAGTGGCGGGCAGCAAATTCGATGGATCGCGCACATCACATTCCCTCGAAGGTGAACTAGTAGAAAACTATTAGATATAACTATCCAGCTCAAACCCCCCTCGGCTGCCTTCGTATGCCTTGCTTTTCTCCCGCCCTGCGTGGTTGATCCATTCCTCGCCCCCTGGATGGTCACTTTTCTCCCTCTTCTTCGACCAACTGACCATGATTTGCCCTTTCTCTTCGTCTTCAATAATAGAAAAAACCCTGCTGCCCACCGGGCCCCTCAGACCCTCCAGCGGCTGTGGAGTTGCCTCCATGCCTCCACTCCACTAGATCCGGATTCTCACCAATAAGCCCCCCTTGAGAAGTTCTTCGTGCCGTCCGTCCATTTCGCCATGTCACCGTCGATTCTTCAGGCTTAGCAGTCGGGTCCACTCCTTTCGGCTCGTCCCATGTCCTACGATCCTTCACCGTTATGCCTGCGAGTCTACGTTTTGAGTAACCACAGCACCTCGCCTGTCGCTGATCGGCCTAAAAAGTGTTCGCGCTGTTACCCTGCAACAGTGGCATGACAATGTCATCATCGTCGCTGCATTGATCGTTGGATTCGCCTCTATATACTATCGACTGTTCCTGGTTTTCGATCTGCCAGGCAATAGACAATCACACGTGGTTCTCAA